>NC_066620.1:197170341-197795341 GCF_025201925.1 Gopherus flavomarginatus | reverse complement strand
TATAATAAATAATGCTTATCAGAGGCCGCTTCAATTAATTAAGGTCTGTATAGATCCTAGCATGAAACATTCAAAGGATACCTATATACACACTCCACATTATACCAAAAGCACATGTGAAACCATATATTTTCACATTTTTTTAATCTACATTGCTCCTGGGTTTGAGGGATAAAAAAGTAATCCCCATAATATGCTGGATAAAATCTTTCATTCTTTACTGGCTTATGAAATAAGCATCCACAGCAAAGTCAACTACCCTTTGGGGATTATTTTTATTTACTGTGAAAAGTCATTAAAGTGTCTGGTCTCCTGGCTTTTCCAATAAGGCAACATATCCTAAGGATTAACACTATGCTACACTTCACATTCTCACTCTTGCTCTTTATCAAAAGCTGCCATAAGGAGAGCATTATCTTACAGGTGTACATGAATGTATAGGTGACATTAATACACCACGCTCCTTTCTTTAGCTCAAAGATAGTAGGCCTGACAAGGATTTCAACCTGGCCTTACTGTTAACTGATTGTAGCAAATAGCTGATAAGGCCTTCATTAATCTACATTGATATTTACCCCAGTTACCACCAGTGTAGCAACAACAATGCAACATCCAATGTAGATGGACAAAGCTGCTATTTGCATTAGTGGTGTTTACCCCTTTTTCAAGCTGGAGTAAGCTCACCAGTTAGAGTGACCAGACGTCCCGATATTTGGGTGGTTGTCCCGCATCCCGACCAATCCTTTCTTTTCTTTTTTTTCTCTGACGGAAGCACTCAGCTTTCCCCTCCACATGTGTCCCGATATTTTCTTCATCTCATCTGGCCACCCTATCACCAGTGCAAATGCCAGCTTTGCCTGACTACACTAAGGGTTTGCGCTAGGCCAGCTATGCCACTAACCTGAATATAGACAAGAGCTAAGACACGCATCCCATGTCTATGTATCTTCCATTTGTCTTCTTAAACTACCACTGTACCGTACACACACACACACAGACACACACACACACACACTCACTGTAGTTCAAAAATTAAACAGGTGCATGAGAAAGTGACAGGTGCTCTCTTAAGTGAGCCCTTGTGCCTTGCTATGCATCTGTTGCTTAACTTCTCAAACTCCCTTGCTGTTTGACTTTTCAAACATCTGCCATTTGACTTCTCAACCTTGCCATCAGGTGCCGTCATTTTCCCAGGTAAATGTTACCTCAACCCGAAATTGCAAGACAGCAAAACTGCAAATAAAGATTTCCCCCACCCCCTCTGTAAGCAATACATTCTTCTGCTGGTAATGTGTGATTACAAAGTTTGCCTTAGATCCAGGGTATTTTAGCTAATTATTTGGGAATCAGGCTCCATGTGCAGAAGATTGTATGAATGCAAGAGCAGTTCTTATTCCTAACTTACAGTGCTCAGCCAATTGTACTGTGAAGAGCTTGGAAGTTTGTATGCTCCCTTGCTTTTTATTTAGCTGAACATAGGCCAAAATTTTCAAATGCACCTAAATGTATACTTAAGCAGCTGCATAAATAAAAGGTCTGATTATCAGAAGTACTGAGCAGTCAGAAATCCTAGACTTTTGTGGAAACTACAGGTCCTTGGTATTTTAAACTGAAAATATTTAAATGACTAAACAGGGATTTAGCAGTCTAAATTAAGGTCCTTGGTCTGAAATTAATGGCAAATGAACAAGTACATCAGCAGATTTTCCAAAGATAGCAAGTGTCTTTCTTGCTTTTCCTTACTCCATAGACAACTGAGTAGTTATTAGTGTTATAATATGGTTACAGGGCCAAAGACAGTGAACCTTCACAGTGCCTGGCCTGTACAAATACCTACCAAGACACCATCTCTACTCCACAGAGACTACAAAGACAAGACATACAATGGAAAAGAGAGGAAGGATTATTAACAGTTAGGCAGCTGGTAGGCTGAGATCACTCTATATCCTGCTGACCATTACTGAGTCACGATTTCCTTGTGCTCCCTACCTGCATGTATCCATCTGTTATGTCTTGTCCTATACTTAAGATAAGTGCCTTAAGGGAAGGAAGGGTTGCTGATTTTTTTTGTTCTGTGTGTTGGTACAGCACCTAGGACAAAAGGGTCCTGTTGCATGACAAAGGATCCTATATGCTATCATAGTAGAAATATATATAATTCAGGTTTTACAGATGGGGGACTTTGATGCAGTGACATTATGTAGGAAGTCAGTCATAAAGCTAGGATTTGAACACAGCACTCCTAAGTCCCGGTCCAGTAACTGCAAGCCTGACTTTTTCCACAAATTAAAGGGCTAAAACTCTCCAGAAATAATATCTGGGGAATGATGCACACAAAGACGACATTTTACTGCTCTAACTTGTACACGGTGGCGAATTAATGATTTTGCCGCCCTGAAATAATTGCCGCCCCCACCCCATATGAACTTGTTTTAGTTTTTTTTACAAATTTGTTTGAACTAAAATGAATCTAAATATCATTAAAATAACTGAACATTTACAAGTTTTATTATAAATAAAATTACAAGTACAACGGACCCTCGCTTGAATGCGTTTCTGTATAGCACGATCTCATTTATAGCGCAGGACCGCGCATGGATCCAAAACTGAGAACCGCTTAATTTCTTCCTTCCGGTCATATTATTAACATTTAGGATTCTCGCACGTATGTTTACCAAATGGTGTCGCACCGTCATTGGTGGTTTCAATATGCGCTGTGATTGGTAGAATCACAGCGTCACTGATGCCGTGATTACAAAAATGCTGCTATTATAAATTTTCCGCCCCTGCAAATTTGTTGGCCTAAGCGATAATATGCTGCTGCTTATACATGAACTATTTTCATCAATAATAGACGTGTCCTGTAGGGCAAAATTTGTTGCACCAAACTCAACCCTGACTCCTCACAGGGAAATGTGCTACATATGCTGTAATGTTTTACTTAAATACCCAAGAGAGTAGCCTTTTGAGTAGAACCTGGGTTATACTTTTAAAAAGATTCAGCCATGAGCACTAAGCTCACTTAAGAACTAAAACTCAAATAATTCAATAGTTGCACAGCTAAAACTGAAAGTCAGAAACCTAAGTGGGTGCTACCTTTCACACAACTGAATACTTTTAACAACTGGCATTAAGGAGCATAGAACTGGATACCGATATGCATGTGAATCTAATTTGCTCATGTAATTGCATGCACATATCAGGAACTTGTGCTGGAGGACAATATCTTCCTAATTAAATGTCTTGAAATGCTAAGAGTCACCTCCACAGAAGTGCAGGTGGAACTGTGTATGCAACAGGCACTCCCAGCTATGGTGAATGTGCGCACAAATTGTGTATCTGGGTGTAGAAATGTATAGTGAGATGTGTGCACCAAAAATCCAACCTTTGTGCATAAATGAGGTATTCTAACAAAAATTAGGCACAAAAGTGCCAACACATCTTTGTCTCAGAGTTTGAAAATCTGGCTTCTAAGAACCACTGAGTACCAAGGAGGGGAGTATGTAACCAAGGAAAATGGGTATGCAGGAGGATGTAGCCAGCTATTGACAGAGCCAGGTATTCAACAAAATTCTGCTACTAACTCTAGTCATTTTATGTGTACAGTGGTGGTGATGGCTTATTTAAGAATATAGATTTTTAATTATATTTAAATTCTAAATATCAGGAAACCCCCCTCCTTATAGCCTTGTATAGCTATATACAATCCTGTGATGAGAACTGCTGAGCAGACCCTGCATCTGCCTAGAGCCTGTGGTAGTGATCTGAGAGGTCAAAAGAGATAATGGCATTATAAACTCTTTCACTGTCCGACATTAAACTGTATTATACAAGGTTTGGTATACAGAGACCTTAGCCTGCTTATTACCATGGCAAACATGCCATTAAAAATTCTTTTAACCTTTTTTATTACAGATACAGAAAAGGAGGGATAGTAAAGCATTTGAAATGTCAAGTATTGAGCTTTCATTTTAACATTTCTTTTTCTCTTTTCCTTTAGCAGGAGAGTGCTTTAGCAAGGAACCCCCACTCCCTTGTTTCACAGTCTTAGAGGGTATCAAAGATGATAACAACTGTCCTTTTGGGCAAAAGAGAAGACTTTAGTTGAGATGTTGTTATTGTTAAAGTATAATCCCATTTCATCTTTGGTGGTGGTTGGCATTCAACTGGAGCCAGTAGAGGTGGCACTGTTTTCTGTGTCTCTTTGGCCTAGTCCTGGGATCAGAAACCTTTGGCATGCAGCCCATCAGGGAAATCCACTGCCTGGCTGGGATGGTTTGTTTACCTGCAGCGTCCACAGGTTCGGCCAATCGCAGCTCCCATTGGCCACAGTTTGCTGTTCCAGGCCAATGGGGGTTATGGGAAGCAGCATGGGCCGAGGAATGTGCTGGCCACCACTTCCCGCAGCCTCCATTGGCCTAGAACGGCAAACCGCAGACAGTGGACGCTGCGATTGGCCGAACCTGTGGACATTGCAGGTAAACAAACTGTCCCAGCCTGCCAGCAGATTTCTCTGATGGTCCATGTGCCAAAGGTTGCTGATCCCTGGGCTACTCTGATCAGGACATCTCAGGATTAGGATGGCAAAGTCCCAGGAGATGGTGGGAGTGGCTGCAATGATGGTGAAACTTACTTCAATAGCCTCCATCTGTTCTTTGTTTAAGAACACACAAAGGAATGGTGGATTAAATAGTCCACCCCTTCATTATTTTGTCCCTCAATTAGGCCTAATACTGACACATTAATTTTGGTTTATTGATTTCCAGGTCCATATCTTCTCTTTTAACCAAGCATGATTTCAACATAGCCCTTGAAACATATCAAGGTGGGCTTTTTGTTTGAACTAATTTAGTCTCTCTGGTTCTTTTCCATCATTTCTAACTTTCATTACTAAAAGCAACTTGCCTTACTTTCTATTAACATTTGTTATTATGGGTTACAGTAACATTTCATGAACTTTGATGTACTTTTTACAATTGAACTTACAATTAGAGTAAACTTGTAGGCCTAATTATCACAACAGGCCCCACTGATTATAGTGGAGACCTGCCTGTTCAGTTTTCAATGCCGGATTAAGATCTGAACTCTAAAATAGTCTCCAAAAGAATACGATGAGGGAAGAAAAACATCCCCCATGGTACTCCCACATATTGAATACTGCATGCAGATCTGGTTCCCCCATCTCAAAAAAAGGTGTGTTGGAACTGGAAGAGGTACAGAAAAGGGCAACAAAACGATTAGGGGTATGGAACGACTGCCATATGAGGAGAGATTAAGAAGACTGGGACTTTTCAGCTTGGAAGAGAGACAACTAAGGGGGGATGTGATAGAGGTCTATAAAATCATGACAGGTGTGGAGAAAGTAAATAAGGAAGTGTTATTTACTCCTCATAGCACAAGAACTAGGGGTCAACAAATGAAATTAATAGGCTGCAGGTTTAAAACAAACAAAAGGAAGTATTTCTTCACCCAACACACAGTCAACCTGTGGAACTCCTTGCCAGAGGATGTTGTGAAGGCCAAGACTATAGTAGGGTTCAAAAAAGAACTAGATGGAGGATAGGTCCATCAATGGGCAAGGATGATGCCAGAAGCTGGGAATGGGTGACAGAGGATGGATCACTTGATTATTTCCTGTTCTATTCATTCCTTCTGAAACACCTGGCATTGGCCACTGTCAGAAGACAGGATACTGGTCTAGATGGACCTTTGGTCTGACCCAGCATGGCCATTCTTATGTTCTTCGTAATTTAATACTAGACTGGACAAAGAACTAGAAAATATACTGTAAAGGGTAATCCTGCACTGAGAGAAAGGGTAAAGTCTTCAGGGCTTTTCCTTCTTTAATATCTCTTGGCTAGACTACAATGCCCTTAATCTTACTGATTAGTACCTTGCGTGGCATGGACAGGTTTCATTGGGACTACTCACAAAGCAAATATGGCAAAATCTGGAATTTTAGGATTTCAAACCAAATTGCTAAAGATGGATTTGATGGCATTATTTTCCAAAATGTTTAATATTCTTAATTTACTTTAACAAAGCAAAAAAGAGAAAAGTGCAGCCAATTGCACCATTTGTTACACAAAAGAAACTTAAAAGAAAACTAAATGAAACAGAATAGTGTAGATCATACCTAGCAAATATAGCTGTCATAAAAATACCTTTATCTGTCTCAAAGTCAATGAAAAATACTTTCCAAATTCAGAATAATATATATTTAGACTGAGACATAACAGGCTGCCAAATCTGCTAGTATAAGTCCCAGTGACCTCAAATTTTGATAATGGACCAAGAAGGCATTTTTACCCTTCCCGCAGAACACACAGATGAAAGGATTATTTTTGCCAGCCTTAAGTGCTACACATGTGAACAACTTGTAAAACTATGGGCTTGTCTGTAGTTTTTGTACTGCTTGAGCTGTGAAATTTATGGGAATTATTATTTGTATTACTGTAACAGGTAGGAGTCCCAGTCATAGACCGGGACCCATTATGCTACGTGTTGTACAAAACACTGCACACAAAGACAGTCTCCTGCTCCAAAGATTTTAGAATCTATGTAAAAAGAAAATAAGATGTTCTAGTGTAAGCTCCTGTATATCAGAATAACTGACCACTCTAGTGGGTTGTACCACTTTAATTATATCAGTTTCTAAATATAGGTATAGTTGACATGGTACAAAAATTGTGTTTACACGAGCCCCACGAGAGTAAATATAGTCCAATGGTTAGGATACTAGAGTGGAACTTGAGACCTACATTCACTTCAGTGCTCCACCACAGACTTCCAGTGAGATCTTGGATAAGTAACCTGGGGTATGTTTCCACTGCAGAAAACAAAACAAAACAAAAAAAACATGGCACCTGGGTCAATAGTGTTGGTCTTGCTCGGCTCACACAACGGGGTTAACAAAAGCAGTTTAGATATTCCTACTTGGGCTGGAGCTTGGGCTGTGAAACCTGAGCTCCGAGACACCCCTACCTGCCCTTGCTGTGTTTCAGAGCCCAAGCAGGAACATACTACACTGCCATTTTTAACCCTGTAGTGCAAGCCCTGTGAGCACAAGTCAGCTGACTCAGGCTCTGAGACTGACTGCCAGAGGGTTTGGGGGGGTTGCACACTGTAGACATATCCTTACTTCCGCCTGTAAAATGGGGATAGTAGTACAGGGGCATTGGGGAGATCAATTCCACTAAAGATTGAGGTGCTCAGACACTATGGCAATGGTACAAATAAGTACCTAGGATAGATAGCACAGTATGTATGAGAACTTAGATAAAAATGTTCACCTTTGAGCGTAATTAACTTGATAGTAAACAGACTGGACAAGTGTCCACTACTGATTTTCACTTTAGCTACAGGACCATTATTTGTTTAGCTGAAAGGAGCTCTTAGTGAGGAAAATTACATCAAGTGAATACGAGCAAAATGAGGAGGGAACATCCATGTATTTTCTCAGAAATGGGTCCAAACCAAACTCCTGGATCTGAACACATGAACTTTTTGGAAGTTTGGACCCAATGCAGATCTGAACTTTAGGAGTAATAGCTCTCTCTACCTTATATGGAAATCTCTTGACTGTCTACCTACAGCAGTGTAGTACCTGAGCACCTCTTGCAAAGTTGTAATGGTAACAAATCTTCCCCCTTACTACTGGGAGTGGAGGGGAGATGAGGTCAAACCGTTCCAAAAATAAACAAATCCCTCTTCATTAGTAGTTTGAAACAGTTAAATCTAATATTTCCTGCAATACATATTACAACTAGTCATAAATACATCCCCCTCACCCCCCAAGTAACAGGCAGCAATCTGTCGCTGTCTTTCCAAAAAGTGGTGCTTACCTGGGGTGTCTATGTAGGAGCACATGTAAAAACAACTGTTCATTTTCTTCATCCTATATATTAAGGATATCACTATAATCATATTGGCTTGGAAATTTTCCATTTATCACTCCACTCCCTTTTTATGAATCACTTTTCAAGAAAGCGTCATAGCCTTTCATGTGGCACTTTGTTATTTTTAGGGCAAATGCTGCAAGTGTATTTAGCGTGATTACTTTCAAAACTTCACAGAGAAACCAATCCATAACACTAAAAACCACAGGCCTGATTCTCCATTCACATACCCACGTCATTCCAGTTACTTCCAGTTCACATCCCTGTAAGTGAAGAGAATCAGGCCCATTGTTAGAAGATAAAAGGAATACTTATGTCAGAGCATAAAAATAACCCACAAGTTAAAAGGAGCACTGCTGTGAGAACAAGCCATTTTAAATTACAATTAGGTCCTGAGAGACAAAGTTCAGAAAATGATCCTAGTTTTCTCAAGTTCCAGGGGGTTCCATTTAAGATACTTGAGATGTTCAGCCACCTGTAATGAGTTCCCATCATTACCTCAACTCTGCAACAAGAAAGAAACAGAAAATAAGGATCTCTTTCAATATTTGATGGGATTTGGATGCAGTTTTCAGGCTTGAATTTACACAAAAAGATGCAAGCTCATAATTCCCAATCCTGGTCCCACTGAAATCAACTGGAGTTTTGCCATTGATTTTAATGGGATCAGGATTTGGGCCTGAGTTTCTTCTATTGCTTTTATAGCTCAGCACATAGCGTGCTAAATTCCCTTTAATACGAGAGTGCTATGTGTTGATCAAGTCTTAAAAATCTTTAAAAATATCCTTATCTTAGCGTCTTTGGTCTATCCTCTTTCTTGCATCACTAACCCACACAGTGCTTTAACTGACGTGATGATGACAATTCATTTAATGGCAACTTTCAAGGTTTTGATATTTGGTTTTATTCCACACTGGAATAAAAAGCAAAACCTTTACAATGATTTCACAACAATTGAATTGTGTCTAAATGTTTCTAACCAAAATCTGAGGTTTTTGATTCAGGAAGAGGGATTGAAATGGCTAGGAAGGCTGAGGGGGGGCATGTGTATGCACACGGGGCCTTTGACTAGTGTGTAGGAGACCAAGGTTCAAGTCTGCTTAGTTTAGAACAGAGTTTTTCATTCTAGATCATTCTGCAGGAGATAGAGCAGAGATCTGTACCTCTCTCAGGCTTGACCCAAAAACCTTTTCAATTAAATTTTGGTCAAAACTGAAATATTCCCACAAAAAAAATTAGTTTTGATGAAACAGCATATTTAGAAGAAATTTAATTTTTTCTAAAAATTTTCTATCCAGCTCTACCCAACAATGTTACCTAAGTACCCATAATTAAACCTGGTTGAAGAATTTTCAGCAGAACAATTTTTCATTAGACAAATGCAGCTTTATCTAAATGAAAATGTTTCCAGGAAACATTTCAAAACAAAAACCATTTGTTCCCATTCAAAAGCAATTAAAAATTTAGGTAATATCAAGATGTTTTATTCTAATAATGGCAAAACATTTTGTTTCAACTTTATTAAAATTGATATTGTAATATATACAAGTACAATGGTATAGTGTTATATTTATACAGTTCTTAATTTCAAAACATCATACTATAATAGTTTAATATTAAATATATAACTATGCAATATTATCAAAACAAAATGGTTTTACATTATTGAAATTAAATGTTTCCAAATCAAGTTTTTTTGGTATTTCTGCTCTGCAGAACATGTCTAAGTTTCAATTTGCTCCCCTGATTTAGAATTAATTTTTTAATTAATATCAGAACTTCCTGTGGAGCAGAAATGCCATTTTGTGATCAGCTTTACCTATAATAGAGACAGGGCTCAGCTGTGCAATTCACATCCTCATCTAGATTCAAGCTTTCCCAAAGTGGTATGGGTGTCTGGATCCATCTCCTGTAAGAACGGAGATATAGTGAGGGTAAAATTCTATGGGATACATGAGAAAATGGGATATTAACTACTGGAACTAAATGCAAGCGAGTCTCAGATTAAATCCAACATCGATTAGTCTCACTGAAGAAAACAGGTGCACATGTTCTTTGGATGCCAGTGCCTGATTTTCTCTCATTTGTAGAATCCTGTTGTAACGTGAAGCTAAACAAATGAGACTCAGAATTTACTTATGTTTTTTCATTCACTCTACCTCTTAAATTAACCCAGGTCTTAAAATAGGATTTATCAATGTTGACTTCTTGGGCAAAGTAATTTATTCTTCTTGGTTACTTTAAATTCTTCCTAGCAGGGACTTTCTTGACTACACATTGTCAGATTAGCCTGCAGTTTAATCTGGTACTAGTTTGTAAATAGTAACCAGTTTAGTGCACTTTCCCCTTTAACAAGAGAGGGGTAACAAGAGGAGAGGCATGAGAAGCAGAGCAAGGACGGCAGCTACTAGTGTCAAACAGGATTTGAGGGGATTGTTCCATTCACAAATATCACAGTCAAACTTTGCACTTCTATAGAGCTTTAGACCTGGGGAATCACAAAGTTTTCTCTGCAAGAGCTCACTAGGTCTGAAAACAACCCTGGGCTATGCAAAACCCACAAGGTTTCATGAAAGGGGTTTGGGAACTGAGCCCTACAGTTTGTTTTGCAGTCACTGGAAACAAGAGAACAGCTGCAGGTTTGCTTAGAGAGCAGAACTGAAGGGTTTGGGGGTGGAGTTTGTTCTTTTAAAGCTGGAAGGCCAATCCTCCACAGCCTCTTAACCATCCCTTAATCTAACAAGTCCTAGGGTCTTCACCTCCTCTCTTAGTTACTTTATAATCTGTTTATCATTAACAAAATAACTTAACTGTTCCATCATGTTCACATGGGTCCAGCAAAGGAAACTAGGCCGAAATGGAAAAGGCTTTTGACAGCACTTTCCAGATATAAGGACACTTGAACAATGGAACAATTGCCATTGCCACCAATAGCATTCCTATAAATAGAGACTAGTGTATTGATTTCTCTCAGAAGAATACACCACCAGCTGGTGAACAAAGCAGAGGAGATTGTTACTTGAAATATGATGGATTGAACAAGAATAACTTGTTCTGTTTCTGGAGCCAGCAGAGAAGGGGGTCACAGACAGTGGCAGAGAGAGATGATGGACATACAGCTGTCTGCTGCAGCTGTCTTTATTGTTCTGCCTGCAAAACTGAAACTTAACACCAAAGTGAGGCTTTGCGCTGGGGAGAGAGGACAGTGCGCAAACAATAAAGCGACAGGACATCACAAGTCTTATCACTTCTAAAACAGTTATAGATGTGTGCTTTTGAAAATAGGTTGAGTTCATGACACATTAATTAAATTGCTACAATAAATGAGGAGGAAATAAAAATAATAGTGACATAAACAAGTGAGTTAATGAGGACTCCTGAGGTATTTTTCCTGCCACTAACTTGTTATGGAACCTGGGGAAGTCATTTTTCAAAGTGAAGAGATCTTTGGGGCACACTTTGTCATTTCATTTGTCCATTTGGCATCTAGTAAAGGTTGATACTATGTAAATAATCTTTTTTTTAAAACTTAGCCTCTTGTGCCTCATTTTATTTTTCTGTTAAATGGGTATAGCAAACTTCACAGACCTTCTGTGAGACTTAATTGCTGTATTGTTCTCCGAGATCCTCAGAGAGCAGTACTACAGAAGAGCAAAGAAATCTTCAGCCTCTTTCAATAAAGAAAGGAGGAGTAACACTACAGACTGCGTAGGAAAGATAGGAAGTATGGCAAGAGATCACCCTGTCTTAACCAGGAGATCTTCAATGATCTAAAAAATAAAGAGTCATACAAAAAGTGGAAACTAGATCATATTACAAAGGATTAATATAAACAAATAAACTAAGTATGTAGGAACAAAATTAGAAAGGCCAAGGCACAAAACAAGATCAAACTAACTAGAGACATAAAGGGCAAAAAGAAAACATTCTACAAATGCATTAAAAGCAAGAGGAAGACCAAGGACATGGTAGGCCTGTTACTCAATGCAAGGGGAAAAATAATAACAAAAAAATGTGGAAATGGCAGGGGTGCTTAGGTTTTCACCAAGAAGTTGGTGGGGATTGGACATCTAACATAGTGAATGCCAGTAAACATGAGGTAGAATCAGAAGAGGCTAAAATAGGGACACAACAAGTTAAAAATTAATTAGACAAGTTAGATGTCTTCAAGTCATGAGGACTTGATTAAATGCATCCTAGAACACTAAGATAACTGACTAAGAAGATATCTGAGCCATTAGCAATTATCTTTGAAAGGTCATGGAAGACGGAAGAGATTCCAGAAGACTGAAAAAAGGACAAATATAGCGTCAACCTATAAAAAGGTAAATAAGGACAACCCAGGGAATTACAGACCAGTCAGCTTAACTTCTGTACCCAGAAAGATAATAGAGCAAATAATTAAGCAATCAATTTGCAAACTTCTAGAAGATAATACGGTGATAAGTAACAGTCAGAATGATTTTGTAAAGAGTAAATTGTGTCAAACCAACCTGAGCGCTTTCTTTGACAGGGTGACAAGCCTTGTGGATAGAGGGGAAGCGGTAGACTTGGTCAAACTTTTTATACTGTCTCACATGACTTTCTCATAAACAAATTAGGGAAATGCACCACTGATGGAACTACTATAAGGTGTATGCATAGCTGGTTGGAAAATCATTCCCAGAGAGTAGTTATCACTGCTTCACAGTCATGCTGGAAGGGCTTAATGAGTGGGGTTCTGTGGGGATTAGTTCTGGGTCCAGTTCTGTTCAATATCTTCATTGATGGTTTGGATAATGGCAAAGAGAGTACACTTATAACGTTTGCAGACAATACCAAAATGTCAGGGGTTGCAAGTGCTTTGGAGGATAGGATTATATAATTCAGAATGATCTGGACAAACTGGAGAAATGGTCTGAAGTAAATAGGATTAAATTCAATAAGGACAAATGCAAAGTACTCCACTTAGGAAAGAACAATCAGTTGCACATATACAAAATGGGAAATGACTGCCTAGGAAGAAGTACTGCAGAAAGGGATCGGGGGGTCATAGTGGACCACAAGCCAAGTAAGAGTCAACACTGTTGCAGAAAAAGCAAACATCATTCTGGAATGTACTAGCAGGAGTATTGTAAGCAAGACATGAAAAGTAATTTTTCTGCTCTACTTCACACTGATTAGGCCTCAACTGGAGTATTGTGTCCAGTTCTGGGCCCCACATTTCAGGAAAGATGTGGACAAATTGGAGAAAGTGCAGAGAAGAGAAACAATGAGAAAAGGTCTAGAAAACATGACCTATAAGGGAAGACTGAAAAAATTAGGTTTAGTCTGAAGAAGAGAAAACTGAGAGGGGGCATAACAAGGTTGTTGCAAAGAAGAGAGAGAAGAGGGAGAAAAATTGTTCTCTGAGGATAGGACAAGTAGCAATGGGCTTAAATTGCAGCAAGGGAGCTTTAAATTGGACATTAGGAAAAAACTTCCTAACTGTCAGGGTGGTTAAGCACTAAAATAAAATGCCCAGGGAGGTTGTGGAATCTCCATCATTTTAAGACCAGGTTAGACAAACACTTGTCAGGGATGGTCTAGATAATTCTTAGTCCTTCCATGAGTGCAGGGGACTGGACTAGATAACCTCTTAAGGTCCCTTCCAGTCCTATGATTGCACTTTAATTGGAACAACAAGGTGAGACCATGGAAACAACGATCACATAATGGGGATGTGGAAGGACTGAAAAGTGAGAACAAAGCATAAAAGCATGCAGGGCTGGATCTTTATATCATTTACTCTTATAAAAAAGATTATTCCCAGTCTTGTTGGAACTGAATGTTGTATGACTTAACTACTACTAGCATTTCTGTGCCCTATTTCTTACATGTTCTCAACTGCAGGATTAGGCCCATGGCATGGTTGCATTGTTTATCATGCTCAGATACACTGATTTAGCTCTAAGGGGAATTTACCTGCTGAAATTGCAACTGGGCGGACAACAGTATTATTAACAGGCGATGGACAGTTGTTGGTACTCACACTCCACCATGCTGGTTTCATCAACTCAGAACAAGGCCATAAAAATAATTAAATTATAGTCCTGTTGTATGAATTCTACCCTATTCCCCCATCCCCAGCATTCACAGAGTGAACTGAAGGAAGCAGAACCATTGGGACATGGTTGCATCAGAAGAACATTCTGGAGGAGTTTGCGTGGTGGGAGCAGGTGGGAAAATCCTGCATGTGCATTACAGCTCCACTTGCAGAGCCTTCTTTTGCACCACTGGACTGGGGGTAGGGGGTGGATACAATGATTAAGTGGGAGGGGCAAGGACATATTCTCTTCCCCTGAGGGCTAAGTGGACTTCACAATGCTCCCTTCCCAAGCCAGCAATGGAGAACTCAAGGTTGACTCCATGTAACTTTTAACTCAAGGTAACTGCCACAAAAGCTTTTGCTGAATATTTTCCCCAGTCAGAGGAGAAAACAGTAACAGTTTTAATTGAAATGAACTGTCATGAGCAATGACATTCTCATTAACTTTCATTGTAAATGTTTTCACTTATCATCATAGTGACAAAGAAATAAACGAGGGATCCAAACATGCCAACTAAACTGCTTAAAAAAAAATCCATACATTTTGCCTTTCCCTGTTCTCTTTAGCTAGCATAAGGTAACAGAAAATGAGATCTCCCTTGGATTTCTGTACAAGACTAAATGATAAGAAACAGCCAACTTCTGCTGACCTGCTCACCTCTATTAGTGCTGACTTCATAAGAAATCTATAAGCAGTTCTGTTCCACGAGAGTAAGGGAAATCCCTAATAGGGATTAGACTGTGTACGTTGGGTTTTATTCCCTGCAAATTTTGGTCTCATGAAATGATCTAGAACTTTGTTTTTAAACTTCTGCTTGCTTTGAAATTCAAATGGAGAAATACTAGGCCAAAATCAGGATTGCCTTCCAAGGAATTGCACTCAACTGACACCAGTATAACAGGCAGCAGAGTCTGGCCCTAGATATCTGAATGACATCAGCAAATATGATCTACCAATAACATTATCTAATAGGCAGCATAATCTAGTGGACATGGCACTGATCGCTGAATCAGAAGTCCTGGTTTCTGTTGCTAGCTTTTTCATTGGCCTACTGTGGGACCCTTAATACCAGTACGAAGAAAAAAGACAGATACATCTTATTTCAATAAATCTTAATACTGCTCTTCACCCTTCTAGTCTTACGCAGAGAAGCCTTACACATACAGAATAACAATTTTATTCTTTGTTGAGCACTGACAGTGCGCTAGGTGCTATAAAAAACATGAAGTTGGGACAGATTCTGATCTCGTTTACACAAGTGCAATATAAGAATAACTGAACAGAATAAATGCAGAGTGGCTCCACACGGTCGGCACTCAACAAATAACAGAGAAAGTTAGGAGAAGTAATTAAATGTTGTAATGAAACTATAAAATGTTATTACAGAAATTATCCAGAGGGCATAAGCATGTTGTGACAGTCAGCAGCGACCCCCGAACAGCTAGTAGCCTTATAATAGCTGGCAACCATTAGGGGAAATTGGACACCTCACAGACACAGTAGCCTGAACTTTTGAATTGTCTTCCCTTATTGGTCTTGAGGCAGTTGAAGCTGGTCCTAAGCCGATTTTTGCTGAGCAGATTGCAGAAGTGCAGGGTTTGCTAACCACCAATCAAATGCTAACACGACCGAAGCCTGTGTGTGAGTGTGTATAAAAGATTCTTGGTTTTTTTATGGAGTAGAGTCTTTGTACCAAGGTACAAAACTCTCCTTTCTTCTGCAGAATAAAGCAACCTTTCCTTATCCCTGTCTGGCTGTCATTGACTCTCAGCTAGGCGGACCGGACATTTCGGTAACAATGTCATTCCCAGAGATCCACAGGATCCTTATTAACTCAAGTCCAAACTGATATTTAAGGCTTAAGTGTCCCCAATAAAAAAATATTAACAGCATCAACAGGCACCATGAGAACCATTCTAAAGGTTTGTGTACACTACAGAGCCTTGGACTGGTATAGCTATGCCAGCAGAACCCTCTAGTGTACACATGACATAAACCAGCAGGAGGCGTTCTTCTGCCAGCATAGCTACACCACCTCCCCAAATTTCATTAGCTATGCCGACGGAACTCTGTTGGTTTAGTGATGTCAACACTGAGGGGGTTTTCGGCTTAGCTATGTGAGGTACTGGATGCTAATCCCGCCCTCGTCCCCCTACCCAACTCCTCAGCTACATAGATATGCTGGCAAAATTTTGTAGTGTAAACTAAGCCTAAGGCTCTGGAAATTGACAAAGAAACTGAACTCGTGAACCAGTACTACAAAATGTGTAATTTGACAAATTAAAAGAGGTTGACACAATATTAAAAGTAGTATGAGGATTTTAAAAGAAACAAGTGATTTTTAAGTTTTATATGAATGGTATGTTCTGGAATGGTCACAAGAATATTATTTTTTAATTCTGTTTAAATATTATCTGCATAGAATCATAGAATATTAGGGTTGGAAGGGACCTCAAGAGGTCATCTAGTCCAACTCCCCACTCAAAGCAGGACCAATTCCCAACTAAAATCATCCCAGCCAGGGCTTTGTCAAGACTGACCTTAAAAACCTCTAAGGAAGGAGATTCCACCACCTCCTTAGGTAACCTATGCCAGTGCTTCACCACTCTCTGGGTGAAATTTTTTTTAATAATATCCAACCTAAACCTCCCCCACTGCAACTTGAGACCATTACTCCTTGTTCTGTCATCAGGTACCACTGAGAACAGTCTAGATCCATCCTCTTTGGAACCCCCTTTCAGGTAGTTGAAAGCAGCTATCAAATCCCCCCTCATTCTTCTCTTCTGCAGACTAAACAATCCCAGTTCTCTCAGTCTCTCCTCATAAGTCATGTGCTCCAGTCCCCTAATCATTTTTGTTGCCCTCCGCTGGACTCTTTCCAATTTTACAACATCCTTCTTGTAGTGTGGGGCCCAAAACTGAACACAGTACTCCAGATGAGGCCTCACCAATGTCAAATAGAGGGGAATGATCACATCCCTCGATCTGCTGGCAATGCCCCTACTTATACAGCCCAAAATGCCGTTAGCCTTCTTGGCAACAAGGGCACACTGTTGACTCATATCCAGCTTCTCGTCCACTGTAACCCCTAGGTCCTTTTCTGCAAAACTGCTTCCTAGCCATTCGGTCCCTACTCTGTAACAGTGAATGAGATTCTTCCGTCCTAAGTGCAGGACTCTGCACTTGTCCTTGTTGAACCTCATCAGGTTTCTTTTGGCCCAGTCCTCTAATTTGTCCAGGTCCCTCTGTATCCTATCCCTACCCTCCAGCGTATCTACCACTCCTCCAAGTTTAGTGTCATCTGCAAACTTGCTGAGAGTGCAGTCCACGCCATCCTCCAGATTGAACAAAACCTGCCCCAGGACCGACCCTTGGGGCACTCCACTTGAAACCGGCTGCCAACTAGACATGGAGCCATTGATCACTACCCATTGAGCCCGATTATCTAGCCAGCTTTCTAGCTTTCATAGCACCTAAATGTCCCAATGAGATCTGAGCCCAGTTGTGATAGACACTGTGTATACACATAGTGAGACAATCCCAGGGGTAAGGAGTTTACAGTCTACATAGGCAAGATAGAGAAAGGAAGGGAAGGAAAAACAGAGAAATAGAGGTGAATTGAATTTGTTGAATTGGACAACAGATTAGTGGTAGAACTGGAAAGAGTACCCATGTCAGGGTTCCCTCCCCAATCTGAACTCTGGAGTACAGATGTGGGGATCTGCATGAAAGACCCCCTAAGCTTATATTCCACCAGCTCAGATTAAAAACTTCCCCAAGGCACAAATTCTTTTCCTTGTCCTTCAAAGGTATTACTGCCACCACCTACTGGTTTAAACAAACATTCAGGGAGGGGCCACTTTGAGCCCTATTCCCCCCAAACCCTTCACACTCTTTCCTGGGGAGGACTGAGAATAATATACTAACCAATTGGTTACAATGTGAGAACAGACCAAACCCCTAGTTGTTAGGATACTGAAAATCAATCAGGTTTTTAAAAGAAGAATTTTATTTTTTAAAAAAAAGTAAAAGAATCACACCAGCAAAATCAGGATGGAAGGTAACTTTACAGGGTAGATAAAAAGATTTAAAACACAGAGGGTTCCCCTCTGACTCTGCTTCCCAGTTACAAAACAGGAATAAAATTACCTCTTAGCATACGGAAAATTTACAAGCTAAACCAAAAGAGAATCTAATGCATTTCCTTGCTTTACTCACAATTTTTGTAATCTTAGATGCTTATTTCAGGTATGTTTTTAGGAGATATTTTTTCCTGCCCTGGTGTCTCTCTCTGTCCAAAAGGGAACAAACAATGAGCACAAACAAAACCTCCCCCACCCCATATTTGAAAGTATCTTCTTTTCCCATTGGTCCTTCTGGTCAAGTGGTAACTAGGTTAGTTGAACTGATTAACCCCTTACAGGTAAGGAGATTCTGTACCTCTGGCCAGGAGGGATGTTATGTTACTGCATACATCAGTGTTATTAACCCTTCTCTTTATATTTATGACAACCCAGGTCTACTGATTCCCAGTCCAGTATGCTACCCAACGCACCATGTGGCCAGTATTGAACAGTATTCTTAATACCCAATTTTTTCATGCACAGAGATTATGGACCATACTGTTCTTATTGTATAGTAATACCTTCACAGCCACATCCCCTTCTGTTTTTACTTCTATGTTGACCCGGCACAATTGGCTCTGCATATGTGATTGGAGTATACACTCACTAGGGCAACCAGACAGCAAGTGTAAAAAATCGGGACAGGGGATGCAGGGTAATAGGAGCAAATATAAGAAAAAGACCCCAAAATTGGGATTTTCCCTATAAAATCTGGACATCTGATCACCCTAACACTCACATGATCCAATGCCCATACAGGGAAAAGCTCCAGTAAGAGATGCTGTGCTGGGGGAAGATTTGGAAGTCTGATTATACTAATTTTCCATATCTCTGCAGGACTGGCTGCTAATGGCATTGAGAGCAGTTGCAGAGAAAGAGAACTCCCTTTCCAGAGCATCTGAGGCACCAGAGATTCAGTGTCTGAGAACACCTTCCCCCCAAAATACCAAACACTTGCGTCCATGTGAGTTTTCTTTACAAGCTGCTGCTGCTCTTTCTTTGTATTTTCTTTTGCTCTCTGGTTTTGGCACTTCCTTGCCTATAGGAATAGATCTTCAGCTGGTGTAAACTGCTCTATTGACTTCAATGGAACTGAATTAATACCAGCTTAACATCTGGCCCATAGGATCTGACCCAAAGCCCATGGAAGTGAGTAAGAGTAAATCCACTGATTTTCATGAGCTTTGGATAAGGCCTGTATTTTCTGTCTTGAACTTTTACAGCATCATGGATTATATCAGAATTAAGTGGATGAATCTTAAAGTGAGGATCTGATCTACTGGCAACTGTGTTTGCTCTAATGATGTGGACCAAGGTGATGTACAATGCCATATCTTAAGACCTTTACAAGCACCTTTGCAATTAACTAACATTACCCTAGTATTTCCTAAGTAAACTCTCTATAATGGGAATCCTCTCTATAGGGAATATCATGGTAATATTTTCTCCTTACACAGGAGAAATTGGAAGGATTTTAATGGTGATCACAAAGACAAATTGTGTGCTTTCATTGCTGCACTGCTGAGTTAAATGATCATTGTTTGAACAGTAGGGATTACCAAGGAACAACAAACTTGGTTAGTTTGCCACAGAATAATTTAATGGGTTAGTTTCTCAAATGTCTCCAGTATTAAAATCTCTGCCATACTCCACAGGGAACGTGACACTAGGATCTTCTAAACCAAAGACAAATATAATTTATATTGCATAATATGGACAGACATCTGTCTGTCCAGAGGTTTTATTGTAAAACCAACACACATACACACTTATAACCTGGGATAGAAAAATTGTTTAGGTTGCCAAGTTTCTGCCATTTCTCTCAGGCTCTGGTAAAATGTTTTTTTGGAATCTGAAATAATTGGATCTGGAGTTAGAAGACTGGAAAATTATCCAGTGTTGAAATTTGGACCCTGGCATCTAATGATTTGTTTAGTCAGCATGAATAGGAGATGGCTGCATTACTCACAAGAGGCCTGAGTAATCTTAAATGTCCCGGTCTCAATGTCTAAAATATTACACAACAGCACTTGCAACAGAGAATGAAATAGAAATGGTGAATAATGTAAGAAAACCAGTATTAATTTTCAGTCTTAAGAAAACCAGATTGGATCTTTGTTGGATATCTAAATTCTAATGTTCTACATAGTTAAAGCCATGAGTTCTATGTCCTAAAATATGAAGGTCAGATCCTTAGCTGGTGTAAAACAAAGTAACTATTAAAGTAAATGGAGCAATTTAAATTTGCAGGTACCGAGAAATCTGTCCGTGGGACTTCATATTCCTCCTTTCCACTGGTTTTCCTTAAACTGAAATAAAATTGATCTAGATTGAGTTTTGCCTTTCACATAAAAACATGCCTGTAACAGTTGTTCAGTACTGTTACTTGTGTCAAGACTTTATTGATGTGATTTAAGTCTTAAAAAGCTCATAGGTCCTTGGGGTCTTTTGGATAAGGACCGTTTTTCATTCAATCTGCATCATTGTATGTATATGCAAAGGAAGCCAAGGAGTCAGAGTTCTCCCATTAGTGCTGGTGCCTGTTTTATTTGCATATTTCCAACTTGTCCTTACATCCAAGGTTAACACAATAAATTATAAGCGGATTCCAGTATAAAGTAATGCATCAGAACTTTTTCTTCCTTTTTTGGGGTGCAAGATAGCTGACACAATTTCTATGCCTTAGTAGATCTAGTAGTGGATTTGAACTCAGGAGACCTGGATTCTATCCTCAGCTATAGCAGTGCATGACTTTGGGCAACTTACTGTCTCTCTGTACCTCTATTTTCCTTCCTTTGTCTCTCTTGTCTATTTAGTTTACAACCTCTTTGGGAGGAGGTTGTAAACTAAATAAACTAAATACACTCCTGCTGCAAGACAAGCCCAAGAAAGAAACCAACAGAACTCCACTGGCCATCACCTACAGTCCTCAGCTTAAACCTCTGCAATGCATCATCAGTGATCTACAGCTCATCCTGGACAACGATCTCTCGCATTCACAGACCTTAGGAGGCAGGCCAGCCCTCGCCCACAGACAACCCGCCAACCTTAAGCATATTCTCACCAGCAACCACACACTGCACCATAGCAACTCTAACTCTGGAACCAATCCATGCAACTAGCCTCGATGCCAACTCTGTCCACATATCTACACCAGCAACATCATCACAGGACCTAACCAGATCAGCTACAAAATCACCGGTTCATTCACCTGCATGTCCACCAATGTTATATACACCATCATGTGCCAGCAATGCCTCTCTGCTATGTACATCAGCCAAACTGGACAGTCCCTATGTAAAAGGATAAATGGACACAAGTCAGATATTAGGAATGGCAATATACAAAAACCTGTAGGAGAACACTTCAACCTTCCTAGCCACACACTAGCAGATTTTAAGATAGCCATCCTACAGCAAAAAACTTCGGGGCCAGACTTCAAAGAGAAACTGCTGAGCTTCAGTTCATTTGCAAATTTGACACTATCAGTTCAGGATTAAACAAAGACTGTGAATGGCTTGCCAACTACAAAAGCAGTTTCTCCTCTCTTGGTGTTCACACCTCAACTGCTAGAAGAGGGCCTCATCCTCCCTGATTGAACTAACATCGTTTATCTCCAGACTGATTCTGACCTGCATATTTATACCTGCTTCTGGAAATTTCCATTACATACATCTGACGAAGTGGGTATTCACCCACGAAGGCTTATGCTCCAATATATCTGTTAGTCTATAAGGTGCCACAGGACTCTTTGCTGCTTTTCGAGACGAGGGACTTTCCTACTGTGCTTTTGATGGTTCCTAACACAATAGGGTCCTTATCTCAGTTGGAATCTAATGTTACTGTAATACTAATATTTTTATCATCATTTCAGGCAAACTTATTTGCATATTAACAAGCTACCATGTTCCCCTAGTTAATAACATGAGTAAGAATAGTTAAAAAAGCTTATGATAATTGACAAGTGATAGACCACAGCTGACATTTTCATTCTACTGTCAGTTTCATTCTATGTCAATGCATAGATCAGGGATACTCAGACTGAGGCTCAGGGGCTGCAAGTGGCTCTTTAATGTGTCTCCTGCGACTCTTTGCTGAATATGATATTAAACCGCACTGTGGTTGAATTATTAATCAATCTAAATCATTAACCAATCACAATGCTTTTATGATGTTATTAACCAACTGTAGTTGCTAAAATGATAATACTGGCTCAATCATTTTGCAGTGAGAATGTGTGTGTGTGTATATATATACTATTTTATATTGTGCGTGTGTGACACACACACACACACGCAATATAAAATAGTAAATGAAACAATGAATTCATACTACTGTGGCTCTTTTAGGTAATGTTGATTGCTAGTTTGGGTCCTGAACCACTGAGGTCTGAGTATCACTGGCATAGATCCTCTTGACCCCTCAAAGGTGCCTCCTGCACTTCTATGGAGCCCCACTGACTTTTAGAATCTACCCTCATGGAGTTCTTTGCAGGACTGGGTCTCCAGGCATAAATGAGGACACTATTATAGTATTAAAGACAATGAATCCATCAAAGAGCACTGAAAGGAACACTACCAAAAGCTTCTAAATTGAGAACTGACTGACTGATGACACCATTGATTCCATCCCTCAGGACTCAATTTGGGAAACTCTCACCAACCCACCAACATCTGAGGAGGTTCATAAAGCAATTAAGCATCATGTCCTGATAGCATACCAGCTGAAGTGGGGGCAAAACACTGACAAACAAGCCTTATTTGCTGGTCCTCAAAATCTGCAGCAATGAAGAAATCCTCGCTGACTTACACAACTCTAACATTGTCACCATTTTCAAAAGGGGTGACAGAGCCAACTATGGCAATTATCAAGGTATTTCCTTCCTTTCCATTGCTGGGAAGACTCTTGCTAGAATCTTATTGAATCATCTTCTCCCTCTTGCCGAGGAAGTACTTCCAGAGTCCCTGTGAGGCTTCAGACCATCATGAAGCACCACTAACATGATTTTCCCAGCCAAGCAGAGCCAGGAAAAATGTCAAGAACACCACCAGGAGCTGTATATGGCTTTCATCGATCTGATCAAAGCCTTTGACTCTATCAGCCATGAGGCTCTGTGGAAAATCATGTCAGAGTTTGGCTGGCCAAGCAAATGTATCTCCATTGTAAGACTCTTCCATGACCAGATGACTGCCTCCACCCTGTGCAGTGACTCTATCTCTGAACCCTTTGCCATTCAAACTGAACTGGCATAAAACAAGATTGTGTACTAGTACTCACCCTCTTCTCCATTTTCCTAGCAGCTATGAAAACACTAATCCAACACCGGATTGGCCTCCAGTATCAGACTGACAGCAACCTTTTTCAACCTCTCTCACCTCCATGCCAGAAGTAAAGTAACATCAGCAACTGAACTGCAGTACACAGATTGTGCCATAGTTGCACATTCAAAGGAGGATCTACAAACAGCTCTTAACTGTGTCTCTGAAACTTACAGAAGCCTACAGCTATCCCTGAACATCAGCAAAACAAAAGTTCTCCACCAGCCAGCTCCCGGTCAGTCATCAGACCCAGCAAAGAAGTTCTACACTGACAGAGAAGAACTGGAAAATGTAGAATACTTTGCCTACCTTGGCAGCCATCTCTCACAGAGGGCAGACATAGACATTGAGATTCAGCACAGAATTATCTGTGCCAGCCTTGTCTTTGGCAGACTGTCTCAATGAATCGCAAAGCAGTGGTAATCCCAACTCTCCTCTATGGCTGTGAGACTTGGGTGACCTACAGAAAACCTGCAATGCCATTACCTTCTCCAGAAGATCCTAAACATAAAGTGGGTGGAACACTGCCCTAACATCAGTGTCTTCATGGAGGCCAAAACCTTCAGTATTGAGGCCCTGATTATCCACCACCAGCTGCGATGGAACCAGCACTGTGTGTGCATGCCTCATGCACGCCTGCCAAAACAATTGCTGTACGCCCAACTCAAAGGAGAAAGGAAAAAGGAAGCTGAAAGAAATGCTTCAAAGACACCCTCAAGACAAACATCAAGAGATGTGGCATTGATACCACGCACTGGGAGACAGTAGCCCAGGACAGGGCTAATTGGAGAAGACTCGTCAGAGAAGGAATGATCACTTTTGAGGAAAATTGCCTTGCCCTGGTCACAAAAAACACCAGAAAAGAAAGGATTGATGATTGTCATTCAGCAATAACAGCCCAACACTGCCTTCCAACATCACCTACGTTTGCCACAGAATTTGCAGCTCAAGGATCGAACTCCTCAGTCACCAAAGAACCCATAAAAAAAGAAAAAGCTGTGAAAGAGATCATCCTCAATCCTTGGGGATCACCAAGGAGAACAGAATTAATACATTTCACTTGTCCATTCTTATTTGAATTGCGAGTCAAACCTTATACATTTCCCAAATTTTGCCTCTTATATGTAGTTACCTATCTGGAATGACTTTCAAAAGAAAAACTTCACATGGATTAATACATGTGTCAAGGTAAAATTTCTAAAGGTGCTAAAAATCTTAGATTTCTACAGAAAGAGAACTAATAGTCTTTCACTGAAGCAGCCTCTTATGAGAAGGTCATTTATAGATTACAAAATAAGAAAGTACAAGAATGCAATATAAAGATGAATTCAAAATATTTACAATGATAGGACATGATCCTGCTCTCAGTGAAGTCAGCAACAAAACTAGTCAGGTTCACAAATATTGTATTTTTAAGTGTTTTCTTTCTATCTCTTTTCATCTTGTCTTTCACCCCTTGTCTCTTGGGGGAAAAAAGTAACTTTGAAAAGAATCCTGTGCTATTTATAAAGACATTCTTCTTTTACACTGTAAACATATTTATGTTATATGATTAGAAGACAATGGAGTTATAGTGTAAACCAGTGTGGCATTATCTTCTGATACTGTTTTACCTTGTCCAATATTTTTGTCTGTATCTTTGAAATTTACAAAATAAATTATAAACACTTAACCCTCTGGTTTTGTTCTATGCAACTAAGATTCAAATGGACTTCCCCGTCCTTGGTCCCGCCTTTACCCCAGTCTTCTTCCTTGTCCATTGATCTGTCCACATCTCTCCCCTCTCCCATGGCTGATCACTTGAAGCTACACAATTCCTGTCTGCTAAATACCTATGCAAAGTAGGCGTGTTCATGTAAATACAGTTTGTTCCTGAAGTCTCTCACCCTCCCCAACTAGCTGTCAGGGAAGAGTTCATTAAGACCCAGCTTACAATAGCATATCTTCATGCTAGGGTTGCCAACTTTGGTTGGACATATTCCTTCTCACAAAGTAACTTCTCTGAAGATTGGTACCCTGACTGTCACAAGCAGCATTCATTTGTAGTATTAAAAAGACACTGATTTCATCAAACCTTATATAAATCCCCACCTGGACCTTGCTTCTGATTATGCTTTACAGAAGTCTAAGCTTCTTTTCCCCCTGGTTAGTAAGCTCATCTGCCTTCCTGCATAAGTAGAGTGTGGGTATTTAAACCCCTTTCTGAACTTTAAGGGATAGAAACAGAACAAACACGGCTCTTTGTGATTATTACATTGGCCCAAGTGGAGTCTGACAAAGGGATTGTTTCTATATATTTGGCAGGGCCGGCTCTAGGCACCAGCCCAGCAAGCAGCTGCTTGGGGAGGCTAAAGGTGAGGGGCAGCACATCCGGGTCTTCAGCGGCAATTCGGCGGCGGGTCCCTCACTCCCTCTCGGAGCAAAGGACCAGCCATCAAATTGCAGCCAAAGACTGAAGCGGAGGAGGCAGAGCTGCAGATCGCGATCACATTTATTTTTTTGCTGCTTGGGGGGCAAAAACCCTGGAGCCAGCCCTGATATTTGGTTGGCATTTTCTCTACACATTTGTCTAACTGAAATGCATGAAAAAATGGCACCTCACAGGAAAGTCAAAGCATTGCCCATAGGATAATTTTCTGTGGCTGGCCTAGATGCAGAACTGTTCTCAGAGACAGAGTTACCACAAAAGCCATAAGCTGAAGAATTTCAATACAGACTTCTCAGGGCTTGATTCCAAGCTCAGTGCAGTCTTCCCAGTTACTGCAGTAGGTTTGGCTCCAGCTCTCAGAGTGCACACTTCATTAAAAGAATCAGTGTTCGGTTCCCCACCACCACTCCCTCTTGAGCTGACAAGACGATGGGTGCACTAAGCAACTGACAACAGGCAAAGGGAAAAAAGTGTATTCTCAAGCCTACAAAATTTTGTACCAGCCTCAGGCTACAGCCAACTCTGTGAGGAATGAATATATTAACACCAAGCACTGGAAGAGCTCAGCATCTCAAATATTCTTATCATTTGCCATACCTTAGCTCAACCTGACCACAGCTAATGTCCTCAAAGCACCTTTTGAGGTACACACCTCTATTGCATGAGATGAACTGAACGGTCCCTAGGCAAGAGTCATTTTGTAGAGAAGGATTTATTTAGTATCTTAAAAAGTCTCACTCAGTAATGCAATCAAGTGCACCATTAAAAAAAATTAATCAAAAACATAAAATCAGAAATAAGACCCTCGGTGATAGTTCTCCTGGAACAAGGCAACTTCTCCAGTGAGCTTAGTGCTAGTGCTTTAATAGTTAATTCAAATCAAAATTTGTCTGTCCACATCTTTGAGCTTGTGAAGAAACACAAAAAGTAACCATTTGGCCCAGTGTTAGTACTGAAGAACTCCTCTCCCAATCCCAGCACTACCCAGCACCCAGGGCCGGATTTCCACCTTACATGTTCCTAGGCACAGCATCTTCAGTGCGTGCGCATGTGCGCGCGTGCGTGCACACACACACACACACACCCCTACCTCTACCTCTACCTCTACCACTGACCTTCATGTTTTCCATAAAAAATGAAACAAAAAAGATACAAATACTGCCTCCCCAGGAAGGCATGAGACCCTCTGCCACACATGGTGCTCCCAGCTCAAGCTGGCGTGCAGGCCACCCACCCCAGGCGAGGTGCAAGGGAAGGACTGTACCTCACTCATCATGGCAAGTGGTCCCTGGGTGTCTTCTGTCCTGTAGGACGAGGCAGCAGCCATGTTCTGGCTCTGCCCTTGCAAGTGAATGGGGCACCAGACACAACCCTCCTTCTCCCTCCCCAGCCTGGGACTGAGATTGGGAAGGGGCTGGGACATTCCCAGCACCTTCAGCAGCCAACACCACCCGGCCACAGCTCACAGCACCCCCAGGTGGGCTTACTCACTCTGCTCCAGACCCACAAGCGGCACGGCCACCAACCCACTCCAAGAGCCCACCCGCCTGCAGGGGATCTGTATGTATTAACTTTTAATCCACTTTTAACTTTTCGGCACCCCTAGGCACATGCCTACTGTGCCTAATAGGAAATCCAACCCTGATCTCAAGGATGATTTACCTCCTTCCTACAGCACTTTGAAATCTAGGGTGGAAACTGATGTACAAAATTTAAATATTAAACAAGACTACTGGGAAAGCAGACTGGTAAGGAGAATCTAGCATGAGATTAAAGATATGTATAAAACCAACAAACAAAGCCACAACAGAAAGCAGGGGGCCCTCTGCTAGGGCCAGGGTCAAAAGGATGTCCACCCAGGTGATGAAGGAAGACACTAGGAAAGAAATATTGGTCAACAGCAGGGAAACTACAATGTTAGCCAATGTCAAACTACCCAGCCGAAAGAGGTTAACCCAGACAGAAATAAATTTATTACTATGTCTCTTGTAGCAGCTTTCTAAAAGACAGTTTATACATATTTTGGGCACTGTCCAATAGCCAGACCTGTCCTGTCTTCAGACTTCATTAGTTTTTAATCCCCATCTCCTTTCAGATTTATTTTCCTTAATATGTTCCCCATTTTACCAAGTCAGATGATCCCATTCTTGGATAACATTTAGGGTCTGAATAGCCTCAGCTCTGCACTCTCATTCACACCCATAACAAATGAGTGTAAAACACACTCATTCCAATTTGGGACCACACACCCTCTTTTTGCACTAGTGCAAAACATGCAAGATGGTGGAAAATTAGACCCTTCATCTCAAAACACAGGGGGACCTGATCTTGCTCTTGGTTACACTGGAGTAACCCTAGTGAAGCCTGTGGAAATAGCTCAATGTAAAACTAGCACAACTGAGAGCAGAATCAGCTCCTCTGTCGTTTTTAGTAGATACATCTACTTTCTCTCTACCTTTTGTAGTGCTGCCGTACACTGCTCAGCAGTTGGCACGTATCACCACACAGGCAGCTTTATATTAGTTCTGGATTAAGTGATTCCTTTGTACATCAATCTGTTGGGTATGCAAAGCACTTGGGCATACTTCAGGACAAAAGGCGATATATAGTATTAAGATCATAATTTCTGTACCATCAATCCATACCGAAAGTGTCTGAAGAATTCATCATTATCTTATTAGCTGAAATAGTCCCTGCCATTCTCCTGCTCAGGGTTTGTTTTTGCTGCTCTAATTATCCTTTAAGTTTGGCTTCTGATCACAGATCTTGTTATCAGAACAGCCATATTTTCAAATGCCTTCTGTTTCAGGAAGAAGTAAGAGAAGCAAGCAAACTCCACATCAGTTCCCGGCACAGCGTCTAGGCAATGAAGGCAAGTTTTCATGGCTGCAGTATGGAGCTGGTATAGTGTCTCAGCCACATAGATCTCTGGGGAAGGGCACAACAGATCCATGGGAAAGGAGCCATCTTACAGGAATGGCTGCCCTTCTGCATTCCTACTGACTGCCCCCTTCCCACATGGCAGCAGAAGGCAAGGTGGGAGCTGTGAGAAGTAGATTTGCCACTAGGAGATCCACTGGCATATCATTGGCTGAACTAGGAGAGAGTGTCATGGAGGCCAGACTCAGGCTCCTCTGCTCAACACACTCATCCATCAATCAAGCACTATTGTCTTTTCTTTGTGCATGTGTAGGAAATCTGCTGTGGATGGTCCCTTGCATACACATGTGTAACCCTTCTGCCAGGTGGAGCCGGCAGCAACCAGGGCCAGGTTCAATATCTAGAGGTTCCTTTTCAACCATACAACACAGAACCAGCAGAACCATACAACACAGAACCTGGGAAAATTACACACCACCCCGGGCACCTCAGAGAGGCAATGCTTCCCCACTTGCAAGCACACAGACTGAGTGTAGAAATGAAACTTTTAATGAAAGGAGAAAAGTCACCTGACATTCATTAGGGACAATGTCACAAGCAGGATTCATAATCATAAAACTGTGAGCAGGACACCCACTCCAGAGTGCGTGGGGCAGTGTCTTCTGCCTCACGTTCTTGAGTTCTACAACCAAAAGTTCCTTTACTATGTCCCCTCTACTTTCTCACCATATCTCACATTAGTTGTCCTTGGTCAGTGAGGACCCAGGGTTCAGAGGTGCATCTCCCACCCAGGAAAGAAGGCACCTGGCTTGCTCCACCATCTGAGTACTTGCTCTGGCTGGCTGCCTCACCAGCTGCTGTTCCTTACTGCCTGGTCTCCCTACCAGCTGCCTGCTCATCAATTTTAGTGACTGCTCCTGCCAGCCACATGGCAGTCACGTCCTGCTGCGACCCCTGTAGGTCAGTCTCTTAGTGACTTTTAGCTTTCAGAAAGCTGGACAGAAACACTGCCCCACCACAATTAATTTCAGCTCTTATTGAGCACTTAAAAAAACAAAAAGCTCCTAATGAAGCCTATTTAACTCTATCTGAGCAGTAAGGAGGAACAGATTAAACCAGATCAGGAACTCTAAGGGAGAATCCATACTGTCTGGCTGGGATACCCATCCCCATCCATCTTACTTTCACAGGGGTCTGGCATTCCAGCCCCTGACTTAGTGAGTTCCTTTTAGCTGACAGTGACCCCTCAATCAGGACAAGCTCAACACAGTTCTGCTCCCCTTTTGAAGACAACATTGATAACAACATTTCACTACCTCTGCATTCAGTACTAAAGTGATTTGTAACCCAACACCAGCCAAGGCTGATCACTTGGAGCTACACAACTCCTGTCTGCTAGATACCTACACAGAGTAGGTATGTTCATATAAATACAGTTTGCTCCTGAAGTCTCTCCGCCTCCCCAACTAGCTGTCACGGGAGAATTCATTCAGACCCTGCTTACACATATGTGGAGGGGGGATGTTCTGTGTCTATCATTTATTTGATCACACTGGACTCTCTGAGCCATTTCCCTTACCCAGAGGGATTTCAATAGCATTTTCCCTTCCTGTTTTGCTGTAGATTTTCTTCACTGTTGTCACTCTGGTTTTGTACTTTCAATAAATAGTTAAAGTGACAGGTTCCTATATGTTTTGTACATGGAGACAGTGTGTCAGATCTGACACTGTGACCACAGCTCCCAAAGTCAAGGTACTTAAACAGTTCATTAAACATATTCCAATATAAGGACATTGGAATATGAATTCCTTCCACTGAAGGCTCATAGGATCAGGCCCTAACAGCACCTGATTGTACCTATCCTTGCAGCAGGCTTTAACCAGTTTCTTCCTTCGCTATAACACACACACATCCTTTCAAGCACAGTGAGGAGCAAGAAGTGTTATTAATAAGAAAATTGAATTAAAGCTCTTAGCCATCTCCCAAAAATAATAACATTGTTAAAGTCTTCTAACTTAAACAACAACTTATGGCATCATTCACCTCTACTTCCCAGCCCGTCACATAAAAATTGTTGCATTTAAGTTTTTAAATAATGGATTCCACTTACAAAGAAAAAAAGGGCAGAAACCCCAGCAGAGTATCCACATTAGTCCTTGCTTACAAAAGTGTATTGAAGGAAATAAAGAAATAACGCATCTAGATACTGTAGCAGGGTAGCCACTCAGTCACTCCTTCATGGCTGGTAGCCACTTTGTAGGGCACCTTGCTCATTAGCCCCGTCTTGCAGGCCGCGTAAGCACTCCACAGTCTGTTGTGGCTTACAGCTCACCTTCCAGGGACTGGTTTAATATCAAATAAAGTTCACACAGTCCCCAGAGTTCTGAATCACAAAATAATCCAATCAATCCTCAATAAATCCCCAACATAAAGCCCTAAATCAGAGGTCAGCAACCTGTGGCATGTGTGCCAAAGGTGGCACGCAAACTGATTTTTAGTGGCACTCTGCTGCCAGGTGGGGTCCCGGTCACCGGCCCTGCTCAGCCCGCTGCCTGCCTGGATGAACAGAACGCTGGGCTGGCTGCAGGCTGAGGAGGGCTGGCGGCCTGGCAGGGGCTGGCAGATGGAACCCCAGATTGGCAGTGAGCTCAGTGACTCAGCCTGCTATCAGCCTGGGGTCCCGACCACTGGCCCCGCTCAGCCCACTGCTAGCCCAGAGTTCCATTCATCCAGGCAGGCAGCGGGCTGAGCAGGAACCCCAGACTGGCAGTGAGCTGAGCGGGGCTGGGTTCCCCTCTGGCAGAGGCCGGTGGCTGGGACCCTGCCTGGCCGGGGGTGGCAGTCAGAACCCCAGACCAGCAGCGGGCTGATCAGCTCAGTTCGCTGCCGGTCTGGGGTTCCGTCCGCTGGCCTCTGGCAGTGGGGGTCCCAGTCCCGCTCAGCCTGCTGCCAGTCTGGAGATCCTGCCACTAGCATCTGGCATGCGAAACCTTAAATTACAGTAAGTAAATGAAAACTTGGCACACCACTTTTCAAAGGTTGCCGACCCCCGCCCTAAATCATAATTCAACAGCTCATACTTAACTCCAGCTCTTCTGCCATACCCAGAGCTCGCTCTCTACCTGAAGTAGCCACTCTCAACTCTTTCTATCCACAGCTCAGCTTTCTAGCCTAGGGTCCTTTCTTATTCAGTGTCTCCTCTGTTTTGAGGGCAGGCTATCTACTGCCCTCCTCCAGAGCTCTTCTCCTGATTGGCTGGAAGAGAGGGGAGCCCGGATCCATTCTACATTACAGGGCTCCTGATCCCAGGCCTTTAAAGAAACTGTGTCCTCCATGTTTTGCCTTCCTATCTAACTCCTTATTCCCTGGGATCTCTTCCTCTCTTCAACTCCCAGGCCATTTTCGGGGCCTTTGTTTATTCCAACATCCTGGGATGGGTTCTTCTGGCCCCCTTTACTCTTAAAGGCCCAGTATGCCCCATTACAGGTACCAAACCAATATAATGTAAGAATTGTCAGGCACACAAGGCAAATTAATACTATTTTAAAATGCTAGAAACACACTGATACTCCTATGCAATACTCAAGTATCTTATCGTATTAATTACAAAAATGCTATCTGTAGCATTAAACTGAAGATTTTGCTAACTGAAGCACAACTAAAAGAGGGTAAAGAGGCCAAATAAATTATTGCAATTTTAGATAGACAGTAGGAATCCAAATTAAAGAAAATGATGACATTAAATAAAAACAACAGGCTGGAAGGTGGCAAGGATGTTAACTCACCCTAAACAAAATCACTTTTGAATAGTAGCATACAGATAATGTTCCAATTCAGAATGAGTTCAGAAGCTTGCAAATGTCACTTTATGCATTGCTAAAAACCACCTTTTCTCAAACAAACAAAACAAAACACAGACAGGAAATATACTATGCTGTATTGCAAATACATGTTCAGTGTATTTAAATATTTGCAAGTAACTGGATATTAATTTCATTTCAGATTGTCTTCTAATAAACAAAAATGGCATTTGAAACTCACTAATCAAAAATGAGTAGGTAATATTATCTGGAAAATAATAGGAGCTACAAGTATTTCGTCATTACCTTGTAAATGGCATAATGGGGCAAATTCTTATCCCATTTGCACCAGAAAGGTTCCGTTAACATCAGTGGGGATGCTCCAGCTGTGCAGTATTGTAACTGGGATAAACACAGGAGCGGCGCCAGGGTTCTTGGAGCCCTAAGCGCAGGGCCGGCTCGCCAGTCCTGCTGCTCCGGTGGACCTGCCACAGGCATGCCTGCGGATTCTCCACCGGAGCCGCGGGACCAGTGGACCCTCTGCAGGCATGGGAGGTCCACCGGAGCAGTCTGCCGCCCTCCCAAATCCTGGCGCCCTAGGCGACCGCCTAGGTCACCTAAATGGAAGCACCAGCCCTGGATAAAGTTAGCTCAGGAGGTATGCAGCAAGTGGATAGGATTACAGTTGTGTGAATAACTGATTTTTCAGTTCAGGGACAGATCTGAAAAACTGAAAAGTCATTTTGCTTCAGGTCAAACAAAATCTGAAGTTATCTGGAAATTTTGGTGAATCAGAAAAGCTTGGATTTAAATGCGTGTTTCCAATAGTCCAAATGAGTGCCCTAACCACCATGATGAAAGTTATAAGGGAAAAAGGAGGAAGAGAATCATCAGCACCACTTTCCCTTCTCTGCTATCCATTTTGGGTCCAATTTTGTAAATAGTTTTAGGTTGACCAAAACTGCATTTTTCAGATGAATAAACTATTCATCCAAAAAAAATCTCATGCAGTTCTACATATGATAGAACACATTTTAACTGTTCAGCTGTTTCTAACATACAGTGAGTCCATTCATGCATTTTTTCCAAACCCAAACACCCTTTAAAGTCAGTGGGGATTTGGGGTGTGCAAGTAAAGCCGAGGAGTAACATTTTCAAAAGCACCTAAGTGAGTTAGGAGCCTAAGTCACTATTGAAAATGGGTCTTTGCAGTCTGTCTCATTGACTTTCAGTGAGACTCTGGGTGAAATTTTCAAAAGTGCCTGAGTGATTTTGAAGCATCAATTCCATTGATTTTCAACAGGATTTATGTTCCTAAATCCCTTTTGAAAATTTTATTCCAAGTCTGCAGTGTGCTGAACACCTAAGGCACTGAGTGTCTTCCACTTCCATTGATTTTAATAGGAGTTAAGAGACCCTCACAGAGCTTTTCAGCCTCTTTTTAGATCTTTCAATGCAATTAAAATGTATGTCAGATTTGGCTCCCTATTACATTGGTGTAAATTCAGACTAACACCACTGAAGTGCTTCCCTAGTACATATGTGACAACCTCGGTTCTCTAAAGTGGAGATCTAGTCATAGCTTCCTGTTTATCTGTGAACACCTTAAATCCTCTACCATTCCTCAGCGCCATTGCTGTCATTTTACAGATGGAGAAAACTGAGGGTCAGCAATTTGCCAAAGAGCACCCAGCAAGTCAGTGCCAGGAAAATAAGGGCTATCCCCTGCACCCATTGAAATTAATGAGTTTTGCCATTAACTTCAACAGGAGCAATACTGAGACTCAAGCCTCCAACTTCCAGCCCCATAATTAATACATTAGATCACAGTATCATGAGGCAAGTCACTGATCCTCTCTGAGCCTCAGCATACCCATTTGTAAAACGAAGGACAGTTGTTATTTACCTACCTCATACTATTGGTTAAGCTGTAAAGGATTTTTCAGATACAAATATTAAGAAGGCCTGAATTAGGACTAAAACTGAAGATGTCCTGTCTCCACTGAGCTCCTCACTCCACCAGCCTGTATGTGAGAGCAGGCAAAAAAAAAAAGAAAAGAAAAAGCACATTTCCAGGTTTCTTATTTTCCATTCTGAATCCCTTTTTAGTTCGGGGTTCAAAATCACACTCAATGAATAGATGAAATATTTCACTTGTATTTTTGTGAACAAAATTCACCAGTTTCATTCAGCCCTATCAAATTTATTGAACATTACACAGTGGACAATATCAGGATGAGAAATGTAGTAGCTCATGAAGTATAAATACATTTTTGTTTGTTTGTTTGTTTGTTTAATCACAGTAATCTACCTTTATTGCTTCCCTCCACCCCGCCTTTTTATGGATAACTTCAAGTTCCTGTGAGCATGCAGCAGTAATAAATTATCCCTTCTCACTCTGATGGCCTCGAGTAATGCATGAGAAAAATTGTTTTTCATTCCACTGAACTGTAAAATAAACAAAACAAACCCTTCATTAAATGCTATAGGCCAAAGGGTCTCAGCAAATGTACTGCAAATGACTGCTTTGCTCATCATAGATAAAATCCATTATGCAGTTGTGTCTGGAATTGGACTAGCACATTTTGGATGCCACATCATTTTAAATAATAAATTGATGAAGAAGAATCATCCCCTACATTCAAACATATTTCAATGTCATTTTCTAGAGACAGAGACATGCACACAACAAAATCAGTTCCATCATTTAGATGGAACATTATGTTTTCCTGCACTTTTTGGATTACTTTCATTCCTTCCATGAAAGAGAATCTCACGACCTTTTCAGTATTGGCCTCTAAACATAGCTGAGTAGTTCTTTTCATACAGAACCCCAAGACCCCAGCTGGCTAGCATGAAAGCTAACTTTGCAGACAAATCTCTAAGAAAACATGTCATAATGTTCATTCTGCATTTTTTTAAACAAAAAATATCAAAATATTTGAGTATCAGCATACAACGTCTGCATTTAGCTTTAATCAATATTCTTCAATACAGAGATCTAGTTGACATGTTTTCTTGTGTGTCTTATGTTACTAAAAGATCAAAGACACTGCAGAATCATACAACTTTCTGGTAGCTGCATCTCTTACACCGCTAGAAAGTGTATGACTAATATTTTAGGATCCATTATCTCTTATGTGTCACCAGAAAACAAAATCCTTCTCGTATTTGTTCTCTTGTAAGCTCGGGCTAGGCGATGATTTTCAACCCCTCAAAAGGATTTCAACAGCTTCATTGTGAAGTTTGTGTTTACAAGGGATTTCCTCATAACAGAGACACAATCAGGATTGAATCTTTCATTAAAGGATTTTCTGTCAAGGATGCTGTCTTTACTGCTGTATCCAAAATTATCAGTACACCTGGTAAATAATAAAAATTAAAACTCATTCTCAACAGTCAAATGAGAGACTTATGAAGCATCTCTCCAAAAAAATAATTTAGTGTCTTCATTAATCATAGATACTTTCTGACCTGGCAATGGTGGAAAAGTATAAATCATATATTTAATTTCCAAGTGGCAGAGATCCAGATTTTCAAAGGAATTTAGGTGCATCAAGATGCAAATATAGGCCTAGTAAGATTTTTTTAAGTGTCTAATCAGCTTAGGAGGCTAACTCCCCTTGATTTCAATGCAAATTTGCCATCTCAAGCATACTGAACAGCACCTTTCTCTGCTAAGGGGGGTACAGGTTGCTGTTAGAAAACTGAAGCTTGTTTACCCTCTTGCAGACAGATTATGAAGATTGCTTCTGAAGTGGCTTGAGAGGGTGGCTCCAGTGCTAATCCATCAGGCCCAGGCCAGTGTAGTCAAGAGTGGGCTGCTAGCAGACTCGCCGTGCAATCTTCGGAAGGTGTTTGAGGCAGGGGCAGCAAGTGCCTGATGAAGGTAAATGTATTCCCAGGAACAAAACAAGGCCTTCGATCAAGTGTGGGATGAGTATCTCTGGGAAGTGCTATTGTAATACCGACAGACCCCAGTTGTCGGCAGGCGGGATTGAATTTGGGACCTCTGGGGCTAAATGCATGAGCCATTACTAAATGAACTATAAACCATGTGGGTGTTATCTAAGGCTGTAGAGAAAACTCATTAATCTCTCTCTAAGTGGTCTCAGTGCCACTAGATGGGACAGAACACCACACCTAGTAAGTGTATGGATTACACTACACAACTATGGGATCCCAAGTACCTTCACCTCTTGGCTGCAGACACCTCACAAGGGGGGCAGTCAGCTACCCTTTGTTAAGGCAGAAGGCTAGCCTGATGAGGTTTGGGGTGAGGCAGGGCTGCCCTTTGAAGCCACTGATCTACGTGTTCTCAGTGGATCCTCTGGAAGTGGATGGTGTGGGAGAGCAGTGCCATGTCAGTTTCCCATGGGGTGGTAATGTTTGCGGATGATAGGTCGGCTATGGTCACAAATTGTGAGGAGCATGATGGGCCTCCTATGGCATGTAGCTAGTGTCAGGGGGCAAGTTATATTTGGAGAGAGAAAGGCATTATGATTGGGTAATGAGGAGGACAGGGGTGGCAATGGTACAGCATTGCTCCCTTGGGAAGGGCTGCAGAGTAGACATCAGGAAGGTGTATTGAAGATATTTGGAGTACAGTTCTGACTGCAAGGGGTGACTGTGAAACAGCATCGGTAAAGGGCCCTGGAGCAAGGGGTGGAGTGACGGAGGTGCTGGCATAGACACTCCATATTTCACAGAGTGCAAATGATAATCAGTACTCACTTCTGCTCTTCCGTCATTTGGCCAGAGTGTACATGCTGCAAACAGCACAGTTGATGGGGAGGGTGATGGAGTTCTTTTTTCTCTTCTTGTTGGGACAGAAGATTTATCCATTCATTAGGAGGTCTTTGGTCTGTCGAGAGGTGGAACACGGGGGCTTGGGGATCAGACACCCAGAGATGTTTTTTTCAGGACCTTGAATTTGCATTTTTGTCTGCAAAGGATGAAGTAGGTCCTGAGTAACCAACAGGGTCTTACTCAGGATATGATTCCAGTCTGAGTTCAGTGCCATCAGCAGACAGGGAGCAGAGGTGGGCACTGTTGGAGGGGTGGGAAGGGAAGCTTGTGAAGCCATGGCAAGGATGGAGAAGTAGGATAAGTAGGCAGAAGCAGCTCCCTGATTACCTATTTTCCAGTGTTCCAGTTCTTATGGATATGGGGGATATGCTGGGAGGAGTGGAGAGGAGAACAGACCAGCTAGAGGCTGTATCAGCAGGTGTTGAAGCCTCAAGTATACGAGTCCTTGCAGTTGGTCGGCTGCCCTGATTATATGATCATATTAGGGGCTTTGACAGTCTACAGTCCTGGAGGGTCCCCTTTAAATATAGAGAGATGGTTGGAGGATTTGCCATGGTAAAGTGGCTGTGTAAGAAGTGTGGAAAAACCTTGCAAAAACAAGACCAGGTGTGTCTCAGGCAACAGCTTTGTTCAGAGGGTGTCACACTGTTTGGAATGCTTTTGACTCAAAGTGCCAACCTCAGGGCAGACTGTCAAAAGCAGGGAAGACACCCCAAATGGATGGCATGTTCTACAATTAGATTTCAACAACTCAGTAACAAATGAGATCACAGTAACAGTCTTCGTGAACTCACAGACAGTCCTCTTGGGCTCTCCAGTCTGTCTTACCACTTATGCAGCTGGACTTAGTGATAAATGGTTACTTACACCAAAAACAACAAAATATTCAGGTTGCTCCCAGTCCCAAGAGATCAGTCATTTACCTCAGATCAATTTGTACCTTAGATCTCATGCCAGAGAAAATGTCTGTAGCCAATTCTGTAACAAACTAACTAAAGGCTTATTAACTAGGAAAAAGAAATGAGTTATTTACAAGGTCAAGCAAGCAAGCATATATACACAAATGAGTTTCAGGCCAGGTCTACACTAGAAATTTTCATCAGTATAACTACGTCACTCCTAGGTGTGAAAAATCCCCACCCATGAGTGATGCAGTTACACTGACTTAACCCCTGGTATAAGAAGTGTTCTGTTGATGGGCGGGCTTCTCTCTTCACCATAACCACCACTGCTCACGGAGGTGGATTAACTATGCCAACAGGAGAAGCTCTCCTGTTGGTGTAATAGCAACTTCACTGACGTGCTACAGCAGCATAGCTGCAGTGTTTTCAGTGTAGACCTGCCCTCAGTCTGTGATTCAAAAGGTGACAAAGGTGTAATCATCTGTCACCACTGGATGTCAACCCTGGGGAGCTCTGTTTTTTTGTTTCTTAGTTCCAGCCCTTGCAAGAATACAAACAGCAAGGAGATGAAAAAAATTTATGTCCAGTATCTTTAGTGATGGGACGAGGCCTTCGGCATGTACTTCTTCATGATTGGATCAGGAAATCAACAAAGCTTTTACCCTCCACTGGCCCACTTAATGTTGATAGTGCTCCTGGATGGCCTGGGGAGCCAGTCTTCCCATCTAAGTTCAGAGAAGGCATTTTTACAGTTATAAAATAAAAAGTTTTATTTTACCTTGTAGCATGGAATACAGACATTACAAGCGAGATTAATGCAGGCAGCAATTTATGAGCATGTCAAAGTCTAAACACTAAATACATTCTTATAAGACTAATACCTACTTTGAACAAAACTAATGTACAAGTGAGCTGGTTTGGTTTCCACCTAGGAGTTTGTCAGTTCTTAGCTAATGCCTACGGCCTTGGCCAGAGCTGGCACTTGGTTTAGCAACGTCATAGGGAGGGCCAAGAGACTCTGGGGCATCTGTTGAAGGAATGCCCATAGGCTCAGAAGGTGCAAGTACGATTAGCAAGAGTGCTGAAAGTGCTAGTTAATTTAGGATAACAGAGATATGGATATTTTCCAGCCAGGGTATCAGCAATGGGAGTGGGAGACCCTCTAGAAGTTGAGATATGAGGTGGTGTTTCAGAAGAACTCTCTGATGTGGGCTTCCCCAGAGGAGTTGGAGCACACAATCTGGAAGGAGCTAGAGTTGTTGAGACATGTGGAGAGGAACTATGGCCTGGAGAAGAACAGGAGGTGGTGGAGTCAAATACAAAATTAAAATGGGTTGAGTTTGAGTTGGGCCTCTTTCCTGTGAAGGTGAGGGCAGAGTCTGGTATATAGAACCACAGGCCTTTGGGAGTAAGTTTGTGGCAACAGCATGAAGGAGTAAGAGGATGTTGGAGTATATTTTAGTTCATTATATGGTAGGAATTGGAAAGAGATTATTGTATTGGGTGGGGGAATTATGTTGGTCCAAGAGTGTGATTGACTAGTATGTCAGGGGCAAGGAGTATCAATATTAATGATTTTGAGGATTTTGCTATTGGTAGGCTATGATTGTTTTCCTTTGTCTTTTTTTTCCATGGAGGGATTCATTTCTGCGAATTGAGGAGCTGGGTTTCAGTCCACTGGGAGGACCTCAGAAGCAGAATTTTCAGAGGATGTAATGGACTCTCTATGAAGGGATGGAGCACCTGTTATGAGACTGAGCAAGGCAACTGGTCATGGCTGACTTCTGTTAGATTGAACATTGGACATCTAATGGGCCTCTGATTGGAGGATGGGGCAAGTCTTTAATGCTGAGTTTCTCCTGTCACAGGAATAGGAGACGTTGGAAGGAGCGGGAGAGTTGTATTGTCTTGTATCAGTATGGTCTCTGTTTTTGACTACTGTATGTTGTTTTTTACGTTTTATTTTATGTTCTGTTGTCTGGACTTTGATGTTATAACAGTTGGAGTTTTTAATAAAAGATCTCAGAGGGCCACTTACTCTCTGACGTGGTCTTTTGGCCAAAATGCCATCATCTTCAATTACAGAGGAGTCTTTTCTGCCATGAAGTTGATTAAGGCTAACTTAATGTGATCTCAAAAATCTGATTCTAAAGAAAAAAGAACAGATTTTCTCTGTTTGGTATAAAATTTAGTTCTGCTAATATATTAAGTTGCCCCAGGGAGCAATAGAATTTTTACTGTCTATTAAAACTCAGGCAGAAGCCCATCTGTCACAGACTTCCCTCCTTGACAACTAGCTCTGTACCCCAAGAGGAGCCCTTTCAGCAGAAAAGAGCTTTTAAGGAGTGGTCTCTTGATTCTCCCAATCTAGTCACCATCAGACCTGCAACACTTCTTAAATGTTGACAGGACAGAGGGGCAGGGCCAGCTGGAGCAGTTACTGAATTATCTCATATCTTAGGACCTCTTAATAGCAAGCTTCTCACTGATCCTTAATGATTTAGCCTCCTGGGAGAATATCACTGAGATGACGACTTGCCCTCCCCACTTCTAACACCTTTGTCTACCCTGCCACAGAAAGGATTGGATCTATTTATTATTCACATATTTACTGAGCATATTCGACCCTTCTGCCATGACATGCACTGACTGACTGAAGTTTTAAGATGCTGGCTTTGACCTATAGTGTCTTAACTTTCTCAGTTCTTATCTACTTACCCAAGACACTGCACCGCTCCTCAGGCTATGCCATTGCAGCTGCCATCAGCAGAGGTGTGAGCTGCAGCTTCACTGGCATACATGAGAAGGGGCTATTGATGGGGCATTCTCAGTCCCTCCCTGTAGTTTTGGAATTGGCTTTTCTTCCTCCTCTCACACATTGGTCCATAACAGTCCAAACTTGGTGTCCTTTCAGGGCATACTGCAAAGTTAATCGTTTTTTGCCCCCAGGCATTTGATAATCATGAATGGGGAGTACGGGTGTACAATAGGTGAAGGACTTAATTTTTCAAGTTACTTGGTTCTCTATGGTGAGTTACACTGAACTGTAGTCTAGTTAGGTTTGGCCACTGAGGCCGCAGTTCCAAAAAGCATCCCTAATTTAGGTAATTACCTAAGCAAAGCTTAACTTTTTGTCTTTTAGGTCTTTTTGTTTGGTTGGTTGGTTTTTTAAGTAAAGGCAACAGTGTCCAGAGAGTATGGGCAGGCACCTCTTTTTCAACTTTTGTATAAATCCAAATAATTAATGTGATGCTACCAATATTTGGATCATTGTTATTCACAAGGCTATTTCTATTAACTGTAAATGAGTCACGTGATTTCCCCATTCCCCACTTAATTTCGTCTTTGCTTCTAAATAAAGGTGTTACAATAGACCAGGTTGTATAATGAGGGAATCAAACAGCCAATATTTAATTTGAATCTCTTCTTGAAGTTCCTCATAAAAATAATTTGGTGACTATAAATTGAGCAGCTCTACTGTACAATCGGGTTAATACAATAATTGGGTTTCATGCAGAAAGCTGAAAAAATGTTCTAATACATAATGATAGCTTTTTGTAGGGCATATATTTTGCTATCTCTGGTCGTTTGTGTGTTTATAGCTCAGCACTGTTGGAACATTTTATTTTCACATCTATCAAGGACATTTCAGGGCTGAACAAACACAGCAGATTCAGCAGCAGTTGGAATACAACTGCTACAGTTCACCCTTTAGAAAGCTTATGAAAGAGCTGGCACAGTTTTGAAATATTAAAAGGTCTTCTGAAGCCAGAAGAAAAAACTGAAATGTAAACTCAAGGGTCTAGCTGGCTGAGTGGATAAAGTACTAGCCTTTTATTCCTAGGACCTAAATCTTTCAAGTCAATATGTGGTACAAAATGACCTTGATGATCAGCAGCTGGTAGATGTGAATCCACATCCGTAAAAGTAACATAGAATTCATACTGTGACGTAAGAAGGAATTGAAGTGTAGTATAGCTATAAGGGAGCACTGTAGCTTGCTTAGAAGTGGACCCGCAACATACCATCTGCTTCAAACCCCTAACACATGGGCCGGTTCAGTTCCCAGTTTGGATCTGGGTGTTTCAGCTTAGGCTCTGCTGCTCTATCTTAGGTATTTAGGTATTTAAATGGTCCCTATTACCACAGTAATGTACTTGTCCTCACAACAACCCTTTGATATAGGGAAGGACTGAGGCACAAAGAGACTAAGTAACTACCCTGAAATCACACAGGAAGCATTTGCCAGAGCAGGAAATTGAAGTTGGGTCTCCCAGGCTAGCACCCTAAACACTGGGCCATCCTTCCTCTTTGTTTGTGTGGCTTTGTGAGCAATAAACCCTACCACAGAATTATTAGTAAAGGCCTTTAAGCCCATAAGGTCTGAGTCTTTGATTCAGTATGATTTGCCATAAAGTCTGTAGATAGAAAAGACCTATTAGACCATCCAGCCTAACTCTGTGTCAGTGCAGGATTGTTCCCAATTGCACATTTCTACCCACTTGTATTTTAAATTTGAAAAATGATTGGGCTTCCGTGCCTCCCCTTGGGACACAGCCTCAGTGCAGGAAGTTTATGTCAGAGCTCCAGTCCATTGCTTCCTCCAGACCACTCAAGAGAGTCAGGTGCTGGATAACAAAGTGTTTAAAGCCTCCAGAGCCTGAATGGGGCCCATCCACTGCTCCTGTCTTAGGGGTCCTAGGCAAATGCTCAGCATGCAGGTCCTCTACCTAGCACACTCTCCAGAGAGTTGGAAAGCAGCTGCCTAGCTCCTGGGTTCAGTGCTAACCCTTCAGACTCATCCACAGCTTAACTGCACTCTCTTCCAGAATCGCACTGGGGGTATGAATCTTTTGAATTACAGAGTAACTCTCTCAGTAGACATGTGGTGTCACACAACACATACAGACAGGCTTTGCACCGTTGGTCTTTTACTTACTCACACAAGAAGTACTCAGAGTACACAGAGCCGGCTCCAGGCACCAGTGAAGGAAGCAGGTGCTTGGGGAGGCCAATGGAAAGGGGCAGCACGTCCAGCTCTTCAGTGGCAATTCGGCGGCAGACCCTCAGTCCCTCCAAGACTGAGGGCCTGCCGCCAAATTGCCACCGAAGAATGAAGCGGCAGTGGTAGAACCGCTGCCAATTGTGGCTTTTTTTTTTTTTGCAAGCCAATCAGGCCGGCAAAAACACTGGAGCTGGCCCTGAGAGTACATGTCATTTAGAAAACAATAAACATCTTAGACCCAAAGCCCCTCACTAACCTACCCTTCCCTTGAGAGTCCTTGGGGATCATCTCAATTCAGGTAGATGGACAGGGTCCCCTGCCTCAACCAGGGCTGCCGGGGCGGGGACAAGTGGAGCAATTTGCCCCAGGCCTCAGGCCCTGCAGGGGCCCCCCATGAGAGTTTTTCACTTCACTCACTCCGAGGGCCCCGAAAAACTCTCACGGGGCCCTGACCCCCAGAGCTTCTTCCGCTCTGTGTCTTCTGTGGCGATTCGGCATCTGGGGGGTCCTTCCACTTCGAAGTGCCTTGAAGACCCGCAGCGGGGGATCCCTCCGTCCCGGGACCCACCACTGAAGACCCGCGGCAGGGGATCCTTCCACCCAGGGACCCTCTGCCGAAGTGCCAGGTCTTCGGCAGCAATTTGGCAACGAGGGCCCTGACCTCATCAGGATTCTGCATGCTGAGTTGCTTCTCCCTGGTCTTCCAGCCCAACTGCCCTTCTCTTGAAAGGTCTGTGCCCATCCTCTCTCCCACCAAAGTTTCCTGTTCCTGTCCTACCACCACCACCACCACCACCTACATTTCTTTGTTCTGTGTTTGGTAACTTTCCAGTCTCTTCTCTCCCCCTCCCTTCAGACAAGAGGAAGAAGTATGTCTCATAGTTGGAGCAATCCTATCTTCCCAAGGTGCTTTGCCTTCAATAAGCAGTGTTTGGGTTCTAAGGACCCACCCTTGTACTTGGTCTGGCAGAGATATGACATAGCCTTGACAGGAATGGTGGAATCCACAAACATAGACAGAGGGGCATTTACTATACAGTAATTTTCACAGCAACAACTTCACCATATCAATCAGAATTTATAAATTGGGTAGATTCCCTAAATCATCACATTTCTCCCTACTCAAATAAGAGCAGAGCTGGGGCACCCGTCGGGTACCTCAGGGTGGATTTTACACCCCTTTTTGACATACCATCTGCTATTACTATTTATTAATTCACACTTCACATCTTCAGTGGGATTCTGGGAGAGGGTTTGTTTAAGCTACGGAGGTATCTTGAGGATCAGCACTATTCACAGGGGCTTAAGGTAGGTCAGATGAGGGACTCCATTTCTGTGAAGCAGTAGAAGACTAAAAACCAATGCTCAGAAAATGTGCCAAGGAGGAAACAGTGCTGCAGCCTGCTGCGACCCAAAGAAACTTAAAACACCAGATTCTCTCACACCAGTCTAATGAGTGGCTTGTGACAGTTTAGCCTTATATTCACCCTAAAAATTTCCTTTTTCAATTTTATTCTATTACTCCTAATTATGTCCCTGTGATAGGGCCATGCTGTGAAAGCCTGGAATATTAAAAGGCTATTGAACTCATTTGCTATGCATTGTAACAGGCTGACTTGCCCCTAATAAATCAGGGTGAACTGGCTCCAGGCCCCCTGGCCCTGAATCGGACCCAGCTGGGAAATAGGAGCAAATGATTATAAAAAGCCATCTGAGAGGCTCCGCCAAGAAGAAGCTATATGTGACAGATGGGCTTCTGCAGTAGGATCTGAAGCAGGGGGGCATCCGTCCATCCTCTTTTCAGTAAGGGGAAAGCCTCTGGGAGCTATAGCACTCAGTGGGCAGAGGAACTGCTTTTTGATTTGCTGTTTGGCATAATTTATATGCTGAAGAATATAATAGTGCACTGAAAGAGACTTGGGCATGGCTGTGAGTCCTTTCTGGGCTGGGGAAACAGGCTAGCAACCTATAGTGTTCCTTTATGGGCTTGCTAGAAATTATATTCCTGGCTATATGGGGCAGAAAAAAAAAAGCTTCTTGCAGGAACTAAAAATGAGGGGCAGGGATTAAGTAATGCAAATTCCCAGTACTGAAACAATGAGGTAACATGACTTTTGAAATGTCACGTTCCCCTTTCTGTCCTCCATCTCCCCACCCTCCCTACCCTGAGACTAAGTAACACACAGACTGGTTTGACCTGGTTCAAAGGCCTTGGCAGACAAAGCACATGAAACTGTGTTACATAGCAGTCCCTGGCCCAGGGAAAGAGAATTCATCCAATCAGTGACAGGCCCTGAAGGAGTTTAGACCCACCAGGGTGTCCGTTTGGAAGATGAGTGACCACCTGGTAAGCCAGGCATGCATGTAAGCTGTCTATCGTTTTATGGTATATTTTCTGAGATGATTGTTGTTCTGAATAAATGGCACGTTGGTTTATGAGAGCCGGCTGGTCGCTAGATATAATCCTGTCTTTGCCCTGGAGAGAAGAGAACTGCAGGTGCTGAAATGTATTAGCCCTATTGAGGCAATCACAGTGAATGGCAGGGATTGCAGCCTTAAGTCCCAGGCCAGAGGGAGAGAATTGTGGAATTCCACTCTGTAAAAGGTGAGGACTAACAAACAACCCTTTAAACAACCCTTTCATTAACTAGGAGACAATGCAGTCAGAAGCCCAGCTGCAGAGTGGGGCCTATACAGTTTATTGCACTGAGTGCAGCATGTATGATTACCTGCCCTGTGGGCAGGTGGCGTATGTGTGCAGTCGGTGCAAGGAGCTCCTGGTCCTCAGAGACCACGTATGGATTTTGGAGGCCAGGGTGGCAGAACTGGAAGAACTAAGAGAGGTAGAGAGGTATGTTGATGAGGCTTTCCAGGACACTGTAGAATTGTTCCACCTCTGGTCAGACAGCCCCTGCGCTGTTGAGGAGGATGAAAGGCCCACGGAAGCCGAGCAGTCAATGGGAGCAGAGGGAAACCTTCCCATAGTTGGGACTCTCCTTCCAGACAGTGCTGGGGTTGCCTCTCGCACTGAGGTTACCTCTCCGGGGGAGGGAACTCCAGTTTCTAGGGAAAGGCAGGTGTTAGTAATGGGAAATTGGATCATTAGAAACGTAGATAGCTGAGTTTGTGATGACTGGGAGAACCGTATGGTGACTTGCCTGCCTGGTGCAAAGGTTGCGGATCTCTCGAGGCATCTAGACAGACTTATGTGTAGTGCTGGGGAGGAGCCGGTGGTCGTGGTACATGTAGGTACCAATGACATAGGGAAGGGTAGGAGAGATGTCCTGGAAGCCAAATTTAGGCTGCTAGGGAAATGACTGAAATCCAGGACCTCTATGGTGGCATTCTCAGAAATGCTCCCAGTTCCATGTGCAGGGCCAGGTAGGCAGGCAGAGCTTCAGAGTCTCAATGCGTGGATGAGACGATGGTGTAAAGAGGAGGGGTTTACGTTCATTAGGAACTGGGGAAACTTTTGGAATGGGGGGAGCCTATACAGGAGAGATGGGCTCCACCTAAACCAAAGTGGAACCAGACTGTTGGCACTAAACATTCAAAAGGTTGTAGAGCAGTTTTTAAACTAGGAGATGGGGAAAAGCCAACTGCTGCAGAGGAGTATGTCGATCAGACACAGACTTCTCTTAGGGGAGAGTCTAATGATAGAGAATCTCCAGGTTATAATCAGGAGCAGAGGACGGAAGAGGATAATGTAAGGGCCAGATCAGATGATAAACAGTCACATAAAAAAAATCTGAGACATCAGAAAAGGGCAGACAAATAAACAGGGAAAAGTTTTTAAAGTGCTTGTACACAAATGCTAGAAGTCTAAACAATAAGATAGGTGAACTAGAGTGCCTTGTGATAAAGGAGGATATTGATATAATAGGCATCACAGAAACCTGGTGGACTGAGAGCAATTAATGGGACACAATCATTCCGGGGTACAAAATATATCGGAAGGACAGAAAAGATAATGTGGGGGGCAGGGGAATAGCACTATATGTGAAAGAAAATGTAGATTCAAATGAAGTAAAAATCTTAAGCGAATCCACATGTTCCATAGAATCTCTATGGATAGAAATCTCATGCTCTAATAAAAATATAACTTTAGGGATCTATTATCGACCACCTAACCAGGACAGTAATAGTGATGATGAAATGCTAAGAGAAATTAGAGAAGCTATCAAAATTAAGAACCCAAAAATAGTGGGGGATTTCAATTATCCCCATATTGACTGGGAACATTTCACTTCTGGATGAAATGCAGAGATAAAATTTCTCGATACTTTAAATAACTGCTTCATGGAGCAGCTGGTACGGGATCCCACAAGGGGAGAGGCAACTCTAGATGTAATCCCGAGTGGAGTGCAGGAGCTGGTCCAAGAGGTAACTATAGCAGGACCGCTTGGAAATAGTGACCATAATACAATAGCATTCAACATCCCTGTAGTGGGAAGAACATCTCAACAGCCCAACACTGTGGCATTTAATTTCAAAAGGGGGAACTATGCAAAAATGAGGGGTTGGTTAAACAGAAGTTAAAAAGGTACAATGACTAAAGTGAAATCTCTCAAGCTGCATGGGCGCTTTTTAAAGACACCATAATTGAGGCCCAACTTCAATGTATACCTCAAATTAAGAAACACAGTAAAAGAACTAAAAAAGAGCCACCGTGGCTTAACAACCATGTAAAAGAAGCAGTGAGAGATAAAAAGACTTCCTTTAAAAAGTGGAAGTCAAATCCTAGTAAGGCAAATAGAAAGGAGCATAAACACTGCCAAATTAAGTGCAAGAAAAGTCAACGAGGAGTTTGAAGAATGGCTAGCCAAAAACTTCAAAAGTAATAACAAAATGTTTTTTAAGTACATCAGAAGCAGGAAGCCTGCTAAACAACCAGTTGGACCCCTTGATGATCGAGATACAAAAGGAGCGCTTAAAGATGATAAAGTCATTACGGAGAAACTAAATGGATTCTTTGCTTCAGTCTTCATGGCTGAGGATGTTAGGGAGATTCCCAAACCTGAACTAGATTTTGTAGGTGACAAATCTGATGAACTGTCACAGATTAAAGTGTCACTAGAGGATGTTTTGGAATTAATTGATAAACTCAACATTAACAAGTCACCAGGACCGGATGGCATTCACCCAAGAGTTCTGAAAGAACTGAAATGTGAAGTTGCAAAACTGTTAACTAAGATTTGTAACCTGTCCTTTAAATCGGCTTCGGTACCCAATGACTGGAAGTTAACTAATGTAACGCCAATATTTAAATAGGGCTCTAGAGGTGATCCCGGCAATTACAGACCGGTAAGTATTGGGCAAATTAGTTGAAACAATAGTTAAGAATAAAATTGTCAGACACATAGAAAAACAAACTGCTGAGCAATAGTCAACACGGTTTCTGTAAAGGGAAATCGTGTCTTACTAATCTATTAGAGTTGTTTGAAGGGGTCAACAAACATGTGGACAAGGGGGATCCAGTGGACATAGTATACTTAGATTTCCAGAAAGCCTTTGACAAGGTCCCTCACCAAAGGCTGTTACATAAATTAAGCTGTCATGGGATAAAAGGGAAGGTCCTTTCATGGATTGAGAACTGGTTAAAAGACAGGGAACAAAGGGTAGGAATTAATGGTAAATTCTCGGAATGGAGAGGAGTAACTAGTGGTGTTCCCCAAAGGTCAGTCCTAGGACCAATTCTATTCAATTTATTCATAAATGATCTGGAGAAAGGGGTAAACAGTGAGGTGGCAAAGTTTGCAGATGATACTAAACTGCTCAAGATAGTTAAGACCAAAGCAGACTGTGAAGAACTTCAAAAAGATCTCACAAAACTAAGTGATTGGGTAACAAAATGGCAAATGAAATTTAATGTGGATAAATGTAAAGTAATGCACATTGGAAAAAATAACCCCAACTATACACACAATATGATGGGGGCTAATTTAGCTACAACGAGTCAGGAAAAAGATCTTGGAGTCATCGTGGACAGTTCTCTGAAGATGTCCACGCAGTGTGCAGAGGTGGTCAAAAAAGCAAACAGGATGTTAGGAATCATTAAAAAGGGGATAGAGAATAAGACTGAGAATATATTATTGCCCTTATATAAATCCATGGTACACCCACATCTCGAATACTGTGTACAGATGTGGTCTCCTCACCTCAAAACAGATATACTGGCACTAGAAAAGGTTCAGAAAAAGGGCAACTAAAATGATGAAGGGTTTGGAGAGGGTCGCATATGAGGAAAGATTAAAGAGGCTAAGACTCTTCAGCTTGGAAAAGAGAAGACTAAGGGGGGATATGATAGAGGTACATAAAATCATGAGTGACGTGGACTAAGTGGATAAGGAAAAGTTATTTACTTATTCCCATAATACAAGAACTAGGGGTCACCAAATGAAATTAATAGGCAGCAGGTTTTATACAAATAAAAGGAAGTTCTTCTTCACACAGCGCACAGTCAACTTGTGGAACTCCTTACTTGAGGAGGTTGTGAAGGCTAGGACTATAACAGCGTTTAAAAAAGAACTGGATAAATTCATGGTGGTTACGTTCATAAATGGCTATTAGCCAGGATGGGTAAGGAATGGTGTCCCTAGCCTCTGTTTGTCAGAGGATGCAGATGGATGGCAAGAGAGAGATCACTTGATCATTGCCTGTTAGGTTCACTCCCTCTGGGGCACCTGGCTTTGGCCACTGTCAGTAGACAGATACTGGGCTAGATGGACCTTTGGTCTGACCCAGTACGGTCGTTCTTATTTTTTTATGACTAGAGGCCTGAGAGCACAAGAGGGTCAGACGTGCAGTTAACCCAGGACTGTGACAGCTTTCTCCTCTCACAAGTTTACACTAAAATATCTGTCTCCTTCTCTTGTCACTCAATAAAGCTAGACAAAGGAGCTAAGTGCCCAAGATTAGAAATACAAGTAAACTCTGATTAGCTGAATGTTGCAGGGCAGATTTGAAAGATTTGGAAAACTTAAGCTTTCCATAAACACATTTTTTTATCATAGAAACATAGAGCTGGAAGGGACTCAAAGAGATCATAAATCGATTCCCCTGCCATGAGGCAGAATCATAAACCCCTCACTGACAGGTGTTCGTCTAACCAGTTCTTAAAACCCTTCAGTGACAGGGGTTCCACAACTTCCCTTTGTAACCTATTTCAATACTTAAGTACCCTTAGAGTTAGAAAGCTTTTCCTAATATCTAGCCTAAATCTCCCTTGCTACAGATTAAACCGATTCTTTTTGTCACACCTTCAGTGGACATGGAGGACAACTTTTCTCTTTATAACAGCCCTTACCATATTTGAAGACTGCTATCAGGTCCCCCTCAGTTATCTTTTATCAAGACTAAACATTTTGTTAATTTCAGACCAACTCTCCAATTTAGCAAGGTCATTTTGAATCCTTATCCTGTCCTCCAAAGGACTAGCAACCCCTTCCAGCTTGGTATCATCTGCAATTTTATAAGCATACTCCTCGCTCCATTATCCAAGTCATCAATAAAAATACTGATTAATACCGGATCCAGGACAGATTCCCATGGGATCCCACTAAATACGTCTCCCCAGTTTCACAGTAAACCACTGATAATCTACTCTTTGAGCATGGTCTTTCAACCACTTGTGCATCCACTTTATAGTAATTTCATCTAGACTGATTTTCCCGAGTCTGTTTATAAGAATGTCATGAGAGACTTTGTCAAAAGCCTTACTAAAGTTCAACATATATCACATCTACAGCTTCTCCACATCCATGAGACCAGTAACCCTGACAGAGAAGGAAAGTAGGTTGGTTTGGCATGATTTGTTCATGAAAAATCCATGCTGGCTATTCCTTATAGTCCCATTATCTTCTAGGTGCTTACAAATTGATTTTTTAATATTGTTTTCTAGTATCTTTTCAGATATCAAAGTTAGGCTGACTGGTCTATAATTCCCATGGCCCTCTTTGTTCCCCTTTTTAAATATATCAGAGGGGTAGCCGTGTTAATCTGGATCTGTAAAAGCAGCAAAGAGTCCTGTGGCACCTTATAGACTAACAGACATATTGGAGCATGAGTTTTCATGGGAGAATACCCACTTCGACCCATGCATCCCACAAAGTAGGTATTCACTCATGAAAGCTCATGCTCCAATATGTCTGTTAGTCTACAAGGTGCCACAGGACTCTTTCCTGCTTTTTTAAAATATAGGTACTATGTTTGCCCATCTCTACTGTTATTGGACTCCCTATCCACGAGTTCTCAAATATATTCACTAATGGCTTTTAGATTGCTTCAGCTAGCTCCTTAAGTATCCTAGTATGCATTTTATCAGGCCCTACCAACTTGAATACATTTAACTAATCTAAATATTCTTTAACCTGTTCTTCCTCTATGCTGGCTTGCATTCCTTCCCCCTTGTTGTTTTAGTATTGTGACATTCTGTGCCTCGTGGGAACACCCTACACCCCCATGTTCATCCTTATAATATGATTGTGTGGTATCTAATGCAGAGTTTGACATGTTGGATGTCTTTGGAAGGCTCATGAAATACTAAGCATTGTTGTTATGGTAATGTTATAGGTTGTATATAGTTATGAGGCTGAAAATGTGTCCTCATGGCTGAAAGCAAGTGGAGGCAAAAACTTTCCAAAAGCAGAAGGGCAGTTCACACCTCATCAGGGCATGTATGGGACAAACAAATCAGTGTTAAGATCAGCTTAGAATGCATTTTGCTTTTATTTCATTTGACCAAATCTGACTTACTATGCTTACTTATAATCACTTAAAATCCATCTTTATAGTTAATAAATCTGTTTGTGTATTCTACCTGAAGCAGTGCCTTTGGTTTAAAGCGTGTCAGAGACTCCCCTTGGGATAACAAGCCTAGTACATACCAATTTATTTGTTAAACTGACAAACTCATATAAGCTTGCAGCATCCAGCAGGCATAACTGGACACTGCAATACGGAGATTCCTAGGGTTGTGACTGGGACCGGAGATATTGGCTAATGTCATTTGGTTGCACAATCCAAGAAGTAGCTTACATGCCAGAGGCTGTGCGTGAACAACCCAGGAGTGGGGGTTCTCACAACAGAGCAGGGTAAGGCTGGCTCCCAGAGTCAAGGATTGGAGTGACCTAGCAGATCACTGATCCAGATAACACCAGAGAGGAACATCACAAGTATTAACTGTGTTAAGCATCTGTTCACCATTAACTTTTTTAGTGAAGACTGAAGTAAAATGGTCATTAAACATCTCAGCCTTTGTGGTGTCACTTCTTTTAAAATATGTGTTAAAATAAATGAATTTGCCCGTTTCAGCAAGTACTAAGTAATCTCCCTATGTATTATTATTTGTAATACTGTAGCCCTTACTAACATTGTGGTAGGCACTGTGCAACTACATGGTAATAGAGTCAGTTTCTGCTACAAAGAGCTTGTAATCGAAGTAGACAAGTCGATCTGGTTAAAAATGATATTTTGAACCATGCTCCTTGATCATACTACATCTCCCATGGGAATCTATGACAATAATGCATCATGAAAGTTGTAGTCCTGATGGGGAGATCGTCCTATAAAGGAGAATGGTGATATGAGACAACTGACCTTCTAGTCCCAGGAAGCACTGTGAGTGCATATCAAAATCCAAATAGTTCATTTTTGGACAAAATAGTTGTTTTTGGATTTTTAACAAAACACTTCTTCCCCCACAGAAAGCAAGCTGTTTTCACGTCAAATTTCATTAAGTCAAAAATCCAAATTTCCACTGAGGAATTTATAATGCAAAATGTTTGTCCAGCCCTATAGACAAGACAGGCAAAAAGTCAGAGAAAGGAAGCATCCTTATAGCTGGTCAAAAACGGAATGCTATCCTATGGGCAACTCGGCTATTTTAAAATTTGTTCAGTCCCTAACTGTCATGAAAAGTCAAGATCTTGGACTATTTCACAAAATGAAATGTTGGAATATATTTCCTTCTGACCTTATGAAAACACTTTAGCTTTGATAATTATATTGCTTTATCATATCATAACATAAAAGTTCATCTTGTTCCCCAGAAAATACCCAGAAGGCAAGCAAAAGACCTAGTGTGAGAAAAGGAGCTGCTACACAACTAGACATAATGGTGGCCTCATAGGGATTTTTGCAAGTGGAATTACCTGTATGTAGCCTTGCTCTTCTTTATGCCATCTCTGTTTAATGTAACCAGGTCTTGTGTATCTCTTGTCAATGCATAAGTGAGAGTAGCAGCCTTCTGCAACCCAGGAAGAGAGTAACAAAACAACCTTGATCTGTGTGTCACTGATTCCTTTATTCCAATGGAAAAAACAAAATCTGATCCCACTCAATATAGGGGCCGCAATATCCATTTGAACCATCTTACCAAAAAAAATCATTCCCTTCCTTGTTTACTTATTTACACCCTTCTAATACTCATAAGTAATTATATTTGTCCCACTTGCTGTTTAAAATGTCTTTGATTGTCTAAATCATATGCTTTAAATTATTCTATTTAAATTTCTGAGTGTGTAATACACGTGGCAAAGAAAAAAGAGCAGGTACCATATTAAGCTCTAATTTGTTTGTAAGAATTGCATTTGCTCCTCCTTATGAGATCTATACTTACTCCTCGTCTGTAAACTCTCCATAAGATTTGCATTTCTCAGCACCTACTTCGTCATGGAAACAGTTAGCTTAAATGAATTGAGTAAATAGACTTTACTTGGGTTGTAAACTCTTTGGGGCAGGGCCTGTCATTGCTCTTCTATTTGTGCAAGAACTAGCACAATGGGGTTTCAGTCCGTGACTAGGCTCCTAGGCACTACAATAATACAAATAAGTCATAATAAATATGGAAACACAGGTACCGGATCAGAAAAAAAAGTAACAAATACAGCCCAGTGTCTGCACATTTGCATTCTCCCCTGCCCCCCGTTATCTTCACTTATAATCAAAAAGGAGCTTTTAAAATAGATGAATCAAAGCATATTGATGCCCATTTCTGCCCCCTTTGGGCAAACGCATTCCAGCAATTCTCATTTGACTAAGCGCATTGAAGATTTGCAGGAGACATTAAAACTTAGTGGTGTGACAATGTTTTGGAGGTGTATTAGTTTAGCAGGCTTTCACGCTGACTTTGCAGTGATAAAAATGAGATGAACCAGTAGGTAAAATATAGATAGATAGATATAATAACCGATCTGCTTCTCTTCCTACCCATCCCTGGCTTCATGATGCTGAAACTCTCAGGGCTTCAGCCTGGGGAAAGAAATCTTTCCATAATCCTACAAGAGTTTACAATCTGCCACACAAATCAAAGTAATATGGTAATCAGCAGATAAGCACAATAGCACATGTGGTGTTAAATGAAGTCTCTTGTTCTCTCATGGGGCAAAAAAGGAGAGAGACTTATTTGTTCAATATACCATTATAAAATTATCGAGAGGTTTTCAAATAAAGCATTTTAAATCCTTATCTTTCACTGTTTGTGAAATGTATTGATGAATAATTTATAATAGTGTCTCGGTGATGGTCCTCTGTATATAAAAATGTAATCTGACCTAATTATGTATCATCATAGTAGTAATAATTTAAAAAAACCACTTTAGGGATGGCTAAAATATATACTGCTGTATAAAAAGTCCAATAGACATTATATGAATTTATACAAAGTGAATTTAAGGCTTAAGATGTTTTTATTCCTAGAATTGTTTCCAGGCATTTAACTGGTCTCCCATTAGTAAGGTTACATGCACAGAAGATGAAGGATAGAGATGATTGTCTTTGGTTAAAGGGATAATTGGATGATCATACATAGTTGTTTTGGAATTCAGGTTATTGTGGAAATACAGTAGACACCAGAAGATTGGCTAGTGTTATTCACTGAAGCCAGAGCAATTTAGATTATTTTTGTATCCACCACGTCAATTAATACATTCACCACAGTCTGGTCAATTGGTTTGTTTTTCAGTTCAGTCAGGGTCTTTTAGTTTGTTTTTGGTTTTTTGTTTGTGTTGTTCTTTGAACCTGGTGGAGAAGCACATAAGGACCATTTTAAATTAGATCACACTAAGGTGGAATTTAAGGCCACCTCTCCAGCAGCGGCTCCAGGCACAAGCGCTCCAAGCTTGTGCTTGGGGCAGCAAGCCACAGGGGGCGCCCTGCCGGTCCCTGCAAGGGCAGCAGTAAGGCAACCTTCAGCGGTTTGCCTGCGGGAGGTCCGCTGGTCCCACAGATTTGGCAGCAGTTCGGTGGCAGGTACTCCGAATCCATGGGACCGGGGACCTCCCGCAGGCAAGCCGCCGAAGGCAGCCTGCCTGCCATGCTTGGGGCAGCAAAAAAGCTAGAGCCGCCTCTGCACCTCTCCGCTCTGAATCACACGTTTTCACTACAAGCACCTCAGAAGATAAGGGGAAAACAATGAGTTCTTGTGACACCTTAGAGACTAACAAATGTATTTGGACATGAGCTTTCCTGGGCTAAAACCCACTTCATCAGATGCATGGAGTGAAAAATACAGTAGGCAGTGCTGACCCCCACCTTGGTAAGGCAAATCCCATCTTTTCATCTATATACTGCTTATTGTATTTTTCACTCCATGCATCTGATGAAGTGGGTTTTAGCCCACAAAAGTTTATGCCCAAATAAATGTATTAGTCTCTAAGGCAGGGGTGGGCAAACTATGGCCCTCAGGCCACATCCGGCCTGCCAGCTTATTTAATCCGGCCCTCAAGTTCCTGCTGGGGAGTGGGGTCTGGGACTTGCCTTGCTCTTGTGCTCCAGACAGGCGGTAGGGCCGGGGGCCACTCCATGTGCGAGTGCCATGGCTCCGCCAGGCTACTGGAAGCAGTGGCATGTCCCCCCTCTGGCTCCTACGTGTATGGGCAGCCAGAAGACTCCGCACACTGCCCCTACCCCATGTGCTGCCCCTGCAGTTCCCTTTGGCCAGAAACTGTGGCCAATGGGAGCTGAAGGGGTGGCACCTGTGGATGGAACAGTGCACACAAACACCTGGCTGCGCCTTCGCATAGGAGCCAGATGGTGGACATGCCGCTGCTTCTGGGAGCTGCTTTAGGTAAGCGCCACCTGGAGCCTGCACCCCGAGCCCCTCTCACGCACCAGCCCCAGCTCTGATCCCCCTTCTTCATTCCAAACCCCTCAATCCTAGCTTGGAGCACCCTCCTGCATTCCAAACCCGTCATCCTCAGGCCAACTCCAGAGCCCACACCTCCAGCCAGAGTCTTCACTCCAACCCCCTACCCCAGCCTGGAGCTCCCCCCCCCACACACCCTGAACTTTCTGGCCCCATCCCAGAGCCCTCACCCCCTCCCGCAATCCAACTCCAATTGTTTTGAGTGTTCATGCAATTTCCGCCATACAATTTCCATACTTAGATGTGGCCCTCAGGCCAAAAAGTTTGCTCACCCCTGCTCTAAGGTGCCACAAGGACTCCTCGTTGTTTTTGCTGATACAGACTAACATGGCTACCTGAAACCTGCCAGAAGATAAGGGTCACTCTGAAACTCAATGTCATATAGCAGTGATTCTCAAACTTTTGTACTGATGACCCCTTTCACATAGCAAGCCTCTGAGTGTGAACTCCACCCTTATAAATTAAAAACAGTTTTTAATATATTTAACACCATTATAAATGCTGGATGCAAAGTGGGGTCTGGTGTGGGGCTGACAGCTCGTGACCCCCATGTAATATCCTCGAGACCCCCTGTTTGAGAACCTCTGTCATAAAGAGTCCAACCAAGGGGAAGTAAATGCTTTATCTGAGACCAGAGAAAGGCCTATCAATTTTGCTTAGATATGATGGCACACATCACTCTTATAGACAGTCTAGTGCTAAATAAGAGTAGCAAAAGTGGAAAGGGGCAATTTATGAAGAATCTGTATTGCAACTGTAATGCCTTTACAAAGATATTGCCCATGACATCTACACTGATATTTCTAGGGAGACTACAATTTATATTTCTTGTCCTGGGACACGTTCACAGCAGAATAAGGATAAGGGTCATACAACATAAATGAGTGAGACAAGGTGTGTGAGGTAATATCTGTTATTTGACGAGCTTCTGTTGGTGAGTGAGACAAGCTTTCGAGCCACACAGGGTATGGCTACACAGCAAAGTAAACCTAGGGCTAGTAGGACTCAAGGCAGCTGACCCATGCCAGGGAAACCTCGGTTGGAGTGTCTGACCTGCATTTTTAACCCTAAGTTAAGGACATTCTGACCCGTTCTTGAACCCAAGGCTCTGGTGTCCACACTGCAGTGCACAGACCTGAGTCAAAGTAACCTGAGAGTGCCTAGTGCCTCACTCTAGCCATATGAATGCGTGGCACTGTGGGAAATCTCTACTACCCACCATTTTTCCTAACTGTGACGGTGCTATTGATGGGACTCAGGTGCCCATAAGTACATAAACTGTATAATTTAGCTCCTTTACTGGCTGTCTTAGTAGAATGACTGGAGTTTGAGAAGGCTGTATACTGACCTGCCATCTAATCTGAGAATGGGGCTCCCTACCTCTAAGCGAAGTCGCATTGGCAGGAAAATGCTCAGGTGCACCTGTTCTGAGAAAAATTAGGACATCCGTCTTCAGAGCCGTCAAACTATTCAAATGAAACTTTGTAATTCTTAATGTTTAAAATCGGCTGTTCAGTGAAGGTGCTTTTGTTTGGTTGGCTTTTTTATTTATTTTTGTCTGTTTGTTCTGAAGTTTGACATAAAATAAAAGTATCAGAGGGTAGCCGTGTTAGTCTGGATCTGTAAAAGCAGCAAAGAATCCTGTGGCACCTTATAGACTAACAGACGTTTTGAGCTTTCGTGGGTGAATACCCACTTCCTCAGATGCATCTGAGGAAGTGGGTATTCACCCACGAAAGCTCATGCTCCAAAACGTCTGTTAGTCTATAAGGTGCCACAGGATTCTTTGCTGCTTTTATAAAATAAAAGGTTTCAAAGGAACAACACACACAATCTAGGCTGGCTGCTGCCAGCTGCAGAGCAGTAAAATGCATTCCCAGGGCTTAGGGATGCAGCGTGCTCCAAGCCACCTGCCCCTGCCACACCCTGGGAAGCAGGGATAAGGGATCCCCAAGAGGCTGTGAAAAAGTTTTGGGGCTGGCTCCCACTCATCATTACCTGGGTGATGTCGTGGTGGGAGTCTGCTATAGACCAGCGGACCAGGGGGATGAGGTGGACGAGGCTTTCTTCCGGCAACTAACAGAAGTTACTAGGTCACAGGCCCTGGTTCTCATGGGAGATTGTAATCACCCGGATATCTGCTGGGAGAGCAATACTGTGGTGCACAGACAATCCAGGAAGTATATGGGACAATTTCCTGATGCAAGTGCTGGAGGAACCAACTAGGGGCAGAGCTCTTCTTGACCTGCTGCTTACAAACAGGGAAGAATTAGTAGGGAACGAAAAAGTGAATGGGAACCTAGGAGGCAGTGACCATGAGATGGTAGAGTTCAGGATCCTGACACAAGGAAGAAAGGAGAGCAGCAGAATACAGACTCTGGATTTCAGAAAAGCAGACTGACTTCCTCAGGGAACTGATGGGCAGGATCCCCTGGGAGGCTAATATGAGGGGGAAAGGAGTCCAGGAGAGCTGGCTGTATTTTAAAGAATCCTTATTGAGGTTGCAGGAAAAGACCATCCTGATGTGTAGAATGAATAGTAAATATGGCAGGCAACCAGCTTGGCTTAACAGTGAAATCCTTGCGATCTTATACACGAAAAAGAATCTTACAAGTGGAAGATTGGACAAATGATCTGAGAGGAGTATAAAAATATGGCTCAGGCATGCAGGAGTGAAATCGGGAAGGCCAAATCACACTCGGAGTTGCAGCTAGGAAGAGATGTTAAGAGTAACAAAAAGGGTTTCTTCAGATATGTTAGCAACAAGAAGAAAGTCAAGGAAAGCATGGGTCCCTTATTGAATGAGGAAGGCTACCTAGTGACCTTTTTTTGCCTCTGTCTTCATGAACAAGGTCAGCTCCCAGACTGCTGCACTGGGCAGCACAGCATGGGGAAGAGATGACCAGACTTCTGTGGAGAAAGAAGTGGTTCAAGACTATTTAGAAAAGCTGGATAAGCACAAGTCCATGAAGCCGGATGCGCTGCATCTGAGAGTGCTAAAGAAGTTAGCGTATGTGATTGCAGAGCCATTAGCCATTATCTTTGAAAACTCATGGCGATCGGAGAGGTCCTAGATTACTGGGAAAAAGACTAATGTAGTGCCCATCTTTAAAAAAGGGAAGAAAGAGGATCAGGGGAACTACAGGCCGGTCAGCCTCACCTCAGTCCCTGAAAAAATCATGGAGCAGGTCCTCAAGGAATAAATTCTGAAGCACTTAGAGGAGAGGAAAGTGATCAGGAACAGTCAGCATGGATTCACCAAGGGCAAGTCACGCCTGACTAACCTAATTGCCTTCTATGATGAGATAACTGGCTCTGTGGATGAGGGGAAAGCAATGGACATGTTATTCCTTGACTTTAGCAGAGTTTTTGAAACAGTCTCCCACAGTATTCTTGCTGGCAAGTTAAAGAAGTATGGGCTGGATGAATGGACTATAAGGTGGATAGAAAGCTGGCTAGATTGTCGGGCTCAACGGGTAGTGATCAATGGCTCCATGTCTAGTTGGCAGCTGGTATCAAGCAGAGTGCCCCAGAGGTCAGTTGTGGGGCCGATTTTTTTCCCCTATATCTTCATTAATGATCTATAGGGTGGTGGGGGCTGCACCCTCAGCAAGTCTGCAGATGACACTAAACTGGGAGGAGTGGTAGATATGCCGGAGGGTAGGGATAGGATACTGAGGGACCTAAACAAATTAGAGGATTGGGCCAAAAGAAATCTGATGAGTTTCAACAAGGACATGTGCAGAGTCCTACACTCAGCATGGAAGAATCCCAGGTTGGGGGTTCAGAAAAAATTTCTTTCAGGATGGGATCCCCATTAAGTGTGAATTGTAGTAGTTTGATGATACCCTGTATGGGTTCCAGTGTGTGGTGGTAGGTGACAACTAGGGGTGACTAGTCGGAGAGGGTTTTATTTCTGTATTGAAGCAGGTTATCTCGGGGTAGTTGGGACACCCGTCCATGATGCAATCGACTTCTCTGGTGAATCATCCTTGTTTGATGAAGGCAGTTTTAAGTGTGTTAAGGTGCAGAGCCTGGGCTTTCTCCTTGGAGTATATTCTGTGGTATCTGAGTGCCCGGCTGTAGATAACAGATTTCTTAGAGTCTTTGGGGTTGTTATTGGATCTATGAAGATAGATGTGATGATCCATGGGTTTCATGTACATAGTTGTCTATAGGGGTCCCTGGCTGAAGCTGGTTGTGGTGTCCAGGCAGAGGAGTTGGTCCAGTAAAAGATATTACCTAACCCACCTTGTCTCTCTAATATCTTGAGACCAACATGGCTACAACTACATTACCTACTACTTAAATGGCATTTGCATGATGGGTTCCTATCTGATTATCAGCACTTGTTTCCTAAACATATTTGCTTATATCATTAGAGAGCAGACACAAAATAACCTGTCTTTCTAATGTGGAATATCTATGTATTCTGAGCAACAATCACTACAACACAGAGCTAAATTCAAAGGAGGTGAGTAAGTTAGACTCCCGTCCAATAAATTATTTTCTTTCATACTCAGTTAGATTCCCTGAGAGCTACTTATGCCTATTTCTAAGGGAGTTCATATTGTTCTAATTTATAATCACAGATATTGGAAGAAGGCATAAATTGAAGAAAGATAGAGGATACTTTAACTTCAACCTCTTACTCTTCTGCCTGGCTCCTCCATATGTAAGTTGCACCAATTTAGACATTAGTAGAGTTGACGTGATTTGCTCAACAGGAGTTTAAGTTGGTGTAAAGGACCCTGAATTGGATCTATAAATCTAAATTAGTAACTAAGAAGACGAATGTGCTAAAATACCATGATAGAAGTGGAGACCCAAATTTTCAGAATGGACTAGTGATTTCGGGTACTCAACTTGAGACACTTAAAAGGGCTTAAGTTTCAGAGGGAAAACGCTCAGCACTTTCTTCTGAAAGTCAAACATCAGGCCCCTTTAACATATCGAAAGTTCTGCTCCCAAAAATTGAGGGACCCACAATCTCTAATCACATATGAATATTTCTGTTGAGGTTCTTATACAGCCCTCATCACTGTAGTAGCTGAGCACCATCCAGAAGAGTATCTACCATCTGTGACACAGTTCACTCTTTCTTTTTCTTTTTCCCTTTCCCAAGGTAGAAATTGCACAGGGATTTTCCATTATTATTATTTAATATTATAAAGCTCATTTTAGATGGCACCCCCACCAATACATGTTGCTCTATCTTTATCTTAATGTTAAGTTCTTGTCTTGTATGTTAGGTTGTATCCAATTGGCAGGTTAATAGGAAGTCAAGCCCTTCCTGTTTGCTAGACTTGGTACTTGCAGTATTGTAATACTCCCTTATATAAATCAAAGGATTGTTTAGAATATATTACATGTGCACTGTGCTCTGTATTTGGGCCAGATTCCATCATGGTATCTTAGCAATTTCTTCAACTGGTGATGGGGACACCCCAAAGTATTATTGAGGCGTAGCCCAAATCTTCACACATGGTCTCCCACAACTGAAATACAAACTTTCTGGAACCTCAGAAAAATTTCCATTTTGATCAACGGTTTGGGGAAGTACTCATGTATGGTTTTGAATTTATCCAAACCATTTCACCCTAGAATGAAAACGTGCTTTATTTATGCTAAGAATGATTCCTTGTAGCCAATGAACAACATAACTTTCTATGCTTATTTATGTCATTATTGTTTTGTTGGTATAATCAAGCTTCAGAAGTTACATATTACATTAAGAGGGAGGTATTACATTAAGTTTTCCTGAGGAAACTTTTAAATAGAAGACACTTTAAGGGTTATATTGTAGTCCATGAACAATGGTGTAGCAAGTGTCAAATGGCAGAATGATCACATAGTGACTATGCTAATTGCATTTCTGGTATCGCTGCATTTTAAAATGAAACAATACCAAGATAAAAGTGGCATGATGGAACAATGATGCCTGAGAAGGGAGACAAAAAAAATACCAAGACAGTCTGAAAAGTCTGCTGTTTCAGAAGGAAATAATTCATCAAGACCTTCATACTGAAAGGGAACAAAATAAGCAGTTTGAATTCATGTGAGTTCTTGTTCCTTTGAACAATGCAAAGCTTCTGGAAGCAAATATAGCATAGACTATAATGTCAGAGTCATGCATTGAAATGTCCAGAATGTGCAGATGTTCTTCAGGGTAGGAATTCGTTTATTCTTTCATACGTTGAGGGTGATCCTTTTTTTAATTTTATTTTATTTCTACTGATGTGAAAAACAACCTGACCAGAAGCAAAGTGCCATCTAAAATGTACATGGAATGCAGGACTTGAAAGGAGAAATAGAGCTCTACTTGCAGATGGGAAGCAACTGTATTTTGCTCCCCTCCCCCACCCACCCATGTTGCCAGCAGCCATGAAAAATGGAACAGCAGCACATGCACGTGTAGTAATATGAGCACCAAGGGGCGGGTAAAGACTTCAGATTGGGAAGTATAGCTCAGAATGTTTTATGGGAGAAGAGGGTTGAATAAACTACTAACTAGAGCTTGCAGTTTTCATTGCATTGTGTTTACACATACCTAGGAAGATAACTGCACTTATTTTGATATTTATATTTCTTCAGGGACAAATCTTCTGTCCCAAGAAAAGGTTACGAGAGGCCACAAACTCAGTGGCCCTGGTATAGTTTTACTTCACAAGCAGGATGCAGGGATAGATACACTCTTCCTGCCGTAGGGCAAGTTTCTGCAGAGCGTAGAAGGGCTTCCTGGGGTCACGACAAAAGCACCTTCATTGTCAGGAGAGGCTGCCAAGGCTAAATGAATCTACAAGCCAAACCCAAGCTCTCTAATAATCAATGCACTCTTGAAATTAAGTTCTAAGGAAACAGTGCTATTGTTCAGATACTCATGGGGAACCTACCCATGGTCATAACTAGTCGGTGGGAGATTAGTATTGTGGCAAAAGTGGACTGTGCCTTTAAGAGCAGAGCACATATCAGAGGAAAAGGAATGGGGCTAGTGAGAACCTGTTGGAAGCAGTCTGGTGGGTAGCTTCACCCGACACACAAATTAGTAGCTTATGGTTCTCCTTTAGCTTATGTATCTCTGTGTTCGTTCTAACAAAGCCTTACTTCTTAGAGTCCAGTCTGTTTCTCCTTCTTATGAATTCACAGGGCAACATACGAGACCAGAAAGGGGGTAGAAGAGAGGACAGAGAAAAAGAGGACTGTGATGAAGATTCCTTCTTGGACATGGAACAACTAAAAGCCCCAAAGGAGTTGAAACTCTCAAGTAACTTAACAGACTCCTGGAAGAGATTCAAACAGTTTCAATTATACAAGCAGCTGGCTTCGGTGAGAAAGAAGACCAGCTGAAAATAGCAATCTTCTTAAACATTGCAAGACTTGAGGCAGTGGATGTCTTTAATAGCTTGCAACTAAGTCAGGCAGAGAGAGCAAATTATGACAATTTTACAGAAGTTTGAAGAGTATTGCCCTAAAAAAAGGTAAACATTTGAGAGGTATAAGGTTTTACTTTAGAAGGCAAAAGGAAGGAGAGTACTTTGAAGAAGTTCTAATTAACAGAAATGAAGCTATGGACAGTTAACAGATTCAGTTATAAGGAACTGAATTGCACTATGGATCTTTGATTTCAATTACAACAGACACTATTGGAAGCAGGGCTGGATTAACCTTTTGTGAGCCCCCTGCTCTGCCCCGAGGCCCTTCTCCTGCCAAGGCCCTTCCCCCACTCAGTCTCTTCCTTCCGAGGCCCCTCCCGCCACGTGCACAGAGGGGCTGGAGGGAGAGGAGGGGGGCAAAGAGGAGCGAGCAGCAGCTGGGGGATAGAGGGCAGAGAAGAGTGAACAGAAGGCAAGGTGGGGAGAGGGTGGAGAGGAGCAAGCAGGAGGGGAGGCCTCGGTGGGAAAAGGCTGAGTGGGATGTGGCCTCAGGGTGGAAAGAGGGGCCACGGTCCAGGCGCCAGGACCCCTTCTGAGTGTGGGCCCGGTGCCACAGCACCATTGTAAACCTAGTGCTAATTGGAAGATATGGATCTCACTTTGGATAAAGCAGTAAGATTGTGTTAGGCAGGAGAAATCACTCTGTACAGAATTAAAAGAAAACAGGACATTGCCAATCTGGATACAGTAATGAGAGAGAAAATATCAGCAAGCAGTAAGTCAGTACAGAACAAAAGACTTAGAAAGGGCTGTAAAAAGCAAAGCATGAGAATCTGTAAGGAACAGCTTCGAGACACAGCAGTAAAGGCTCCAGCACGGGCGATGCAAGTCTCTACCCCTCCCAGGGATGTATTCACATTGCTATCCCATGCTGAAGCCCCTTCTCATAAATGAACTAGGGAAATGTGATCTACATGAAATTACTACAAGGTGGGTGCACAACTGGTTGAAAGACCATGCCCAACAAGTAGTTATCAGTGGTTTGGTGTGAAACTGAGGGGGTGGGGGGACTCATACTTAGCAGTGTCCCAGAAGGGTCTGTTCTGAGTCTGCTACCATTCAGTATTCTCATTAATGACATGGATAATGGAGTGGAGAATGTGCTTATCAAATTTGCAAATGACAGCAAGCTGGGAGGGGTTACATGTGTAATGCCAACAGACCCCAGTCGTCGGTGGGCAGGATCAAACCAGGGACCTCTGAAGCTTAGTGCATGAGCCTCTAAGCATGAGCTAAAAGCCAACTGGCTGTTAAAGAGAGTTCAGTGAGTCTGCTTAAGTGGTCTCGATGCCACTAGATGAGACAGAACACCACACCCAGATGATGTGTGGGTTACATATTTCCCCAGCTGAAAAAGCATGTCCTGAGCTTCAGAGACTTCCCAATTGAAATCCTGAACGAGCCCCCACTTGTAACACCAACACATCCCAGTTGTCGGCGGGCAGGACCAAACCTAGGACCTCACAAGCTTAGTGCATGAGCCTCTACCACGTGAGCTAAAAGCCACCTGCCAGTTAGCTAAAGCTGCAGACTCATTTTATCTCTCTTGTTAAGTGGTCTCAGTGCTACTAGATGGGACAGAACACCACACCCAGAAGGTGTGTGGGTTACATATGCACTTTGGAGGATAGGATTAGCATTCAAAATGACCTTGATAAATTAGAGAATTAGTCTGAAATCAACAAGCTGAAATTCAATAAAGTACAAGTATTGCACTTAGGAAAGAAAAATCAAATGCACAAATACTAAAGAGGGGAAAACTGGCTAGGCAGTAGTACTGCAGAAGAGAATATGGGGGTTAGGATGGATCACAAACTGAATATGAGACAACAATGCAATGGAGTTGCAAAACTGGCTAATATCATTCTAGGTGAGACCTCAGCTGGAGTGTGTCACTCAGCTGGATGCTACACTTTAAGAAAGATGTGACAAATTGGACAGAGTCCAGGAGGACAGTAACAAAAATGATAAAAGATTTAGAAAACCTGACCTGTAAAGAAAGGTTTAAAAAACTAGGCATGTTTAGTCTTCAGAAAAGAAGATAGAGAGGATCTGATAAGTCTTCAAATATGTTAAGGACTCTTATAAAGAGAATAGTGATCAATTGTTCTCCATGTCTACTAAAGGTAGGACAAGAAGCAATGGGCTTAGTCCGCTGCAAGGGAGATTTAGGTCAGACATTAGGAAAACACTTTATAGTTAGAAAGATAGCTAAGCACTGGAATAGGCTTGCAAGGAAAGCTGAGGACTCCCCATCATTGGAGGTTTTTAAGAACAGGTTGGATAGAGGTGGTCTAGGTTTATGTGATCCTGCCTCCACACAGGGGGCTGGACTAGATGGCCTCTCAAGGTCCCTTCTCACCCCACATTTCTGATTCCATGATCACTGGACTGATCATCAAGAGACCAGACTGTATTTCTGGCTCTGACACTGACATACTGTGTAAACTTGAGCATGTCACGTCATCTCTGTGACTCTTTTTCTCATCTCTTGCTTTTCTGTTTAGATGGTTAACTCTTCAGGGCAGGGACTGTCCCTTAGCATGTGTATGTATAGCAGCTAGCACAATGAGACCCTGATCTCAGCTGGGGTCTACTGGCTCTGTTATAATACAAATTAATGAGATAACAACAACAATGTCCTCTAAGTCTCCCTGACACCTTGGAAGCCATGAAAGCTGATGCAGAAAATGAGGGATAATATTTCCCAGAAGAGAATTCTGGAGTAGGAAGAGAAATACGGTTTCCAACAGAGGGGAAAAATCTTTGCTTCCACAGTGGCAAAAATGAATGGCAGGCAACAGGCAATGGAATCTAGCCAGGTAGCAGCCCAAAAATAATTACAGAAAAGCAAAAGAGCCTGCCAGAAGGAATTAAGAGAAGGCACAGATGCTGGCCAAGAGGAGATCAAGGAATTTATCAGTATACAGGATAGGAGCCAACAACAGATAAAGGATAATCTTAAAATAGATCAAGCCAAGTCAGTTAATAATGAACACTGCATTGGAGGACACCTGAAGCATATGAAAAGAAATTGAATTACAGTGTTTAAATGTCCAGACTGGACTGATTTAAAAAAATTGCAAAAAAGTAGGAAATAAAGAGACTATTTCAGATCAAGGAATGATCCAAGATTGGTTTGTGCATTGGCCTGCTGAACCCAGGGTTGTGAGTTCAATCCTTGAGGGGGCCATGTAGGCATCTGGGGTGAGATCAGTACTTGTTCCTGCTAGTGAAGGCAGGGGGCTGGACTTGATGACCTTTCAGGGTCCCTTCCAGTTCTATGAGATAGCACACCTGTGAAGAGGCAAGAAGAGTTGGGCAGGTGCCCAAGGTCATCTGATACACATTCTTAGCTGTAGAGTTCTCTGCACATGCTCAGAGATCAGTGTTAGCAGTAGGCCAGCTGCTAGGACAAGTCTACCATGCACTTAATCACCTTAAAAGAAAGCAGGATGGAGGTAAACTCTTAAAGTTTGTGTTGTATTTGTTCCTGAGCAGTACAGTACATTTAAATGAGCATCAGCAGACAGGTTTAATATGGTCTCTGTCCAACAAAGACAAAGGTTAATTTTACTTAAAGCGATCAACATTCTTCTTCTTAGAGATTAGATTATACAACTGTGGAACATAACCAGTATCTACATATTTCTAACATGCCCATCAACAAGGTGCCAGCTGAAATATAGCTACCCTACTGTCTGAGCCAATAGCTGCTCCTAGAGCCCTCAGCTATTGCCTTGCTAAAAATTCACACTTCATAAAGTAGGAACTAAATCTAGGCATATGTGATTTATTCTTGCCTAAATTCATTTACAGCAAAAAGATTTATTTATTTCCTGCCCTAAGTATAATCTGATTGGCTTTTGTGACAGCTGTAAAGAGAGCTGCTAAGAGACAATCACATCAGACAGAGAACATGCTAATGTAATCAGGGTTTCTATCGGGAAGTGATTTTGACAGATTAGAAATTATAGCTTTGTATGAATACTACCCAAGTTGTCAGCCCCTCTTTCCACAGTAACAGCAGGAGGCTCTGTTAAACTTTAAGAACACTCTTGTCTGCTCATCACATTATAGAAAACCAACTTCTAACCGTATCTGGTGATTTCCTACAATGAAAGGCTAAGAAGCAGAAGGTTAAAATTCCCCATTTGGGCATCTTAATCTTCTATTAATGATGCAACCTGTACTGTACCATCTGAAACACATGAATCAACACCGAACTCACCCTTCTACCAATGGAACAATTTCCACTATAATTAGGTGATCTTTCTTTCTTTAAATGCTTCTTAGAGATTTTTAAAAGGCACTTTAATCCTTACATGTAAAATTTACATTCAAACTACTGTACAAAGAAATACTAACAATGATTTGGAAGTTATTCCTTCTAACAGAGAATATAGACTTCAGATCACACAGCATCAGCGAAGAGAAAAATGTACACAAAGAGTTTTCTTATCTCATTAGAAGCCATTAGAAATCCACAGGGGAAACATAATGACCAGTGGAAAAAAAGGCATAGCAGCCTTGAGTGAACAAAACAGATGTTTAGTGTATATAGATATTATCCAAAACTAGCAACAGACTAGTGAGGTTGGCCATTTAGGGCATCTCCTAGGAAACCATCAGATAACGTTAAAAGATATTGATTTTAACATAAGAAGAGCTGCAGGGAAAATAGGGTACATTTGATAGAATGGGATGTACTTCTAAATGCAGCAGTTCTAATTCCTACCACAGGGGAAGAAACAAATGTATTTTTTAAGACACATATTATGGTTTTGCTTAAAAGGTTTGAAATGGTTGTGTGTTTCTGTATCTTGACAGAACAGCCTTTAACTAGGCAGAGTAGAAAATACAGTGTAAATGCACAGCTCGGGTTTTATTCCACTGTTACAGAAAAAAGATATCTTACAAATATCTTGCAACCTGCATGATACATGAAGTTATTAACTTAATTTTTTTGCTAGCTCTTTCAATATGGGATTTTCCAAGTAGACTGAAGGAAAAAAGACTTTCAGTGGTAGTTGGGAGCCTAATTCCCAGTCTAAATCTTTTTGCTTGATCACTACCAGCTAGCCATAGGTCCCTAGTAAGCACATGTTCTAAATCAGGCCATTTAGCCTTTTGAAATTCCTTATCCATGCATTAAATGACAAAACTTTCCTGTAACAGTTACAGACAGTTTACCAGATTGACTGCTACTTTGTCATCTAAAATAAAATCAGTAGCTAGAGAGATTACTTTGGGACTTGGCTAATGAGAACCTTGCTAATGCTGTTGAGGCTGGCTGTTCCTGTTTGGAGGCAGTCTCTCTCATCCTTTGGACAAGGCACTAGGTTGGAAAATGAGTAGATTTTTGCTACTGACTTGCTGGGTTCTGTTAGATCTTAAACTCTCTGTGTCTCCGTTTACATATCCATAAACTAGAGATAATCATACTTGCTGATCTCTAGCTAAAAGTGCTAAGTATTGTCATTATACTCTTATGAGACTTGGTACACTTGATTAAGCCTTCAGACTTGAGGACCTGATGCAACTTCTTAAAGCCATATCTGTGGTTTAGCTGAATCCATAGGACTGGGCTGTCAAAGGAGGATAGATCTGATTCCAGGAATAAGCCATGGAGGGAGGAGATACTTCTAGAACATTGCTCTTATAACATTTTCATCTTAACAGAACCAGGAAAAGCTCTGTGGTTTGTAATCCAAGTTGGATCAGGAAGGATAGGCAGAAGAGAGCATCTGATGACCCCATACACACCAGGGAATTGTATTGCATGGGAAATCTCTGCCCCTGTGCACAGGAAAGTTTGAATGGCAGGGATGCAGATGATGGATCTGAGGCAGAATGAACCCACACTCCAAACTAGTTCCTCCGCCTGCAGATGACAGAGATTTCTGGCTCCAACTTTAAGCCATCCTTACGTGCACAGCCTGGCAAGTCATGGTGGGTGAAAAATCACTCCTGTGCAGAGGGCCAGCACAAGGCCGAGCCACTACTTAGGTGATGCATGGCTCTTGTATGTCTCTGATCACAGGGGTGAATTTCATCCACCACAGTCCTGTCTTCTAATTTGTCCTAAAAGAATCTGTTTGTATAACAAACATGCCAAAAACTCAACAAACAAAACCAGCCTTGCCAAACTTCTTTGGATATTTGTGTTTTGTTTTATTTTCCAGATGGAGCACTTCCAAACAACAGCTGCACAGACACTTGTCTGATAATTTAAAGAACCTGGAAAAGGTTTGATTGATCAGCTCAGATGTCAGCAATTTTGGAATATGTCTGGGCACTAAAGTGACAGATCAGGTTGGGAATTGCAAAGGGGGGGTGGAAATTGTTCATTCTCATTGTGTCCTTCTTGCTAAATTACAAGCTTTTTCAGCAGCAGATGATTCACTTCATCCAGTATACTGCCTGTAAGTTCAGGACAATAAAACTGAAGTGCGTCTTTGACAATGTAAGCTCAAATCATTTGTGACTGGCAAAGTGTGGTATCATCCTGAAGAATTGATGCTACAGTAGCAGCTTCAAATTACAATGTCACAGTGTGTCTAGTAATCAGTTGGATACAGAGACTGACAAGGAAGAAATGGATAACAATACATGCCTTAAATGAAATCTAGTTAATTAAGGGTAAGAATTAATTGTTTTGCTTGTGTTTATAATTGAGTAAAAATTAAATTGGAGGCATTTGAGATTAGCACAGGACTCCTATAAATACTGCAACACCTACTGAGGCATGCACCATTTTCCTCTTCAATCCTCTGCAGAATATTTTTAAATGGGGAATTCAGAGAAGAGATGCATCTCCTTATGTGCTTCTCAGCAAAGGAAATTTGGAAGAATGTGGGATTGGAGTTCCCTTGATTGGTTTTGGGGAGGGAGGATTGCGGGTTAGAAAACTATGGTTTGATGAAATAACTGTTTGTGTTAGGCTAATACCACTCCCCCCCCCCCCCCCCGCAAAAAAAAATAATTCCAGACAGGTTGTTGTCAGCAGTTGTCACTCTTTCTTAGTAAGCATTAGGAATGAGATAGAAGGACATCTGTGGCTGTCAGTTCTGCTGTCGAGCGCAAAGTGCTGTAAAACCCAGCTGTCTTGGGAATAATGACTGAAACTTTTCCCCAAGCGGTTGCATGGGAGAACAGCTTGATCCTGCCTGTTTTGTAAGGGTGTGTCTACACAGTAATGTAAACTCCAGGTTAGTGGGATTCAAGTCAGCTGACCAAGCTCAGGGCATCCTGGGCTTGAGCATCAACACTGCATTTTAAACCTAAGCTAAAGATTTTCTGACATGCTCAAACCTAGGGCTCTTGTGGCCACACTGCAGTGCACAGATCCAAGTCAAAGTAACCCTTTCCCACAGTGCTTAGCATCCCCCCACCCAGTATCGACACTCTAGCCCTATGAATGTGTGGCACTGTGGGAAATCTCTACTGCCTACCTCGTTCCCTAACTGTCAAGGTGCTATTCACACGACTGTGGTGCCCATAAGGAACACATGAACTGTACAATTAGCTCCTCTGGTGGGAGTCTCCATATAATAGCTGCAGTTTGAGAAAGCCTTATACTGACCTGCTATCTAATCTGAGAACTGAGCTCCCCAGCTCTAGGCTGAGTCATATTGGCAGGAAAATGCCCATGTGCATCTAGTCTGAGGATAATTTGGACATCAGTCTCCAGCGCAGTCCAACTATTCAAATGAAATGTTGCAATTCTTCATTTTTGAAATGAGCTGTTCAGTGAAGGTGTTTTTATTTATTTGTGTCTGTTTGCTTTAAAGAAAATGTAGGTTTCAGAGGAAAAATACCTCCCCCCAGCCTGGCTGCTGCTGGCTATGGAGCAGTGAAGTGCATCCCTAGGACTTGGGGTACAGTGTGGTCCAGCACTCCCTCAGGTTTCCTTATCCCTACCCCTGTTGCACCCCAGGAGGCAGGAATAAGGGATCCCCAGGGGAATGGTGGTTGGCTGCCACTCACCGCCCTCACAGCGTATGGTGCCCTTGTACACACAGCCCTAGGGAAGGAGTGAAGGGGCAGAGAAAAGAGCGGGAGCCCCTCAGCTGCCCTAGAGGGAGAGGTAACACCTGGGGTGTTGGGGATCATCCTCTCCAAGCTGTGCTGAGCCAGAAGCTCTGCTGCTCTCTCTTCCTGCAGGGTAGCTGCTTAATCCTACCACCTCTCTCTGGCCCTTGCTCCTGGTCCCCCTGTGCGGCTGCACGTGCAAGGGTGCCCAGGGAGCATGCATCAAAATCTGGCTATGCTCCCGTGACAGGAAGCACATCTCTTTGCAAAAAGCTTCTTCTGATCAGTCTCCACTGAACACCCTGCAGGCTTTCTGATAATGTGCTTGCAGACCAGTGTTCAGCAGACAATGGGTTAATACTGATCTGAGTTGCTGGCATTTGCAAAGGGAGGTGTGGCTGCACCACAGACTGTCAGCATAGAGAGGACCAAGGAAGTTGCCCCAAGGAACTCTGGGATATATCCAGAAGACTTCTGCAGCCTGAGTCAACCTGAGGCCATGTGCACACAGGAAAACAATAGGACTCAAACCCTGGATCCCAGCTTAATACAGGTTCAAGCCCCAGGTTAACACAACTGGTGTGTGGATGCAAAGGGGGTCACGCTTGAGCCCAAGATCAAGCCCAGACTTAAACTGCTGTGTATACATACCCTAAAAGTCCTTTCCCCCTCTCCTTTGTACAAAGAGCTAGATTGTGAGTTGGGCTATATGCACATGCAGGGATGTAAGAGGGCATGAGACCCTCCTCCGCCACACACCCTTTGCAACCCTTCATGGCTTCCTGGGCCTTGGATCTGGATGTGCAGGAGTAAGCAGCTGCTGCATGGGGAGGCAGTTGTGTCTCCAGTCAGGCTACTAGCAGAGAAAGATCATACTGTACATGTATAAGGAATTTGGAGCTAATCACTCACAGATGGCATTGAGTGATCATCAGCATGTTGCCCATTTCATCAGGAATCCCACCCTGCTCTGAGGTTACCTTTTCAGAAGTGCTGGTTTGAAGGTGCAGTAGGTTGGGAGTGCATCTCATCTGTAGTGCAGATTTGAGTGAAAGGCAGTGAGAATACAGCACACACTGTTAAGGCTGCTAAAAGGGCAAACCATGGGCATAAACAAAGTAGGGGTATTTCCATCAGAATCTGCCATAAAAACCAGCCCAGCCACTGAGCAGAAGCTTCTCAACCCTCTGCCAGAATGTGGGTGTGAAGTTGGCTGAACTGTTTCATCCCATTTCCATTCTATTAGCCTTTCTACTTTAATCATTCTCTTTTAAAACCCCCAAGAAACTTTAGACCAAAATCTTCCCAGTTTGTTGTAAATCTGTATTTGAGTAGTCCGACTTACAATTGCAGCATCTCTGAAAACATCCATGGCCTTCTGGGTATCACAAGCACTATGGCAGGCTAACCTATAAGGAGGAAAGGTCAACCAACTGCTGAAGCAAAGAAAAAAACAAAACAAAACAAAAAGAAAAACCGTTTCACAACTGAGAGTTGCCTGGGGTTTGAAGAGCTTATGTGAAGAGGCTCCCTGCCTTTGATGCTATGCCCTGCCTATTTCTCCAAACTTTTAAACCTCAGGACCTCCAAACCTCACTCACTAAATGGCAAATGGTGATAGGTTGGAGTAAGGATCTCCGTGAGAGAATTGAGGGTTTGAAGACACAGCACATTAAATGTCCAAGACAGCATCAGGAAACAGTTTAATAATGCTAAGCTTTGTTACTTTCCAAAATGCTACACAAGTTTCCAAAAGATGTCAAAATTAGGATCCTCTCTTAAATGTACTACCAGGCCCTGAGAATTTTACCAGGCAAAACAGTTGAGAAGATAAAGAGGACAATCCTGCTATGGCTAAATTACTTGATAGGTCTTTCTCCATCTCTAATTTTTGTGAATACCAGTCTGTTCCCCTCTGCAAACTTTGACTCTGAGCCAGATCCTCAGCTGCTATCAATTGACTTAGCTCCACTGAAGTCAATGGAGATAAACCACTTTGTGCCGGCTAAGGATCTGGCTGTATATTGGATTAAAACTGTCAGAAAGCTTCTCCTAACACTTCAAATCTTATCCTCTAACACAACTGAGTTGTAAATCATAAAATCTCAGCATTTAACAGGGAATACACAGACAATAAAGTTTTAAAATAATTAACAGTCTAATTTATTAGCTATTTTGTACCAAATGCCCATTAATCACACCAATGTGGGTTCCAGAAGTGCTCCACTTTCTTACACTGGCTTGCTTTTCTTCTTTCTTGACAGCATTAGTAGGAAACAGTTACATTATATAGCTGCTCAGGGCTCTGGCAAGAAACCATTATGTTCCCTGATCATTATTGACATCCTGACATTTGTCATCTCCTTTCATAGCAGTTAAATCTTGCTTTATCTGTAAATGTCACCATGTCATTTACTCATGAAAAGGGGTCACATTCTCAAAATCGTATACTGCGGTTTAAAAAAAGAAGAGAACTTGGCTTTATTCACAGTAAGTAATCCTTGGACAAACTTCACTGCTGATAAATACCTATTTTCCCCATGAAGTTGTTTACATCTCCAGAAACAGATTTCAGGGTTGCATTTGTGAAAATAAAATCCTAACAGGACAGGAAAATGCTCTGGATAAAAAATAGCTGTTTATCCTGTCAGCTTCCTATGTATAATCCACACTGAGTTATTAGCGCTGAATTTACCTGTAGTGCAGTGTAACTACAATTTGACTTTATATTGACTGAAACCTACAGGTTCACTATTTTTATTAAAGGAATTCAAAAGGCTAAATGGCAAGTGCTTCTAAGCTGGACTGTATTTCACCCTCTCAAAAATTATTTAAATAATCCTTGATGATAATCTCCCTTTTTATCTTCAAAGTATGTTGCAAAGATTCATTAGTCTCCAATCCTACCACGTGAGGTATGTAGGCATTACTATCCCTTTAAAATACAGACAAGGGAAACCAAGGCAAAGCAGAATAAAGGACTTTTTACAAGGCTTCAGAAGGAGGAAATCAATCTCACAGCCAGAATTAGAACTCTGAATTATCCTGACTTCCTGTCCTGTGGTCATGCCATCCCATCATGGATCTCTCTTGCAGCTGTGATTTATTTAAACATAAGGATTTGCAATATTTTTAGAAAGACAAGTATCCCATCATGGCATAGCACGGTAGTACTGAAGGGTATATTATTGAGATAAGTACCATACCTTCACTGACAATAGAGGGCATGTTGTAATACTTGGGTCTACATATTTATTTTAATGATAAACTTTTACTTTTTATAGTAAAGCTTATATAATATTACAATAACCTAGAACAATAAGTGTTAATAGGAAAAGGTGCATAAACAAATACAAAATTAATCAGTATAAACAAATATACCAAGTATAATTTTGAGAACGGAGTTAATTGTGCCTAGTAAACAACAAAAACAAAATAAAAAATTAGTAAAACAAAAATTGGTATGTTAATAATTAGGCTTAATTGGCAAACAATTGTGATGGAATGCGCTATTTTACCCTCTTGTTGTGGGGGCTTGCCGGGAGGGGGGTTAAATACATTTTGGGGAAAATGAGATGAGGACAAAAGAAGAGGAATAAGTAAGTTTTGCCCATTATAGCTGCCATCCCCACCAGGTTTTTTTGAGCTTTTTTAATTTTGAAAGATAGTCTGACCAGACCTGGCCAAAAAGAAGGGATTCACATGACTCTACCACCTAAACTGGCTTTGGCTGACTCCAAATGCCATCTGGGATGTGAGACTTTGTTCCTCTGCCCCATGTGTCTATTCATTTGTTTAATGAAAGTTTGGCTTAGCTAGCTGAGACTGCATATTTTGAAAAACTGCTATAAGCCTGTAACCAAAAAGGCTGCTAAATGCAATGCTCTAAACAGCCTCCGGCTAATACAAGTTTCTCAGGTTTTAAAATGGCTAATAAAACCATGTGTTGTGGCTGTGTCTTTTAGCAATAAAATTGCAAGTGAAAGTTAATACCAGAGCTAACTATATTTTCATTTTTTTTAAAATGAAGTTAAACTTTAACAAGTTTACCATTTTAATACTATTTTAAAAGGTTCAAAATGGGGGGTGGATAATTAAAAACAATCAGCAAAAGGGAAGGAAACAAGGATTAAGGCTAAATAAAAGCTTTCCTTAATACTTTACATTTAAGACGCTGTCATAAACAGATAGCTAAGGGTTAATGTCTCTTTCACCTGTAAAGGGTTAACAAACAGTGACCTGCAACACCTGATCAGAGGACCAATCAGGAGACAAGATACTTTCAAATCTCGGTGGAGGGAAGCCTTTGTTTGTGTTTTTTGGGTTTTGTTTTGTTCTCTCTGGGCTCTGAGAGTGACCACACGTACCTACAGGCTCTCTAATCTTCTATTCCAATTTTGTGAGTACAAAGGTAGAAAGGCGGTATAGTCTTTTTATTTGTTTTCCTTTATTTGCAAATGTGTATTTGGCTGGAAGTATTTTAAATTGTATTTCTACTGGAGGAGGCTGTTTCTCCAATTTCTATAAGCTGACAGACCCTGTAATTTTTTACCATCTAAATTGCAGAGATAAACTTTTACCTTTTTTTCTTTCTTTTTATTAAAAGTTTTGCTTTTAAGACCTGTCTGATTTTTTCCCCCTTGTTGAGGCTCAAGGGAATTGAGTCTGTACTTAATAGGGAGGGAGAGGAGAAGGGGGAATCCCTTTGTTTTAAATTCACAGAGCTTGAATCTGTTTTGCCTCTGGGTGAGGGAGAAAGGGAAGAGGAGGGGGAAAGGTATCATTCCTCTCTGTGTGGTGATTCAAGGAGTTGAATCACAGTGATCTCTTAGTGTACCCAGGGTGGGAAAGAGCTGGGAGGAAGGGAAATGGTTTATTCCTCTTTGTTGTGAGACTCAAGGAATTTGGGTCCCCAGGGAAGGTTTTGGGGGAGACCAGAGTCTATCAGGCACTCTACTCTACGTCCTGATTGGTGGCAGCACTACAGGATCTAAGCTGGTAATTAAGCTTAGGGGAATTCATGCTAGTAACCATATTTTGGATGCTAAGGTTCAGATTTGGGAATTATACTATGACAGACACTTTGTTTTTTCCCTTCTTTTTTGTATCTGTGACAAAGTGGCCAATGTTGGGTCCTGTACTTTTCTTGGTAGGGGACTAAGATACCACCCCTTGCCCTTAGGGCACCAGCAGCCCTGCTAATAGCCTGGGAATGTGGTAGAGGAGGGATGCAGGGCAGGCTCCAGGTTTGCACCTCACTCTGAGCCCGAGCCCCAGCCCCTCTTAACCCCTGGGGGTTTCTTACTACAATAGGGCTGCCCTCCATCCTTGACACTGAGAGAGGGGGTCTTCCTTCCACCAGTTCTTTGGACTTTCAGTTCTCAGCACCACTCCCTCCAAACTTCAGTCCTCCTTCCTTCCTCACACACCCTGACTGCCTGAAGCAAGGGGGTTTATTAGGTTCTTGACAGGGCCTTAATTGACTACAGGTGCTCCAATTAACCTGTAGCAACCCTCCCTAGTCTACAAGGAACCACATTTTAATTAGCCTAGGGTTTATATATTTCCTCTCTACTACTCTCCCTGGTCCTGCTGTATCACAATGTTCAATAAAAAGTTTAAAATTAATGGTGTGTTTGCCAGATACTGAGCAGTCTGAGGGCTCCAAACCTTGTTTAACCCTGTTTAATGTTAAATAGTAACATGGTCATGTTAACACTTTAACTGTTTGGCCTTAACAGGGGGAGGGATAGCTCAGTGGTTTGAGCATTGGCCTGCTAAACCCAGCATTGTGAGTTCACTCCTTAAGGGGGCCACTTAGGGATCTGGGGCAAAAATTGGTCCTGCTAGTGAAGGCAGGGGGCTGGACTCAATAATCTTTCAAGGTCCCTTCCAGTTCTAGGAAACTGGTATATCACCATTAGAATTATTATAAACCTGCACAGCACTTTCAAAAGACAAGCCTGGAAGCTTAAATTCATTACTCTGCTAGACATTAGAAATTATGGACTGAACAAAGTCACGGGATTTATTGCTTATTACAGCAATCTGTAACCCATTAACCCCTTCTTTTTGTCCTATGAATGGTCACTTACAATATGTGTTAATTATGCTAAACAATCTGTTCCACCTTGCATTTTGCTGTGTTGCTGGGAGTTCCTTTCCAAGACCTGAAGAAGAGCTCTGTGCATCCCAAAAGCTTGTCTCTCTCACCAAGAGAAGTTCATCCAATAAAAGATCTCACCTCTCCCACCTGGGCCCATATATTCCATCTAGATTAACACCAATGGCACTACTCTGATTTTGTCATCATTTCTGAAAAATGCCCTCTCACTCCAATTTTGGGGCTAGACTCTAAACTGACGTAAATCAGCATTGACCCATTAGGATCTGGCTCCTGAAATTAAAAGATGTTATGTGAAGAGCTAGCTATTATTATTGTGATGTGATGTGATATTGTATATGGAGGTAGCACTGAAGAACATACAAGTTACCCAATGATCGCTCTTGGGGGTAAGCATGTCTCTTTTCCATAGCAATAAACAGATGCTCATCTTTATACAGCAGTTTTCATCCTAAAGAATTTTATAAACTGTATTTAGCAAAACAGAAGTTTTCTGAGTGCAGCAACAGTTTAAGAAAGCAAGAGATGAAAGTGAACCCTTTTACCTGAAAATGAAGGAGCAATTTAGGCAAATAATTTAGGGGCTAAGGCCAGGATTTCAACCCTAGTGTTGAGGAAAGTGTCATAGGTTCCCTGACGGCCACAAGTACTCAGGGAATCAATTCTACATCCCATTAGAAACAAGTAAGTTACAAAACATTGACAGCAACTGTCACTAGTCAGTATCCTTTTCAGAGTTCCACCAGTGCACCCAACCCTCACCTTCCAATCTCCTTCATGAACTGCTTCCAAACTTTCACTGCACTACCTTTTGTTTTGCCACTGCAGTGCCACATTAGTTACAAGTGGATTAACAGAAAGGTACCAGCTATTGATTTGTTCTGATTCTATAGACATAATGACCTTCCGGTCATTGTTGATAGATTCTCTGAAGCATCCCAGCTCTCTGGCTTCACCATCAGTCCCAGTAGACAGAGATCTTGTTGCCAACCAAGACTTCATTCCAATGCACCATCACCAACCATCTTCATCCAAGGCAAACAGCTGAAAACTGGGGATCAGTTCAAATACTTGGGCAGCACCATCTCAAGTGATGGCCCCCTTGATAAGGAAATTGCCCCCAGAATTAGTAAAGCCAGCCAGGCCCTTGGCCAACTTCAAACAACAGTCCTTAACCAATACAACATTCATCTCTCCACCAAACTGAAGATTTACAGTGCAGTGGTCCTAATATAACCCCTGTATGAATCTGAGACATAGACTCTTTATAGAAGGCACATTAAGCAGCTTAAGCAATTTCATGTGCTCCCTCCACTCAATAATGAGCAATCAGTGGCAGGACAGCATGACCCAATACTAAGGTCCTTGAGAGAGCAATCACAACCTGCATTGAGAAAATGCTATTGAGGTGGATCAGACATGTCATCAGGATGGGAAGATCACTGTCTCCTAAAGCAGATTGTGTATGGGGAGCTGAGGCAGGGCAAAAGAAAAAAGGGCCATCCGTATAAGCTCTCCAAAGATAACCTCCGGAGCAGTCTCCAGGGGCTGGCATCAATCTCAAAGGACTTGAGCAAAGAGCTCAGAACAGGACTCACTGGCAGTCTCTGACCAGTTCAGCACGTACCATATTTGAACGAGTTCAACTAAATCATCTCCAGGTTGCACGCGAAAGGCACCACAGAGCTGCATCGTCAAACGTCATAGATATGGACTTCCCATGCTGTCAGCATGCACAACTCTATGCATCAGGGTTTGGAATTCAGAGTCACATGCATAACCACAGACGAGAATTGCAACAATATAGTCATCATGGTCAGCAATAGACGACCAACACTGGGATACTTGTGTATCTAGTTGCAGGACAAAGGAATTTATAAGATGGGAGAGTTTGGGGGCCAGGAGGCTTTTTAAAGTCAATTTAATGCCTTTGAAAAATGCAAGGTTGAACGTCCTGGAAATTGTGTATTACTACGGCTTAGATTTTCTTTTTTACTTTAATAAAAAGGAATATAATTGAAAAACTGGAATATTTGTTTTTCCCCACCAGGCATATGTAACCCTAAAGTACTCTGCAACCACTGAACAATTGTGCTACTCCTTCTCCACAATAGTTGCAAATGGAAAAATAGAATTGTGTGCCAGGGACACTTGCCTCTCATGAGTACCTCCTGTCAGCTACTGTGATGCTGCTAGCTCTCCTGCCCTAGGCACCCCATGTAGATTGTTGACCTTACTTGGTGCATCTTCGGTGGTTTGGCCCTCTGGCCCAGTCACACAGTCCAAAATGGAGGTTCCACTTCTGGGGGCAGTAAAGAATTTAACACTCTGTCAGTCCTCACCAGGATCTTCACCTCCATTTCTGAGCCTCTTTAATTCCTCCCCTTCACTTGGGCTTCCCAATAGAGCCTTGCTCTTCTCGGGGTTTAGGCTACTTTTCTAGTGACCAGGGATAGGGAGACCCAGGCCCATCCACTCCTCTGGGTCCCAGCCCAGGGACCCTACACACAGCAGCCACATGCTGCTTCCTTCAGTTTATTGCTGCTCTTCCCTGGGCTTTTTCCATGTAGCCCCTTTCTCTGCACCCTGACCTCAGGTCTGAGGTTCTCTTCTTCCTCGCTGACTACCAGTACCATCAGCACCCAACCTCTGGTTCTCTTTTGCACTCCTGTGGCCAGCACCGTTCCTTGATTCTCTGGTCCCAGACAGGAACTGACCTGCTCAGGCCCTGCAGCTCCTTTTATCTGAGCATGATGAGCTCTGATTGGCTGCTTCTGTGCAGCCTTTCTAGGCAGGCCTGGAGGACCACTTTCACTGTTCCTTTCCTGGGATGGGATGTGGTAGGATCCCAGGGATACCAGCAGGAGGTCTTGAAGGGCCAGGCACACCCTTTGACAAATCACAATACAACAAACTTTGGCAGGAAATCTAACTACCAAGGTATTTGCCAGTATTTTATGTTTCAAATGTGATACTCTTGCCACTTCTTTTCTAAGTCACTCTTTACAAGAAACTTCCAGTCAGGTGATTTAAGGAATATCAGAACACAGATCACCAGAGCTGAAGAATTAATAAAATGGTTGCCTTAAAAAAGTTAACAGGTAATAGTCTCTGCTGGTGTAAATGGACAGATAACCATTAAAATTATGATATCATGCCCATTTATAGCAGCTGAGAATTTAACAAACGTTTGCCCACGGCTACCATGCAATAATATCTGTGGAACCACGTATTTCCTGTGCAAATTATAAGGGGGAACCATAATATTTCAATTATCATTGAGTATTAAATCTAGGCTTATGATGAGTTTTTAATGGCAACCACTATATTGTATTTCCTGGGCAGTCGCAACCTCCTTCTTGAATTAGACCTCATATTACTTTTTGCTAAAGAACTGCTATTTTTACAATTGCAGGGGAGGTCACAGAATAAGCTCCCTACTTTGTAACTATTGCAGTTTAAAGAGTACAGCATGGCAGCATGAAAGAATACTTTAATTGTACAGATTTTTATGAGATTTCTTAAGAACAGAATATGTCTATAAAGCTTCCTGAAAATAGCTTTATTGAATATTCTAAGAACTCTCTACAGAACACTAGGCTTGAGGTTTTTGGGGTTTTTTTCAGAATCTCCACTGAGCTTCTTAAGTATTTATCGAGATTTACTGTACAAATTAAATAGAACATCACTCTCCCAAAATTATGGGTAAAATATTGTTTAAAGGATTTGGCTGTAATATGGGCACAGCTGGTCATGATGATAAAAGGGAAGTGGGCTGCGACTAGGAGATCCTGTTGTGCTGGAGATGCACAGTACAATGTAAGTAACATTTTAGATGAAATCTTGGCTCCGCTGAAGTCAATGGGAGTTTTGCCATTAACTTCAGTGATGTCAGGATTTCTCCCCATGTCTCTGAGTATAGGAATACCTTCTGTACATATCAATCACTCTTCTCAGAATGTGATGACAGATCCTGCAATTATTTTCATATTAGTTTACAAGAAAACTGTATTCCTTCTTGTTTCTCTTCTCTCTCTTTCTTTACTGTCTTCCGCCACATTTCTTATAACTTCCTTAAAGTCCCTGTTGAATATTCCGAAAAAGTCAAACTTTCAGGAACTCATTTGTTTGAAGTATATTTACTAAATTTTTGAAATTCTGTTTTAAAAATCTAGGCCCCAGCTATTATCAGATGAGGAAATAATTCTGTTTCCAGTATTCTCTGTGAGGGCCAAATTCACTCATGGTGTAAACAGGTAAAGTCTATTGACTTCATTAGGGTTGTACTTACTTATGCTGCTGGGGCCTGATCCAATCCCCATTAAAGGGAGTTACACTGTGCCTTTAGAAAATTTGGTCCTGAATCTTTAACAAAGGTATATAATATTAGATACCTGCAAATCAAGAATGTATTATTTTTTATTAGTAGTTTAAACTGGTACAAAAAATCCCCTCTTCTGTTCACAGCACTATCCCTCTAAGGATTTTTTTTTTACGCTCAACTCCATTAATTTCCATTATTTTTTTTCAAATCTCCTCTTTTATATGTATTTATGGCAATCCAAACTATTGGCTCCTAAATACCATGCCTTCCCAATGATGCACCCATTTTAGACCAAGCATCTGCTACTGATCACCTGTTTGACCAGGCACCTCTCCACTTAAATTTTCTCAAAATATTTGTTCAAACCAAATGAAGTCCAGTGACAGGGCCCCTTGTTCAACCGTCGTACTTACCAAAATGTGAACAAGAAAACCGATCGTGGATAAGAGATGCAGAAACAGGGATAAGCCACGCTTCTATTGACATGTGGATTATTGCTATGACATACACTGCATGCAAAGACATGGCTCACCATGAAATCAAATGAGTCACAAGTAACAAACAACAGTAGAAAGAGTATTTTCTAACCAAATTTTATTTATATTTGTGACAAAGTCAGACCTGACACTTCTGAAAGGGAGATTGAAGGCAGGAATATAAGTCTTAAATGGTTACAGCCCTTTTTCCTATGAGCTGAAAGAGGTTATCTCAGGTTAATTATGGGCTCCAGAATCCAATTAAGGGCAGCATGTGACCTTTACTTTCTTCTTCCAGTGACAGAGAGGAGGAAGGCGCTGGTGGACTGGGAGAGTTTGGCTTAGAGAGTTGGAGAGGAGGCTGGAGACGGGTGTGGCTGGAGGCTGGGACTGAAGAAGCTGAAGGCAGGCTCGTGGGCTGCTGGCTGGAGGCTGGGTTGAGACTGAGTGCTGTTGTCTGGCTGAAGATGCTGAAGCTGGGATTTAGGAGCAGGCTCAGGGGAGGGCTGCAGCTGTACCTCGACTGAAATGAGGCTGAATGTTGGAACTGACAATGGAGGGGTGGAAGAGAAGAGAAAGTTGCTTTGGACTATGAAGGGGAAAGAAGGTTAAAAGGAGGGATAAAAAGACTAGAGCTACCAGGAAAAACAAAAACTGGATAAAAGTCAACATTTTATAACTGTGAAATCAGTGACAGAAGGTGTGAAAAGAGTAGATGTTAACCCTCTGAAAATGGTGGCACGGATAAAGCAAAGTATTGGTGACATACAAAGAGCTAAAAGGATGCAGGATGGAGATCTATTGATGGAATGTGCCCACGAGGAGCAAGCTGAAAAACTTCTTAAAACGGTAACCTTAGGGAAAATGAAAGTTATTCGTCAACTGCCTAGATTCCTGATGGAGCAAGAGGGGTTATATATACAGTGCTGTGAGGATTGCTTGAGGATGTTTCCAAAAAGAGCATAGACAAAGATCAAGTACTGTTTATTAAATGGCAACTTAGTAAGAGAGAGGGGGAAAACCAACCATCTACAGCTGTAAGGCTAACACTTAGGGCCAGTCTACACTACAGGGTTAAGTTGGCCTAAGTTACGCAACTCCAGCTACATGAATAACATAGCTGGAGCTGACGTTGCTTAGGTCAACTTAGTGCGGTGTCTACACCACACTGGATCACTTGTTGTTCCAGGGGAGTACCAGAGTTGACAGGAGAGTGATCTGTGGTCAATTTAGCGGGTCTTCACTAGACCTGCTAAATCGACCCCTGGTGGATCGATTGCTGCAGCGTTGATCCACAGTAAATGTGGACATACCCTTAAGATGGGAATCTTCTGGAAAGCATCAAAACTAAGTATCAATCTTTCTGGGTTAAAACATATATACCCCCTCACCCCCATGAGGTGCTATAATTGTCAAAGGTTTGGACATGCAACAGCCATTTGTGAGGGAACAATGAGGTGCAGTAAATGTGAAGGAAATCATCCACGTGAGAACTGTGTAGAAGGAACAGAACCTAAATATATCAATTGTGGGTAAAGCACAGTGCAGCATGTAAAGGATGTGTAGCAGAGCAAGCTAGAGAAATAAAAAAACCCTCAAAAATATCATATGTGGGACTACCAAAAACTACCCACTGCAGAAAATAGAAAAAGACAAATAAACGAGTAAGAGAAAAGATGTACGAGCAGCAAAACACATATCTGGTCAGTGAGGAGAATATGAGAGGAATGGGAGATGATGTGTTCCTTGTAGTCAAAGAGAAGTTTATAGCATTCATTATAGAAGTAATTAACTGCACCTTGCATATGGAGGAAAAATCATAAAGGATTAAAATCATAGCAAAAGCAGAAGAAAAATATCTAAACAGAGCCAACTTCTTGATAGACCGCAGTAACCCAGTTTTAAATGAAGGCAATAATACAGCTTAAATAACATGATCTTAATGATCCTTAGCTGGAATGTGCATAGTTTAATAATGCATGGAAAGGAATTTAAGAAAGCCATCTTTGAAATGGGGAATAAAAAGCCTGATGTAATATGTATACAAGAAACATGGCTAGTAAATAAATGTATGCTCAATCTACCGGGATATGATATACTCCAGAGGGATCGAGAGGCTACCACGGGAGTGTGTGTGTGTGTCTGTATATTTATAAAAGATGGACTTAGATATGTTGAAATGCATGTGCAGAAATTAAGTATTGAATATAATGCTATTGAGATTCCCACATAGAACAAAAACACGTCTATATAAATTTATAATGTTTATAATCCATGTAAAAATAGTTATTTTAGAACTAGAAAAATTAGTTAATGATGTCAGAAAACCACTTATAATTTGCAGAGACTTTAATAGTCATAATCAGCTATGGGGAAGTAAGAAAACTCACTGAAATGGTGAATGTTTAGAAAAAGTTATTGATATGCATATGTAACTCATGCCTATTTAGTGTGGCACTCTATCCCCCTCTAGTGCCGTGTTTCCCTCATGCAGCCATCAGGGGCTTTTCATGCAGCCACACCCTCCTTGGCAGTGACTGGGGGGAGAGCAAAGCAGTGGCCCTTCCTCTGGGGCTGCCAGCAGGGTTTGGGCTATGCCTTCCTCTGGAACCACAAATGCTGGAGAAACAGGCAGCTGGTGTGAGTGCCTCACCTTCCCCGGGGCCGTGGGGCTCAGGCTTCCTGCTTCAGTCCTTGGGTGGCAGGAGGCAGGTTCCATCCCCTGGCCACACAGCTTTGGCCTCTGACTCTGTGCCCCTGCTCACCCCTGCCCCCCGCTGCTTTCTCTGGTCCCAGGCTCTGGCCACCCAGCAGTGGGCTTAGTCCACCAGCTGCAGGGTTTCGGGGTCTGTCTGTGGGGCCACAGGATCCAGCACACAGCAGCATCAGCAGGTGCTGGCTCCAGGCTCAACAACCCCTAATCCCATCACCTCTGGCCCCTGCTACATCCTGTGACCCTGGGTTTCAGATTTGAGCACTGTTCGCTAGCTGCATGGTGGTGGGCACCAGGCCCCAGCCCCAAGCCACACAGCAGGGGGTGCTGGCCCTGGGTTCATCACTCCTTGCCCATCGCCCCTGGCCCCTGCTGCCTCCTCCAGACCCTAACACCCTCTTATTGCCTCTAGGCCCCACTGCTTCCCCCAGACCCCCATCCATCCCTCCTGGCCCACGCTGCCTCTCTACTCACCTCCCCATCCTGGGCTTAGTTTGTTCCCCGGCTTGCCAGGGCTGAGTTAAATCTATTGTGAAAAGTGATATTTGTATGTTTGTTAATATCACTTTTCCCTGCTTCCCAGCTAGCTAGTCTGCTGCTGTGAAAAGTGATATTAACAAACATACAAATATCACTTTTCACAGAAGCAGACTTATTATCCAGCAAGTTTAAGAACAACAACAAACCACACAACCAAAAAATTAAAAGAAACACCACCAACAAAAGACAAGAATATGCACAGCACGTTATTTGTTTCAATTCTGTTTAGGTCACGTAAAGATTAGAGACAACTGTACATTATTTTTGAGTCTATAAAAAAATCCCTACTTAAATAAATCGCAACGATTTTGACACGCATCTGTGCATAGTTTGGAAAAAATTGTTACGAGAACCCCTGTGAGATCAGCTAAAGATTGATGAGCCTGCTACAGCGTTGGCTAGGAGGTACATTTTCTTTTACTCATGCAGTAGAAACTCATGTTAAGCTCCAGATGTCACAGGTTTGACCCTGGCTGACAATAACAGGGTCTATTGGCATCACATATAACCTAGTAATATTCAATACAAGAACATCTACTAAATTTAATTCAGAGGATGGATCTGAAAATTGCCACAAATAATATAGCTGGGATATTCATAAAGAAGATAGACCAGGGGTCAGCAACCTCTGGTATGCAGCTCGCCAGGGGAAGCACCCTGGCAGCCCAGGCCAGTTTATTTAACTGCCATGTTGGCAGGTTCGGCCGATCGCAGCTCCCACTGGCCACAGTTCGCCGTCCCAGGCCAATGGGGGCGGTGGGAAGCTGTGGCCAGCACATCTCTCGCCCTGAGATAGATATTCTATGGAGGGACAGATTCCTATGTAAGCCAGCCAACAATAAATGGGAGAATGTTTTGGTGGATAAGGGACTTTTTAAGAGACAGAACTATACAAGTCAAAGTGGAAACATCTCTTTCACAACCTACAAGCTTACAAATGCAACTCCAAGCAGGAGTATTATCAGCCCTACTTTATTTTCCTTTATGATAAATGACCTCCTGGAAAGTGTGCAGATGGGAATGAATATTTCCCTTTTCTTGTAAACAACTGTACTTTATGGACTAAACATGGAAGACTTAAAGTAATGATGGTAAAAGACAAATGCACTCCAGAGAATTTCGAAGTGGGGAAATGACTGGGGATTTAAATTCTCACTTGCAAAAACAAAGGAAATGATTTTAACCAGGAACAATATTATGGAAGAATGGGACTTATTTCTTTATTGCAGAAAAATTCAAATAGTTCAAAAGTTTGTTTCTAGGAACACTGTTTGCTAATAAATTAACTTGGAAAGGTCACTAGAATGAATTTACTTATAAGTGTAGCTGGAAACAAAGGCGTGCAGATAAAAAGGTATTAATGATGATATCTAGAGCACTGATAAGACCCATTATAGACTACAGATGCCAAGCTTTTGATTCAGCCTCAAAAACAACTATTGGAAACATGGAACTGCTCTTGGTCCAAGCTCTGCTATTTGTCATGTGGTGCAGTGATAACACCACCAGTGTGTGTGCTGCAAATAGCCACTGGAGAAGCACCTATAAATCTAAAGATGAAACTACTAGATCCAACCTTTAGGACAATGGTAAAAGGGAATCATGAAAACAGAAGTACACAACAGATTTATGAGGATCACTAGGAGCTTAGTAGAAAAAATTATATGGATTGCCACAGACTTTCTCATACTTTCAGGATAAAAAATGGGTAAAAGAGATATGTAAAAAGGAAAAATTGAGAGTACTAAAAATTTTTAATCGTGGCAAATCGAATAGCAGCTGGACAGTTATTCCTCGTTTGTGGTTTTGGAATTGAATTGAAAAAAAATGAGGGAAGGAAAAAACCCCACACTTTACCAATGAAATTTCCAAATTTATTTCTGAAAAATGGGACCAGCTTTAACGAATCTATATAGATGTATCAAAAGACAGAGTAGAGTGGGTAGAGTGGGAACAGCCTTCCGTGTTCCTGGTCTTGGAATGCAGATATCTTAAAGGCTATTGAATTATGTGACTTGTGATGATGGGCTGAACTAATGAGGATAATGTTGGCACTAACCTGGATATGAGACATGTGACTGGCTGCAGCTGTAATTTTATCTGATTCTTTGTCAGGCATAAGGACAATCAGCATAGGGACTTCAGGAAGCAGAAATGACATAAATGAAAAAATGTTCCTAACTACAGAAATAATGCAAGCCAATATCCTTGTAACAATAGCATGAATTCTGGCGCATATCAGATTACTGTACCAGAAATGAGATGGCTGACAAAGCAGCAAAACATGCTCTAAAAATGAGGCGGTGGATATTAATATACTCTTAAATAGAAAAGAATTTAAAAGTGTGGTCACGAAGGAGCTTGGGAAGGAACGGAAAGAACTAAGCACTAAGGAAACAAAAGGACAAAGATTCAAAAATTGAAGCTAATACTATACTCCACTGTCATGATAGAAAAAGTAAAGTAGTCATTTTTAGAGTGTTAGCAGGTCATTGTGCCTTAAATGATAAGCTAAACTTATTAAAAAGTCATAAAGATGGGCTGTGTAACGTGTGCAAAACCAAAGAAACTGTTGATCATGTTCTATGGCATGTGAGCGACATTCAATGGAAAGAAAGCTTCTTTATGTAAAGTTGAGTCGGCTTGGAATTAAAGATTCTAACTAAAGGGACTAGTTAGAATATCTGGGAGATGGGGCAGTGCAAAAAAAAAGTCTTTCTGTGTTTCCTCAAAAATACTAGACTGAGTGAAAGGAAATTAAAACCCCATCACTTGGCTAAAAATGAATGAAGAAAGGGGTGTTCATAGCCTCATATGTTAAGGCTTCTGTGCCAAAAAACAAAGACAGACAGAGAGAAGCAGGCTACAGAAGGGTTGTATGCAGCAAGGGGGAAAGGCTTCACTTAGGTAAAAGCCTGTTTTGCACTATTAGGGAAATCTTGTGTTTATATCTGTTTGGGGAGGAGGGCCTTGATTCCCAGCATAGTTGGGCCTAGAATGGGTTACAGAGTGTGGCTGGAAATTGGTAGCCAGCATCAGAAGAAGCAGTACTCCACTGGGAGTTAGGAAATGTATTTTTGTTTAAAGAATCCTCTCGGGCCAACCTTATAGATACTGAAAATAAACCATCGTTAAGAATTAAACCTCCAGAGTAGAGCTGATTTCCTCCAGGCCAATGCGAGAGAAAGCAGCTCTGAGTTTTGACATAATGAAAGAGGTGTGAGTCAAAAAGATGAATGTATTCTAGACAACATTAGTGACACAGTTGAACAGTGAAGATGACTGCCATGGAAAAATAGGCTAACATGGCATAATAGCTAATGATGGTCTCCTGCTTTGCATGGAAGCTTAATGGGGTTGTTACACCACAGTGGTCCAACATCACAGCAAATGGGATAGATAATGATGGCGCTATCAACCTAAGGAAGAAAGCAAGGGAATTTCTGAAATTCTTCAGAAAATAAGGCAATTTCCCCCAACAGAAGTGCATTCAGGACAGAATTCAACATTCTGTGGAATTTAACCTCCTCTTCACCTACACACTGAGCAGCCATTAATCAATGGGAGCCATTCATACACGTAGAGAAAAGAACAGAACTCTGTATATTAGGAAGTCTGGTGGAGGAATGTCACCCTTTATAGGAACATAACATTTGTGGATCATGCTCCTGGGGGCAGTCCATATTGAAAGTGAATGTGCAGTGGTCATATGACCATTGACCTGCAGAGCTAAATGCAGGAATAGTAAACCTGTGCCAAGCTGTATTAGTAATTCCTATGTTGCTGCAATAGATTCAAGTAAAGAGGAGACATCCCAAAATAAATTTTGTTTGTTGAAAAGGTATGTAGACAAGATTTTTTAAAGTAAATCTTATCCCATCTTGTAGAGTTCTGCTACACATTTTGGTCATTGGCTAAAAATGAATGAAGAATGAAGAACTCTGCCTGACACAAACAATGCCAATTAGGCCAAAAAGCAGTTAAAAGGATGGTGCAATAACTTGTCTTTCCCCTCTCCCCACCTTTGACTTGGGGTACTACACCCATTTCACACACAGTTTTACAACAGAATATAACTGCATATTGTAACTTACTGAATCCTAAATAAATCCCCATTCTGATCCTCTGGGGATTATTTAAATTCCAGATAAACTATCTGGCTATTGCTCATTCATTTGCCTATTAAGAATTTTGGCTGCTTTCCCATTAACATGTCATTTGAAATAGTATTCAATAGAGAATGAGATTAAGCATCACCACACAGGTCATGCCTAAACCCAGTCAGTCAGTGGAACAGCTTGTCTCTCTCAAAGCCAATCTACTTATAATTGATTTTCAGCCTCAACATTTGTTGAAGAAAAATCCTGTTTGTTGAATGATCTCAGTGTCACATTTCACGTCACATAACTTTGGGCAGGGTCCACCCACCATTGTTACAGTTTTCGTTAAGAGCTTTACATTCCAATGCGTACAGCAGATGTTCTACCTACTGTTGTATTTGAGCTAAAAGTCCAAAGGCAAGTTAGAAAAATAACAATAACTGATTTATTGAAATCTCAGTTCAGGCTACAAATAGAAGATAGAGAGTACTAATTCCATGTTAAACCATTGCCATCAAACTCTACTCACACAGTATTTCTAAACAGATATTGAGTGACCATATATTCCACCAATGAAACACTAGTTAGGAATATTACATCAGAACACTCTCTTACTGTTTTTTCATGCCTTAAGGCCTTAGTACGCTGACCTAGGATTTCCAGTCCTCAAACTTACTGCAGTTTAATTTTAGATCCCTGGGATTTTTTCACCTGAAGTAGGAAAGAAAGAAACATTTTGGGGGCAAGTTTTTAAAAGCAAAACAAAAATCAGACAATAGAAGGCAGTCATTTCAGAGCTCGATTTGGAATGTTAGAAGTAATCTTGGAGAAGTTGTATTATTGGGCAGAAAGGAGGTGAGAAAATCGGTCAAGTTTACTCTTGTTCTGCTGCATATTTCATGCTTTTAGACACAAAGGAATGAATACCCTGCCCAAATATGCTGCAGATGTGTGGAGAGCCTTAACGTGATGCAATAGGCATAATAATAAATAGTAATAAGATATAGGATCAATCCATAGAAGCAGATCTGAATCTCACAACTTCAGTGTGTGGGTTGGAATCCATACCTGGATCTAGACCTACATGGGCAGCCAGTCCCAATCTTTATAATAGGCGAAACCAAAGGATCCAAACACCCACAGAAATTAATGGCATCTGAAATCTCTATCCGGATGTGAATTATACTCCCCAACACAAACAGTATTTGGGATGCAGTTTGCAAACAGAAGCCAACATTCTACAGAATCTAGTCATCTCTTTAGGTACACTGATGACAACCATTATTATTAGTAGGAGTTATGCATGAATGTGGAGATTCCAGACCCACCTACAGACAACACATTTACAGATCTGAATCATCTCCCAAATGAAGTAAATGAAAACCTTTCCATTACCTTCAATGTCAGTTGGATAAAGCCCACAGTGTGTTTCATCCAAGGATCTGACAGTGCTTGAACAAATTGTTATTAGTTTAAATGTGTATTATATTCATTTACTTATGAAGGCTCTGCATGGGTGGGTATGAAAGGCAACATAGGAGGCAGAAGTAAATGTCAGAATTCCTAAGCCATAGAAGCAAAAATCCACAGAAAGGTAATTTTAGCTCTAAATTAGCAAGACAGAAAGAGACTAAAAATGTTAATTTGCACTTAACCTGTTATCCAGCATGACTATACAGCAGGGACAATCAATGAGGATTATTTTTATTTTAATTCTTTCAAGATAATTGTTATTTTTTCCCAAAGAATCAGTGAGTCATTTGTAAGGAAGCACTGGCAGAGAGGAGCAAGTTTTATACTGTAAAATACACTTCTATTAATGAATGTAAAATCTGTATTTCAAATATAAAGAGAGTTTAAAAAGTCCAAAACAAACAACAACAACAACAAAACATGAATATATGGCAAATAATTAAGTGTCACATGAATGACTACAGAAAATATTTGGGTATAAATTGTCTACAAATGATGCTTGGAAGGAGAAGGGGAACATGAAAGAAAAAAAAAACATAAATTAGGATATGGTGCTTCCCATGGTTGCTTTTAGAGCGGTAGCAGAAGCAGCACTGCAAATTCATATTCCTTTTGTCCCCTCTTCCTCCTTTGTCTGACAAAATCACTATTGTGCCACAGGTTTATGTCACTAAAATATTATTTAACTTAGCCTCTAAAAAACCAAACATTTCTGAAACACGTAGTAATCTCACTCTGAGTTTTAGTTTATATTTAAGGCAGTATCTGCACCAGGGAATTAAATACAATGGATGCACAATAAAGAACATTTCGTTAAAATATACAACTCCAGCCAATAGCTCATCATAGCTCAATTCTAATCAAATAGCCTCAGAAACTCACGACTTCCAGGCAAAATAGAGTCAGGGATCTTATGAATCCTGGCCAGGGCGGAGGTGTATGGTAATTGAAACTGCTTCCCTGCCCCACAATTAGGGAATGTTTAGGGGATTCCATAATGAAACCTTACAAAAGACTTCATTATGCAAGTTTCTGAGTTCCATGGCCCTTATTCAGAAAGCACATCCCTGGCTTGAAGGATTCAGGTAGAGGTACAGGATTACTCCCATGATTAAAGTTAAAGGCATGCTTTAAATGCTTTGCAAAAGCATCAGGGCCAGAGTACTCATCAGCTTCCAGAACTGGCCCCAAAGTTTGATGTCCCCTACACAGGAATTGCTTGTTGATATAGTTACTGATTTGCCAATCCGCCAACATCTTACATACATTCCATTTCTTAAATCAAGGCAGAGAACTGCATAAGGAACCATAACAGACACTGAAAGAATATTGGCAATCCCTAGCATTCACAAATCAAGAGTTAGGTAACAAAAAAATCATGACTCAAAACTCATTAGATTTTTTAAAATAATAAATACTGGCTCTTGGGGGGGGTAATCTTTTTTTTTTTTCATCTTGTAGTGTGCAACGTTTTCAGTCTTTTCTCCACAACCATCACTTCCTTTTAAAGAAAATATAAGCTGAGAGACTTGCATCATCACATGACTCCCAGAAGCCAAGGCTTTCAGATAAAACACAAGATATCATGAGACTCATGATACAAATAATGAAAGTTGGCAACTCTGCAGTGTAAAGTAAATGTATTAAGCCCATTTCAACTGGCTGGTTGCAAATTTTCGATGTGTCCATGTGTTTTCTTCCTCCAAACCCCAGTTTATTTTCCTCTGCTCAATTGTTTTTCTAAGCTCCACTTACTGAGCTGCCCATGTCAGCACATGCTAAATTGCAGGCTTTGTTGTTGCTTTCTCCCTCTTGTATCAGGAGGTGGTGGTTCTCTCTTTGATCCTTCTCTAAACGGCACAGCTTTTAATGCCATCTGTCCAGTCTGCGGCTTATAAAATAAGAACTCTCTCTAGTTTCTCCCAAATAACCTCTTTTGGATTTCATTCTTTATGTTGAATTCCCAGTTATAACTCTTTCATGACCACAGGATGCATTTGGTAATTTAGGTTGCAATTGAATGCCTAGCATGAGACCAAAGAGTCAGATCGTAAGTATGTTGTTGAAGTCGATTTATCTGCATGATTCCTATTAATGTGAATGGGAGTTAGGTGGCTAAATCCTCATACAGCTCATTGAAAATGTATGACTAGCCTTTCTTTCTCCATCCATTGACGACCTGGTTGCATCATTAATTGAATAGCCTAACATATAGGTACAGAAACTGCTTCTTTTTTCAGTGTTTAGGTAGTAAAATGTATTTAATATACAGTCAGATAGTTTGAGGCTTTCTTTAAAAATGCAGTATATTAGTAGCCCTTCAACATTTCCAGGTTTATCTAAGACAAAAATAAATGCATCTCGATATCTTTAGTATTCTCTCCTACTTCCTCATAATTATGATGGGAAATACCCTGAATATTGTGAATATTGAAGTTATCTAACCAGGAACAAATGTAGCCCATTGCTATCTTTGCAATTGCCAGCCTGAGGCAGATTAATGATCCATCTATCTGAACATCTTGCTTCCAACAGTGACCAGTACTGGGTGCTTCAGAAGACAAAAACCCATGAAGAAACAAGACAGTGGTTAGGCAACTGGTGTGTGAGACCACTGCCTATCTTTCTGACTAATACTGTCTCATTGATTCCTTGTGCACTTTTGCCTTATTCTTAGATTGCAAGCTATTTGGGGCATGGACTATCTTTCTGTTCTGTGTTTGTACTGCACAGTGGGTTCCTGGGCACTACTGCAACCCAAATAATAATCAATAATATAGTTCTCATTTATGAGATAACCTGGTCCCCAGGGAAATTTTTGTCCTAACCCCCAGTAGCTCGAGTTTGGCTTATGGCCAGAAGCCTAATGATTGAATAGCCCTTCCAAAATTCTTGTTTAGTAATTCCTATTGTAATCTTGAATATTCCCGTTCTCCATATAAATGTCTAATCCTTCTTTGAATCCTGCTAAGAGCTCTGTCTCTATGATATCTTGTGGCAATGAGGTCCATAGTCTGTGTTGGGTGAAAAAAGTATTTCCTTTTGTCATTTATGATCTCAAGCAACAAGCAGGCCTGCTTTGTTCCTAAAGAACTCGAACAAAAACAACTGTCTGCCCACAGAAGGGGGAAGCTACAGAGATACTTTGGAGGGTGGAGCAAGTAGACTCTACTATTATTGGGGACCAGCTGCAGGATGTAGTAAGGCAAGAGGCAAGTTTTCAAGGGCCACCACTTGCTATAAGAATTACCTATGTATAGCCAAATAGTTAATGGATAAGGTGCTAGTAGATTATATTCAGAATACATAGAGTTCCTGAGTTTTGTAGGACCAATAAAATGTGGTGTTCCTGTACATTACACATGGCTTCTTGTGTGCAGGGAGCTCTAAACATGATGATCGAGTTTTTATTGTTTAAATTCTTTGTGATGTTGACTACCAGCACTGAGTCACTTCACTAATGGGCTATGAGCAATATGCCACTTCCTGCTGTGATTCAAATACCTGAAGATATCTGTGAAATGAGGAGTTTTTTCATGGCTTCATGCATAAACTATCACATGGCTGCAAGACAGACATACACCAACAGAAAACATTGGCATCTGCCCATGATAGCATCTTATGTCATTCCACACATGGAATGCCACGAACAGCAAATGAACTTTGAAGCCATTAGTAGTAGAAGAGATGATAGAACAAATTAAATAGTGGTGATTGGAAGTCAAATACTACTATGACTGAGATGCCAGTCTGCCCCCTGAACTCCAGATAGGACAGCCCGTAAGAGTAAAGCCAATGGCAGAGATACCAGATGGAGGGCAGGGATGTATGTGTAAACAGTAGCATCAAAATCAGACACAGTACAAGTATGAGGACAACTCTAATTTACTAAGAACAAAACGAAGGAACAATTGTCCTCAGAGGATAATCCAACTAAGTACCTCCAAATGAGTGTAGATGCAAGAAAGACTGGTGGTGACTATGAGAGGAATTAAGTTATTGGAAACCCCCAAGAGTTGGAAAAGAGAGTGCCAGAATATCTAGCAACACAGAAATCTCCTGGGGGATGAATGGCAAGAGAAGGAAGAGATTCAAAATAAAACTGCACAAAGTGAACAAGCTATAAAGTTGCCTAGTACTTACAAAGACTATATAATCAATTGAAATTATTCAGTTTTCATTATAGGAAGAGAGATATTATAAGCATGCTCTAAGCATGTAAGTAGTTAATAGATAAGGTGCCAATAGATGGCACCTAAAAATATCTAACATAGTTCCAGTTTTTTGTAAGACCAATAGATCTTGTTGTTGTGCACTGGAAATGGCTTGCATACCATTCATAGCACTACTATCTATGTGTTCATGTTGTTTATTTACCCTGTGAAGAGTAGATTTTTTTTCTTTTGTTCAGAAAGTCTGGTCACATATATGCAGACACTGTAAGATAAAGTGATAGCTTTCCTCACTGTTTCTATTATAAGAACTTCGACATCAGCCCAAATTACCTGTCATCAGCTGTTCAAGTCTTTTTTCCATTACTGACAAAACAAATGAACAGCTCTTTGCTTCTTGAACCTGATGCACTGAAAAAGAGACAAACTAATAAAAAAGGCAGTAAACAGCAAACAAAATACATTTTATAAAGGTTCTAGGATAATACCACATGAGCCAAGGCCTCCTTCACTCTCAACTAACTAACTAACTAACCTTCTTTAAAAAATGCTGTATTGAAAATCTTTCCTTTTTATAAAACCATCATAACTTTCTGCGGCAGCTGCTGAATAATCAAAGACAAAAATATGATTCTTTGTGTTTATAATTCTCGGGTAAAGCGTATTTCTGAGCACTGAAAAATGGCAGAAATACCCAGGTACCATTAGAGACTTATTTTGTTTAGTCATGTAATAAGACTTGAGTTTTAATAATTTATTTGGGTGATCCACATTTTTTTTACTAATGAGGGTTTTTTTTTACTTTTGAAAAAAGATATTTTGAATTAAATACTTTCTTGTAAAAAAAAATTGATTTCCTTTACCAAATCACAGATGCTTTTATTTTTCACTTAAATGAAACAAAATGAGAATTTGTGCGATGTCATTTCCAGGCAAAATATTTCATTTTGGTTTGGTTTCCAAAAACTGAAAAAAATGTTGAGGATACTTTTCCTCTTCTCCTCACCTTTTTCATTTTTCCCACACTAGTTTTTTTTTTTTTTCCAGTGGAGGGGGAGAGGGGAATAGGGAAGGTGGGGAAAAAATGAAATGAAACGTTACAAACCCTGAAACAAACCTTTTTGACTAGAAACAAAACTAAATTAAAAATTAAATGTTGTTTCATTTTGTTGAAAAATGGGAAAAAATGTAAAAAATGATATTTCCTTTCTTTCACTTTTTTAACCACTGTTTGAACTGCCCTAATAATTTCTTCTAGCCCTGCTCAGTTCAGCAAGTCTGATGAATGTACACTGGTTCTTTTATTCTTATATGAAAAATAGATTAATAGAGTCAAAAATGTTAAGGCCAGAGTATACCGTTATGGCCATCTTATCTTGCCTTCTGCAAACTACAGGCCACAGAACCCTCCTAGTAATTTCATCAAGCCTACAACTTCTGCTTTAGCTATACCTGAAGAAGATCTGTATCCCTTACTAATTGCTTAAGCCATGTGTGCTCCTGAAGCTAAACCCTCATTTCAAAAATTGACAATCAAGGGGGAGATTTTCATTAGTACAAAAGGGAAGCAGATGTCCAACTCTCACGGAAAGTGTCATAAACAGATAAGAAAAGTTAATAGCACAGAAGTACTTTATATCTCTTCGACTATAAAGGGTTAAGAAGTTCAGTAAGCCTGGCTGTCACCTGACCAGAGGACCAATCAGGAGACAGGATACTTTCAAATCTTGAGGGAGGGAAGTTTCTGTGTGTGCTGTTAGAATTTGGTTGTTGTTCACTCTGGGGTCTCAGAGGGACCAGACGTGTAACCAGGTTTCTCTCCAATCTCTCCAATACAGGCTCTTATAAGTTCAGACTAGTGAGTACTAGGTAGATAAAGCAAGTTAGGCTTATGGCTGTTTTCTTTATTTGCAAATGTGTATTTGGTTGGAAGGAGTTCAAATGTGTATTTGGCTGAAAGGAGTTCAAATTGGTATTTTGCTGAAAAGATTTTAATTTGTACTTGTATACTTAGACTGGGAGGGTGTTCCCAGTGTCTATAGCTGAAAGACCCTGTACCTATTCCATTTTAAATTTACAAAGATAATTTTTACTGTTTTTTCTTTCTTTAATTAAAAGCTTTTCTTGTTTAAGAACCTGATTGTTTTTTTATTCTGGTGAGACCCCAGGGGACTGGGTCTGGATTCACCAGGGAATTGGTGGGGAGAAAGGCGGGAAGAGGGAGAGAGAGGCTGATTTCTCTCTGTGCCAGGATTACTTTCTCTCAGGAAGAGTCTGGGAGGGGGAAAGAGAAAGAGGAAGGAAGGTGAATTGTCCTCTCTGTTTTGTGATTCAAGGAGTTTGAATCACACAGTGATCTTCCCGGGTAACCCAGGGAGGGGAAGCCTGGGAGAGGCAACGGTGAGGGAAAGGGTTTTCTTTCCTTGTGTTGAGATCCAGAAGGTCTGGGTCTTGGGGGTCCCCGGGCAAGGTTTTGGGGGGACCAGAGTGTACCAGGCACTGGAATTCCTGGTTGGTGGCAGCGCTACAGGTTCTAAGCTGGAATTGAGCTTAGAGGAATTCATGCTGGTACCCCATCTTTTGGACGCTAAGGTTCAGAGTGGGGAATTGTACCATGACAGAAAGTCTATATGAAATGAACTTTTTGGTCCATATCAGAAACATTACCAATCACATTGACACTACTTAGGGCGACCAGATAGCAAGTGTGAAAGATCAGGACGGGAGTGCGGGGTAATAGGTGTCTATATAAGACAAAGTCCCGAATATTAGGACTGTCCCTATAAAATTGTGACATCTGGTCACCCTAGCACTACAATGAATCCTTAAAAGATAGGCTAACGATGAAGTATGCTTTCAGTATCACAGTACAAATATAAAGATTAGAGAAGATGGAAAAATTCTAATAACTTTTTTAAAAGATTTTTTTCTTCAAAATTTGAAAATTTAACATTTGGATTATTTTTAATTTTTCATTATGTTTACCAACCTCTGTAGTTGGTCACTAAGTATTTTTGTCAAGTTCTTTTTCCATTTGTTTTTAAATTTTGCAATTCCAAAATTGTTACCAGTTCTACCTAAAAGACAGTATGGTCCAGGGGTTGCAATGCAATTTAGTCATTATAGTGGAACAATGAGACTATAGTAAAAGCTGTGTTATCTGGCGCTTTACCAGCTGGAAAGTTCTATAAATCTCCATTTCTGATCTTCATTGAAAATCCAGTTTATAGTTGGGATCAGCAGGCTCCCTACCTGGCTCTGCATGGCTCCCTGGAAGCGGTGGCATGTCCCTGCTGCTCCTAGGCAAAGGAACAGACATGAGAGGTTCAGAGTGCAGGAGGAGGTGCCAATGGGATCTGTGGAACCAGTGCGTGAGGCAGCATGCAGAGCCACTTAGCTGCGCCTCTGCCTAGGAGCAGCAGGCACATGTGACCACTTATGGGGCGCCATCTGAGGTGAGAGAGACCAAGATCCAGCACCCCTGCACTCTTCCTGTGCCCCAACCATATACTCCGAGTTCCCTCCTGAACCCAAATTCCCTCCCTCTTAACCAGATGTTTTTTACTTACTGGCACCCCCTATGCCCCCAACATGCCTGATAACAAAGCTTTACTCTATTAACCAATAGGTGGAGACTTGTGAGCACAGATGGTACTATTTTCACAGGAACTTTATCCAGGCTATAGAACACATGACCAGAGGAGATAATGTCAGCTAAGATCATCATGATCAGATCTAAATACAATATTTGTTTATTTGACTTGGAGTATCAGCTTGGGTTCAAAAGGGTGCTAGATAGATTCATGGAAGATAGGTCCACCAATGGCTATTAGCCAGGATGGGCAGGAATGGTGGCCTAGCCTCTGTTTGCCAGAAGGTGGGATTGGGTGACAGGGCATGGATCACTTGATGATAATCTGTCCGTTCATTCCCTTTGAGGCACCTGCCATTGGCCACTGTCAGAGGACAGGATACTGAGCTTGATGGACCTTTGGTCTGACCCAGTATGGCTGTTCTTATGTTCTTATGACTTAGATTTTCCTCAATATACTTAAAATAAAAATACAACTATGATGAGCGCCATGCAAAAACTCAGCCAAAATTGGGGCAACAAAAGAGTTTGTGATACAATGTGAGGCCCTTGGATCTTTCTGCATCAATCAGGACCCTGGATACATTTGGAACTATCAAATAATGAGGAGAGCACAGGAAGAGGACAACATGAGTTTACAGCAATAAGATTTTACAGTTTCTCAGAGAAGTCATAAGAGCATTGGCATAGTGGAGTGGGACTTATATATATATATATATTACAAAAAATGGCTTTTTAGACTCATTTCCTGTCCCTCATGGGGAAGATAGATCTTCAGGTGGTGATGTAAATATAGGCAGCACATTTCATTATTCCCTTCCTGATCAATTCAGAGTTACTAATATTAATGAATGCACCTCCACCAAAATCTTCAAAAGAGCTCAATGCCCACGTGTGGAGGCCATATCTGCAACACGGCACAGAACCTTGGATGCTGATCTCCATGGAAAATCTGGCCGTAAGTGTCACAGTGGGAGCAGATGAGTGCTGGTGTCCTTTGAAACTATGAAATTTTTGGTGCTGAGCACTTGGGTTGGGTTCCAGCATTGAAGCTCTATTGACGAATTGGCCCTATCAGGTATTAATGCCGTTTTTACTGTGATACTCTGAATGTATAAATGCCTTCACTTTAGATTGGACTGAAGGAGGCTGTCTGCAGCAAGTGGGCTATATGACAAGGGCTGCTTGTTTTCTAATTGAGTTACTTTAGTTTGAAAAAATTCAAAGACTTCCCTGACGGCTGTAACATGGACTATACTAGAGGGATATGGATAAAAGCAAAGAGACTGGCGGAGTTCAAGGCACTGTTTATTACCTTTGAACATTACTGAATAAAGGGAGGTTGAGCTTTTCTGTGAGGAGAATGCGGCATTCTCACTCAACTGTACTGATTTGTAAAAGTGTCTCTCCCCTTAATCTTATCCTTTTCTCTTTAATCTGTATACTTTATAAACCTTATCTTCTTTTCTGACCCTACCTTTTGAGTTAATCCCAAGTGGCCTATGCCTCTATAGGTCTATTCACTTTTAAAAAGATGCTCATCATTTCCAGCAGTACCACAGGGGTCAGGAGTGTGTAGCGTCCATGCAAAGGGTTTGTCAGCTGCCACTTCAAAAGACCCATGTTATATACCCATTGGAGCAAACTGGTTAACACTAAGATACAATGGAGGGTTTCTTGGGCTTCCTAAAAATTTAGTTGAAAGAAAGAAAGAAAGAAAGAAAGAAAGAAAGAAAGACTTTTACATTAGTCAGTGGAGACACAATTTCAAGCTGAATTTTATTGATGGGAACATGTCTAAGAGTCCAACACAAGTGAAAATAGTGCCCAGGTGTCAATCACATCTGAAACCAGGGCACTCAAGACTGTATGGGCCAGATGTTCAGAAAATCTCATCTTTTGCTTAGGCACCTAAATAAAGTGGCCAGAACTTCAAAATAGCAGAACATGTAGGAGGCTGAGCATTTTGGAAATCTGGCCTCATGTGAGCAAAAGGAATGCCCGTGAGTTCCTATGAATGAGTAGTGGTGTTACCAACCTTCACAGTTTTATCACAAGTCTCACAGTGTTTGTGAGAATTTCAGTTTTCATTTGAAAAAAAAAAATTTAACTTGCATACTTGCAGAGAAAAACTTGAAAATGTTAATAATAAAGGCTCCAAAAAGATCAAACTAAAAGAAACCAATATTTATTTATTTATTTTAAAATTGCATGTTTTTTAAGCCAATCTAGAAATATTTTGTGACCAGATTGATGATTTTTAAACCTTGGGGTTGGTAATACTGGTGTGGCTAGAGTCTCACAGAATGTGATACCATCTCAGAAAAGTATAAGTAATTTTTCTTTAAGTGCAGATAACTGACAATTAGCATGATTGCACTGTGGTACAAATGATATGCATATATAGCTAGAGCTGGGCAAAAAATTTCATCAGAAGTTCTTTTTCACTGAAAAATGCAGACTTGGTGCAACCAAAATATTTCATGAAATTGTGTTGATATCAGTGAATTGTTTCCATTGGGGGGGAAATCAGAAATGTGAAAGCAGTTCATTCTGAAATTTCTAAAATATACTGTTTCAAGTTTTCGGGTTAGATTCACAAGTGCACTTAGTCACCTCTGTGTAATATTTTTCCCAGATCTGGACCTTAGCGTCCAATATATAGGTGTTAGCATGAAAACCTCCAAGCTTAGTTACCAGCTTGGACCTGATAACGCTGCCCCCAGCCAGGGATTTATACAGTGCCTAGCTCACTGTGGTCTCCCCAAAACCTTCCCTGGGGAACCCCAAGACTCAGATTCCTTGAGTCTCACAACAAAGGGGAATAAACCATCTCCCTTCCCCCTCCTCCCCTCCAGGTGTTCCCTCCCTGGGTTCCTGGAGAGATATACAGAAGCAAGCTCCGTGAATCTAAACAGAGGGACTCCACTCTCCCTGTTTCCAGTCCTGGAAAACACAAGTACCGAGAGAGCTAATCTCTCCGCCACTCCCCTTCACCCAGAGGGTATGCAAAGTCAGGCTTAGTAAATCTAACACAGAGATTTTCCCCCTGACTTCTTCCTCCCACCAATTCCCTGGTGAGCTGCAGACTCAATTCCCTGGAGTTCCCACTAAAGAAAAACTCCAACAGGTCTTAACAAAAAAGCTTTATATAAAAAGAAAGAAAAGGACATAAAAATGGTCTCTCTGTATTAAGGTGACAAATACAGGGTCATTTGCTTAAAAAAAAAAAGAATAAACAGCCTTATCCAAAATAAATACAATTTAACACATTCCAGCAACTACACACATGTAAATACAAAAAGAAAAAACAATATAAACCTTATTGTCTTACTATCTTTGTACTTACAACTTGAAAACAGAAGATTAGAAAGCCAGGAGATAGAAAAATCACTCTCATAGCCGAGAGGGCACAGACACAAGACAAAGAACAAAGAACTCACACCCCAAAACTTCCCTCCACCCAGATTTGAAAAAGTCTTGTTTCCTGATTGGTCCTCTGGTCAGGTGTTTCAGGTTACTCCTTTCCAGGTGTAAGAGACATTAACCCTTAGCTATCTGTTTATGACACTCTGGCATTCAGAAACCCAAGGAGCAAAACCCTATATCCTCATGCTCAGGACACACATCTGGGATGTGCATGGTCCAGAATCAAATAGAGCAGGGATTTGGTTGTGGGTCTGCTAGGCAAGTTCGTTGCCTGTTTTGTGACTGGTTATTGATTTTTAAGAATTTTCAATTAGTCACTGATTAAAATTCTGAGATTTCAAAGGTTCCAGTCTCAGAATCACGTACAAGAGAATTACGTTCAGTGTCAGGATGGGAACCCTGGTGTATACAGTGATGGCACTCACAGTGAGAGCAAAGCAAAGCTGTAAGTACTTTTACTAGCATCATTACTAGAACCCAACCTAAAAGGGACTGTAGCTATAACGTAAAATAAAGATAGCGTCCAACGTCATCCCTAACATATACTCCTCCTTTCCTAAGGAGATATAATAGTGGGAAACAGGCAATGTTCCAGGAAGTCCTCCTAATCTGCCTCTGACATGCTAAATGAGTCCAATGGTCAAGATCTCAAAGCTAACTTGGTGGTTTGGCTTATTATAGGGCCAGGTGACTGCCATGAATATTCAAATAACCACTCAGTCTCCTTTGTCCATAATTTACTTCCTCACACTAATAATGTTGGGGTGTCCTTATCCTACAAGCTAGTGTATTAATGATCTCAACTTATTATCATATAGGTCAATTCATTGCCAAGGCAAGTTTGTGGTTGTAGTTTTGCAGATGTTCCTATCGTAAAATATCCAAAGCTGGTATCACTTCATATTCCTGTGAATACCTGGTATCATTGTATACAAAAATCCCCTAACTGTAATATTCCCAGTTCCCCCATAACTCAGGGTCACTGTTGGGTAACTCACTTATGGTGAGGCTCATAGGCCACAAAGCCTTATGCTAACTACTTAAGCTAAACATAGGGTGTAGGCCTGTACATTTCTTGCATTACTGCTACACAAAATTCCTTTAAGCTAGCCCTAGAGCTACAAGCACCCCAGCAATTGGGTTATAGAGTATTCTAGGGTGGGTCCTCTCTTTCTTTCCTGTTGAAGCTGTTCCACTTCGAACGAAATTCTTAAATATTCATTGGGCCAGATAGAGTGAGAATGATTCTATATCCTGATGGTTAGAATACTCACCGGGCAGAGGGGAACAGTAGGGATTCAAATCAGTGTCTCCCACATCTTAGGTGAGTGCCTCAACCGTTGGGCTACAACATATAAAGGGAGCCCCAGCTCTTCCTTGGTTGAATGTCATCAGCACCCGAAAGTCCCCTTGTGAATCCAGCTCTTTGCTTTTGTTAAAAAAATGCCCTGAATCAAAACAAAACATTTTGTTTCGGGGCTAACAAAATGTTTTGTTCAACTCAAAATAATTTGTTCTTACTTTTTCATTCACCAAAAATTCAAAAAAGGTCACTTGACCCAAGCCAAAACAATCATTCATTTTGTACAGCTCTGAATTCAGCGTCATAGTCAGGCTAGCACAGTTGGTTTGTATGGTGCTGCAGATAGACTCTGCATAATAAGAATAGTATTTTCTGGTTGTCCTTCACAATATTTTTAATGTCTTTGTTATCATTTTAGTCATAGCTGTGGAAAGACTCCAGGACTGAGATAATATGTGGTGATCAACTTACTCCCTTCAGCTGCCTAATTTCAGAGAGATCCACTGGAATCTTAGAGGGTTTTCTTGGTCCATTTCAGACATTAGCTGCAGTTGTTCCCTGTTTTGGTCTGTGTCATTTCACATTCTCATTAGCTATGATATTTCTGGCATGCAGCATTGCATCAGACTTTTCTGCAATGTGACATTAAGTGGTCATTAGCTTTTAATATAGCCTGGCAGAATTGAGTGCATACCCAGACTCTCTTTATTAATTCTTCATATTATAGTAGTATCATAGACAGAAGAGTACAGAAGGCAGAGATTCAGAAAAGTGAATTTAATAGAGAAAAATAATGTCCTTTTTTTTCTTACCTGATTGCAGTCTAAGCTTTATCATAGCAGTTCATTTTCCCCCATCTTGATTTCTTATTCTAATTTATTTTTCCTCCCTATTTTTCAGTTTAGATACAGGGAGACACTCTTGAGATCAATGTTATGAACATAGCTAGTAAGACTGAAAATAGATCAGAAACACAACTGGATGTATTTTCCTAACACTTTAGAGCAATCTTCCTTTAATTATGAAAAAAAAAAGAGTTCCGCTTTTGTATCATCTGTGGAAGGTATCCATGGTGAACGGCATAATCTTGCCTAACATATTACAGGAACGTGGCTTCTGGCATGAAACAGACACTGCAGTTTGCTGTATTGATTGATTTTCAGGATTTGTGGGGGCAGAAGTGGAATTTGTAAATATGTTGGCAGAACATAAGTTTCCCTTTCAGAGATCACAAAGGCACTCATTACTAAAGCACAGAGCAATACCAGAAGCTAAAGGTGCGAGCTATGTAGCAAAAAATGCCATGTGCATTGCTCACAATGCTCTTTGACCAAAGTATCAGCAAGATGCAAATAAATATCATATTTCTGCACATACAAGCACAGCCATGAGAGATAACAAGCTACCAATATTAGTGGGAATTTTTTTTAATTTAGTGGAGAATGAGCCATTTCAATTTGGAATCTCCAGTGTATACAGTCAGAAAATAAATCCTACTGGTGAATATGCACCACAATGTAACCTAGAGATCAGGTGATGTTTCAAAGATGGTGGAGCAGATAAACTGTTAAGGCTGAGGATGGTAAAGTCTTATGTTTAAATGTTCATTGAATTTGCCATTTTGCAGGTCAGGTCTTTTCAATAACGTTGGTGTGCCAGGTCCTTTTCATTCTCACTCATGCTAATATTGGACATCTATTGCTTCCTTTTACACATCTCCCAGAACCACTCAGTGCTGAGGAATCCAATGCCATATTTTTGAAAGCAAAACCACAAAAAATATTGAGGCATGTCCACAAGATGGCTAACTCTGCATACATATTGAGTAATACATTCTGTTTTGCATTCATGCTTCCCGCATTGTGAACAAACAGCTGCCAAACTCGACCTGTGTGTCTCTGCCACTGGAGCCATAAGAGAAAATGGTTTTCTTGGAACCTCTGCAGCAATGCATTGAAGATTTAAAACAAAAGAGTCAGATACTAATTTTGCAAAATTATGGGTTCAGGTTACTCAGAACATATCCTGGACATTTTTTGTCATATTGTTCTATTTTTTGACATTAGTAAATTTATTTAGGAAAATTTCATGCAGTCCATAAGCACATAAGTATATTAGAATGGCCATTCTCAGTCAGACCAAAGATACAGCTAGCCCAGTATCTTGTCTTCCAGCAGTGGCCAATGCCATGTGCCCTCGAGGGAATGAACAGAAGAGGTAGTCATCAAGTGATCCATCCCCTGTTGCCCATTCCCAAATTCTGGGGAAAAAACAGGCTAGGGACACCATCCCTGCCCATCCTGGCTAATAGCCACTGATGGACTTATCCTCCATGAACTTATCTAGTTCTTTTTTTAACCCTGTTATAGTCTTGGCATTCACAACATCCTCTGGCAAGGAGTTCCACAGGTTGACTGTGTTGTGTGAAAAAATACTTCCTTTGTTTTAAACCTGCTGCCTATTAATTTCACTTGGTGACCCCTAGATCTTGTGTTGTGAGAAGCAGTAAATAACACTTCCTTAATTACCTTCTCCACACCAGTCATGATTTTATAGACCACTATCATATCGCCCTGTAGTTGTCTTTTTTCCAAGCTGAAAAGTCCCTGTCTTATTAATCTCTCCTCATATGGCAGCCATTCCATCCCTCTAATAATTTTTGTTGCCCTTTTCTGAATCTTTTCCAATTCCAATATATATATTTTTGAGATGTGGCGACCACATCTGCATGCAGTATTCAACATGTGGGCGTACCATGGATTTATATAGAGGCAATATGATATTTTCTGACTTATTAGTGATCTCTTTCTTAATGATTCCCAACATTTTGTTTGCTTTCTGCCGCTGAAACACTGAGTGGATGTTTTCTTAGAACTATCCACAATGATTCCAAGATCTCTTTCTTAAGTGGTAACAGCTAATTTAGACCCCATCATTGTATATGTATAGTTGGGATTATGTTTTCCAATGTGCATTACTTTGTACTGAATTTCATCTGCCATTTTGTTGCCCAATCACCTAGTTTTGAGAGATCCTTTTGTAGCTCTTCACAGTCTGCCTGGGACTTAACTACACCTCTACCCCACCATAACGCAGTTGTGGGGAGCCAAAAATGCCTACCACATTATAGCTTAAACTCCGTTATATTGGAGTAGGAGTGGCAGGGCTCCGGCCGCTGAGGGGAGCCCCAGGCCCTTTAAATTGCCGGTGGAGCCCTGCTGCCACAGCCCCGGGGTAGTGGCAGCAGGGCTCCAGCAGTGATTTAAAGGGCTCGGGGCTTCCTGCAGCAGTCGGAGCCCTAGGACCTTTAAATCACCAGCAAGCCCCGCTGCCACAGCTCCAGGGTAGGAGAGGATCCAGCGGTGATTTAAAGGGCTCTGGGCTCCCCACAGCAGCTGGGACCCCATGCCCTTTAAATCACTGCCAAACCCCGCTGCCGCAGCACCAGGGTAGCAGCGGCAGGGCTCCAGCAGGATTTAAAGGGCCCAGGGCTTCCCGCAGAAGCAAGAGCCCTGGACCCTTTAAAGTGCCTCCAGAGCCCCATTGCTACCATACTATACGCGAACCCGTGTTATATCAGGTCGCGTTATAGTGGGGTAGATTTGTATCTTGAGTAGTTTTGTATCATCTGCAAATTTTGCCATCTCACTATTTATCCCTTTTCCCAGATCATTTATGAATATGTTGAATAGGATTGGTCCCAGTACAGAGCCCTGGGGGACACCACTATTTACCTCTGTCTATTCTGAAAATTGACCATTTTCCTACCCTTTGTTTCCTATCTTTTAACCAGTTACCTTCCCTCTTAGCCCATGACTGCTTACTTATGAGTAGTCCATGCTACTCATATATGGCCATAATCATCTTCCATATAAGAAAATGGGAATCTTTCTGTTCACCTAAATGAGATGAGGATTGGCTCCACAGTCCAGAGAAAGAATATACCAAATAGTTAGTAAAGTTTAAAAATCATTGCTGAGGAACCAAAATCCCTCCTCTAAATCAAGCACAGGGAATCTGCATCTCCTCCCTCCCCAGGTAAGTACCTTAATCACCAGGTTATAAAGTCATTCCATCTCTCTGGGTCAAAGACTATTTATGTATTTTATAAGTGGACCAGCTTCAAAAGGAGAGACTGAACACAACCAGCCCCAGAATACCAATAGCCTGATGGTTAGGGAACTCACCAGAGGGAGGGGATGATCTGAATTCAAGACCCTATTCCAGACTTGGGATTCAAACCTGGATCTCTTACACTCCAAGCAAGTCTCCTATCCACTGGGAGAGATGAACAAGGACATACCCACACACATATGATTTGCTGGGTCTGAAAAACTTTTCCTTCACCATCAAATTGTGTCAGATTTGTGAATAGTTCCATGTCAATTGAAACTGTATTTTTCAGCAAAATATTACTCCAAAAAGAAAACAAAAACAGTTCTAACCACCAGAACTGAAAGTGAGAATTCACCAAAATGCTTGCAAAAATTTTTTTTTTCAGTTCTATTGAAGACTCAGGATTTGGCCCATTATTATTAAGTCAATATATAGTGCTACAAATGCACTCAAGTCTTTATAAAATAGACAAAGACAGTACATGACTAGCAGTATTTAAACAGTAGAAGGAAGAACACACCCCAAAAATCAGGGTAAGTAACAGATATATTATAAGAAACTTTTTTGCCCATACTTGCCATACTCTCAATGTCAACAGAGAGAAACAAACTACCTCAATATGATTGCACATAAAGGCTTTCAAAGAAATGTCATGTTAGTCTTTTTTATAAAAAATGCCATAGCATGGGATAATTTAGGATTCAATCAAACATGTTGACCCAATTTGATTGAAAAAGGAAAGATCTGCTTAAATCAGTTGTTTTAAGATAGTGTCCTCAGCTTCTTAAAATGAGAAAAATATATAGCGTACAAATTAAATCACTAGCAAGGTTTGCCATTTAAGAATGTCATGAAGTAGTAAACTAATTAGGTTTCCAAATTACCAGGATGTAAATTCCTGGAAACACTGGCCAAAACTAAAAGACGAGTTTCTTTAATATATAAGGCCCTCTTATGTTCCTTTGAAAATAAAATCTGATCAATTGTTAAGACATCAGGAACTTGAATTATAGCATAGAAGCAGATAGCAGAGGCATCTCCTCCCACTCCTGTATCCTGCTAGTGGCTGATTTTCTCCACTAAGGAAAGGGAACAAAATGGTAAGAATCTTCTTCCCCACTCCTAAACTCGTCAGCTGTTAATCCTCTGTGGAGTGGAAGGGGAACAAAGAAAGTAGGGACTTTTCTTCTGCTTTTGAGTCCTACCAGTTACTGCTTCTCTCTCAGATTATGGTTTTTACATATATTGGGCCAGATCTCCAAATGGAGAAATCTGATGTAGCCCTGATTTGGGTAGGTCAGTTGTGCTTGGCACTTTAATAGAGATGAAGAGTACAAGGAGCTTTCTCCAACCCCCAGGCTGCTGCCCTGCCTCTATTCCTCCATAAACATCAGGTCTAATTACAGCATCTGAGGATTTCTCCCATAATTTTTATCTTGTCAGAACTGTAGATATATGATGTATCAGTAAATTTTCAAAAGACAAATGTAAAATATGAATAAAGATCATGTTTTTTGCTTCCCCTGTTTAACAGAATCTTCACCCTCTTTACTATTGAAAAGCATAGGGCACATCCCAATGCTCCCCAAACACCCCTTGCACAATAATCTAGAGATGTGTGAAAAACAACTTGACTACTCTTAAAATAACACAGGACCATGGCTTTCTATAACAGTAGCAGATGATTATATATACTGTTTTGTTAATTAACACCTTGAATGAAATTATTACCAACCCTCAGACAGAATTAAGTTCATTTAGAAAAATAATGAATGCATATCTTGCTGCAGTGACACATAATGAGAAAATTGGGGGTCATCATAAACAGAGAAACTAGCAATAGTCATATATTTGGAATGATGATTTTCAATTAGAAAACACAGGCATTTTGTATCTATCCTCCTACATAGAAATTAGAGATAGAAAAGACCTATTTGATGCTCTTTGGTACATGGCAGTCAGGGAATGATTCTTCTCTACAGTATTGCCTCCAGAACTTTTTGTCACTCAAATTTTAAAATGACTGAAGGAATGGGGTTATAAATATTACCCAATTCTCTTCAATTTATATAAATATATGCATCAAAATATCTACATTTCTCAGGTCAAGAAATGCAACTCATCTGTTTTTATGTCAATTGTATAACAAATGTACAGTACCATGAGGACAAACGGTTATCAAGAGTGGTGTCTTATTGGTATTCAACACCATTGCTCCAGCACAAACAGCAAATATTATAGAAATACAAGAGAAAAAAATAAAAGGACAACTGTGAGAATCAGGAGGGGAAGCCATTTGTTTTCTGGTCTGAAAGAGTGCTAATTATCTGCTCTATAAATTCTGTTTACAGTCTCCCAGTGATAAGCTACCAATATACTATAGTGCCCTTTAGAGGAATCAGTGATGTCCTACGAACATAAAAATGGTCATTCTAGGCAGGACAAGTGGTTCACCTAGCCCAATATCCTGTCTTCCAACAGGGGCCAGTGCCAGATACTTCAGAGGGAATAAAGAAAACAGGAGATTGTTGAGTGATCCATCCCAATGTCCAGTCCCAGCTTCTGCCAGTCAGAGGTTTAGGGATACCCATAAAAAGGCATTGTTTCCCTGAACATCATGGCTAGTGGGAGGTGCAGGACTGGGGCGGAAATGACGGATTCATCTCTTCCAGGACTGACCATGCCGGCCAATCGCACTGGCCTGCAGGGCCCTACAAAGCGCAGTGCCTGGACTGGGGGTCCCCGGATGGAAGTGATGGATTCATCTCTTCTGGGACTGACCGCACTGGCCAATTGCACCAGCCCACGGGGCCCCTCAAAACTCAGGGCCCATATTCTTTTCTGGTCTTCACAACATTCCCTGGGAACAAGTTCCGCCAGTTGACCATGCATTATATGAAAAAGTACTTCCTCTTGTCTGTTTTAAACCTGTTGCATATTAATTTCATTGGGCGACCCCTGGTTCTTGTGTAACCTAAAGGGGTAAGCAATACTTCCTTACTGACTTTCTCCACAGCATTCATGATTTTATAGACCTCTATTATATCCCCCTTTAGTCATCAATTTCTAAGGAGAACAGTCCAAGTCTTTCTCTTCTCATATGGAAGTTGTTCCATACCCTGAATCCTTTTTTTTTTTTTGTAACCAGTCTCTGTACTTTTTCCAATTCTAATGTATCTTTGTTGAGATAGGCTGACCAGAACTTCATGCAGTATTCAGGGTGGGGCATAAAATGGATTTATATAATGACATAATGATATTTCCATTTTATCTATCTTTTTCGTAGTGGTTCCTTACATTCTGTTAGCTTTTTTGAATACCTCTGCTCATTGAGCAGATGTTTTTGGAGTACAATCCAGAATGACTCAAAGATCTCTTTCCTTAGTTGTAACAGCTAATTTAGACCCTATCATTTTGTATGTATACCTTCGATTACAAAACGTCTGTTAGTCTATAAGGTGTCACAGGATTCTTTGCTGCTTTTACAGATCCAGACTAACACGGCTACCCCTCTGATACTTGATACCTTGGATTATGTTTTCCAATGTGCTTTACTTTGCACTTATCAACATTGAATTTAATCAGCCCATTTTGTTGCTCAGTCCCTCAGTTTTGTGAGATCCCTTTGTAACTCTTCAAAGTGAGCTTTGGACTTATCTTAAGTAACTTTGTATCATCCGCAAACTTTGTCATCTCACTGTTTACCTCCTTTACTAGATCATTTATGAATATATTGAACAGCACTAGTTCCAGTACAGATCCTTGGAGGACTGTACTATTTACCTCTCTTTACTGTGAAAACTAATAATTTATTCCTATCCTTTGTTTCCTAATTTTTAAACAGTTACTGATTCATGAGAGGACCTTCCCTCTTATCCCATGACTGCTTACTTTGCTTAAGAGTCTTTAGTGAGGGATCTTGTCAAAAGGCCTCCTGAAAGTCCAAATACACTATATCAACTGGATCACCATTGTCCACGTGCTTGTTGACACCCTCAAAGATTTCTAATAGATTGGTGAGGCGTGATTTCCCTTTACAAAAGCCATCTTGGTTCTTCTCCAACATATCATGTTCATCTATGTGTCTGATAATTCTATCCTTTACTATAGGTTTTAACCAGTTTGCCTGGTACTGAAGTTTGGTTTACCAGCCTGTAATTGCCAGGTTTGCCTCTCAAATCTTTTTTAAAAATTGACATTACATTAGTTATCCTCCAATCATCTGGTACAGAGACTGATTTAAATGATAGTTTACATACCACAGTTTTTTATCTCAAGAACAGACCCAGGGATCCCAGTGTAGCCTTTCTATTGCTTACTTCTGGGTTCCCAAGATGTTGATCTATTAATCTGTTCCTTCAAGTAGTAGAATTGCCAGGGTTTACCAAGCATCTCCCTATGCCCTTCAGGAAATTCTCCAGAACAGACTAGATCTCTTCACCCCTGGAAGCACACGGATACAACCCTCCACCTAAAGGATTGACACCCAGGCAGTACTTTTCCAAAACAAAGTGTTTTACTTAGTATAACCAATCTTTCCTAATAAAATTAATCTAAATCTAAATTAAAACAGAAATAAATCCATTAACACAGGTATACAAGTTATGTCATATAGGTGGAATTGCTTAACTGATTAAGTACAGCACATGGTGATCAGTTATGTGCAGGACACTGACAGAAACCTTGATAAACCCTAAACTTTATAGCACAGACACTCATCTTTATTATCCCAAGCATATGTATTCATTACCCCTATTTCTATTCTATATCCTATACTATACTTAGCTTCTTACCCTCTGTAGGCTCTGCTCTCTCTGTTCTGCCAGGGTCCTTCTGCTCTGTCCCAGCAGCGCCGCTGCTGTGGCTGCTGCTGCCGCCACCCTGCAGTTGCTTCTGCTTCTGATTTCTTTGCTCTTTTAAGTTTCTTTTGACCTCTTCCTGTTCTCCTCCTTCTTCTCCTGCTCCTATCTTGACTGTTTTTTGCCTGCCTGCTCTCTGTCTTATATACAGTTTTTGGCCTGTTCTTATTGGCTTAGTTTTCAATCCTATCATTAGCATACTTATTTTCCAATCACTTTCAGACCTGTTGTGATTGGCCCATATTTACAGATCAATCACAACTGCTTAATCTGGTTGTCAATCAAAGCTGTTGCACAACAAGTTTTAGTGTTATGGGATGTTACTATTATGGGATGGTGACCCTCACATGTTTTTGGACTGAGTATGGCTGACTGACCCCTCCCGGAAGCTTTGGAGTGACCTTAGTCCATATTTACCAATTATACATTAAACTACTTAGAACTGCCATCTCACTGTCCTTGGCTGGTACCAACACTGATCGCACACTTAAATTGCCAGACTTTTAAACTATAAACCATCATCTTATTTCTTAATATACATTTATTTGTTAACTTATGCATCTTAATGTTATGGTCTACTGCTGCCATGCCATTTCTTCCCAATTTAATTAATTTTATGTCTGTTTTTTCCCTCTTTTCAGTTAATGGTGACAGAGCATTGTTTTCCAGTGCTGTACTTGGAAGCAAAATAGAGCAGCTCAAAATCCTTTGTATCAAGTTAGTAGCTCTGCATTTTCATATCTGAGTTCCTTCTGAACTCTTGGGTGAATACCATCTTGTCCTGGAGACTTATCACTGTTTAATTTATCAATTTGTTCCAAAATCTCCTCTAATGACAACTCAATCTGGAACAGTTCATCAGATTTGTCACCTAAAAAGAACAGCTCAGGTGTGGGAATCTCCCTCACATCCTCAGCAGTGAGGACCAATTCAAAGAATTCATGTAGCTTCTCCACAACAGTCTTGTTTTCCTTAATTTCTCCTTTAACATCTCAATAATACAGTGTCCCCACAGGTTCTTTGGCAGGCTTCCTGCTTCTGGTATACTTTTAAAAAAGCTGTTTGTTTTTGTGCTTTTGCTAGTTGTTTCTCTAATTCTTTTTTGGCCTGCCTAATTATATTTTTACACTTGACTTGCCAGAGTTTATGCTCCTTTCTATTTTCCTCAGTAGGATTTGACCTCCAATTTTTAAAGGAAGTCTTTTTGTCTCTAACTGCCTCTTTTACTCTGTCATTGATAATACTGCATTTGGCTGCTGACAATCCCTCAGTGTTGGGATGCAGTATTCTCAGGGCTAGCTTGATGGCTCAATCATTGGGGAGCAGAATTGCATCAGGCATGTCAGCTTACAAGTGACTGATCGTCAGCTCTAGAAAGGACTTCAAATGCAGTCTACTGATTGTACCATCACTTTCCCAGGTATGAATTGAGTACTCCTGGTTGTGTGACAAGAACGCTGATCCATTGCCATTGTAGTCAGAGACATTTGCAAAACACTGTGACCAAGACAATTGTGAATGTGTTCCATCTTTACAATTGCAGAGCAGCCCAAGAACTGAATATCTTTCTCACTGGACATAACTTGTAACATGAATTCCACCCAGTTCACCTTGGAGTAACCCTAGATAGATCTCTCACATCACTTAACCACCTGAGGAGAATTGTGGCTAAGATGAAGACATATAACAACCTTCTAAGCAAATTGACCAGCACTTCATGGGGAGTAAGTGCTCAAATTCTCTGATAATCTGATTTAGCCCTCTGTCATGCTGCTGCAGCAGAATACTGAACTCTGGCCCCACTCATCTCATGTCAAGTTGGTTGACATACAACTTCACTCAACTATGTGTATCGTAGCTGGGACAGTTTGACACATACCAGTACTGTGGTTCCCCATTTTAAGCAACATTACTCCTCCACACACCCATCTTGAGGTTACTAGAGCCAGAATGGTTGAGAAGATCAGTGCAAACCTGAGCCTACCACTATGCACAGGCCTCTTCAACCACTCCAGAGCACACTTGTCATTAAGGCAGCTGTTGTGGGGCCACTCTTTCTGCCCAGATTTCTCTGCAACATCAATATGGCATGAAGAATGGTCTGCAACTGATGTTAGAAAACAGTCTTTTATAACTAACCTGACTATGAATGTACCCAGCCATGCTTGATTTGCCACACTGTTCATGAGGCCTTCTGAATCTATTTGGAACAGGCCAGGGTCAATGTGAAGCCAGCCTTCATGCTTGGGGCCAACGAGAGGACCCCACATGTGGCTGAGGCCAAAGACAGACAACGTCTCACATCACTGATGACTCACCAGATTTGATGGTAGTCTGAGAGCTCTGCACTTCACTGACAAGGCTGCTGCTGCAAATCGGCTTGGCAAGCTCCACATGTGTTCAGAAGACTGTTGTTTAGCCATAGTGGCATTATTTTGGTCCTCTTACCATATTCTTTTTTTTTTTATTTGGGGTAAACATTTAATTTGACTCTATCATAGTGTTTTAAATGCATCTTACAGGCATTTCACTCTTGTGACTGTTCCTAATTTCCATTTAACTAGCTTCCTTATTTTTTGTGTAGTTCCCCTTTTGAAGGTAAAAGCCACTGTGGTGGGTGTCTTTGCTATTTTCCCCACACAAGAATGTTGAATTCAATTACGTAATGGATGTTATTACTGAGCAGTTCATCTATATTCACCTTTTGGACCAGATTCTGTGTGCCACTTAGAGCTAAATCAAGAATTGTCTCTCCCTTTGTGGGTTCCTGGACAAGCTGCTCCACGAAGCACTCATTAATGGTGTCTAGAAATTTTCTCTCTGCATCTTGGCAATAAGTCAAACCCAGATTCACAGGTTTTATGTCCAGAATAACCACTGTGATTACCTACTCTGACACCCTGCACAGCATGGAGCGTCTTTACCAGATGTGCTACACCAGTGCAGCTGCATCAGTGCTGCTGCGCCTCTGTCACACCTCTAGTGTAGATTAGCCCTGAGTCACCATCAGCTCCTGTTACTGAGGAAGAATTTCAATGACTGTTTAGTCCAGAGAGACACACACCATGGGTAGTGTTACCATTGCAAGCTTTTCACAACAGAACCTGAAACCATATGAACCTAACTGGGTTAAATGAAACTTTCTGTTTCCGGAGAGGCAACTGTTTTTTGAGACAGTTTGGTGGCTTCTGTCTGGTTTTGTAATAAAACTCGGGTCAGCTGGCCACATGGCAAACCTCCTGGTTTAAACAAGTCAGACCTTTACAAAACACTTTAAATGTCCTTAAATGCATATGAAGTGATACCAGCAAATTTTGCACAGCTCTCCTTTCGATATTTTCCCCCCACTCCCACCTCCATTCAGTGCTGTCCCTTTTCACATGGACAGACTGAAATACTGGACATTTTCAGATATCACAGAGTGTTCACAGTTTTGGGATTCTTAGTCCAAGGGGAAATCTTTGCTTAAACTGAACTCACTAAAGACCAGTGCCCCTCTTTCACAGACAAACACATCAGGAAACTAGTTCAGTCCATTTTTACTGTCACATGAGGGGAAAAGTGTCCTCTTATTAAAAAAAAAGACTAAGGAACTACATAGCAATGAGCAGATAACAGACTTGGTTGGTATTTTACTGTATCATGTGCAAAAATACGCAAATATTTAAATTCATAAGTCTCCACAATAAGGCTGCTCACATTGTCCGAGAGATACATCAGCTGGTGAGATGAGATAAGCAGGAACATATAAATAGGTTTTGCACAAATTCAGAATGGAGAGAGAGTGAGAGAGAGAGAGAGTGAAAGCAATACAAAGACACTTCTCAACACTATCAAGAAACTAACCAAACCCACTGCTTCTTATTACAATGGCATCAGGGGAGCAGATGACAAAGTGCTAATGGAATGAGGAGACATATCACAAACCTCAGCAGGCTGGGGCAGGGATATACATTATAGTCAGGTTATTGTGACAGTTTATATGAGACACCAAGGTATGTGCCAGACTTTATCAAGAGAACGGTAATCATTCAAATTGGCATAGACGGAGAACCTCTTCTCTCTTTCTTTTTCTTTTTTTGCAGGCACCTATTACAAGCACACACTGGCTCACACACAAGTCACATTAAATAATGGCAATAGTAAAGCTGAATTTTACCTGATTGGGGGCTATGAAATGCACAGTATGTTTTCCAAATGTTGTTCAGGTGAAAACAAGCAAGCAAGCAAGAAAAGTAGATTGATACAAATTAACAAATATACAGTTCTTAATGCTATGCAAAAATGATACCTGAAGAGAATATAAACAATATTATCCATTTTACAGATGAATAAAATGTCACTGTAGACCCTGACCCATGCACAATGCAATTGATTTTGTTTGGCATCATTCATAAAACTAATGCATCCAAGTGATTCACAAGTCTATTCTTACCATATAAATAAATAATATAGGAGACAGATAACATCTGTTGATATGGAGGGGGAGGAGGTAATACCAGTGAGGACAATCAATCACATGGACACAGTAAAGATGAAGGAATAAGATTTGATTGTTTTAGGACCTGACTACATTGGAGAAATTTTCTAACTAGCTTAAAAATCTGTTTCAAGTTGTAATCTAGATCTGGGCTTTAGGTAGGTCTTGAAACAGGTTAAATAGAAGTAGATCAGCTGCCTTAAAGCAGAGCTGTGCTAAGTCCTGGTCTACCCTTTGTGTGTGGGTTGGGGGGAATTTTGACCTAAGATACGCAACTTCAGCTACGAGAATAGTGTAGCTGAAATCAACGTACCTTAGATCAACTTACCTCGCTTCCTCATGACGTGGGGTCAACTGCCGCTGCTCTCCTGTCAACTCTGCTTCCGCCTCTCGCCATGGTGGAGTACAGGAGTCAACAGCAGAGCCATCAGGGATTGATCACTACTCGCCGATCTGGTGGGTAGTGTAGACGTACCCCAAGACTCTAATCGTATTTAAAATTGGCTTACTGAAGCTATTTTAAAACTGTCTAGAAAGTGTTCCTAGTGTAGATCGGGTCTTTAGAGGCATAGAGTTAGGCTATGTCATGGAGAAATGGATAATGGCAGATTTCCCAATGCTTTTTGCTTCGTTTTGTATAATACTAACAGACCATTTTGGCCTATTTATTTCTGCGAGCCTTTAAGGAATTCTTTAAACATTTAAAGACAGCTGATCAAAAGGTAATACAAAAACACTGGTGTGCTTGAGTACTAAGTACCACAATCTGCACAAAATTATACAATTTGGGTGTGTGTGAGTATATGCTGAAGTCCTATTTCAAAGACTTGGCTGGGTCCACGTAGCCTTACGTTTTCTGCTGTAAAAAGGCAAAAACTGTCAATTTAAAATTAATTGTGGTAATGATATGCTCGTCACCAGATGTTAATAAAACCTTTCCAAACACTGACATGAAGTGTCCAGATTCTCAGATCTTTGGTGCGTGAGTTTTAATTTAAGCATATGGCTTTTATTTTCTCCAGTGAGTTGCAGTCCCCAAACATCTTGTTGCATTGGCATCATCGTCATCATTGTACATTCAGTTACAGCCTTCGAGCAAGTTTAATTAGCTTGTAATATTTCCAGAACAGATGTAAGGATTCAAAAATCCTATGCAAAAAATGGATTTTAGCTTGCTGAATATAAAGATTGAACCTCAAAATGGTTATATGCTCAACAGCCCCCCCAGTGTTCAAGAGCAGAGATGACATGCAACTGCAAGGAATCCTGCCTGTGGAGAGCAAGACTTCACATGGCAGGCTGGCCCAGTGTTCTATGAGGCTCTCTTCCAGCAGGCACCTGTCACTTCTGGTCACAGAAGTGCCTTCAGTTGATGCTGAGTGAAGCATACACTACCCAGCTTGTGTGCTAGCATTTTTTGGAGTACACCATGTTTCCTCGGGCTGTAGTGTATGACAATGGGAGCATCTCCTGTTGCATTCATATGCACCATAGATGCATTCTGGGTGCCAGTCAAATCCCTCTGACACACTCTTGCATTTGATTTTGTTCCTAAGTTTTAATTCTTACGCTGCTGCCAAGGTCAGGAAATTGCCCTGGGCAATTGCTTATTGTGTTAGTTGAGATGCCAGACAGAATTAAAAAGGATCTAAAAAGAGTCATTTACATCATATTGAGATAACCGTTTTGGAGACATTTGTGTAAAATGTCAGATTTAAAGTAATAAATGCTGAAGATCAGTCTGCTTCCCCTATTACACTGGTATAATTTCATTTAGTTCAATGGAGTTACTCCTAATTTATTCCAGTGTAAATGTAAGATCTGACATCTGGTCAGGTCAAAAAGTAAAATACTTCTTAAATATCAATTAAATCATTATTTTTAGTGCTTTCATCTTCAAAGCCTTTCACAGACAAAGTCATCACCTGATATTACTGGGAGGTAGTTAATTATGTATTATTATTATTAGCTTGTTGGTAACATTGGTGGCATGGAGGCATAGAAACATTCCCAAGGCCGGGCAAATCCATGACAGAAGTGAAATCAGAATTCAGAAGTTCCTGGCTCCAGGAGCTTGGAACACTAGCCAACTCCACTGCAAACTGTTTCTTTGTAGTTCAAAAAAACCTCACATTCTTAAATACCGTTAAATATGAAATTAAGAAGTCATAAGATGACACATCGGAATGTGGATTCCTAGAGCATGGATGCCCACACTAGGTGCATTTTGGGAGCGGTCATAAAATTCTACCATTATACAGAGCAAGGATTCACAAACTTCTTCATAGGGTGGACCACTTCTCGAGGGAGACTGTCTCATGCCCTCCCATCCCTATGACTATTAGAAACATATTTAGGTGGAGGGTTTTGTAGTTTCTTTTAATATAATTTAGCATCTGGGGGAAAGGAGAGGTGCCGTCACCTATGTGACCAGCCATCTCTCTGCAGACCACCAGCAAGTGCTCTGTGGATCAGTAGCAAGTTATCCACTGACCACAGCTGTGGAGCTCTGACAGAGAGTTCACATTATTTTCAGGAGAACCACATATGGAAAGACTGTTTAGGCATGTGCTGGTTTCATTATATGTTGACTCTGAAATCTAGTGCTTGTTATATCAAAAACAGTCTTCTAATAACATCTGGTTCTGGGGCAGATCTCATTTACATGCATGACTACTTTGGCATTTAAAATTATTGTTACATTTCTCGATTTGGCTATATCTATCCCTTTCCCAGGTTCTCTCATTCGGTCCCTTCCCGCCCTTCTACCCAGATAATCTTATCTAGTACAGTGTTTCAAAATGTGTGCACCATTCAAGCAAAGAGAAAATGCACTGGGGTTCACATCTCAGAGCCATAAGCATATTGTTGTTATGTACAGAGGGCAAAGAATGTGAATGGCAGCAGAATAATGCACCAAATTGCTCTAATGGATTAAGGTGGATACTCTTCTCAAATCAGACTGAAAGCATTTATGTATTTGCTGTCAAATATCAGAGGGGTAGCTGTGCTAGTCTGGATCTGTAAAAAGCGATAAAGAGTCCTGTGGCACCTTATAGACTAACAGACGTATTGGAACATGCATGCATCTGATGAAGTGGGTATTCACCCACGAAAGCTTATGTTCCAATATGTCTGTTAGTCTATAAAGTGCCACAGGATTCTTTCTCGCTTTTTATGTATTTCCTGGTGACTGACGATATCTCAAGGCCGGGGTGGGGGGGCTGTGGGGGAAGCTGGGAACAGCACCATTAGCTGTTCTTGAAATGATTTCATTTAACGTTCTAGGTCTCTGACCTTTCTCCGGTGGTAGAAATAAAAATGAAAATGTAATGTTGAAGGGGGAAAAAATCATGCAAATAATGACCTTTAAAACTACCAGCTGATTTTTTTTTACATAAGGAGAGAAATCTGATGATCCAATTATGCAAGTCATTAGGAAAACAATGCCAAATTTTTGTGGCTAATGGGATTTTAAGTTGTATTGACAATAAAAACCAATTACACTTTCAAAACTTTTTTCTCTATCTGCGATTGTATTATTTTAATGAAATGGCATGCCAAATCTCAAGTAGCCAAATGAATGTTAATTATGGAACTAGTTGATGGAACAAGAGAACACTTCTTTTACTGACATGACCCCATAATTTTTTGAGCCTGACTAGTAGCATAAAATAATTAATTCTGTACTTACATTGTTGACAATGTAACAGTCTTCAGTTCCTTCAAAACTGCTGCTTTATAATAACACTGTGATTACATTTTTAAGAGCTACTGATGAGCCAGAACCCAAATCCAGGATGACAACACTTCCAGGGTCTGAGAGTATTTAGATGAGGACTCAAATCTTGCAGGTCAGGATCAGTTCTATTTTTAATGTTAATTTTTGCTTTAATTGATTTTTCTATACTCTGTTTAGTTAGTTTTTCAAAAAGATTCCAGTAACATATACATTGATATTCCAGATTGTACTCCAAAGGATGACTTGTAAAACAACCAATGTTGCTAGATAAGCTGGTTCAAACCAGTGAATTGGGGCTGATGGGAAATTTTGAAAAGCCACTGAATAACCAACAGGACTGGGTCATACTGCTACTAGGGCTCTCACTCACTCCATTGTCTTTCACATGCCATTATACTTGGTTGGGAAATACTATTTTCAGGCAGGCAGACTAGATGGTCCTAATGGTCTTTTCTAGCCTTACAAATCTATGAATATATGAAAATCTTACCCAGTGTTTACAGCCATCATATCACAAAAGAGTCAAAAGAAAAGGGTAGGGGTTTTGCCGATCTGTGATTAATGCATTTCATTGCCAAAAAAAAAAAAAAAGATAACATCTTTTTTCATGTATTTAAGATGATAGCAGCATTGAATGGAAATAGTTTTATGCTCTGCTACCTTGCATATAATTTTTCACTATGAAGGCAGTGATTTGTCTCCCAAATTTCTTTATTGTCTGTAGGACTAAACACATTGGAGAGAGAGAGGGAAAGGGAAAGGAAAGAATGGTTAGGAGAAACTGTAGTCCAGAGCATAGACCACTAAACTACAAGCCAGAAGACTTGAGTTTTATCCTCATCTTGGCCACTGACCTACTTTTGATCTCTTGAGCAAGTTACTTCTCACCTGTCTGTGTCTTTTTCTTTTCTATTTAGATTTGGAGCAGGGACGATCTCTTAGTATGCATATGCACAATGCTGTACTACGTATGGTGTCCTGCTCGTTTGTGGCTTGAAGGTGATACTATACTACACTAATAAAGAGCAACAGCAACAGAACTAACATCTGACAGTGGTGGAAAGATCCTCTATCCGGCACACAGCAAGGAAATAGAGAGAAATAAGTATCCTATAAACCCATTCATACTGGAAGTAAAAATAATTTGCTCTTTCTTTTGTATTTTTCCTCAGTGAGAATCTCTCTGAAAATGCTGAGGTACCATGCTCGTCTGTGCACATTTGTTGTACCTAGGGTAAAAGGGATCTGAGTCAATTTAATTAGCCCAAATATATTTCAAATAGCTGTGTCAAAGCTAATTCAGTGTATTATTAGCTAAGTTAAGGCCTTTGCTGCAGCAGTTTATACCTACACTTGTTGTCAGACACACACTGTATCAGAGAATTATAGGACCTAGAAATAAAAAAGACCTATTAGATCATCTATCCCATTCCCCTGTCAATGCAGTGTATTCCCTACAGGATGATATAGCAAAATGACGATCATCCATCTCTGAAATAGGAAGAGCACTTCCAGTGCTCTCTTTGTCAGACACCCCCACCCACACATCAACACCAGTAATAGAGCTGAACAGTGAGCTACTTGGTAGGTCAGACGCTTGTTGGATATTTGTACTAACTCATCTGCCTTCAAAATTGGCCATCGTCATCTTGCTTGAAGTGTTATTTCAGGAAGGATATTATTGTTGCCATGCGCTTCATGAGAAAAAACATAAAAGGAGCTGAATACTTGCTGAAATGGAAAGGATTTGCTACCTTATATATATATTCTGCTGCATAACAAATAAATAAAACAAAAATCTGAATATATAAATGTACTATTATTTTTACATCAAACAGCATCAGAGGCTGAATCCTGCTCCTAGTTATGCCAGTGTAAATCCAGTGTGACTCTGCTTAAATAAAGTGAAGTACTCCAGATTTACATTAGTTTCACTAGGAAATAAATCAAACCACATCAGCCAGCCAGAAGAGTCAAGATGGGCTCTTGATATATGCGTGTGGGAATGGACATGAGAGGAAGAAGTCTTTCCCTCAAGGCAACAAAGCTCCACTGGCCCTTACACACAAGGATTTGTGCAGCTACTGCTTCTCTCTTCCACCTAATTCTCATGCTTTGTCCCCTCCCTCACCCTGCCACATTTATAAAGGATAGAGCTGGATTTGCCCCAAAGAGCAGAATTGAACAAAGGGAAGAAAATGTTTACTTTACCAACTGAAGGTACAGATTTGGACATTGTCTCTTGAGGAAGTTCATTATCTTGTTGCCCTGTTGGATGGAGCTGTTTCAGCACAGCAATTTAAGGGTAAACAGATCTACATTGGCCCAGGATCTAGTTCTTGATTTGTATTCCTCCTGCAAGCCACTCATGTTTCAATTTGTCATGTGGTATAAAATCATGCAAGAATGTGTGTGCATATAAATGTATATTTGTATCTAATACAAACACATACACACACACACACACACAGAGTAGCTTTGCCACACTTGCTTTCAAGTCAAGAAGTACAAGGCGAAAGCAGAACTTCCAATACCTTCGTAAATAAAAGAAATAAGACCCATCATTAAAACAAGAGAAATGAAAGAATTAATGTCTTTATCTAGTAAAAGATGTTTCTTTCTAAAAAGGAAAGCAGCATGCTTCCTCCAGAGCACACAACTGAAGGAAGCAAGAGATCTCCTGCACACAGCTTTTGTTTTCAGGTTGGGAATGTCATACACCACAGCGCCATCTAGTGGCAAGAGAAAAAATAGCACCTTGGATAATGCTTGCTGGAAAACAATTTCTAGTGCTAAATGCTATGTTCATGAATAATTTGTGACCCTGGATGAAGTTTAGCTTTTGGCTTATTGTCTGATTTTTATTCCTATTTGTTTTCTACAGCATAATGTAGCTGAGCACCATTTAAGGTCCCATGGGACAGCGACAGGAAACAACCAACGTATGCTATTTCCATTATTTCTGATCTAATCTCTGAAACCTGAGGGAGCATGAACTAATACATTCAGCAACATCCCAGGGCATGTAGATTTTGGGGTGTTTTGGTAGAAAATGGAGAACTTTAAATAATACAAGAGCTGAAAATAAGAAGGCTGTAATAAAGAAAGAAAGACTTTGCCAGGATTAAGTGAAGAGTTTTATTTTATTAAGAAAAAAAATCCTATGCTGAATTATATTATTTTTACCCTAGTATTTCAAAAACTTAGTATTAGCAAAGGAATTTATTAGCAGATCTACACAATGTTTAATTCATCCATATCATCTTGAAGTTTATCTACATTAAATATCTGATGTGGGATAGAATATAATTTAAGTCCACAAAAGGAAAAAAAAAAGACTTTCAAAAATCTAGATAACTTCTCCTTACTGACGTTCATCTAAATCAATGCATGACGTGATCACAAGTCTCCCAAGTGCAGCTTTTCAAAAGGGCACTGTTTGCTTTCTTCTGTTTCTCTGTTGTCAGGGCCCAGATCCTGCAAGTTGCTGAGTGCTCCCAGTGAGTGGAAATTAATTTTACTGGGAACTGAAATGACTCCACTGCCAGGAGGAGATCAACCTTCAGGAAACTAGCTTGTGTTACGAGGATGGTAACCATATGACCTGGTTTTACTAGGACAGTCCCAGTTTTTCATGTGATGTCCTTCTTGGTGTCCCAGGTTTACCTGAAGTGTCTTGGTTTTGTTTTCATTTAATCAATCAAAATATTTTAATAACTACAAAATGTTTGCTCGAGGCATATTAGAATCATAGAATATTAAGGTTGGAAGAGACCTCAGGAGGTCATCTAGTCCTATCCCCTGCTAAAAGCGGGACCAAAACCAACTAAATCATCCCAGCCAGGTATATTGTTTTATACCAAGCAGAACTGGAACAAACAGTTCAGTGGAATGACTGTCCAGTGTGATTAACAGTAATTGGAGTGAAGAGTTAAATGAGTATAGACGTTATTTTAACAGCCACCATCTTGGCTGACACCAGTGATCAAACTGGAAACTTCTAGAGCTGAAAGTCTGAGTGTCCCTACAGCTTGAGACAAAGAGACAGACTTTCTCATGAAGACCTGTAACACTCAAGTGGGCACAGAGTGGGGGGTACAACACACATTGACTAGTTCACCAGTAGATTACACTGTCAAAGCCGTTCTTTTGTTCAGACTGAATGTTAATGACAATGTTCAGTGTTTCATGATACATTCACTCAGATCACTAGGTTACTGGAAAGAATCATCCAATCCAAGAAATATACCAGTGTTGCTATCAAGTCAGAAGTTGGCCGTAGCAACACCAGCATATGTTTTTACATAATGCACTTTTTTTCCTCTGAGTTTTTTTGTGATCCTAAAAAAAAATGTCACCACAAAAGAGTCTCTTTTTTTGTTTTCAAAAATATAGTCAAGCTTAAAAGAGGGGCTGTTGTGTTGAAGTGGATCATCAGAAACATGGTGCATTTGCTTCATGACTGGTCTCCAAGCACATTCTTTTGAATTCAGACTCCAACTTACAAAATGGAGGCTAAGCAGCACATAAGGGTCTGATTCTGATCACACTTACACTAGCTTTACACAAAACAATCCATTGAGCCTGATTCTGTACCCATCCATACTGGTGTAAATTAGCAGTAATTCCACTGAAATCAGTGGAATTATACAAATGTAAAACCAGTGCAAATAGAGAATTGGGTCCATAAAGTGGGTAAAATGCCCCTGTTATAAACTTGGCAAACTACAGTGAACAAAGATATAGGCAAGTGTTGGGGATAAAATGTTTTTAAACTGCAGGCCTCAGTACATCAGGTAAAACAGCAAATATGAGATGCTCAATTCTCAAATTCTGCACCACTGAAAAGGATGAGTTAGTGGAAGAAAGGTCAATTATCTATTTTTTTCCTGACAGACTCAACCTCATCCACACAACAGAGAAGCAAATAATATTTTCCTAAAGTAGAAATCAGAGGGTGAAGGTGAAGAGACCGCCATATTTTTTCCCACCAAAATGCAGCTTACTGTTTCAACAACCGCTTCGCTTTTAAGAGCCACTGAGTCAGCTTTGCCTCTGATATAGAAAATACAATTGGACAGTGTCAGAGATTAGGAGTGTTGATTTTCAATTGTAAATCCTATATTGTTCTCTCACACAGCTATTCAAGTATTTGGGGGGAATTTATTTTTGGTGGCATTTCCTTCCAGTTTCAGGATCCTAATCACATGAACCAAGGGATTAACAGGATATTTCTTCTCTTTCATTACATTATCTTTAATGAATAGATTCAATTAATTAAAAAAATAATGATTAAAACTAACAACAAGCAACCAGTGACTATCTGATCGTCGTCTTCTCCTCCTTTGCAAATGGAGGTTGTATATTTTTTTGTATTAAGTTGCACAGCAGAACGATAGTCAAAATAACTCATGTAAATCTTTATGTATTATGTGCTACAGTACTGTGCCTTTGTTTGTCTCCAGACAGAAAAAAAAAAAGGACTCTGGTATAAATAATTCAATAAACCAGTTAAGTGGTGCTATTGTTACCTCTATTTTTCATGCTGTTCTTATGACTGATGGAAGAAAAAAATCAATTAAAAAGAAAGTATTAAAAATAGGTGCACTCTAATTCTTTTTTTCCCCTCTCCAAATGTTATGAATTTAAAATATTGCAGGCTACAAAGGCCTTACACGAACATCCATCAGTCTGTGGTCCCACATTGGCACACAACCTCTCTGTTAAGTATTAGAATTACTAGTCACAAACACTTACAGGATGTTAAGTCATTGCAACAGAAAAAAGGAGGGAAGGAAAGGGTCCATTTCTCATATTTTACATATAATTTACTCACTAATACTCAAGTCAGAAGGATTTTTTAGTTAAGTTATCACCAACAACTTTCTTGGCTATTCATCCTGTGGGGGCATTAAAGACGTAGGGCTAGATCCACAAAGAGATTTAGGTGCCTAAAGTTGCAGTTTAGTTGCCTAAATACAAATTTCAGATCTCCAAAGTCACCACTCAGCAGCCAGATAACTCAGTAGATGTCTAAATTCCCCTTGTACCTATGTTTCTGCCAGTAAAGTCCCCATGTTTCTACCAGCACACAGCTGCCAAACTACTTGGTGCCCTATCTCCAGCAACATCTTCAAATTAGGCATCTCTTTGCATATCTGGTCAACATGGCCTGATCTAGTGGGCTTGCTCAAAGGACCAGCACAAAACACAGCTGGCGAGGTGGTGGTGTTCCCATCCTAGAGCCCAGCTGTTAGAACATTCGCTCAAGAGGTGGGAGATCCAGATTTCAACCTGCACTCAGACTGATTCAAAGCAGGGACAAGAACCCCAATCTCTTACAGGAGGTCCCTCACCACAGGGTTGTAGGCTATCCTAGAGCGCATGTTCTCAGTCTCTCCTGTGGATGCTGTTACATTTTGTATAATATATTTACATAGTCATTGGGCCAAAGAAAGAAAGAGTGTGAGAATGACTATAGCTCAGTAGTTAGGTCAATCCAGATTCTAATTCCTACTCCAACGAGTTTACCCCTTACAGGGTATAAGCAGGAAGATCGCCTCTTCATTTTTTTTCCCTTCTGATAAGAAAGAGCTGACCCTTCCTCTGGCCTGGAGTTAGGCATCTAACACCCTTTGAGGAGTGAGGCTTAGGCTGCACCCATCTCCCTGGCATTTCCTAATGACTAGGTTAGGTGGGGCCCTGTTCAGCTGGCTGACGTTTGTGACCCAGTTCTTAGGTGCTTAACTCACCCCAAGTATTGTACAGGGGTCTAACTCTGGGCTGTGGATTCTTCGAGAGGACAGGGCACCTAAACATTAGGCATTGCAAAGCTCAGCCTAAGTCCCCTTTGTGGATCAATCCCTTAGACGCAAATTCAGAGATGATGCTATAAATTAGAACACCTTATGGCAACACATTCCCCTTATACTCATCAAGACACCCTTAGACCTACATGTATCTACTGTACCAAAGTGTAAGGGAATCTAAATTGGTGTAATTTATGTGTCAGGAGCCTGGAGTAACTGTAAACTAAAAATAATCAACATCTTATTTTAATGTATACCTTCTACAGCCCGTTGGCATGCAAGTGTGCCAATGTAGCCTTACTCACTGGCAGAGTAGATATAATAACTAGGGCAGGGGGAGGAAGAGAGAAGAGGGAGTCTGAATGTAAAGGAGTCTTAGTGCACAAGAATATAACTTATAACACCATAAGCATCACCTCCGAATTTGGCCCTCAGCATTTAAATTCCTTTCCCACCATCATGATAAAAAAAAATGCAGCTTTTACCTTCCAACTCTAAACTTTGTAGAATAAAATATTGTGTAGCCAGCCACCCAGGCACCAAACATAAGTAACAATAACTCAAATGTATGTCTTCTTGTCTAAGTCACTTTAGAGACATCCAGAAACATAAATAGATATTTTCCCTGAAAGGTAACAGTTTTCTTCCTTTTTATCTGAAATAAAATTCTGTCCCCATCTCCCCAGGAACAAAAGGTGACAATGAGAGTTTGACAGTGTTCAGGAGATTTTCTTTCCACATTAACCTTATCAGAAGCTACACCATAAATATCGAGTATGCAAAAAGCATTCACTCATTATAGGAGGCACAATTTAAAATCTGAAATTCACACAAATAAATCAGGAGGAAGAGTTAAGGGATCATATTCTTCTCTAAAACCCACAATGCACAAATTTGTGATGCAGAGTTATTTGCAAGGAATTCTTACTCACACTGCAACAAAATATTGTCCCTAATGTAATACAAAATGCTTATGAAATATCAATCACTGGTTTCATTCATCCTTTTCTTGGCTGAATCAGCCTGCTGGCCCAAGCCTCATGGAGCTCACTGCAGATGGCTGAGAATCCATGCCTAGTAAGGACCAGGAAAGGATGGAAGAGGGAAGACCATGCAGAGAAGAAAAGCATATCACCCCTCTCCCACACAAGCCCAACAGTAATCCCAGCAGAGAGTTAATTCAGCCTAAGGGTATGACTATGTAACCCACTGGCAAGTGTGTGTTACAGGCTCTCTCTGTCTGATCTGCAGAGGATGTGAGCCTGTTACAGCACCCAGTAAGAGAACTCACTTGGTTAGCTCATCTTGTAACAACTTTAGCTTTTAACTCTGGAGGTCCCTGGTGTGGCATCCAAGATGGTATTCACCCTAAATACTCTTCTAGGTCACTTCTCTGCCCCATGGAAACCTCTCTGAACACCTTCTAAAAGCTCCAAAGACATCAGCAGCCACCGCTGGGGAAACCCTGTCAATGCAGCACTGTCAGTGAGTTAAGGGGGGCAGAAAGGAATGCTCAGGCAGTGCAGAAGCCACTACCATTCCTGGAGTGGAGCTGAGGCCCATTCCAGGAGAGCAGAGGGGGGGCAAACGCCACCCCGTCAACAGAATGTTCAAAGGAAAACTCCAAGAGAGAATTCTAGCTGAGGCATTTGCTTTCTCCTACTCCCTAACTCACTAAGGGGAGAGTGATCTATGCCATAGTTACTTTAGAATTGTTTTTAAAAAATTATCAGTTCTAAGGGCAATACCATCCCTTATTAGCTTCCCCCATCTTGAAAATCTTGTACAAGATCATCAACATCATTTCCTTTTTTGAAAGTCCATGCAGGCCAGGCTCGGAAAGATTTGATCTGCTAGTTACAGCTTCGGTTTTCCCTGCAGAAGCTGGGTGCTTGCAGAGTATACGATCAGTACGTAGATTCATTATACCCCCCAGAAAACAAGTCCTGCAGATCTCAGAAGAGTGGTCTACCTTTGGACTCAGTGCTAGCTCTAACATGGTTTAACCTTCTCACAAATGACATCCCCAACACCAGTGCCAGGTGTTTTATTTATAAAGATAACACCTGTATGGCAGTGTAGGACCAGGATTTCAGTCATCAAGAAGTTCTTAATGCTGACACGAAAGAGATGGCCCAGTATAGCAAAAAATAGAGACTTAATACCAAAACAACAGGTTCCAGCTGCTTCCATGTATCCCGCACAAAGGCCCACACATAGCTCAGTATACTTCTGAATGGACACAGGCTGGATCGCAGTGCAAAGCTTGTGTATCTAGGTGTTACGATGGCCCCTGCCTTGACTTTCAAGGAACACCTTATCAAAACAAGACAAGAAACAATCTGATCCTCAAACTAGCTGGCTCTATCAAGGAAGCCAATGCACAGACATGAAGAATGTCTGGGCTTGCTTATGCTATTCTGTAGCAGAGTACTGCTCCCCTGGTGTGGCTCGACTATTTGCACAGATGACTAGTAGACATTCAGCTGAATGAAACCAAGTGTACAATAACAGGTATGAAGACAAAATAACCTGGCCTGGCTGCCTGTCCTGTCCAACGTTGCCCCTCCTGACATCAGGCAACAAGTTGTCTTGTACCTTATGGAGAGGATTCTGCAAGGCATGCCACATCTACCCATGTTTACAGATGTGTTTAATCCACCAAGCCACCATCTTAGCTCAAGCCACCCTGTTTCGACCACTCCCCCATGCAGCAGTTCTCAAACTGTGGGTTGGGACCCCAAGTGGGTCCCGACCCCATTTTAATGGATTTGCCAGGGCTGACTTAGACTTACTGAAGCCCAAGGCCAAAACCTGAGCCCCACCACCCAAAGCCAAAACCTGAGGGTTTCAGCCCTGTGTGTTGGAACTCAGGTTACAGGACTCCGCCTGGGGCTGAAGCCCTTAAACATCAGCTTTGCCCCACCTCCACCCTCCTGGGGCAGTGGGACTCGGGCAGGATCAGGCTTTGTTCTTTCCTCCTGGGGGTGTGTAGTAATTTTTATTCTCAGAAGGGGGTCATGGTGCAATGAAGTTTGAGAACCCCTGCTCTAATGGAGTGGTTCTCAACCAGGGGTACACATACCCATGAGGGTACAAAGAGGTCTTCCAGGCGGTACATTAACCCATCTAGATATTTGACTAATTTTACAACAGACTACATAAAAAGCACTAGTGAAGTCAATACAAACTAAAATTTCATACAGACCATGATTTGTACATACTGCTCTATATGCCATACGCTGAAATGTGAGTACAATATTTATTTTCCCCCTAATTTATTTTATATTTATATGGTAAAAATGAGAAAGTAGGAATTTTGTCAGTAATAGTGTAGCTGTGACACATTTGTATTTTTATGTCTGATTTTGTAAGCAGTAATTTTTAAGTGCAGTGAAACTTGGGGGTATGAAGACAAATCAGACTCCTGAAAGAGGTACGGTAGTCTGGAAAGGTTGAAAGCCACTGCTCAAAGGAATCTCAGTATCACTTCCAGGCAGCAAGAATATGCTTCAAACATAGCCAATACCTATTTTGTGACAGAGTCAAAAGTCCAGCCCTCTAGTTTTGATCTTCCATGCCATTTCTGGGAAAAGCTTCATTGCTTCAGATGTGGCATAATCAGATGGGCTGCCAATAACTACAAATGGAGCTTTCAGAACTCCCTCCTTTGCCACTGTGGTCAGTTAGAACATGTAGACCACATATTTGTAGGCTACACCCATTGGTAAGGGCTGCCTGGTTCCCTTATGCACATGCATAATAACCAATCAACAGCTGAGGGAGGGGTAAGACAATTAGGGCATGTCTACACTTACCTCCGGAGCGATCAATCCAGCAGAGGTCGATTTATCGCATCTACTGAAGACGTGATAAATTGACCACCACGTGCTCTCCCGTTGACTCTGGTCCACTGGAGCGAGAGGTGCAGGCGGAGTCAACGGGGAAGTGTCAGCAGTCAACTTACTGCAGTTAAGACACCATAGTAAGTAGATCTAAGTACATCGATTTCAGCTACGAAGTTGCGTAAATTAGATCCACCACGCCCCCCGTGTAGACTAGGCCTTAGACTAACATGCCTGACTCGATTGTCTATGTAGCTGCAATTGCAATATATTTTACATAAAAACATAATTGCTTTATATTCCCCTTCAACAAAACTAGTTGCTCCAAAAGGATTTGCTGAGCATAAGGGAGGGAGATTGCAGTAAAACAGACTCATCTGACCCCAGGCATATAACCCTAGTCTGATTTAAAGGAGTAAAAGTATTCCTAATACATAGTTCTTTCTGTGAGCTAGAAATGTCCAATATAGGTACATCTCCACCTGCATGTTATTTCTTATCTCATGACTGGAAAGGAAAAAATAAGTCTTACGGTGCTGATTCTCTGCTATGGTAGCCCCCTGCACTCACACAAGACTCAGTAAAAGATCAAGAGTGTGTTGGAGGGGAATTTACAAACCCAGACATTTTGAGCTGCAACATGCATTTGAGAGCCCTGATTCCATGTCCAGAAAAGTCAGTCTGAATCCTTCCCTTAAATGTAATGGGCACTGAATAAGGCCCTTGGACTTTATACTTGTGCAGGGATATATGCTTCTGCTAGGAGGACACACAAAAGATTGCCTCAGAAAGTACATTAGAATGAATGTTTAATTCTGAGTATCATGTCCACTCAATTCCCTACTAATAGAAAATAATTCATTTCTGGGATAAAAGTGCTAGGAGCTGTGGCAATACATTATTTTCCCTCTGTGTTTTGGTGGCACTGTAGAGAAGTGGTCTTATTATTTAGTTTACCCTTCATAGGGCATTAACTTTAAACAGCTAAAACAGAAGTTTAGTTCCTTCTTTTCAATAAGTAGAAATTTGTCTCATTTCCAAACAATATGAAATTATTTAAAACAAACAAATAAAATTACATTATTTAAAGTGCTGTTCATTTCTGGAGCAATCCTAAATATGAATGAAATTAAAGACAGGGCTAGATAAGAAGTTTAGGGTGGTCTCAATGTAGCAAACATATCAGTGTATAGGAAAGAACGTTTTATAAAATGATGCAGTCCATGTTGGTTTTGACTGTAGTTAAAAGTAAAATAAAGCCATTTTATGCTTGATTTCAGTTAGAATTGGAGATGGTTTTTCAATCTGCCCCTCAACAGTGTTTTAGAAAGGAAGGGGGGAAAAGGCAGATATAGCATTGAATAAAATGTTTCCAATTTCAACACAGTCCCTTCTTAAGTTGGTAGCATATTGGAAAGGCAATGTGCAACTGACAACCTCAGACATAAGAAACTTAATGATGGATGAAAATGAAAAACATCAGGATGCCTTTATATCTATGACAATTAGAATCCTTTAAACAAGTTATAAGTGAAAAAGCTGTGGAGAAACCGGATTGTAAGCCAATTAGAAATGAATGAAAAATCTCATTTAAATGGACATCATCTTTCATTAATATTAGAAAACAATACTTTCTGCATTTTATTGAAGGTGATAAATTCTTTGCGACACCAGAACAGGACAGCTGTTTCATACTACAAGAAATTCTCTCTTCTGCATAGCACATAGCCAAAAATGACTAACCTACAATTTGGAATTAGTTCCTGGCAGTAAATCATTAACAACTGTAAATTAGTTTTCTTATTCTTTCCTATAATGGATGGGTTAAAAACATGCCCATGCTGCCATCATAATCAACTTCAAAGGTTTGGCCATTTATCTTATGCATCTGTTGGGTCTTAGCATCTACAGCTATTCCATCTAGTAATTCCTTTATTGTACCCGGCACAATAAGTTTGGTCTCATCCAGTGAAACAGAGATTACTTACTGTAGCTGTAGGTTCTTCAAGATGTTTGGTCTTTATCTTTATCTGTATTCCACACATGGATATGCATTTGCAACACGTTCCCAAGCCTGAAATTCTTCGTTGACCCACAGATACACTGTAGCTTTCCTTGTGTTCTTGATCCCCCAAAATATAAGAGGTGGTGCAGGTCGATGTCTCTCTAGTTCCCCTTCTTACCACAATCCAACAGGATCCATAGCAGAGGGAAGGAGGGAGGTAATGGAATGCAGATAGGGATCACATATCTGGAAGAACCTCCAGTTACAGTAAATAACCTCCATTTCTTTTTCGAGTGATGGTCCCTCTGTGTATTCCACACATGTGTAACTAGCAAGCAGTGTTGGGAGTGGAGGAGGGTGCTGGTAGAGAGGAGGAAGCCAGTAGCAGAGATGCATATAGTACTGCCGCTCCTATGGCTGCATCCACAATTGCAGCTTGAGCAAGAGTGTATTGTGACACAAATGTGTGCCCAGAGCTACAGGCTGCTGCTCTGCAAATGTCCTATAGTGGAATGTTCGATAAAGATGCTGTGGAGGCTGCTTGTCCTTGTGTGGAGTGAGCTGTAATACCCCCAGGAGGGGGAAGCTTTGCTATCTTGCAGCATTCTAATATGCATCCTGAAACCCACCTAGAAATCTCTAAGGATATGGCCTGTTCACACAACCATTTTGCATATGGCCTGTTCACACAACCATTTTGCATATGGCCTGTTCACACAACCATTTTGCTATGGCAACAAAGCATCTCAGATATGTTCTTTGTAGGTAGAACGCCAGGGCTCATCTGATGTCGAGGGAATGAATTCTTTTGTCTGTGAAAGAGGCATGGGGTTTCAGGAAAATTTCAGGTATGGAATTCAGAAACAATCTTGTGGAGGAATTTGTGGTGTAACCTAAGGGAAACCTTCTCTTTGTGCAATCCTATATACAGAGAATCTGCCATCATGGCTCCTAGCTCACTGTCCTTCCTGACTGAAGTTATGGCCACTAAGAATGCCACCTTCACAGACAAGTTAGTCACGGCACATGTCGCTTTAGGCTTGAAAAGCAGACCTCTGAGTACTGACACCACAAGGTTAATGACTTATGGAAAGGTCCTGACCAAGGCCTCCATAAATTGAACAGTGATTGGGTGTGTACAGACAGAATGTCCCTCCACTGGAGGCAGGAAGGCACTAATCACTGCTCGGTTTCTTCACAGCAAACTAAGAGCCAGACCTGAAGTCTTTAAGGAGGAGAAATAGTCTAGGTCGGATGATGGGATGTTGGTGGCATTGAGCCTAGGCTGTGAAGCACCACCATCTGGCCTGGTTGCAGGCTCTATTGGAATCTTTCTGACTTTAGTTATGGATTTCCTTGGCAGGGCAGACAACAAGTGTTCTATGCCTGATACTCATCCAAACACCAGGCCATGAGGTGGAGTGAGCCTGCATTGCGGTGCTTAATGTACCCCCAGCCCCTATGCTGAGTTAGGAGATCCTGAAACGGGTGGATTCAAATAGGTGGACATGCAGACATCATCAGGCATTCCATGAACCAGACTTGTCTTGGTCAATAGGGTGCCAGGAGGATGACAGTGGCTCTGTTGTGACAGATTTTGTGGACAATTTGTGATAGTAGGGGATGGGAGAAAAGATGTACATAAGGTCATCTGTCCAAGAGAGCAGGGGAGCATAGCCCTGGGAATCATGGCTTATGACTCCCTTGGAGTATAGAATCACTGAAGATTAGGGTTGGAAGAAACCTCAAGAGGTCATCTAGTCCAACCCCCTGCTCAAAGCAGGACTAACATAACTAAATCATCCCAGCCAGGGCTTTGTCAAGCCAGGCCTTAAAAAAACTCTAAGGATGGAGATTCAACTACTTTCTTAGGTAACCCTTCCCCACTGCAACTTGAGACCATTGCTCCTTGTTCTGTCATCTGCCACCACTGAGAACAGCCGAGCTCCATCCTCTTTGGAACCCCCTTTCAGGTAGTTGAAGGCTGCTATCAAATCCCCCCTCACTCTTCCCTTCTGCACACTAAACAAGACCAGTTCCCTCAGCCTCTCCTCATAAGTCATGTGCCCCAGTCCCCTGATCATTTTCATTGCCCTCTGCAGGACTCTCTCCAATTTATCCACATTCTGTCTGTAGTGAGTGGCCCAAAACTGGACCCAGTATTCCAGATGTGACCTCAACAGTGCCAGATAGACAGGAATAATCACTTCCCTCGATCTGCTGGCAATGCTCCTACGAATGCAGCCCAATATGCTGTTAGCCTTCTTGGCAACAAGGGCACACTACTGACTCATATCCAGCTTCTCATCTGCTGAAGTCCCCAAGTCCTTTTCTGAAGAACTGCCGCTTAGCCAGTCGGTCCCCAGCCTGTAGCGGTGCATGGGATTCTTCCATCCTAAGTGCAAGACTCTGCACTTGTCCTTGTTGAACCTCACCAGATTTCTTTTGGCCCAATCCTCCAATTTGTCTAGGTCACTCTGGACTATATCCCTACCCTCCAGCCTATCTACCTCTCCCCCTAGCTTAGCATGATCCACGAACTTGCTGAGGGTGCAATCTCTCCCATCATCCTGATCATTAATGAAGATGTTGAACAAAACTGGCCCCAGGGCGGACCCTTGGGGCACAATACATGGGGAGCTTCCTGTTCATCTGGGATGCAAAGAGGTCCCATAAGGGAGTGCCCCACTATGCAAATATGTCTTCTAGAATTGTGTTATGTATCTCCCATTCTGTAAAGAGACATCTGCTCAGCCTACCTGCCAGGCAGTTGTGAATACCCAGGAGGTATACAGCCTGTATTATAATGTGGTTGCTGAGACACCAGATTCAAAGCCTGACTCCTCCCTGTCTGTTCACATAGGCCACTGTGTAGATATTGTCTGACATTACCTACACCTGGACTGAGTGTATGAGTGAAAGGAAGCCTTTGCATCCAAGGCAGACTGCTCTCAGCTCCAGTATGCTTACGTGAAGCCTTGTCTCTCTTGAAGTCCAGGTTCCCTGAACAGTGTGGTGATCCAGGTGAGCACTCCACCCTGTAAGAGTGGTGGCTGTCAGGAGAGTGATCTTCAGTATGGGAAGGTTGACAGGAGTCCCCACCATGACATTGCATGGGTTGGACCAAGCAAGGGAGGTGAGAACACTGGTGGGAACAGTAATATTGGAGTTGATGTGATCTCTGCTTGGTCAATAGGTTGAATGAAGCCAAGACTGCAGGACTCTTGAGTGTAGTCTGACGAATAGTGTCACGCAGGTGCATGAGGCCATGTGGCCTAATGAAGAAAGATACCTGTGCACTGTGGTTCGTGATCTGCATGTACTGTGAGAGATCAAGTTGCTCACTGCATTAAACCTGTCTTCAGGATGAAAAACTCTCATGGACACTGAGTCCAGCCTCGCCCCTATACTTTTATTGTCTGTGGGTGACAAAGCTGACTTTTCTTTGTTTATGCAAATACCTAAGGTAGTAATAAGATGCCAAAGAAAACCTATTGCTGACATGATTTCCCAGCACGAGTGGTCTAGTGGGAGCCAGTCATTCAGGTATGGAAACAACATATAACCCTGGCATCGCATCTAGGCTGGTACAACAGCAAAAACTTTTTGTGAATATCCTGAGAACTGTAGCTAGCCCAAAGGGGAGGACATGAAACTGGGAGTGATCTTGGCCAACCATGTAGTACAGGAATTTCCACAGCAATATCCAGTATGGGTGAACATTGATGTGGAAATACGCATTCTTCATGTCAAGAGCCACTAATCATATTCCCTCCAGAAGGAAGGAGATTATGGATGCAAATGTAATCATCTTTAATTTCAACTTTCAAATAAAGGTGTTGAGTTGCCGAAGGTCCACGATGTGTCTTCACCTTCCATCTTTTGGGGGGGATTTGGAAATATGAGAAGTAGAGCCTTTGGTGTTGAGATGGGATGCATTCTGTTCCCCCCAATCCCTGGTGAAAGAGGGATTCTGACTCTTGTTGAAGAATCACTTGATGAGACTGGTCCCGGGAGGGAGATTGAGGATGTGGTTTGTGAGAAGGCAAGGAAAGAAACTCTATGGAGTATCCCTGATGGATAATCCCCAGAACCCAACTATCTGCAGCAATCTTGTTCCAGCTGTGGGCAAAGAGTGTAAGATGGCCTCCAAAGGTGATGAGGGAGCGTGCAAGTCTTGACAAAAAATGGCCTTGGCCTGCAATTGGGAGTAAGCAGAGGTTGTAGCAATAGAAGGAGACAAGAAACAGGACCTCTGAATCCTCTGTCATTTACATGGAGGTTCAGGTGGATGCTGGTAACAGGGAGTGTGAGAAGGGGATGGCCATGGTCTAAACGGCTGTTTCTGGTATCTTCTCTAGGGGGCTGGAGTGCAAATACTCAGGGATTGCAAAGTGGCTCTTAAGTCCTTTAAAGAGTGAAAGGACTCATCAGTCTTTTCATTGAAAAGGTTGGACTCATAAAAGGGGAGGTCTTAAATGGTATTTTGGACATCTCTAGGAAACCCAACAACTGGAGCCACTTGTCCCTGCTCATGACTAGTCCTGTGTCTGCAGCAGCCTAGAGAGCTGCATTCACTACTAATCTTCCCTCATCCAGGAAAGATTGGAATTGGGCTTGGACCTCAGTGGGGAGTTTGTCTCTGAAGGACGCTAGCCTGGCATAGATATTGAAATAGTATTTCGCTAATACGCCTTAGTCATTAGCTACATGAAATTGGGTCCTGCCAAGGACAAGACCTTCCTGCCTAAGAGATATAGTCTCTTTACGTCCTTTTCAGCCAAAGTAGATTTTTGGTAGTGTGACTGAGTTCTTTCTGTAGCTGCCTGTATTGCCAATGAATTAGGGGCAGGGTAGGAAAATAGGAAGTCAGCTCCTTCAGCAGGAAGAATGTAATGCCTCCCAATTCTCTTTGGTGTATGGGCACAAGATGCGGGTGTGCGCCAAACTTCTCTGGTCAGCTCCAAGATAGTGTTGTAATTGGAAGGGCAATTCTGGTCAGTCTTTGTGGTTGTAAAATCTCCAGGAGCCAGTGTTGAAGGTCCTGAACCTCTTCCAATGGGATTTCTAGCTCGTTAGCAACCCTTTGCAGCAGCTCCTGATTCTGATGGTGGTCATCCAGTGGAAAAGGTGATGATGGAGCAACTGCATTGTCTGAAGATGATGAAGCCCAGTAAGAACCATCGATATCGTCAGTGGAGCCAGTTTCATGATGGGATCAATACATGACATCTCGCCAAACCTGGATTAGCTTGGGGAAGAAACGCATTTCCTATGGATATTCCTCTGTGGAGATCTGTCCTTCCATCTATGTGAGAGTCCTCTACTCTCATGGGGAGCCCTATAGGAGGAGTCTTTGGGCATCCATGGCAGAGACTCCACTGCAAGGCTCATGCTTGGAGGGATGCTGCTAGTCGGCTGAGGCCAATGTGCCATGGTGTGTCCTAGGTCCACATCAGAATGGGGCCTCATAGCTTTTTCTATCAGGAACTTTTTAAGTTGAAGCTCCTGGGCTTGTCTAGTTCCAGGTGGGAAAGATCAACAAATATTGCACTTTGCAGAGATGTGTGCTTCACACGGGCAAAACAGGCACATTGATTCTCGTTACTGATGGAGAAGGAGCGAGAACAGGAGATGCAAATCTTAAATCCTGGGACTCTGGGCATAGTCCTTGGACTGAGGAGGATTTCCCCTGACTAGCAAGGGGCAATTATGCTATATCGACTCTATACTAACTATAACTACCAAGCTAAATTAAAAAATAATTTACAACAAGTTTACAAGTTAAGCACTGAAGAAGGATACAATTCGAACTCATGCCATGTTGGAGTAAGAAGGAACTGGAGTAAGAAGGAGAGGCGTCGACACACAGCACCTTTTATACCCTTAGTCAAGAACATGAGGGAAGTTACAGCACATGTGCGGGTCAACAGACACTGCTTTGAAGAACTTCTAGACTGGGGTTCATGGTGCGCATACATACCCACATGTGGAATATACATAGAGACTAATACTTGAAGAAGAAAATCTAGATTAACTCCACATTTCAACAGTATAACTGAGATCAGATTCTGGCCCACTGTATCCGACTTCCTGAAGTACTTTTTAACTTGGGCTGGCCATTATATTGGAGACTGCATTCTAATGTATTATATTGCTCCAACTCAAAAGCAACAGGGGAGGAAAATATTCTTTGAATTCACTACAGGGAAGAAAAAGAACAGACTCTAAGTTGCAGCCATCAAAAAAAAAAGAAGTTTGACTTTTTAAAATTAAGTGGAAAGAGCTACTGTGGTTAAAACTCAACAACAAACAAATATGAGAAAGTTCCAATGTGCTTCCCTGTTGAACATTCACAGTTCCCACTGTGGTAAGCTAGGTAGAATACAAGTCAATGCAAAAATGTTTCATTGAGGTCAACAGTCAAGGGAGCATCTAGGGCTTGATTCTTCAACTTTGTGGAGAATGGCTATGTTTCCGTTGACTTCAGTAGAGCAGGATTGGGTCTTTAGAGACTTGCTGTACCAAAGATTGGAGTCCATTGCAGTAGGGGACAAATATAAGGTCAAATCCAGAGGTATAAAGCAGTTTTTCTCAGTCCTTCCTTAAGCAGGCAAACTACCAATGGGATATGGCTTGCAGAGAAGAACAACATCTGATTACAGTGTTATATTTTGTTTTCATCTACACCAATGCCCTAATGATTTCAGGGGGTGTCATAAACAGATAGTTAAGGGTTAATGCCTCTTTTACCTGTAAAGGGTTAAGAAGCTCAGTAAACCTGGCTGACACCTGACCAGAGGACCAATAAGATACTTTCAAATCTTGGTGGAGGGAAGTCTTTGTTTGTGCTCTTTGTTTTGGGTATTGTTCGCTCTTGAGACTAAGAGGGACCAGACCTCAATCCAGGCTCTCCAAATCTTTCTGAATCAGTCTCTCATGTTTCAAAATTGTAAGTAACAGCCAGGCAAGGCGGATTAGTTTTATTTTTGTTTTCTCAATTTGTAAATGTTCCCTTTTTTGCTGAGAGGATTTTATCTCTGCTTGCTGTAACTTTGAACCTAAGGTCAGAGGGGGTTCCTCTGGGCTATATGAATCTGATTACCCTGTAAAGTATTTTTCATCCTGATTTTACAAAGATGATTCTTTTTTATTTTTCTTTCTTTAATTAAAAGCTTTCTTTTTAAGAACCTGATTGATTTTTCCTTGTTTTAAGATCCAAGGGGATTGAATCTGGACTCACCAGGGATTGGTGCGGGGAAAGGTGGGGGGATGGTTAATTTCTCCTTGTTTTAAGATCCAAGTGGTTTGGATCTGTGTTCACCAGGGAATTGGTGAAGCCTCTCAAGGCTGCCCAGGGAGGGGAAGGTTTTGAGGGGGACAAGAAGTGATCCAGACACTGAAATTTCTGGATGGTGGCAGAGTTACCAGATCTAAGCTAGTAATTAAACTTAGAAGCGTCCATGCAGGTCCCCACATTTGTACCCTAAAGTTTAGAGTGGGGAAGGAACCTTGACAGGGGGGTTACACAGATGTACATAGCAGCAGAATTTTATCCTGGATAAAGAGACACACATCTGTGTAAATTGAAAGATGCTGTATTCTCTCTGAGTGCTGCAATATGGTAACACAAACCAATAGGATGCCAAGCTGGTGGTCCCAGTGTTAGGTACAAACCATCTACAAAAAGCTGGGGTAATTGATATTGCTATGTCATGCAGTCTTTCATCATGCTGAAAAGTTTAAGGGTCAAACAGATACCTTTTACTATGTGACTGTAAAAAACCAACCAATCAATGCAAACTGGACCTGACGATAGTTTTGCAAAGAGCTATTCAAGTAAGCATGATCTCTCCTTTCTACATTGACTTTGAGCTGATGCATCTTTAAGTGATTTAAAGAGGCACAGATTCTGTCACTCTTACAATTATGGAGTAAGGTGTTGTTCAATATAAAGGTAGCAGAATCTGTCCATGTTAAATAAGAAGAAATTCAAGATTTCATTCCTCTACACAAGTTAGAATTCTGAAGCAACATGTTATTAGGCTGAGAAAATTAAATAATTTACAGTGAACAATGTATACCATTATTCATTGTGAAAATGCGCATATTGCCAATTCTCAATCTTTACCCAACACTTCCTTAGAAAATTATTAAAAAGTACATTCCGCTTTTGATAGGAAATACAGACGCAGGCTCTTACTAGAACACCACCGTTGGAGTAATGGGGCAAAATTTGCTTTCCTTGTCCACAATATAAACTTACTTTAGCAGTGAATGGAAATCTTCATTGGAATGCCACAATGTATTACTTTAATTGCAAGCACACAGCTCTTCACTATTGTCATTTGCTTACATGACATTTTCTTGTTTTCTGTGCAGAACATCTAACCTAAGGCTAGGAGCACTTACCTGGAATAATTACAAAGATCTTCTGGTCCTTAAAGAAGTTGCATGAGAGACAATAGAAAAAAAAAGAATCTAAACAAATTGAAAATCTTTGAGTCAGTGTAAAAATAACATAACATTTTCACGCTCTGAAAGTTAGCTACTGTTTTCAAACTCTGATGCTTCATAAAGCTGAAGTATGAACAGCTGTTCCCCCACACAACAACTCCTTCCTTACTGAGGATAAGGGCTGCTGGAACAATTTTTACAGTGGGAGCGCTGAGAGCCATTGAACCAAACTGTAAACTCTGTATATGATGGAAAACTCTTCAAGCCAGGGGGTGTGGCAGCACCAACAGCACCCTTAGTTTCAGCACCTATGCCAAGGATGGGTTTAAAATTACCTAGTGTATCTCAAATTGACATGGTAAGCAGTCAAACCTCACCGCTTTGTAAAGTAGGCCTTGAAAAGCAATCTCTCTTAGGCTACGTCTACACTACAGGATAAATTCGAATTAGCTTAAACCGATTTTATAAAACAGATATTATAAAGTCGATTGTGCGCGTCCATACTAGGCACATTAATTCGGTAGTGTGCGTCCATGGTCCGAGTCTAGCATCGATTTCTGGAGCAGTGCACTGTGGGTAGCTACTGTAAAATAATGAGGCCAATAATGTCGATTTGCGTCCACACTAACCCTAATCCGATATAGTAATATCGATTTTAGCGTTACTCCTCTCATTTTGTAGGAGTACAGAAATCGATTTAAAGAGCCCTTTAAATCGATATAAAGAGCAGTGTAGTGTGGATGGGTGCAGCGTTAAATCGATTTAACGCTGTTAAAATCGGTTTAACAGCGTAGTGTAGACCAGGCCTTAGGTTCTTATATGCCCCCCCGCCTTATTGTAGTACTTGTGTGCCTCCCAATCTTAAATATACTAATTCTCACAACACCCCTAAGAGGTAGAAAAATGCTATTTAACCCCATTACGCAGATGGTAAACTGAAGCAGAGAACGAATAAGTGACTTATCAAGTTCTCAGAAAGAAATGATGGGAGAAATGGTTACAAATGCATTTCCTGGACATTTGGATTCAAAGTTCCTTATGGAAATAAACAATTTAGGTAAGATTACATGCTCTGGCTTCAGGAGAAGCAGCCCATGGGGAGAAGAGGACAAAGGTGTTTTTATGCCAGCATTGTGGCCTTTTGATTCTGGACTGCTCCATGTACAGTCCCTGATGTAATGTTGAGCCATGAAGAGCTGTTCTAATTTATGGCACTGTTCTCTCCACCTCCTCTTCCTCTGTCCCACAAAGTGGGCTACTCTGCAGCAACTGAGAATTCTCAGAGTTGCATGTGTTACAGGGATACATTTCCCAGCCCTATAATGACATTCAGCCTATGCTAAGACTTGCAAGGAGGCCTGCAAAGGGCAGCCTATGGCTGTACTTCACAATGCCTAAACTGAGAAAATTCTTCTCCAGCCAGCCAAGAGGATTTTACAACCATTTCTATAACATAGCTATGGCAAACAGGGGCTTTAGTAAGAGAAAGAATCCTTCCTTTTGCTCCTTAGGTGTTCTGTGGCAAAGCTCCAAAATAATGCAGTTAATTCATGCCAGCATATAGGAGGTGTGCTTCCTGCGTGTTTCTCATTTTCTGGGTGCCTGACTTTTGAGCCTGGGCTCTGATTTACAGAAGTGCTGAGCACTCACAGCTGCAACCTGAAGTCCATGAGAGCTGTGTTTTGAGTACACTGATGCTATATAATGCTACATATTCTAAAAAGTCAGGGCCCTAGGTGTCTCTAATTGGGCACCCAACATCAGCAGAGATTTTGACCTTAACCTCTGTGTCTCAGGTATCCACCTGTAAAATGGGGATAATCTCACAGAAGTGTTGTGAAAATAAATTCATTAGAATTGAAAAGGCATTAGTGTTTGTAAAGCACTCCGATATTACAATGATCAGCATGACCGCAAAGCCTATGAGGAAATTGATCATTGTGTCTGCGGAGCAGGGTTTGAATAGTGCGCAGTAAACATCGGACAAAGTGACACATTGAAGAAGAATCAAACAAAATATTCAATAATGGCTCATACAGTGAGCACTGTACATTCTGCGTGCTGTAGGAGGCAGGTATCATATGGGAAAAAAAGCATGTCGTCATGTAATTAAAGACTGTATCATAATGCCCAGGAGGGCCGGATTAAGATAGCAAAAGCAACCTTAAATCCGGCATTTCATAACTTTTGAATGCTTGACATTGCAAACTTAGTAATGTTCTGTTAACATTTCTTTTCCCTCTCCATCTCATATATATATATAATAGATCACTCCTGTAATACACAGGGAGGTCCAAGTTTAAAACAGGACAGAATTGCACTAAATTACTCATGTGGCCTTGGAAACAACCCAGCACACTATTGGCATTACTGCAATCTAATCAAGAAACAAGAATGCTATCCACTTCATGCTTAACAATTATCTATGTTTAATACTACTGAGAAAGACCAAACAAAAAAAACCCTTTAAAAACTACCAAGATGCAAGAGAGAGAAAGGAACCTTTTGAGACACTAGATTAGAAAAAAACTCCTAAAGTTAAAGAGGTAATGGCTTGTGAGCAGGGAGAGGGGCCTGGGACCTCAGAGCACAGGGAAGGTTCCTGAAGGAGCAAAAGACTGAAACTCTGGAGTAGAAAGACTATGGTCCTGACAACACAGAAAAAGATTTTGGGTAATATTTTCAAAAGCATCTAAATGATTTAAGGATCTAAAGCTCAGTGACTTTCAAAATTTGAAAATTGTCACCTTAATCGTGGAAGAAATGAAAAATGTGTCAAGAGCAAAAACAGAGAGAAAGCAAACAACCTGGCAGACCAGGACTCTGGTGTGGGTTAAGTGAATTACACCTAGTGCTATGTCACATGTCTGCATTTGGCTCTTACAAAGTCCTACAATATAAGGATGTCTGCAATATATACAGGGTCATAGGGCTTTAGGGCATCTTTATACCTTTCTGCCAATGCATAACATTCCTAGAGCCAATTCAACCAGCTATGCAGGATAACCCATGCATAGGGGATCCCCAGGGGGACAGAGATGCTAAAGCAGCTCTTACAATACACTCCTCTCTGTGACTGGTGCAAGGGTTTGTGCCTGGGGAAAAAAGGTCTCCCAGTGTCCAGGTAATCCCTGGCTGCTCTAACAGGTCATAAGTAGCTGGTATTATTTTGAAAGTTGCTCTTGTACCAAGCAGCAAAGAGTCTAATACTTACAGACATATTGGAGCATGAGCTTTCATGGGTGAATACCCACTTCGGGGAATACATGTGCCAAGGGAGTGGATGAGAGCAGAATGGCCTCAAGATTGGAAGTGTGCAACAATGGCTCAAAGCCATCCTCCTCCTTCTCCTCCTAAGCAGTATTGACAGCTTCTTGGCTGCAGCTGACCCTCTGGCCTTTATAGTTTTGTAATATAATCAAGATCTTTAAAAGAAAACCATCCTCCTGATCTCCAGTTCCATTGCACTGAGCAATGCAGAGCACACTTAGCATATGGAAGACTAATTAAAGCAAAATTCTAATGTTTTATCTTGCAGTTACTGCATCCGTACAGCACTATTGATTGAGCATTAATTAAAAATAATATTAATTATGCATTGGTATTTCTATTGGGTTATCAGATTACTATCACAGTAAAAAATGATACCTGGTTAAAGACAGGTCAGCTAATAATTAAGAACATTGTGATCAAACTAATGATGGAAGTCTGAGTAATTCATAATAATAATAGCATTAATGAGAACAATGACACATGTTCAGAGGATATGAATGTATAATATGAAGAAATTATTGCCCTGGAATAGCATCCATTTACATTCATCTAGCCCAACCCCTTGTCAAAAATACCCATTATTCTCTTTTGCAGACCAAATATTATAGGCTAATATTTTCTTCTTGATGCAGAAAGATTATGCTTATAATTTGCTGTCATTTGAGGAGAGATTGTGTCCCCTACATATTTCTCAAATTCATTAATTACACTTATTTACAGTGAATGGTACAAATGTATTTAAAAAGCAGTAAGTGCTCCTGTTCACATTCTTTATCATTGAGAATATCAGCTTAATCAGCATTCTTAATTATGTCCTTGAAATGAAAGAAGTTTGCAAATCATTTAATGTAAAAAAGGGTGCTCAGGAGTTATTTGAATTCGGAATCAGTTCCTGAGAAACAAGCCCTAATTTATAGAAGGTCCTGATTGCTGTTGCCTTACAAAGACCTTGTTGAAACACAGAAAATGTTTATTTACAGCATGACCTTGACAAAGCTACTAACTTCTGCAAGAAAAAAGTTAAAAAGTAATAGCTGCCAATGATGCATTAGCATGGAAACAAGTCTCTACATTTGGAATCCATGGACCAAACCAGCAGTCCTTCTTCAAACCCCCACTGAATGCCTTTCATTTAGGACTTATTCCTGCCAGGGATTGAGCACTCCTGGAGACTGAGCCTTTAGTAATTAATGGCTTGATCTAGCTCTTTATGAAATCAATGGGAGTTTTTTCATTGATTTCAGTGGAACTGGATCAAGTTCCTGATATGCTCAATTTTTTTTTCCTGCATAAAGACTTCAGGGTTTATGTTAAGATTAATTGCTGTCTTTTGAGGGGCAGATTCTGAAAATTGCTGAATTCTCTCAGCTCTTTTTGAAATCCATGAGATTCACAGGAGGTGTTAAGCAGCAGGATCAACCTTATATCTGTATCCTGCCTTTTGCAGTAGACAGATAATTATGCTAGGAGACTGGATTATGACAACCTTGTGCAGGCACATACATTTAATGACTGTTCTAGCTAATCTGCACAATTGCCTCAGTACATAGGACACATGGTTCTTAAAAACGCTTGCCAGTGTGAACAGCAAATGCCTTAAAAATCTCTAATTAAATACATGACACAGGGCTTTTAAGGAAAAAAAAGCCTAGGATACAATTAGTATCCTTTAAAAGTCTGAGGTAGAATGAAAATATGAATAGACCAGCTGACTGAGAAAACAGAGTAGCTGTGGCCAAATCACAAATGAAACTCCAGGAGGATTTCTGACAGATTGCAACATAATCCACCCTTTCAGTTTGTTTGTTTACATTTTATTTGTCAGATTCTTTCACAGATCATTTTTTAAACTCAACAATTTATATTTATTCCTTTAATGATTTAATAAAATATTAATCACTGTCTAAGTAATGCAATGACATCATGCACAAAAATTAAAAATAATGCATCTGCAATAACCTGGAGATTACATTTAATGAAACAATGCCCATAAATGAAATTTCATCATGAGTGCTAATGATGTTCATTTCAACTGAAAGCATTTTGTATTTATTAGTTTTAACAGTGTTCATCCTCAGTCTCTGTAATCAGAATTACAATATCCACTCAGATGAGAAAAATAATTAAACCATCAAGACCTTCTTTCTTAGGGCTGAGCGAGTCTGTGGAAACACAACTTGTGTCTGACTCTAGCCCTAAGCCCCCAGTGCAATAGACAGAGTGTTTTCTTCTCAGTTTCTAGAGGGCAAGTCTTCCAAGAGCACATACGCTTTAAGAGTCACACACAGTTTGTGCATCCTAGTGAAACAGTATCTTCACGGTGACGGGAGCACAAGGCATAAGAAAATCACCCTGAATACCCACAGACTACATCTACACTCACATACTTGGGTACTTACATGTGTATATACTTGCATATGTACCCTATACCTGTGCTGAGTGTCCACATATGCTATGCCAGACATGGGTACAAGCTGTATACACACACACACATATATATATACACACCTGCACCCACACTGCTGCTTTTTGGTATGCTTGCTTGGTGCTAGCACAGGCTCCAGTGGTGATTCAAAGGACCTGAGGCTCCCTGCAGCAGCTGGAGCCCCAGATCTTTTAAAGCACTGCCTGAGCCCCACTGCTGCAGCCCCGGGGTAGCAGCGGCAGGGCTCCAGGAGTGATTTAAAGGGCCTGGGGCTCCCCGCAGCAGCCAGAGCCCTGGACCCTTTAAAGCGCCACCAGAGCCCCACTGCTACTGCGCTATATGCCAACCCATGTGATATCGGGTCACATTATAGCGGGGTAGAGGTGTATATTATATTCATGTGTACCTGGATGGGGCAGGAGGAGTTGGGAGGGACAGAAAGGACTTGGCAGTTTTCTGCCCTGGGGAGTTACAGGACTCAAGGCACCTGAAAGCCAAAGGGGAAACAAATATAATTTACCCTTTCATCACAGGCTGAAGGAAGGGTCAACACAAAAGTAAACAAAAATAACATTTATTGAAACCAGTGCATGGAAAGTAACCCTGAAAACAAAATTTAAAGAGGAACCATAAAAGTAAGCAGAACAGATCAGACTCCACAGAGAACATTAGTATATTTAATGCCTCTGACCCCATGTCCTTGGCCTTGACAACCCCTTCCCTGTACAACAAAGTGCAGGGGAAATGATCTGGTGGGGAATATGCATGGATATCTTCTGCCTGGATTTTGGGGGCTGGACACATACTGGTCTTCAGGCACAGTCTTGGACTCATTCTTAACCTCCTGCACAGTCACAGGGTTTCCCCTGAGAGCAGTTGTGTGTGCTGATGCAGAGTGTGGTGCCTGGAATCCAGCAGTTCCCTCCACCCCCAACACTGAGGGACGAGGAGGTTTGGATCCTCCATCTCAGCAGCACTCTAAGCTGCAGATGCAGGAGGAGGAGGCACCAGTGGCTGCTGCGGCAGGCAGGACCCAAAGCCTTTCTACCATTACTTGTACCAGAGACTACAACAGGGCATGCTCCCACTCCCTTTGGGCTAGTTCCCATTCCCTGTACCACACATCATGCTCCAGGAACTGGATCATATTTGTCTCCTGCCTCTGGAAAAAGTGTTTCTCCCACTCAACAGCCTGTTCCTCCCTTTCCCTCATAAAGTCAAACTGCTTCTGACTCCTGCAGATCCTCAAGTGTCCTAATCCATCTGTCCCTACTATCCCTGGGCTGCTGGGCCAGGGCAGAATGGGTTCACTCTCCTCAGCCCAAGATCCTGCCAATTCACTCACCCTAGCAGCACTGTATTTCTTATTTCCTTTCAAAGCGACTAAGAAATCCCCCATATAAAATAACTTTGCTATTAAAGGCCACAATAATGATACTTTGCAGCATTTCAGGAATGCAATTGTTTCATTATTCTTTTCTCTGACATCTCCTGCAGGGCCCATGCAGGGAGAACCTGCTGAAAATGGTAGGTAGCATGAAAGAATAGTTTTACAAATTTAACGTCTTTAAGTGTGTGATTGAGCTGGTGGGTGCATTTATTTCAGGGAGAACATGAATGGTTCCCAATAGCTTCTTTTAAACTTGGTCACCATTTGGGGAACATAGCAGTTGTGAAACTACCAGACTGGAAAAGGGAGGTGGTTTTCTAGTCCTGTGGTGGGGATCTGGCAATCTAAACCAGAGAGATGTTTGGATTGCTTGTCATTCATCTACCTGTCGCTGAATGGAGGGGGTTGGTGACCTATGAAGGTGGGTCAAGCACATTAGCACTGCTGACATACCTTCAGAACTAACAGGAGTTTCTAATGCACCAGAAATTTGCCAACATATGTTTACAGGCCTGGAAGGCAATCCAACTATATACTAAGTTAGCAGATAGAGGCTGCATGGATGGGGAGAAGTGAACCACTGCAAATAGTCACTTGTCCCTAAGCCAGCTCCTGCAGCTCTGGAGATCCAGCCCTTTCATCCAGAATTTGGCCACAAATCATTAGTATAAATTAAGGCTAAACTTCAAAAATGAAGAGCCTAAAGTTTGGCTCCTAAATAAGGATTTAGGCACCTAAATAATTTGCTTGTTTTCAGAAGTGTTGAGCAAGCACTCAGAATCTCCCAAATGACTTTAGTAGTCAGTAGCGCTGATCAAGAATTTTTCAGTAAAATGCTTCTTTCTCAGAAAATGCAGATTCGTCAAAACCAAAATTGTTTCCAGGAAAAGGTTGGTTTCAATGAATGTCATTTTTTCTTAAAGTTTATACTAACAGAGGATTACTTGCCTTTAAAAAAAAAAAGAGAGGGGAAAAGAAGGTGCTTACTAACTTACTATTTAAATAGTCCAGTTAGGCTTTAAAGCTCATATTTAATTGAGATGAATTTGAGGGAGTTGAATTGTCACCTTTGCCAATGCAGTTTACATTTTACTCCAAGACTAAGTTAAGCAGAGAATCTGAGATGTGATTTTTCAATCATTACTGTTTTATTTTTATTCCCTCCAAGAAAAGTATTCACTCCTCAGCTAAGAATATCTCCATGCCAAGATCTGTTTCAAGCTTCAAACATTTTTGCTACAGTCCTGTTGAAAAAAAAAAACTGGCTATATTCATTTTTCAACAAGAGGAAAAGTGTTCTTTCTTCACACTCCCATAATTCAAAAATAACCAACAGGTTTGCACTCAAAAAGTTTCCAAAATGTATTTTTTTTCCTGAGGCAGAAACCAAGCATGGAACACGTCTAGCTAATAGGCGAATGTTTCAGAAAGATAGCAGCATGTGAGAAGAGGGGGTTATTACAGAAATTCTTTTGCAAACTTTACTATGGATATCAGGGGTGCTGGAACAATTTGTATAGTAGGGGTGCTGAGAGCAATTGAACCAAATTGTTAACCCTGTATCTAATGGAAACAACTTCAAGCCGGGGGGAAGGTGCACCAGCACCTCTAGTTCCATCACCTAGGATGTATATGACCAGTGGCTGCTATTGTGCAGAGATTGAAAGGCTGGTAATACATCATATCTTTCCCTGTCATTCTGACATCTGAAAAACAAGCCATTGATCTGACATTCAATTTATAGTTCCAGTCTGTTAAAGCCTCATTTCATTAAAATAAATTATTTTTAAATTAATTAATTAATTAAAATAAAAACAAACTGTTATAAGGATACAATGAATTCTGTGATCAACATCTACCCAAGATATTCTTCCAAGGCTGACAAATCATTTTAAAAGAAATTGTATCAAGATGCCTATTTTGGATTTTCAGCACAGAAAAAAAAATGGGGAAAATTTTCACATAAAATGTTGGAAATTTATTTTCCTGGTTTTAGACAAGCTATAACTTTATATATGTGTTCTGGATTGTTTGTGAACCACTGACAGTGAGTATTCAGTCAATATTAAGAATTCACTAATCAAGCTCTATAATATTTATCCTGAACCACATGGTATTTTTACTATTTCCTGACTGGATAACCTAACCATAGCAAACTACTTTCACTTCAACTCAAATTTAACTTTGCTTCTTGAATAAGCTAATCTTGACTGAGGGCTCTTCACCACTTGTGAACATTTGTATGAACAAAACTTTGGATGTACAATGTTAGCTAGCAGAGAACAATGAAAGCATAGAATCATACTGAACTGAAACCTATTTGGATAATTGCAACAGATTTTTCACTCTGTTCATGGAGCAGAATGTGTGGTAACTGAAAAATATGTAATTTGCTCTATATTTGTTATGAACACTCCTCCTTCAGATTTTGTTCACAATCTGCAACAGATTGGGCTACCCTCTATAATTTCTCAAAGAATTTGCACCTTGTGCTGGATCTAGCTGTCTTATGAGCAAAACCCCCATTTGACTTCAGTGACAGATTCCAAAAGTCACAAAGTAAGTGTCATGTCCCCTCAGCCTCAGTTTCCCCATCTTTAGAACTAGGATAAAAGCCACATCACAGGGAAGTCCTGAGGCACATGTAGTTATTGGCTGTTGAAAGCTTTCAAGATTAATTTTTTATAAATTCACTGTAAAATATATCAGCTGCCTTGGGCCAAGCCAACACAAACTATTGGTTTGCACTACTGTGTTCTTCTGTTTCAAGAGAGATTCCCAGTTATAGTAATAGCCTCCATTTTCAGCATAGGGAACCTTTCTTTAATTGAAAGATTTTAAAATCAATTTAAAATTCAAAACAAGAGGAAACTTTTTGAAGTGAAACCACTTGAAGGTGCGAGTAGATCGATGTTACATTTTCAAACACTCATTTTTTTAATACATGAGTGTGTTTTGAGGTCTGGAATGCAGACATTCTTTTTAATAAATGCAGTGACTGCTACTAACGTACAGGATTTGAAATGATTGTATGGTGTCATTGTTTTTAAAGTGTTGGGCCAAATGAGAAAGTATATTTTTCTCTTTAAAATGGAAACAAGCTATCAGAAACATAGTAAGATACATATGGGAAGTTGGATTTTGCCTTGACTTCTGGTCTACTCTATTCAGGGTCCTGTACTGTGCCCGTTATCTTGGTATCTTGAGCAGCCTTGAAAATTGTAAAGCCGTCCCTTCTCAGCAGAAGTTCCATAGTTAGCCAGGCTAAATATATGAATGTGTATTTGTTCTTTTCCACAAATGAAGTTAAGCATATTATATCAAAGAAAATGGCATTCCAGATTTCTTGATGTAGACACAATGGTTCCATTTTTAGAACACTGTATATTTATTGTGCACACACAGGTGTACATGCATAGCACACACAGTAAGCCAAAGCAACATTTCATGCTTTCATTTCATAATCAGGCTTAGTTCTTAAAAAATCGTATTCTAATCCCCACTGAGCAAGTATAAAGAGGGCATCTCATCGCAAATGCCTTATTCTTGCAAAGAATAGGTTCATCTAAAGTGCAACAATGAATAAAATATGGGGAACATATTTTTGAAAGGTTATTTTACTGTGTCACCAAGTTAATTTTGGCACAAGATGACTCAAAGCATTTTGCAGTCTGAGCAAGAAGAATGAAACATTTTGACAGGCTCAAAACCTCATCCTTTGATTGTTGCATTTTAAAAAATTCCCAATTTAATTCCACCCTCTCTTTTAAAAAACATACTCTCTGCCATTAACTCCCTATTAAATCCTAGCATTGAAACCCCCCCACTGTCCAATACTGCTTACCTCAGCCAGATGTTGCTAAGCCAAGGATGGTTTTGAGACCTTTATCAGACAAACTGCTCCAAAAATACCAGAAGGTACATGTTAACTTCTCCAAAATGTCACCTTGCTGGGAATACAGACTCAAGATTCTTTTACTAGGCTGCCTTGGAGACACCTTAACATACTACCCACAGTTTGTGAGAGTTTGGAATGTACACTGTACTACAATATAAACATGACCTGCTGCTCAGGGAACTGACACTTTCTATCCTACCTCTAAGACACAGAATAACCCCAGTCCCTTTAAAGAAACATTTATTGTACCACAAAGCTGTCACTTTGTACTTTTTCTGCTATACATTGTTCTCATCTAATCTATAAACCGATACTGCATTGATCCTCATTTGGGAATTTAGGCTTCAAGTCAGCAAAGCACTTAATTATATGTTTTAGTTTAAGCAAGTGTTGTGCTATATAGGGATGAAATTACTCATGTGTTTATTGTTAAGTGTTTCAGTCAGTCAGAGTCTTTCAATTTCTTCCTTCACTTCTTTCTTCTTCCCATCTCCCTAGTTTCACTATGTATTAAATGTATATATTAAAAAATATTTGAGGAACAAAGTTGTGATGAAAGTTAAACAACAGCCCAACTCTTGCCCTATAATGCAGTGGGTCACAGAGCAAATTGAAGGTGTACTCTACAGATGACGTTGTGTTGCAGGTCCCTCTCTGTGTCCAATCTGCAGAGGGCATGAACCTGTTATAACCCCCCATTTCAGAGCCTTGGTGCTTTAGCTCTCGGTCACTGTTCATGCTTTTAGTTCAGGTTCCCTAGTGTATCAGCCAAGATGGTGCCTGTCACCAGATAACTTCTTCCCCTCCACCCCTATTGCACACAAGCTTCTCAGGGCCTTTGGCTACTGCTGATCAATGAGCCTTGTGACCTGAAAGATGAATGAAGCAGATACGCAGAGGATGGCTTCATCCTCAAGGTTGCAACTTATTGGCTAGAAGCCTCAACACCTCAATCAATGTGCTTAATTGCAGGTCTGGATGACATATTGTAATGCATCCTCAAATTCTTTCCTGCTAAAAGTCTGCATTCTTGTTGCATTCTTGTTGTAAAGGTGTGAATCTTCCCTCTCTAAGCTCGGGTTTCAGCAATCCTGATCTTCAGAGTCAACAGGCTTTTGCTTCCTATTCTTATTTCTCCAAGCTTTTCAAAACCTCTACATAGACCAGCTTAAGAGACATTATCCCTTTAAATAGCAACTTCTGTGCCCCAAAGCCCATGGGAAATGTGGGAAATTTTCCCCATGTCTGTAAGCTATGACAGAAGTCTATTTAGTTGCTAAAGCCTTGGTTCAGTGTGTAGCAGAATTAAGCTCACAAATTGTATGTTTTTTTCAGCTGACATACTGGTTTATCAGTTCCCTAAGGAATTCCTTCCTAGTTGGTTCTGGTATTTCTATGAAAGTTAGCCCATGATCCTGTTGAACCTTTATTCAAAACCTCCTTCTTCCCTCAAAAAACAGTCACATGGTGGATACACAGAGTACCTTTAAGCTCTATCTCCTTTGAATATAGCCCTTTAAAAGGACAAAGGCTGTATGGTCATTTCCAAGACCCAAATTAGGGCTCTCTGTCCCTATTAGTTATTAGCTGAAGTCTTGTATTAACCTGACTTGTCAATAGATGGGCAAGACTTCACCTCTGCTCATGATAAGCACTCTAGCCAGGGAATTTTCCACTTTCTGATTGTTTGCCTTACAATTTAAGCTCACTTTCCCAGGATATAGATAGCAGAGGCCACTTTACCATCAAACCACCTCTTAGTTAAGCTCAGCTCCTCTGGGGTACTGCTGACTATGTCATCTATAATAATAAAAGATTGTTACTCACCTTTGTAACTGTTGTTCTTCGAGATGTGTTGCTCATATCCATTCCAATTAGGTGTGTGCGCGCCACGTGCACATTCGTTGGAAGATTTTCACCCTAACAACACTCGGTGGGTCGGCTGGGTCGCCCCCTGGAGTGGCGTCGTTATGGCGCCGGATATATACCCCTGCCGATCCAATGGCCCTTCAGTTCCTTCTTGCCGGCTACTTCGACAGAGGAGAAGGAGGGCGGGTTTGGAATGGATATGAGCAACACATCTCAGAAAACAACAGTTACAAAAGTAAGTAACCGTCTTTTCTTCTTCGAGTGCTTGCTCATATCGATTCCAATTAGGTGATTCCCAAGCCTTACCTAGGCGGTGGGGTCGGAGTGAGATGTTGCAGACTGCAAAACTGCTGAGCCAAATGCTGCATCATCTCTGGACTATTGAACCAATGCGTAATGTGAGGTAAAGGTGTGAATCGATGACCAGGTAGCTGCCCGACATATTTCCTGGATGGGAACATGGGCCAGGAAGGCGGCAGATGAAGCTTGAGCCTGAGTAGAATGGGAATTGAGGTGGCTAGCCGGAACGTGAGCCAAATCATAGCATGTACGGATGAAGGATGTTACCCAAGGTGAAATTCGTTGGGATGAAACCAGTAGGCCTTTCATCCGGTCTGCCACAGCTACAAAGAGCTGAGGTGACCTTCGGAAGGGTTTTATTCTCTCAATATAAAAGGCGAAAGCCCTGCAAATGTCTAGGGTGTGCAGCTGTTGTTCCCAAAGCGATGGGTGCGGCTTCGGGAAAAAGACTGGGAGGAAGATGTCTTGATTGACATGAAAGGTGGACACCACCGTAGGGAGGAAGGAGGGGTGTGGTTGCAGCTGTACCTTGTCCTTACAGAATACTGTATACGGGAGGGTCAGCTCTCAAGGCCCGAAGCTCAGATACTTGTCTTGCCGAAGTAATAGGATGAGGAAGGCTGTCTTCCAGGAAAGGTACAGCAGCGAGCAGGTGGCCAGTGGTTCGAAAGGAGCACCCATAAGCTTGGCTAGCACCAGGCTGAGATCCCAGGTAAGGGTCGGGCATTTGACTTGAGGGTACAAACGTTCCAATCCCTTGAGGAACCTTGAAACTATGGGGTGAGAGAAGATTGATCGGCCATTTTCCCCTGGGTGAAAGGCGGAGATGGCTGCCAGATGCACCTTTATGGAAGAGACCGCTAGGCCCTGTTCTTTCAGGGATCAGAGGTAGTCCAGGACAGTAGGAATGGACACTTGCCTGGGGACTGAGTTACGCTGAGCGCACCAGCAGGAGAAACGCTTCCACTTGGCCAGATATGTCATCCTAGTGGAAGGTTTCCTACTGCCCCAGAGCACCTGTTGGACCGAGGCAGAGCAACGCTACTCAGACTGGCTCAACCACGCAGCAACCACGTTGTGAGATGAAGAGACTGCAGGTCTGGATGGTGAAGCCTGCCTAAGTCCTGTGTTATGAGATCCGGCCAGAGTGGCAGGGGAATCGGGTCTGCCACTGAGAGGTCGAACAACATGGTGTACCAGTGCTGCCTCGGCCACCCTGGAGCAATCAGGATCAGGTGGGCGCTGTCCCTGCGGAGCTTGAGTAGGACTCTGTGGACGAGCGGAAACGGTGGGAAGGTATAGAGTAGGTGCCTTTTCCACGGGATCAGGAATGCATCTGAGAGGAAGCCCGGGGAGCGTCCCTGGAAGGAGCAGAACACCTGGCATTTCCTGTTCTCTTGGGAGGCAAAGAGGTCTATGTGGGGAAATCCCCACTTCTGGAAAACAGAATGGATGACATCCGGACTCATCGACCACTCGTGAGACAGGAAGGATCTGCTGAGGTGATCCGCCGGAGTGTTCTGGATTCCTGGGAGAAAAGACGCTACCAAATCGATCGAGTGGGCTATGCAAAAGTCCCAGAGTTGGAAGGCTTCTTGACAAAGGAGGGAGGAGCATGCTCCACCCTGCTTGTTTATGTAAAACATAGCCATTGTGTTGTCCGTGAACAGCCTTGGAGATGGTCTCGAAACACCTGGCATGCTAGACAGACCGCTCTCAGCTCCCACACATTGATGTGTAAGGCCAGCTCTTGAGGCGACCAGAGGCCTTGAGTGTGAAGGCCCTCGAGGTGGGCCCCCCTAACCCAGAGATGACGCATCTATGGTTAGGGCCATCGAGGGTTGCGGTGGGTGGAATGGCATCCCTGCACAGACTAGAGTGGGGTTTAGCCACCACGTTAGGGAGCCCAGAATCTTCCAGGGAATAGTGAGCACCGAGTCCAGGCTGTCTCTGTGTGGTTGATATATTGAAGTAAGCCAAGTTTGAAAGGGACAGAGGTGTAGCCTCGCGTGGTTGGTCACAAAGATGCAGGAGGTCATGTGACCTACTAGGCTGAGGCAGATGCGCACCGACATTGTCGGGAAGGTTTGAAGACCTCGAATAATTGAAGCCATTGCTTGAAAACACGACTGCGGAAGGCAGGCTCTGGCCAGATTGGAGTCCAGAACCGCTCCAATGAAGTCTATTCTCTGCGTGGGTGTCAGAGTAGACTTCTCTGTGTTGATTATCAGGCCTAGGCTCCCGAAGAGGTCTTTGATGATGTGCAGGTGCTGCAACACTTGCTGCGCAGGTGCTGCGACACTTGTAACTGGGAAGTCCCTCGAACGAGCCAATCGTCGCAATACGGGTAGACGTGTACCCGACGACGCCGGAGGGAGGCGGCGACTGCAGCCATGCATTTTGTGAACACACACGGAGCCGTAGAAAGGCCAAATGGAAGTACAGCGAACTGAAAGTGTTGATGGTTCACCACAAAACAGAGGTACCGTCTGTGTGGTGGGTGAATTGTGATGTGGAAATACGCATCCTTCATATCGAGGGCAGCATACCAGTCTCCCGGATCCAGGGACGGGATAATGGTCCCCAGGGTTACCATGTGGAACTTCGGCTTTATCATGAACTTGTTGAGTTCTCGCAGGTCTAGGATCGGTCGGAGACCTCCCTTTGCCTTGGGATTAGGAAGTAGCGGGAATAAAACCCCTTGCCCTTCATGTCTTTTGGCACCTCCTCTATGGCTCCCATGGCTAGGAGTGACTGGACCTCTTGTAAGACGAATTGCTCGTGAGAGGGGTCCCTGAAGAGGGACAGGAAGGGAGGGTGGGAAGGCGGGGTTGAAACAAACTGGAGGTGGTATCCCACTTCCACCGTGCGCAGGACCCAACGATCTGGAGTTAGCTGGGACCAGGCAGGGAGGAATTGTGAGAGGCGGTTGAAAAAGAGAGGAGAAGGATCCGGTACAGCAACTGGTGGGCCGCCCTTGGGCGTCCCTTCAAAAGTTCTGCTTGGTCCCGCTGTGTGGTTTAGGGGGCACATGCTTTTGACCTCCTTGAGGGCCAGACTGCCTCCGACGATTCCCTCTACCACGCCATCTGCTAAAGTCCTGATGCGGCCTAGGTGGGGCACAAGGGCATGTGGTTGGGGCTGGAAGGTCCTGCGTTGGGTCACTGGCGTGTGCATACCCAGCGAGCACATTATTGTCCTTCAGACTTTGCAATCTGGGGTCAGTCTTATCTGAGAACAGGCCCTGGCCTTCAAAGGGCTAATCCTGAATAGTTTGTTGTAATTCAGGGGGAAGGCCTGATACCTGGAGCTAGGAGATACGCCTCATCGTCACTCCTGACACCAGAGTTCTGGCTGAAGAGTTCGCTGCATCCAGAGAGGCTTGGAGGGAGGTTCTTGCTACCTTTTTACCCTCCTCAAGTAGGGCCGTAAATTCTTGACGGGACTCCTGGGGAAGAAGCTCTGTAAACTTCCCCGAGGACACCCATGTGTTAAAATTATAACTACTTAGGAGGGCTTGTTGGTCTGCCACCCTAAGTTGGAGGCCCCAGGCCAAGTATATTTTGCGGCTTAGGAGGTCCATGCGCCTAGCCTCCTTTGACTTAGGAGCCGGGGCTTGCTGGACATGACGCTCCCTTTCATGCACCAATTGCACCACTAAAGAGCAAGGAGGTGGGTGAATGTAGAGATATTCATACCTCTTTGAGGGGACCATATATTTTCTCTCTACTCCCCTTGCTGTAGGTGGAATCGAGGCTGGGGATTGCCAAATGGTGTCCGCATTAGCCTGTATGGTGTGAATAAACGGAAGAGCCACTCTAGTAAGTGCATCAGCCGATAGGATGTCCACGACAGGGTCCTCTATTTCAGGTACCTCCTCCACCTGTAAGTTCATATTCTGAGCCATGCGTCTCAAAAGGTCTTGATGGGCCCTGAGATCAATTGATGGAGGGCCTAAGGAGGATGTTCCCGCCACCACCTCATCAGGCGAGGAGGAGGCGGAGAGGCCTGGGACCAGGGGGTCCTGTGGAGGCTCCTGTACTTGAGGAGTGTCATCTGCATCAGCTGGAACCTGGGTGTCTGCAGATGGTATCAGAGCATCATCTGTGCCCGGGGGGGGGGGTGCGGCTTACTGTCGCCTCTGGTACCCGGTGTTTTGACGGGGCCGACCGTGGAGCCATTGATGGAGCACCTTGGGCTTGGTGGTATGCCCATGGTGTTCAGAAGGGCCAGTGATGAAAATATATGGCTGGGGACGTCAGAGTCACGCTCCTGAGGATAGGATGCGCTACCAGCCTACGATGACACCGATATGTGTCTCGATGGCCACGGCAGTGCCAATAGGCCCTGGGAGGGCACCACTGTTCTGGATGCTCAATCCTGGGGCGGTACCAGGGAGTGGTACAGGGAGCTATAATGGTACCGCGAGCGAGACTGGGACCTTCTACCGTAGCGGTGCCGGGAGGTCGACCGGGATCTCGAGTCCCTTCGTCTGGAGCGACAGCGGAATACATGGTGCCGAGAGCAGTGCTATGAGTCGGATCGGTACGAGGAGTATCTGGCTGGTGAACGAGATGTCGAACGGTGCCGCGAGTGCAACCAGTACCGCGATGGAGAGCGGTGCCGGGACTGCGAGCAGCGCCGGGAGCAGGAACGGCCTGATCGAGAGCGTCTGTGAGATTGTGATCTTGAACGACGTCTCTCTGTTGGACCAATGGAAGGTGGCCTTACAAGGTCCGGTTTCTGGATGGATTGTATGAACTGCACCGGCAGTGCCGGGGGTTGAGGCCGTGTCGGCTCCGTCATGGCGATGAGCTCCCTTGCTGTGGAGAAGGTTTCCAGTGTAGAAGGGAGGGCAAGCTCAACCACAGCATGAGCCGGGGAGCTGTCAGGCACCGGACTCAATGGCCTTGTGGGACCAGAATCGACGGTGCTGCACTCGGTGGAGCCGCAATCGGTGGTGTCACAGTCGACGGTGCCATGGCAGATGACGGTTCTGGGCGCACCATCTTTGAAGAGCACTCCTTCCGTGGAGCTGAAGCAGCTGGAGTGCTATGTTGCTTCCTGGGTCTCGGGGACAGGGAGTGGTGCTGAGCAGATGTCAGTGCCGGTAAGGGTCGGTGCTGGGGCTCCTTCTCCGTACCAGAGCGGTCCAGGGCCGAAGAGGCGCTCCTTACAGAAGCAGTCTGTTGGGCACTTGGTATTGACACTGCAGGACTAAGTGCCGACTCCATGAGGAGCTGTTTCAATCGAAAGTCCCACTCCTCCTTCATCTTTGGTTTAAACGACTTGCAGATGCGGCACTTATTGGTAAGGTGGGATTCCCCTAGGCACTTGAGGCAGGAGTCATGGAGATCCCCTATTGGCATCGGTTTTTGGCACGTCGAGCACGGTTTGAATTCCGGTGCCTTGGGCATGGGCCGGTACCGGGGAGGAGGAAAGGGGGCTAATCCCTGATCCCCCCTTAAACTATACACACTAACTATAAATACAACAACTAATACTAACTATAACTACAAGAACTCGAACCATACACACAGTCAACAGCAAAGAACTACGAGCAGCTAGGGACGTGGAGATCAGCAAAGCCGCGCTCCACAGTTCCAACGACCGTCACGGGTGGTAAGAAGGAACTGAAGGGTCATTGGGTAGGTAGGGGTATATATCTGGCACCATAACGGCGCCACTCTAGGGGGCAACCCAGCCGACCCACCGAGTGTTGCTAGGGTAAAAATCTTCTGACGAATGCGCATGCGGCACACACACACCTAATTGGAATTGATATGAGCATGCACTCAAAGAAGAATAGGAGATATACCTATCTCCTAGAACTGGAAGGGACCTTGAGAAGTCATTGAGTCCAGCCCGCTACCTTCACTAGCAGGACCAAGTACTGATTTTTGCCCCAGATCCCTAAGTAGCCCCCTTAAGGATTGAACTCACAACCCTGGGTTTAGGCAACTATTGCTCAAACCACTGAGCTATCCCTGCCATCTAGCAAGCTGGAATTTTTCAAAGGATGGGAGTAGAGGGGAAGACAATTACTCACTGGTAATTCAACTTGTCAGCATCCTTCCTCCTCTCCCATCCCACATACAGTAACTCCTCATTTAAAGTTGTCCCGGTTAACGTTGTTTCTTTGTTACGCTGCTGATCAATTAGGGAACATGCTCATTTAAAGTTGCACAATGCTCCCTTATAATGTTGTTTGGCAGCTGCCTGCTTTGTCCACTGCTTGCAGGAAGAGCAACCTGTTGGGGCTAGCTGGTGGGGGCTTGGAACCAGGGTGGGCTGGCGCCCCCCCCATCAGCTCCCTGATCTCTTTAAGTTCCCTGTGTGGCAGCTGCCCAGCAGGCTATCAATTGCCAGACAGTTCAGCTGTCCCTCCCTCCATTGCCATGTGATGCTCCTGCCCTCTGCCTTGGAGCTGCTCCCGGAAGCTTCCTGCTTGCTGTGCGGGGGAAGGAGGAGGGGAAAGAGGAAGGCTAATGTCAGGGTATCCCCCTCCTCCCTGCCCCTGCCCCTGCCCCTCGCTTACCCCATTTCCATAGAGCGGAGCGGTGGGTTGGGACACGACAGGGCTCAGGGCTCAGGATGGAGGGAGCGTGCTGGCAGCAGCTACTGTCTCAACTTGCTGACCTACTTAAAAAGACCGTGTACTTAGAGTAGAGTCAGCATACTTAAAGGAGCAATGCACATCTCTCTCTCTCACACACATAGGGTGTGTGTCTCTGTCTGTCACGCTGTTTCCCCTCCCTCCATTTGTGTTGTCTTGTAGAGTCTGAGGCTACATTAACAATGTGTTAACCCTTGAGGACTCAGCTGTTTTAATTCATCATTTATCAGTAAGGCATTCCCTGGGAAATATCCCACCCTCTTCCACCCTCTAACTTCACCACCTCAGCCAAGCTTCACAAACATCATTGCTGTGTACAGTATTAAGTTTTGTTTAAAATACTGTGAATACTGTAAATTACCATAAAAAAACTGTGTGTGTGTGTTTATATATATATCTATATTTATATCAATAGATATAGATATATTAGTCTTTTGTATGATGAAAAAAAATTTCCCTGGAACCTAACCCTCCCATTTACATTAATTCTTATGGGGAACTTGAATTGCTTAACATTGTTTCCCTTAAAGTCGCATTTTTCAGGAACATAACTACTACGTTAAACGAGGAGTTACTGTACCTTCCTTGTGTTATAGGTGGATTCTGTTAATTTTGGCTTTAAAATTTACTAAGGACTCAGCTTGGTGTTGGTCTTCATATCCTTTGAATATTCTTTACCTTTATGGCATAGCACACTGTAAATATGAGTGGTCTGCAATTAACCATATCATAGAAGAAGAGGAAAGATCTCGGCCAGACAATTACTGGTGGACCATTTTCTTTTCCCTTTAAAATCTGAAGTCACCTTTCTTATTTCTTCCATTATTTCTTCTAAAATTAGAGCCGATAGCTCCACCCAGAAGTGCTCTCCTCCATGTGCAATTTCTACTTTAAAGAAATCCACGGTCCATGGTTGAAGGAATATCTTTAGAATATAACTTATTGGCTGATCTATAAATCATAATGAATGCTGTTAAGGAATAAAGCCATTAACATTTGGTAATGTTAAATGGATCCTTTTTATAAACAAATTACATAGTTCTGTTTGTATTTCATCATTTACTAAGCTGCTAAATAATTATTTCAAGCTAATAAGAATTAGTTTTGAAGTTGTTAGTGTTAATGAGAAATCACTATATATATATTAGTGTCTCACATGAGTAAATAACTGATACCTCAGTTCACATCAGAGCTTTGAGAATACTATCAAACAAATAAAAATTATTGCTTTCATTTTGTCCCATAACTTGAAAAAAGACTAAACTATTATGGTTTTTGAAATCAAAATCAAACTATATTTCCTGGTGACAAAATAAAGGAATAAATTCCAGATTTAGAAGCATAGCTGCATTGTGTGCTTTTTTGGTGAAGATTCAGTAGAGAAGCGATAGATTAATATGAATTCTATGAGAGTAGTGAGCACACTGCACTTCCCAGGAGGTTTCCAGTTCTTCACAGGGTTAGTCCTATATACATGTTTTTTCACTCTGTAACAGAGTTCACTCACCACTAGGCATTCCCTTGTGGCCAGATATGGTGTAATTTCCTCATTGGGCTAGCACCCCCTGTTGACTGTTCCTCCAGCACTGTGGTGATTTCTCTGTCTGGTACCTTGTCCAGTGACACAGCCCTCTGGTCATATCATAGTTTTTAGTCCACTCCTTCTGAGGTCACAGCTGTCTAAAGTAAAAATCCGAAACTGTCTTTAGCAGAAACAAAAATCCTGGGGCTCTCCCTCAGCCTGTCCCCTTGCTGGGATCAACAACCATTACAATGGGCTTGTACACCCTCTCCATGGGGATGGTAGGGGAAGCCAGTCCTCTCACATACTCTGGGTTCCAGTCCAGGCCCTGTACTGCACAGTTTGATAGGAGTGCTAGTGACAATGTGGGATTCAGGCCTGTATTTTCACCTAAGATAGTATTTTGAGCTTTGCTTGCCTGTTTGATTTTTTTGATACACATACATTCTTAGTAATATGTACCAGCAAAGGACAAAGACACTGTGTATGTTGCTTCTCCCTCGCCAGATGGCTGTTAGTACAATGGGAACAGACAAGAGCAGTTAAAGTATTATTGGAGTGCACACTTCAAGATTGCCTCAACCCCTATCTCAACACAAGCAACCAGTTGGGAGGAGCAATGGGGGATTGGGGGGAAGGTATAAAACATTAAAAGACCAAAGAAATGCTTGTCCCTGACCACAGCACAACCTCACTCCTTGCCCCTCCATGGTGTACAAAAGAGGTGAGACAAATACCCAGGGCCCCCCTAAATGGAACATGAGCTGCTAACAGGGAGTTCGCAAGGGAGTTCTCCAGGTGAAGGAGGAGCACATACAGCATTTGTGGGGTAAGTGACTGTCTGCAGTGTGTGTGTTTGTGTTTGGGGGTTACTTGCTGTGTGCTGAGCTTGTGTTTGTCAGGCTGTTTGGCTTGTTTGTTTGAAGGACCGTGTGCTGTAGCTGGCAGTTGGAGGCGGAGCTACCAAGGAAGGTTTGAAAGCTAGAAGCCTCTGGTAATTGGCTGAGCCTTAACCAGTGGGCGGGGCATTCACTCAGGCCAGGGCTTTATAAAGCTGCGCACAAGCGACCAGGGAGCTTAGTGAACAGGAGCTGCTAACAGGGAGTTTCGCAAGGGAGTTTGGCAGGGGAGTAGGAAGGGAGTGGGGGTCCCTTGTCGGTCTCATCTGTGACCCATTGGTCCTCTGAACCTTTCTGTTTAAAGCAGAGCAGAGCGGACAGGGAGCTGCAGACGGGAATTTGAGAGAGTTTGACAGAGGGAGGCTTACAATGGTGAGGAGAACCCGCAACACCTGTGGCAGCACTGCTTCTGTCTCCTCCACCTGCGCCTGTAGCCAGACAGAGCACCAAAGCATGGAAGCTTTTACCCAGATTCTGGTGTGGGCTTGCAAAGACTGTAACTTGCAATTTCCACTTACTGATATCCAGGCTGGGGGTGGCATCTAATGTGAAAGGTGCCTACTGGTGGAATCCCTCAGGCAGCAGGTGGGAGAGCTACAGGAGGAGATGGCTAGGCTGAGGAACATCCGTGTCCATGAGCAATTCCTGGACAGTATCCATGTGGAGACAGCTGACGTAGCTGTCCCAGTTCACAGGACTACTGACACACCAGTGGAGGAGGAGATGGCTCAGGGTGGACACTGGCAGCTGGTTACTTCTGGCAGCAGGCAGTGCTCCACCCCTGCTGTGAACCCTCCTGCTGTGGTAATAGATAACTGTTATGCTCTTCTTGATACAGGAGAGAAGGAATCACCCCCAACAGTTAAGGAGGCGAAGCCTCATATCCCTAAGGCTGGGAGGTCTGCTGCCACCACTGATAATAAGAAATGTAGGGTAGTGGTGGTTGGAGACTCTCTGCTGAGGGGGATGGAGACACCCATCTGTCGCCCTGACCGTTCATCCCGGGAGGTATGCTGCCTGCCAGGGGCCCGTATCTGAGATGTTACAGAGGCATTGTCGAAAATTATCCGGCCTTCTGACTACTACCGCATGCTACTCATCCATGTGGGCACAAATGATACTGTGAGGTGTGACACTGAGCAGATCAAGAGTGACTACAGGGCTCTGGGAGTACGGGTTAAGGAGTTTGGAGCGCAGGTGGTATTCTCTTCGATTCTTCCTGTCGAAGGTAGGGGCCCGGGCAGAGACAGATGCATCGTGCAGGTGAATGCCTGGCTGCGAAGATGGTGTCGCCAGGAGGGCTTTGGCTTCCTCGACCATGGGATGCTATTTGAGGACGGACTGCTAAGCACAGATGGCGTTCACCTTTCGAGGAGGGGAAAGGCCTTATTTTCACACAGACTGGCTAACCTCGTAAGGAGGGCTTTAAACTAGGTTCGACGGGGACAGGTGAGCAAACCCCACAGGTAAGTGGGGAACAAGACCTGGGAGATGGGTTGGAAACAGGAGGGAGCACGGGCTATAATGGCAGAGAGAAAGGAGGGTCAGGGCAAAGCTGGGAGGCAAGATCAAACCGGTATCTTAGATGCCTATATACAAATGCAAGAAGTATGGGTAATAAGCAGGAAGAACTGGGAGTGCTAATAAATAAATACAACTATGACATTGTTGGCATTACTGAAACTTGGTGGGATAATACACATGACTGGAATGTTGGTGTGGATGGGTATAGTTTGCTCAGGAAGGATAGACAGGGGAAAAAGGGAGGAGGTGTTGCCTTATATATTAAAAATGTACACACTTGGACTGAGGTGGAGATGGACATAGGAGATGGAAGTGTTGAGAGTCTCTGGGTTAGGCTAAAAGGGGTAAAAAACACGGGTGATGTCGTACTGGGAGTCTACTACAGGCCACTTAATCAGGTGGAAGAGGTGGATGAGACTTTTTTCAAACAAGTAACAAAATCATCCAAAGCCCAAGATTTGGTGGTGATTGGAGACTTCAACTATCCAGATATATGTTGGGAAAATAACACCGCGGGGCACAGACTATCCAATAAGTTCCTGGACTGCATTGCAGACAACTTTTTATTTCAGAAAGTTGAAAAAGCTACTGGGGGGAAGCTGTTGTAGACTTGATTTTAACAAATAGGGAGGAACTCGTTGAGAATTTGAAAGTAGAAGGAAGCTTGGGTGAAAGTGATCATGAAATCATAGAGTTTGCAATTCTAAGGAAGGGTAGAAGGGAGTACAGCAAAATAGAGACAATGGATTTCAGGAAGGAGGATTTTGATAAGCTCAGAGAGCTGATAGGTAAGGTCCCATGGGAATCAAGACTGAGGGGAAAAACAACTGAGGGGAAAGAGTTGGCATTTTTTCAAAGGGATGCTATTAAGGGCCCAAAAGCAAGCTATTCCGATGGTTAGGAAAGATAGAAAATGTGGCAAAAGACCACCTTGGCTTAACCACGAGATCTTGCGTGACCTACAAAATAAAAAGGCATCATATAAAAAATGGAAACTAGGTCAGATTACAAAGGACGAATATAGGCAAATAATACAGGAATGCAGAAGCAAGATTAGAAAGGCAAAGGCACAAAATGAGCTCAAACTAGCTATGGGAATAAAGAGAAACAAGAAGACTTTTTATCAATACATTAGAAGCAAGAGGAAGACCAAGGACAGGGTAGGCCCACTGCTCAGTGAGGAGGGGGAAACAGTAACGGGAGACTTGGAAATGGCAGAGATGCTTAATGACTTCTTTGTTTTGGTCTTCACTGAGAAGTCTGAAGGAATGTCTAATATAGTGAATGCTTATGGGAAGAGGGTAGGTTTAGAAGATAAAATAAAAGAAGAGCAAGTAAAAAATCACTTAGAAAAGTTAGATGCCTGCAAGTCACCAGGGCCTGATGAAATGCATCCTAAAATACTCAAGGAGTTAATAGAGGAGGTATCTGAGCCTCTAGCTATTATCTCTGGGAAATCATGGGAGACGGGGGAGATTCCAGAAGACTGGAAGGGGGCAAATATAGTGCCCATCTATAAAAAGGGAAATAAAAACAACCCAGGAAACTACAGACCAGTTAGTTTAACTTCTGTGCCAGGGAAGATAATGGAGCAGGTAATTAAAGAAATCATCTGCAAACACTTGGAAGGTGGTAAGGTGATAGGGAATAGCCAGCATGGATTTGTAAAGAACAAATCGTGTCAAACTAATCTGATAGCATTCTTTGATAGGATAACGAGCCTTGTGGATAAGGGAGAAGCGGTGGATGTGATATACCTAGACTTTAGTGAGGCATTTGATATGGTCTCATATGATATTCTTATAGATAAACTAGGAAAGTACAATTTAGATGGGGCTACTATAAGGTGGGTGCATAACTGGCTGGATAACAGTACTCAGAGAGTAGTTATTAATGGCTCCCAATCCTGCTGGAAAGGTATAACAAGTGGGTTCCGCAGGGGTCTGTTTTGGGACCGGCTCTGTTCAATATCTTCATCAACGATTTAGATGTTGGCATAGAAAGTACGGGCTTATTAAGTTTGCAGACGATACCAAACTGGGAGGGATTGCAACTGCTTTGGAGGACAGGGTCAAAATTCAAAATGATCTGGACAAATTGGAGAAATGGTCTGAGGTAAACAGGATGAAGTTCAATAAAGATAAATGCAAAGTGCTCCACTTAGGAAGGAACAATCAGTTTCACACATACTGAATGGGAAGAGACTGTCTAGGAAGGAGTATGGCAGAAAGAGATCTAGGGGTCAGAGTAGACCACAAGCTTAATATGAGTCAACAGTGTGATACTGTTGCAAAAAAAGCAAACGTGATTCTGGGATGCATTAACAGGTGTGTTGTAAACAAGACACGAGAAGTCATTCTTCCGCTTTACTCTGCACTGGTTAGGCCTCAGCTGGAGTATTGTGTCCAGTTCTGGGCACCGCATTTCAAGAAAGATGTGGAGAAATTGGAGAGGGTCCAGAGAAGAGCAACAAGAATGATTAAAGGTCTCAAGAACATGACCTATGAAGGAAGGCTGAAGGAATTGGGTTTGTTTAGTTTGGAAAAGAGAAGACTGAGAGGGGACATGATAGCAGTTTTCAGGTATCTAAAGGGTGTCATCAGGAGGAGGGAGAAAACTTGTTCACCTTAGCCTCCAATGATAGAACAAGAAGCAATGGGCTTAAACTGCAGCAAGGGAGATTTAGGTTGGACATTAGGAAAAAGTTCCTAACTGTCAGGTTAGTTAAACACTGGAATAGATTGCCTAGGGAAGTTGTGGAATCTCCATCTCTGGAGGTATTTAAGAGTAGGTTAGATAAATGTCTATTAGGGATGGTCTAGACAGTATTTGGTCCTGCCATGAGGGCAGGGGACTGGACTCGATGACCTCTCGAGGTCCCTTCCAGTCCTAGAGTCTGAGTCTATGAGCATAAGTTGTAAGGGGTGGGACTGTGGGCATGCATTTCAGGTATAATTATGCCTCCTGTGGGGGAGGGGGGCCAACACTGGGAAACAAGGCTTTGCAGTGTCAGATTTATGGGACACTTATGCTTGCTGGAAACTAACCCCAATAAGCACTGCATTGCCTGCACTTTGGACTTCTGGTCTTCTGCTTTCTGTCTGTGTGACAAGAACCAGGGGAGCGGGTGACAGGAAAACCCTCTAGCACAGCTAGGTTAGCTCCTTTACCCATATTGCAGTTTTCCCTGGGCCATTTCCTGTCTCCCCTCTTTACTTCCCATCTGAGTCTCCCAGCCTCTTCCCTAGCCCTCTTTGCCTGGAGACATTTCACTCCTTTCCCTGCTTAATCAGGATCACTTCCAGGCCTCCCTTCCTGGAGAGCTTTCCTTACACACTCTTCCCTTCAGCTTTCTTTCTTACTCTGAGCTTTTCCCTATGAATTCAGAATCCATAGAGAAATTCTTGCTCCCTGCTTGGCTCCTCACTCCAGCTCTTTCGCCAGCTGGGCCCTGTCAGCATTTAAATCTGGCTCCCTTTATATAGGAACCACCTGATTGCTCTGAAGTGGGACTGATTGTATAATCAAGGTTGGCTTAGCCCAGGAGTTGTAATAACCTTAGTCCCAGATTTGGACCTTAGCGTCCAAAATCTGGGGGTTAGCATGAAAACCTCCAAGCTTAGTTACCAGCTTGGACCTGGTACCTGCTGCCACCACCCAAAAAATTAGAGTGTTTTGGGGCACTCTGGTCCCCCTGAAAAACCTTTCCTGGGGACCCCAAGACCCAAATCCCTTGAGTCTCACAACAAAGGGAAATAATCCTTTTTCCCTTCCCCCCTCCAGGTGCTCCTGGAGAGATACACAGACACAAGCTCTGTGAAACTACACAGAGAGACTCCCCCTCTCTGTTCCCAATCCTGAAAACAAAAAGTACTTTCCTATTCCCCCAGAGGGAATGCAAAGTCAGGCTAGCAATCCAACACACAAATCTCCCCTGATTTCTTCCTCCCACCAATTCCCTGGTGAGTACAGACTCAATTTCCCTGCAGTAAAGAAAAACTCCAACAGGTCTTAAAAGAAAGCTTTATATAAAAAGAAAGAAAAATAAGTACAAATGTTCTCTCTGTATTTAGATGATACAACACAGGGTCAATTGCTTAAAAGAATATTGAATAAACAGCCTTATTCCAAAAGAATACAAATCAAAGCACTCCAGCACTTATATTCATGCAAATACCAAAGAAAAGAAACCATAGAACTTACTATCTGATCTCTTTGTCCTTACACTTAGAAACAGAAAATAAGAAAGTAGAACTACTTCTCCAAAGCTCAGAGCAAGCAGTCAGCCAGAAACAAAGACAAAAGACAAAGACACAGACACTCAATTCCCTCCACCCAAAGTTGAAAAAATCCGGTTTCCTGATTGGTCCTCTGGTCAGGTGCTTCAGGTGAAAGAGACATTAACCCTTAGCTATCTGTTTATGACACGCCCCCCAAATTGCAGACAGTGGGGAAGCTCACTGGCGGCGATTTCCTTCTAGAACTTGAAAATAAACAGATTAATACAACACATACACCTTTACATATACTCCTAAGTATATAACTAATACACTTCTACATTTTAAGAACACTTTTTAACTACTGAATTCTGGGAAACTCTCACGGGAGAGTGCATCAGCAACTTTATTAGAAGCTCCTGTGATGTGTTGAATTTCAAAATCAAAATCTTGGAGAGCTAAACTCCAACGAAGAAGTTTCTTGTTGTTCCCCTTGGCAGTATGAAGCCACTTTAGTGCAGCATGGTCAGTTTGTAGTTGGAACCGCCGTCCCCAAACATATGGGCGTAGCTTTTCCAGGGCGTACACAATGGCATAGCATTCCTTTTCACTGACTGACCAGTGACTTTCCCTCTCAGACAGTTTCTTGCTGAGAAACACGACAGGATGGAAGTTGTGATCTGTTGCTTCCTGCATGAGCACTGCTCCTATACCACGCTCAGATGCATCCGTGGTTACTAGGAATGGCTTGTCAAAATCCGGGGCCCTGAGCACAGGGTCAGACATGAGCGTTGCCTTAAGTTGGGTAAAGGCCTTTTGACACTCATCAGTCCACTTAACTGCATTTGGCTGGGTCTTTTTGGTCAGGTCGGTCAGTGGGGCAGCGATTTGGCTGTAGTGTGGTACAAATCGCCTGTAGTATCCGGCCAAGCCTAAGAAGGATTGGACCTGCTTCTTTGACTTTGGGACAGGCCACTTTTGGATAGCATCCACCTTGGCCTGTAGGGGGTTTATGGTTCCTCGACCCACCTGGTGCCCCAGGTAAGTCACTCTGTTTTGGCCTATTTGACACTTTTTGGCCTTAACAGTTAGTCCTGCCTGCCTGATGCGCTGAAAGACCTTTTCCAGGTGTAGTAGGTGTTCGGGCCAGGAGTCTGAAAAAATGGCCACATCATCGAGGTAGGCAACTGCAAATTCTCCCAGTCCAGCTAGTAGACCATCTACCAGCCTCTGGAAGGTGGCGGGTGCATTTCGAAGGCCGAAAGGAAGGACATTGAATTCATACACCCCCGCATGGGTGACGAATGCTGACCTCTCCTTGGCAGGTTCATTTAGCGGTACTTGCCAGTACCCCTTGGTTAAGTCTATTGTAGAGATGAACTGGGCACGTCCCAACTTTTCCAATAGCTCATCGGTACGTGGCATTGGATAGTTGTCCGGACGAGTTACAGCATTGAGCTTACGGTAGTCCACGCAAAAGCGTATTTCCCCATCTGGTTTGGGTACCAGAACCACTGGAGATGCCCATGCACTGGTAGATGAGCGGATTATACCCATCTGTAGCATGTTCTGGATCTCCCGTTCTATAGCAGCTTGGGCATGAGGAGACACTCGGTAGGGTGGGGTTCTGATTGGGTGAGCATTACCTGTATCAATGGAGTGGTATGCCCGTTCAGTCCGTCCTGGGGTGGCTGAGAACAATGGGGCGAAGCTAGTGCACAGCTCCTTGATTTGTTGCCGCTGCAGACGTTCCAGGGTGGTTGAGAGGTTCACCTCTTCCACGCCACCGTCTTTTTTCCCGTCGTAGTAGACACCGTCAGGCCACTCAGCATCATCTCCCTGGACTGTAAACTGACAAACCTGTAAGTCTCTGGAATAGAAAGGCTTGAGAGAATTAACATGGTACACTTTAGGCTTTAGTGAGGAATTGGGAAATGCTATGAGGTAGTTTACAGCTCCCAGGCGCTCTTGGACCGTGAAGGGCCCTTCCCATGATGCTTCCATCTTATGGGCCTGTTGCGCCTTCAAGACCATAACCTGGTCTCCTACCTTGAAGGACCGATCTCTGGCATGTCTGTCATACCAGGCCTTTTGCTCTTCCTGAGCATCCTTTAGATTCTCTCTAGCAAGGGCTAAAGAGTGTCGGAGGGTGCTTTGTAGGTTGCTTACAAAGTCCAGAATGTTAGTTCCTGGAGAAGGCGTAAACCCCTCCCATTGCTGCTTTACCAACTGTAATGGCCCCTTAACCTCGTGACCATACACAAGTTCAAATGGTGAAAACCCTAAACTGGGATGTGGTACAGCCCTGTAGGCAAACAGCAACTGCTGCAACACTAGGTCCCAATTATTGGAGAATTCGGTGATGAATTTTCGTATCATGGCCCCCAAAGTTCCATTGAACCTTTCCACCAGGCCATTGGTTTGATGGTGGTACGGGGTGGCAACCAAGTGATTCACCCCATGAGTTTCCCACAGTTTTTCCATGGTCCCTGCCAGGAAATTATACCCTGAATCTGTAAGGATGTCAGAGGGCCAACCTACCCTGGCAAAGATGTCTGTTAGGGCCAGGCACACAGTGTTAGCCCTGGTGTTGCCTAGAGCGACTGCTTCTGGCCATCGGGTAGCAAAGTCCACTAAAGTCAGTACGTACTGCTTTCCTCTGGGCGTCTTTTTTGGGAAAGGGCCCAGAATATCCACAGCTACTCGCTGAAATGGGACCTCAATTATGGGGAGTGGCTGGAGAGGGGCCTTGACCTGGTCTTGAGGCTTACCCACTCTTTGGCATACCTCACAAGACCGGACATACTTGGCAACGTCCTTGCCCATCCCCTCCCAGTGGAAGGACTTCCCCAACCGGTCTTTGGTTCTGTTCACCCCAGCATGGCCACTGGGATGATCATGGGCTAAGCTTAAGAGCTTCCCCCGGTACTTAGTTGGAACCACCAACTGTTTTTGCGGCTGCCATTCTTCCCGGTGTCCACCAGAAAGAATTTCCTTGTACAAAAGTCCTTGGTCTATAACAAACCGGGATCGATTAGAAGAGCTGAGAGGCGGTGGGGTGCTCCGTGCCGCCGCCCACGCTTTCTGAAGGCTGTCATCCGCTTCCTGCTCAGTCTGGAACTGTTCCCTTGAGTCTGGGGTCACCAGTTCTTCCTCAGACTGTGGACTTGGGCTTGGGCCCTCTGGAAGCGATGTAGGTGATGGGGTTGTTTCCAGTGCTGGTGAACCGCTCTCCGCTGGTGCACCTGAGGGTATTTCAGGCTCTGGCTGAGCCTTTTGGGTATGGCTGTCTTGTGCTTCTGCCAGTTCTGGCTCGCTGGCGCCCTCGGGCGTTGAGTTTGAAGATGGGGTTGCACTTGCTGGTGCTGGTTGCTGTTCCAGTTCCGGGCCTGGGACTGGAGATGCTGTGGCTGTTTCAGTGGTAGGCATGGAATCCGGGTCCTCTACCTCTGTCTGGGTCTCTGGTAACACAGACGGGGCCTCTGTGGACGGTTCAGGAACAGGAATGGGTCTGGAAGCTTGCCTGGTTTGGCTACGTGTAACCATTCCCACTCTCTTGGCCCGCCTCACCTGGTTGGCCAAGTCTTCCCCCAGTAGCATGGGGATAGGATAATTGTCATAGACTGCAAAAGTCCACATTCCTGACCAGCCTTTGTACTGGACAGGCAGTTGAGCTGTAGGCAAGTCTACAGCTTGTGACATGAAGGGGTAAATTGTAACTTTGGCCTTTGGGTTGATGAATTTGGGGTCAACGAAGGATTGGTGGATAGCTGACACTTGTGCCCCCGTGTCTCTCCACGCAGTAACCTTCTTTCCGCCCACTCTCAAATTTTCCCTTCGCTCCAAGGGTATTTGAGAGGCATCCGGGCCTGGGGATCTTTGGTGTGATGGTGGTGTAATGAATTGCACTTGCATGGTGTTCTTGGGACACTTGGCCTTGATATGTCCCAGTTCATTACACTTAAAGCATCTTCCATCTGATGGATCACTGGGCCGAGGTGAGTTACTGGAGACTGGTGAGGTTGAAGGGTAGGGTATCTGTGGCTTTACTTGGGTGGTATGTGGGGTCTTTGGCTGTCCTCGGTTGTAGGGTTTATGGTCTGTGTGCCCCCTGGGGTAATCGTTCCCCTTGACAGTAGCTTTTTTGCTTTCTGCCAGTTCCATCCATTTGGCTCCAATCTCCCCCGCCTCAGCGATATTCTTGGGGTGTCCATCTTGTATGTACCGTGTGATGTCTTCAGGAACACCATCCAAGAACTGCTCCATTTGTATGAGGAGGTTCAGTTCTTCCAAGGTTTGAATGTTGTTTCCTGTTAGCCAGGCCTCATAGTTTTTTGCAATGTAGTAGGCGTGTTTGGGAAATGACTCCTCTGGTTTCCACTTTTGGTTTCTGAAACGCCGACGGGCATGATCTGGGGTTATCCCCATCCTGTATCTGGCCTTGGTTTGAAAAAGTTTATAGTCATTCATTTGGTGCTTAGGCATTTCAGCTGCCACCTCTGCTAAAGGTCCACTGAGCTGTGACCTCAATTCTACCATGTACTGGTCTTCGGGAATGCTGTACCCAAGACAGGCTCTTTCAAAATTTTCCAAGAAGGCCTCGGTGTCATCACCTGCCTTGTAGGTGGGAAATTTCCTGTGCTGTGGAGCAATATTTGGCGCCGGGTTGTTAGGGTTGGCTGGCACATGCAGCCCAGCTTTTGCCAATTCCAGTTCATGTTTTCTCTGTTTTTCCTTCTCTTCATTCTCTTTTTGTTGTTTTTCCATTTCTTTTTGGTGCTTTTCCATTTCTCGGCGGTGCTTTTCCATTTCTCGGCGGTGGGCCACCTCTTCTTCTTCTAGTTTTCTTTTGTGTGCTGCCTCTTTGATTTGTTCTTCTCTTTCTTTCATCTCCATCTGTCGCCTGTGTTCAGCTTCTTTGATTTGTTCTTCGGCCTCAATTTTTGCCTTAGAAGTCATGATTCCTGTTTTCTGGTGTTGGGGTGCTCTCCGGTGTTTATCTTCTGAACTGCAGGTTCTCTGTTGCCTCCTGAAGTCTGCCTAGCAACAGTGCCTTTAGCTAATTTTCCTTTTCTCTCTCTAGCTAATGTTCAATGAAGGGAAACCAGAAAAACCACTTTATTTGCATGCCTATAAGTGCTGGTACGACTCTCAATGGGAGTGCTATTGTGTGACAAAAGACTGTTAATAGTCCTTAACGACTTCTGCTTAACATGCAAGCCACAAACTGCCAGAGAGAGCAGAAAAAAAAAATTTCTCTCTGGTTCCCTTTTAAAACCAAACTGTTCCTCTCTGCTAAAAAGCCCTTAGCAGAGAAAAGAAAAATATAATATTCCTACTGGCTTCTGGATTCTAGTCCCACCAGCTGCACACCATGTAATAACCTTAGTCCCAGATTTGGACCTTAGCGTCCAAAATCTGGGGGTTAGCATGAAAACCTCCAAGCTTAGTTACCAGCTTGGACCTGGTACCTGCTGCCACCACCCAAAAAATTAGAGTGTTTTGGGGCACTCTGGTCCCCCTGAAAAACCTTTCCTGGGGACCCCAAGACCCAAATCCCTTGAGTCTCACAACAAAGGGAAATAATCCTTTTTCCCTTCCCCCCTCCAGGTGCTCCTGGAGAGATACACAGACACAAGCTCTGTGAAACTACACAGAGAGACTCCCCCTCTCTGTTCCCAATCCTGAAAACAAAAAGTACTTTCCTATTCCCCCAGAGGGAATGCAAAGTCAGGCTAGCAATCCAACACACAAATCTCCCCTGATTTCTTCCTCCCACCAATTCCCTGGTGAGTACAGACTCAATTTCCCTGCAGTAAAGAAAAACTCCAACAGGTCTTAAAAGAAAGCTTTATATAAAAAGAAAGAAAAATAAGTACAAATGTTCTCTCTGTATTTAGATGATACAACACAGGGTCAATTGCTTAAAAGAATATTGAATAAACAGCCTTATTCCAAAAGAATACAAATCAAAGCACTCCAGCACTTATATTCATGCAAATACCAAAGAAAAGAAACCATAGAACTTACTATCTGATCTCTTTGTCCTTACACTTAGAAACAGAAAATAAGAAAGTAGAACTACTTCTCCAAAGCTCAGAGCAAGCAGTCAGCCAGAAACAAAGACAAAAGACAAAGACACAGACACTCAATTCCCTCCACCCAAAGTTGAAAAAATCCGGTTTCCTGATTGGTCCCCTGGTCAGGTGCTTCAGGTGAAAGAGACATTAACCCTTAGCTATCTGTTTATGACAGGAGTTCTCAAACTGGGGGTCAGGACTCCTCCGGGGGTCACAAGACTATTACATGGGGGGTTGCAAGCTGGTAGCCTCTACCCCAAATCCTGCTTTGCCTCCAGCATTTATAATGGTGTTAAATATATAAAAACATGTTTTTAATTTATAAGGGGAGGGGTCACACTCAGGGGCTTGCTATGTGAAAGGGATCACCACTAAAAAAGTCTGAGAACAACTGGCTTAGCCCCAGACTTTCCAGCCCTCAGAGGAGGCCACCCTGTTAAACCCTCCACTATATTCAAACCTGTTCCTTTCTCTTGTAATGGAAACTGAGGGTGCTGCACACCTTCCTATATCAGAACCACAGTTACTTGTTCAGGTAGATTTAAAAGTGAATCCTTTTTTGTTGTAAAGGGGTACATAGTCTTGTTTTCTCATGCAAATAATATGGGCTATGGATGCTGTCTCCAGTCTGCCAACCACCCTTTTAGCCACTGATGATGTTGGTTTCTGGTGCCAGCAAATGTGTGGATTTAGATATTGTGTCCTACATTTATTACAAAGATAGTATGAGAACATGATAGAAAGCCAAATCCTCAAATGGTATGAATCAGCACAGCATCAGCAGAGCTACCAATTTATACCAGCTGATCATATGTCCAAGAAGGAGCATTATTATTCTTTGGAGGCTTCCAATCCTTTTCTTTGTCAAGCTCTGTCCCTTGATGTGAGCATTCTTCATTCATAAGTGTTTTCATGATCTAGTTGTTTTCTTTTCCCCATTCAATATCGAAAGTGTTCTCACTATATATTCTAACTATACTAGAAATATTTTGAACATAAGCCAGAAAACTTGTTTTGCAATACAGAAGCCTCCAGTTTGTATACCTGCCCCAGAGTAGGCCTATTTGTCTCTTTACTATGCATCCCACATTTTATTACATATCTAGCATGGAATTGTTAAAAAGGAAAGTACTTGCACCAGGGCATAATACTAGATTAACCTTCCCCAGTGAAGGATTTTTGTATACAGTACACTTTTTAGTCCTCTATCCAGCTTCCTTGCAAAAGCCCAAAGGAGTGTGAATTTCTACCACTTCCCCTAGAAAACTATTCTGAAGTCCAACAGAACTCACTCTTATGACACTCTTCCTATATCACCAGGAATTTTTCCTGTCTTAACTAGAAATATTGCAGTGAAAATATGTCCAGTGTGATAGGTTGGGTCTTCTTCCAAGCTCACACTCAGGCAGTTTCAGAGTTTCTTCACTTTCAGACATTCTTTTCCCACTAGGGAACTTTATTCCAGTTTTTTGGGGTTCTCCACTATATGGCTTTCACATTTCAGGGGGTGTCTAGTCTCTGAGTTTCCTCATAAAGGTCTGGCTTACCCTTATCAGCTGTTTCCCTCAGTACCCTATAACCAGAATCAGCTACTTCTTGTGCCAAGCTCTCCTTTTTAAGCTTGCTTCCTCCAGCTGTGGCAGATGCTGCAGGTGTGCCTATTTGATAATGGTTGAGCCTAGAGGAGCTCATTAGCCTTCTCCTGACTGGGATGGGGGTGTGTCCCATCATATCCCCTTTGACTACCAAAAACAATTTCTTTATCCCTCTGGAGGTGTTTACACCCTAAAGCTTTTATCACCCATCTTAGTCATTGCATAACCAAACCTAAGTGTATTTAGCACTTTTAATCTTAATCACAAATCACTCCTTCTTGTTTCATAACCACCTGGTTGGTCTTATTTGAACACTCTCCAGTGTGATATCACTCTGGTAGTTTTGTCTAGCTGCTTCTCAAGTACCTCAACCAGTCCCTGACACAATACGTTTGTGTGTGCATTTGTGTGTGCATGCGTGTGTATGCTGCTTCCCACAGGTCCCATTGCCCAGGAATGGTGAACCCCAGCCACTGGAAGATGTGGGCGGCAATGCCTGTGGACAGTCAATGTAAACACTGTCTTGTGGCTCCCCAGCAGATTGCCCTGATGGGCCACGTGCGACCTGCAGAACACAGGTTGCCCACCACTGCTATGCAGTGATTTCAGTGAGAGTTTTGCCTGAATGAGGACTTCAGGATTGTAAACAATAATGATTAGCAATTTGAGTGTATGAAAAATGCAGAATATCCAAAATTAAGGGTTCAAAAAACACTAATTTCTCAAATTCAAACTGAAACATCACACTGAAGACAGTCACTGAGATGATGAAATTATAACTCTGGAGGAAGGTTCTGAGAAAGGAAAGAAAGGTCCTGAGAAAGGAGAGTAACAGCATTAAAAACAATGTTGCTGATATTGGAGAGAGAGCTTTTATACTGGTTTAATCAATCAAAATAGCTTGGGAACACTGAAGCATGGTTTGTAAAATTCCAAGTAATTGTTCTTTATGCAAGTACTATACTTTATATCTTCCAAATTTAACACTGGCACAATATAGGCATTGCAGACTATAGATAAAGATAAGTATGTTTTTTAGTGGCTTGGCATAATGATTACTAGCCAGGAAATGTGGTTAGGGAAGAAGAGTATATAATCTAAAATGGAATGTTCTTTATATTATTCCCTCTCACAGACTATACGATAAGAAGTGATAAGAGGTGGCTGGAATTCAAAGTGTGCATTAATGGCTTGGATATTGCCTTTTCTTTCAAGTTTAAAAATACATGATTATCATATCCTTTATGATGAAGGAGCCATTCAAGCCAATACCTGGTTCAACACAGTATTTCTCCCACTGACACATTGATCAGCCAGAAGTAACATATCATTCAAACAACATTTGTATGTCATCCAGGCATCAGTAGAACCAGCTGTCTAGGCTAATGGAAGTACACAATCATCCTGATGATTTCTGGAATAATCCAAGGGAGATGATGATGATGATGATTCCCTTTGAGACACCTGCCTCTAAAATGGCTCACACTAGTTTTAAACAGCCTGTAATCTCACCTTGAGTGACTGCCAGGTTTCATTTGGATCCTTCATGTTTAATATATTATTTAGATTGCAGTTTTAGTCCTGAAAGGAAGCAATTTAGATTGAAATTAGCAATAGAATGAGAAATTATACTGACAGGCAATGAAGGTTTAGAGAGTTATTCAAAAATATATCTCTATTCTGTGTGTGCATGTGTGTGTGTGCGTACAAGACACACACACACACATCCCACTAAAAATGCTTATGGAACATAAAGACGCTGTGGTTGAGTCTTCAAACAATAAAATTCCTAAATTAAGGATGCGTGCACAACTTCTACTCCTGCCCTTTGCTATATGCATTATGATACACACTTTAATTATGTTAACATACATTATTTTACAAAAAGGACATATGTATTTTGCAACATTTACAATATGTAAAACAATTAGTGCTACTACCTTACAGATTGGCTTTCTATATGCAGAGATAAATTTGGCTTTGGCAGACAAATAGTCAACATACTATTTGTGTAGAAGATGATACATGAAAGAGTCAATGGTCTGTAAACCTTCAGCCAAAAGGTAAAGGTTTCTGGAAGCAGGAGATAATAGCAGAAACACTTTGCCAGCCTGAACTATAGCTCTTACTAATATTTTATGAGATATGGAATCACAGTTAAATTTAAACAGGAGGGGCTTATTAAAGAAATCTACAAACTATACACACAAACAAGCTCCCTCAAAGCCTGAATTCCAGCTTTGCTACTTGGTTATCAGGGACTATTCGCTCTCTGGAACTACACAAAAATCAATCAACAAAGGTATACAGAATCATAGACATGTTGGGCTGGAAGAAACCTTCAGAGATTATCAAGTCCAGCCCTCTGCCCTGTGGCAGGACCAAGTAAACCTAGACCTTTCTTAACAGGTATTTGCCCAACCTATTTTCAAAAACTTCCAGTGATGGGGATTCTACAACTTCTCTTGGAAGCCCATTCCAGAGCTTAGCTATGTTTAGAGTTAGAAAGTTTTTCCTAATACCCAATCAAAATCTCTCTTGCTGCGGATTAAACCCATTGCTTCCTTCAGTAGACACCAAGAACAACTGATCATTGTCCTCTTTATAATAGCCCCCCGTTTTCTTTTCTCAAGACTAAATATGCCCTTTTTTTTTTTTTTTACCTTTCCGCATAGGTCAGATTTTCTAAACTTTTTCTCATTTGTGTTGCTGTCCTCTGGACTCTCTCCAATTTGTTCACAGCTTTTTTAAAGTATGGCCCCCAGAACTGGCCACAGTTCTCCAGCTGAGGCCTCGCCAGCATTGAGCAGAGCTGGCCAATTACTGCCCATATCTTAAAAACAGCACTCCTATTAATACACCCCAGAATGATATTAGCCTTTTATGCAACTGCATCACACTTTTGACTCATATTCAATTTATGATGCACTATAAACCCCAGATACTTTTCAGCAGTATTACCACCTGTACAGATAAAACTCATCTTGTAGCTATGCATTTGATTTTTATCTTCCTAAGTGTAGTATTTTGCACTTATCTTTACTGAATTTCATCTTGTTGATTTCAGACCACTTCTCCAATTTGACAAGGTCATTTTGAATTCTAATCCTATCCTCAAAATGCTTGCAACCCCTCCCAGCTTTGTGGCATCTGCAAACTTTATAAGCACACTCTCCACTCCAGCATCCAAGCCATTAATGAACATATTGAACAGTTCTGGAGCCAGGACTGACCTCTGTGGGGCCCCACTAGATATATCCTCACAGTTTGACAATGAACCATTGATAACTACTCTTTGAGTAGGGTCTTCCAACCAGTTGTGCACTCACATTATGGTAATTTTATCTAGACCACATTTCCCCAGTTTGTTTATGAGAGTGTCATGTAGGAGTCTGTCAAAAGCCTCACTAATATCAAGATACGTCACATCTATTGCTTCTCCCCATCTACTAGGCCAGTAATCCTGCCAGAAAAGGAAATTAGTTAATTTGGCATGACAAATCCATGCTGGGTATTCTTTATAACCCTGTTGTCCTCCAGGTGCTAATACATGGATTATTTAATAATTTGTCCCAGTATCTTTCCAGTTATTAAAGTCAGGCTGATTCCCTGGGTTCTCTTTCCCTACCTTTTTAAAGATAGTTATTATGTTTGCCCTTCTGTAGTCTTCTGGGACCTCACCCGCCCTCCAGAAGTTCTCAAAGACAATTGTTAATGGTTCCAAGATTGCTCTTTCAGTACCTTAGGATAAATTTCATCAGGTCCTGACAACCTGAATACATCTTAAGTTATCTAAATATTCTTAACCTGTCCTTTCCCTATTTTGGCTTGTTTACCTTCCTCCTTGTTGTTAATTCCCCTTTGTGTGTTGAATATCTGGTCACTATTAACCTTTTTTGGAAAGACTGAAGCACAATAGACATTAAACACATCAGCCTCCTTGTTTATATCAACTGTTAGCTCTTCTTCCCCAGTAAATAGACAACCTACATTTTTGTCTTTCTCTTGTTCCTAATGTATTTAAAGAACCTCTTCTTGCCTCTTATGTCTCTTGCTAGGTGTAACTCATTTTGTGCCTTAGCCTTCCTGATTTTTTTCCTACGTTTGAGCTATTCTTTTGTACTCTTCCTTAGCCATGTGTCCTTGTTTTCACTTTGTGTAGCATTCCCTTTTTGATTTTCAGATCATTAAAGAGCTCCTCATGGAGCCATATTGGCCTTTTACTATTCTTCCTATCTTTCCTTTGCATCAGGATAGTTTGCAGTTGTACCTTTAATATTGTCTCCTTGAGAAGCTGTCATAAACAAATAGCTAAGGGTTAGTGTTCTTTTACCTGTAAAGGGGTAACAAAGGAAACCAAACACCTGACCAGAGGACCAATCAGGAAACAAGACTTTTTCAAATCTGGGTGGAGGGAAGTTTTGGGTGTGAGTCCTTTGTTCTTGGTCTGTTCCTTTTCTCATCTCTGAGAGTGATCTTTCTATCTCCAGGCTTTCTAATCTTCTGTTTCCAAGTTGTAAGTACAAGAATAGTAAGAAAATAGGTTTATATTGTTTTCTTTTGTATTTACATGTGTGTAGTTGCTGGAATGTTTTAAATTGTATTCTTTTTGGATAAGGCTGTTTATTCACTTTTTTTCTTAAGCAATTGACCCTGTATATTGTCAACTTAATACAGAGACTATTTTTAATGTCTTTTTCTTTCTTTTTTATATAAAGCTTTTTTGTTAAGACCTGTTGGAGTTTTTCTTTAGTGGGGACTCCAGGGAATTGAGTCTGCAGCTCACCAGGGAATTGGCGGGAGGAAGAAGTCAGGGGGAAAATCTCTTTGTGTTAGATTTACTAAGCCTGATTTTGCACACCCTCTGGGTGAGGGGGAAGAGAGATTAAATCTCTCGGTACTTGTGTTTCAAGGACTGGAAGCAGGGAATCTCCTAGGGTTGTCCAGGGAGGGGAGCTTGGGAGGAGGTAACAAGGAAACAAGGGGAGGCGGTTATTTCCCTTTGTTGTAAGACGCAAGACATCTGAGTCTGGGGGTCCCCCAGGGAAGGTTTTGGGGAGACCACAGTGAGCTAGGCACTGTATAATTCCTAGGTGGTGGCAGCGATATCAGGTCCAAGCTGGTAACTAAGCTTGGAGGTTTTCATGCTAACACCCATATTTTGGACGCTAAGGTCCAGATCTGGGAAGAAATGTTATGACAGAAGCTGCCAGCTCTCCCGAACAACTTATTCTCTTGGATTTGCTTCCTAAGGGACCTTACCTATCATTCCTCTATGTTTGTTAAAGGCTGCTCTTTTGAAGTATGGATATGTGTAGCTAGGTCCACATGGAAGACAAACAGTCCTACTCCCCTTGTCAGAGCCTTTTTGGCTATGACTGCTGAAAATCTAGTAATAGCCATGGGGCCAGCCCTAAACTACAAACCTTGCAAGCAAATGGCAAATGCCCCTTATTGATAAGGGGAGCTGCTGTTACCAATTCTTCCAGTTGCTTCTCTCACTCTACCAACATTATCTCTGTATTATCAGTATTGTGCCCAGAGCACCTAAGCATTCATCCAGGCTTTTTATAATGGTACCCATCACTGTAATACCAATGTCTCAATCTCTGGTAGATTCTGGGTGGCCCACATACTGTATCATACTGCATTCATATCTCTTTCAAGTGGGGAAAGTTGTCACAAACATTTTTTTTTATCATAGAGCATCTTCTTCAGCTTTATATTTCATTATTACACAATATATTTTTCTTTTGCAATCTAGTTAAATTTAATTGGCAGTGGATATTTTTTAAGAAACTGTATAGCCCTCTGGAATGATTTTGAAAAAATGTTTATCCTTTGCACTTTTCATATTTCTATCAACTTCCATGGTAACAGCTGCTATAACACTCTCCATCCTTGTGTGGTTTGAGAACTGTGCAATCCAGTGTGGTTTGCAGTCTAGACTCCAAGCAACCACCAATTTGTCAGGCCAATAGTTATTTTTTTTTGCCTTTGGAAACTATTATATAGGTGTTATTTCTCTGTCCTTTTTTGCTTGTGGTTTATTTCAAGGGTGGTTGATCCGTAGACTTTGTATATTGGTTTTTCATATTGTTTTTCAGTCCTGAAAATGTTGCTTCTCACATTAGAAATTCTCTCTCTGGGTTGTCAAGTTTGTATGTGAAAATCTTTTACTTAAACTTTTACTTGTTTGGGAGAGCAGAAACTCTTTTTAGAGTTTTTCAGTTTAACTCCAGATTGATTTTATTTTTTAAAAAAATAGTAACAATCCATGTTGACAAAATACATCTTACCCATAAGTCTTTTTTAAGAAAACAGGTCAGTGAATAATTGTTTCAGCTACCACTGAAGATAAGGCCACCGCTAGGTTGGAACATGGCAGCAGTTTAATAGTAAAGAGCAGCAAATGAAACAGAATGATAATACTAGCTGACCTGTAGGAGAAATTCAGATAGGCAGAATGTATGTATCCAAATTGGAATTTGGCCAGGACATGTAAAATGTGAAAAGTACCATGGGATTGCTAACGGTTACAAAATGATTTTAAATCATTCTCTGCAAAGGTTTACAGTGACTGGGTGGCTCAGGGTAACATGCTGTGGTCACTGAACCTCAGCTAGACACATGTCCTGTGACTTTGAGGAAGGATGGTCCAGTGGTTAGGGCACTAGCATGAGGCTTAGGAGACCTAGTTTCAAGTTCCTGTTCTTCCAGAGATTCCTATGGACCTTGGGATTAGTTTCTGTGTTTCTCAGGTCCCATCAGTAAAATGAGAATAACTACCTCACAGTGGTGTTGTGAGGCAAAATCATTAAAGCTTATGAGGTGCTCAGCTCTTAGGTACTGATATAGCCCTGTTACTCTAAGAAAGATGGTTTACACTGAAGAAAAATAGCAATTCTTACTCATCACTTGGCTTCCTGCAAACTGTTCACCACTGATGACTTTACTCTCCCTTTCCTCAGGCTAGACAGCAGAGCTATAGCATAGCTTGTAAATTTTCAGGACCTTATCTTATCCCTTGTGTCACAGTACCACTGCAGAGAACCAGAAGTTACCTGCATTAGATTAACATGGATGCACAAGAAAAGGACTTTATTAAAATACGTTACTCTCTGCTCACTTTGACCAGCCTTGAGGACTAATAAAGAGAAAAAATCCAGCAAATTGTTACCTTGTATGCCCACTTACATCAGCATAGCAAGGAAAATAGCTCTAGGGAACACTAAACATCATGAGGCGAGGAGAGATTTTGTATACAACGTAAATATTGGACTACTAGTTTTTCTATACTGTTATTGTTAGATTCTTTACTGTATAACCTGTGTGGTAGAATGCCTGTCAGTCTCTGTTGTACCTGAAGGTTCTTGTAAACAAACAGCATTATGATAAATCTCTTGAGTTTCCCAGAGGCACTTTCTGGTGCTCGAAGCCTGGGGTCATTGTGCAGTCAGTCCTGCAAATATTCCCCTTGACTATCAACTAAGGCGGCACATGCCTGTGTGCTGTGATGCTAGAGTGTTTTAATATTAAACGCACAATACAGACCTCCTGGAATTGGCATATTTAGCAAGTTGGTGAAATCTTTTCATTTCTTCTAAGGACTGGGGAGGAATGAGTATTATGTGTCAAAATGTCAGTGCAGAGAAGAAACTGTCCCTGAGCATACGCTGTTAGAGAGCAGACAGTTCTGGCATAGGCAATGCTGCTACTTCTCAGCGATCCACTGACGAGAAGTTAGACAAACGTGGTTACTTTCTTTGCTAAAATGCAATGAAACCAATCATCTGTGTCATATGGATTGAATGTTAGGGCCTAATTTTTAAACACTGGACTCTAAATCCATATCTGGGCTCTGAAATTCCTATTCTGGGCATATAACTGCTGATTTATGTGTCTAAATTTGAATATAGGCACCCAGTTTAGGCACTCAAATTTGAAAATTAGGACCATAAAGAACTAAGACCAACATAATAATTAAAACGATCCAGAGATGATACATTGGGCCACATTGTACCCCACAGCATCTGTGGTGGAGGGGATCCTTCTTTGTGCAGATGCGCCCCTTCCATATGGAGGGGTTGGTCAGCTGCCTCTGCAGTACTGGATATGTCAACACTGCAATCAGAAGGTGTGATTACAGTACCTGTAGACATACACAAGTTAACTTTAATCTAGCTGCAGTGAAACTGTGGCAGCACAAGCATCTGCATGGGTTTGCCCTGCCCACCTAGAACCTTGGGTACACACTCAAGTAGCCTCAGCCCGTGCTACTGCGGCTTCACTGCTATTGTTACTCAAGCTATCTTCAATCTAGTTTGATCAAAGCTAGCACTGGTATATCTGCAGGTGCTGCAATCACTCCTCCTGATTGCAGTGTAGATGCAATCCCTTCCTAAAGCCCCATAGAGGGCTCTTCACAAGTTTGTATCTGCATCATGGAGACTGAAGGACAAGCAGTGAGTGGTCCCAGAAGAAATGGGCATGGAACCACAGTAAGGGGAGAAGCACATTGTTAGACACAATGAGTAATTTAAGTTGACAGCTGCATTACCTTCTTTGTAGAGCTGCCTTTAGGAGGTTTTAGCCATGGCCAGGGTGGGGTGGGAACCCTACTAGCCTGAACCGAATGGAACCACACTACCAAGGGCACAGAAGTGTCACAGAAACATGGGGCCAAGCCAAAAGTTTGTCCTTCTTGCAGATCTCCCAGGAATTCCTTGGGTCCTGGGGATCCTCCCGGGCTTAAGAGCCTCCCAGATGAGTGCACTAACCCTTGGGCTATCAGATAGTCTAAGGTGGGTCTTTCTCAGTCCTGCCTTTGGAAGTTGTTCCATTTTCTATAAATAATTACAAAGGCATTGGGCCAGAGGGAATGATTCTATAGCCTGGTGATTAGTATACTCACCAGGGTGGTGGGAGATCCAAGTTCATTTCCTTGCTCCAGTGACTATTTACTTACTTTCTCCCATGGAACAGCTTCCATGGGAGAAACTGAGATAAACCCACATCAGAATATCCCACAGCAATTCAAAGCCCTTCACCACATCAGTCTAAGAGGGAAATTTAACTTAGATCTTCCACATCCCAGGTGAGTGTCCTAATCCCTGAGCTACAGCCTATTACAGAAGCACCACCCTCACCTCCTCCTCTGCAATTTTGAGAATCTAGCCTTTAAAAATGCCAGGAAAGAAAATGTTTCAGGCCAAACAACCTGTATTATTCAATCTGAAATAGATTTTCTTGATTTATCAAAACTTTTCAGAATTTTCAAATTTGGTTTGATCCAATCCAATTTTTTTTCAATTTTTCAGAACTGCCAGTGAACCAAAGTAATCAATTATTTGCCCAGCTATGCTGACAGTTTATTCTGTATTAGGCCAATCCCTTCCCAATGGCACAGTTGGGGAGGAATTCTATAAGCAAACTCTTCCCCTTGACCTCCTTCTGTAGCTCTTACCATTGAAGGGAAAGGTCTGGCCCTTTGGAAGGAAGCTTTCCTGGCTTTTTATGAGCAATGGAGTTTGCTTTTTATTTTATCTCCCTAACAATCTAGAGTCACATCCTGATTACTTATTCTGGCACTGACTCCTATGTAGTTGGGCAAACCTTCTAGTAACTGTCTCTTTATTCCCAAGGACTAAAACTGAGATAACAATATTTAGGCTTGGAATAATTTTATTTTTTTATAACTTCGATAGATATCATCAATGTTTATTTTTAAGCATTTTTTTTTCAATTTAAATTTATATTTTCACAGTTGCAGGAAATTATGGGTGAGTCAGACAATAATTGCTTAATGATAGTAGACACTGAGATTCAAAAAGTTAAATCTTTATAACTGTTAATAAACAAATTGTCAACATCATAGGTCAAAATATACAAAATAAATAGTCTTAAATCAAACACTAATACGTTCTCAAGCAGCACTTTCCTTACTTTGCCTTAAATATAAATTTCAATTATTATCAATGAAAATATTTTTTCATCACTTTGTGTGTATAATCAACATTTACCAATAAAAATCTAATCCTTCCAAGCATAACAATATTTACATGCCTCACACAAATAAAGTTTTTAGATTCCCCTCAAAGACAAAAAGTGTTAGGCAGCCAGATAACTTCTAATTTTTGTTCCATGCTGAATGCTAACTGAATTCAAGTTTTCTGAAAAAAAAAAAATTGAGTAGGCAGTGTCCTTTTGTTCTGATATGAACTAATTTTAAATATTGAGTTACAAGAAAGCTCTGTCACTTTTAAAGCAAGCCAAGATCTTGAAAAACAATAACTTTTCACCAGGGGTCGCTCCAGGCCCCAGCATGCCAAGTGCGTGCTTGGGGCGGCATGCCACAGGGGGGCTCTGCCAGTTGCCGGGAGGGCGGCAGGCAGGGTGCCTTCGGCGGCATGCCTGTGGAGGATCCGCTGGTCCCGCGGCTTCAGTGCCACGGGACCGGCGACCGACAGAGCGCCCACTGTGGCATGCCGCTGTGCTTGGGATGGCGAAATATCTAGAGCCGCCCCTGCAAATCACTTTCTACAAATGCAACCAGGTCTTCTTTATTAGTGGCTGTACAACCTTAGCTGTTAGACCACCTGAAAAGCTTTGGGCTAGCATTGCCATTGGGGTGAATTTACTTCTGCTTAAAATACGGAAATTTTTATTTTTACCATTTCAACTGAGTTGGAAATCTATTCCAATTGTGTAAATAATGGAACTCGGTAGGGTAAGCTTTTCATCACAGTGTGACACACCTTGGGCATTAATAAGAATGCCTGCTTCGTGGCAAAAAAAGCAAACCAAAGGCCAACGCTTTTATCTCAACTAGGTAAAATACTCAGGGTAGATGGATGGATGGGCAGACAAGGCACATTAGAAATACCTATAATAGCTGAGTGCCTAAAACAGAGGGATATTTTTCTGTCTCGTGCATGTCGTGTGTGTGTATATGTGTTATTCTTAAAGTGGAGCTTCATTTGTTTTCTTCAATATTGGAAACAAAAACCCTTCACGACAAATTTTATCATATGCATTTACAAAGTTTATTAGCTCAGACAGATGACAAATTAGATTTCTCTCCATTTTAAAAGCAGGTGTAGTGAAATTTGTGTGCGAACATCCACTACATTTATATTTTGAAGGGTTATTGATGCAAGTAGCACATGACGTAAAAAAAAAAGCCTTTGGCTGATTCTTGCTGAGGATTTTTCTTTGGTGCAGCACTGAGAGTAAACATTAGAGTGGAAAAGTTAAACTTAAAAAGGTCCCTGTTACACTCAAAAAGAGAAGAATTAATATCCTTTTTTTGGTGTGCTGTGCAGTTCTGCAGCACTGATTTGATGCACACATGGTGCACAGCTGTTAATATTTGAGTCCAACCCTTGAGGGGGATAAGGATGGAAGGGAGAAACACAAATCCCTGCAGAGACCACTTTTTGGGAAGAGAAGATAGTTGAAAATGGTTACTCGATTATTTTCAGTTATGTGTAACTCTCTAAGGTAATGATCTTGCATACAGATGTGCAGACAGACTCCTGCATAGCCCCACTGACTTCAGCGGGGGTCAGTCTGTGTCTAAATGTCCATCTTCCTGGATCTAATTGCAACATCAGGGCCTGTATTTTTTTAATGTCTTATTATTATGTCTTCTAGGTTTTTCACAAACAATACTGAAGGCTTGCCAATTCTATGGCACCTAATAAAGGTAGAATAGGATTATTTAGAGGTGATTATATTGATATATTGATTAAAGATGTCTGTTAGGTCTGTCAATGATGATACCAAACCAGAGCTGACATGGGAAATAACCTAATTCCTTTTTTAAGGAACCTCAGTTTTATATATCTTAGAATGTAAAAGGACAAAGTAATTGCACATACGGGTGCAAGGGTTTAAAATTGATAAAGAGACCATCATAATCCTTCCTTTAAAAAGAAGATTAATATTGAAAAATTTCTGACTGGGAAGGGTTTATAAATTCTTACATACAAAACCAGAAAGTTTTAATTCCACTGTTACTTTCTAAAGCTCTGGTAGTTAAAATTATTAAATAATATCGACAAATATTGATTGTAACCTGCCAAATAAAAGACCAGAAATTAACACCCCAGCCCACCTATTAAGAAAATGTCTGTATGATGAGATGAGCCTTGCCGCCTGCCCAGTGCATTGTCAGACAATAGAAGAGAAACAGTGGATCAAGACAGAGGTAACAAAAGGAACCTGCTTATGAAGATACACTGCTCACAAATGAGATGATTCCCAGGGCTGCATAATACATTAAAATAAAGGTAGTTGCTGCCTCCGTGAGCTCTTACACTCTAAAGGGCAGACACACAGAAATTCAACAGTGGGGATGCTCTTCTGTGTGTGTTTCCCCCTTCCCTTTCTTGTATATGGCTATAAACTCACTTTTGGGGTATCTGTCAGTTTGTAAGCTCTTTCGGGGAGGGACAGTATTTTTGTTCTGTATTTGTACAACATCTAGCTCAATGGCATCCTGTTGCATGACTAAGGCTCCCAAGTACTATGGTAACACAAATTACAAATGAATGAAATTTTAAGAGGGACTGAAATGAAAAGAGCATGGTGGTTTGATAAATGGGGATAAGAAAAGCATTCCATATACAGAGAGGGCAGTGGGAGGAGATGACCAAGGCTTAAGGCTGGTCTTTCTGACAGACTGGTAGGACCACGATGGGGGCCTTGTGGTAATGCAGGATCCAAGATATAGTCGGGGATAGAACAGTGGAAGGCTCTGAAGACAAATTAAACTTGATGCAGAGCTTAAGAAGGAGCCACTGGAATGATTCAAAGTGACATGATCAAACGTATGAGAAAAAATCTTCTGGAGATCTTTGGATTAAGAGTGCTGTATAATTGCAAAATATTACTACTTTTCTGTGGTGGCCATCTTCTTACACTGGTCTGAGAAATGCTGGTTTTAATTAGAAAAATAATTGGCAAATCCAGTTCAGAGCTAGTGAGAACTGTTTCTCAAAGTGTTAACTTTCAGATTATGGTGCCAAGCCAAATGAGTACAGGTTTTTCTCTTTTTCATTTAAGCCATCTAAACTGTAGGTCAAACGTTTGGATAAAAGTAAGTCTATGGAAATTTGCCTTTTGTTGTACATAGGCTATCTTTCCCTATTATATTATTTCAGAGTTTTCTGTTAAAGTTATAATGCTCTTAATCATCTTCTCTGTGATATCTACAAGACCAAGGACAATGGTGGAAATATTCAGCCCTAATAGTTCTGCGGCTTAGGCTGGCACATGCATTCATCATATGCAAACAGCGTCTATAACGGGCTGCGTTATTCTCATTTATTTTGACAAATCTCAAAAGCTTATTTTTTTAAAAATAATCTCAACAAAGAGTTTAATTTTTTTGCTGCAATTAATGCTTTTCTTTAGGCTTAAGCACACTGTCCAATTATTATATAAACTCTACCAATCTCACTTCCCTTTAAGAAGTTTGCTAATATTTTCTGTTTTAAAGTATGCAGCATTTTTCCTTCATGTATCACACAAGAAGTGACTGTTTCAACTGCATTTTGTATAATATTCTCCTGTCTGTAGAGGATGCTCACAGCCCTGAAGAGTGAGAGACCATTGCAGCAGGTACCTTAAAACTAAAGTAGATTAGAAAATGGACCCTGTAGATTTTATGGGCCTGATTTTCCTCTCATTAACAATGGCATAAAACCATTGGCTTCAATGGAATTATCTCAGGTTTACAACAGTAGAAGGAAAAGGAGAATCAGGCACTGTGTTTATTTTCATTTTATATCTTCCAAGAGACTACTGGGAGTGGTGTTATGGGGAAGCAATGAAAGAAATGGTAAGAAAAAGGAGACCCCTCTCTCTGCCCAGATCCCCACAAAATGAAGAGGTAGAACATGTTACAGTCAATGAAGAAAATGTATTTATCCCTATGAAAGTCTTTTACTGCTTATTCCCATTGCATCAGGAGGATTCTCAGGATCAGCAGGTAAGACCGACGCACTAACATCAGCATTCTCTTTGTAGCCAACTTCAACAGTGTAGAAGTGCAGGTCATGAAACATCAATTCTGCTGGGCAGGCCACTGTGTCCATATGCCTGACACTCGCCTCCCGAAACAAGTACTCTTCTCTATTAAGTCAGGGTATGGCTACACTTGAAATTTCAAAGCACTGCCGCGGCAGCACTTTGAAGTGTGAGTGTGGTCGGAGTGCCAGCGCTGGGAGAGAGCTCTCCCAGCGCTGCACGTAAACCACATCCCTTACTGGCGTAGCTTGCAGCGCTGGGAGCCGTGCTCCCAGTGCTGTGGAACTGATTACACTGAGGCTTTACAGCACTGTATCTTGCAGCGCTCGAGGGGGTGTTTTTTCACACCCCTGAGCGCGAAAGTTGCAGCGCTGTAAAGTGCCAGTGTAGCCAAGGCTGATGGGAAGAAGGGCTTCCAGAGGGCAGTGGAAGCGCTTCAAAGCCATACTGAAAGTGCACCTTAAAAAGGGAGGCATCATCCTAACAAACTGGGAGGATTTGGCGCTGAACCAGAGGTGAAAGTAAGCGGGTATGGGCCGGTACGGAGGATCAGTAAGAAAAGGAGACTGAATGAGGGAGGGAGAGAGAAGCCTGCTCCCTGCATAAGAATAGTTTAAACTCAGCTGTTCCCTGATTGTTCAGCCTCCAGAGCTAGGTTTCTGGCATCCTTGTTAATTTCATTCACAGTAGCTGGGAGGAGGGGGTCGAGGGGAGGGTGTGTTTGATCATGGCAGGGGCAGTCCTTTTCTGCCCCCGGGGATGAGGGGATCTTTCCAATACTAATATACACAACAAATACAAGCATTTGGCTGCGCAGCTTAAATCCAGAGCTAATAAAAGCAGGTGGAAGGGGAAAACTCACTGTCACATTGGTTTCTCGTCTCCTCCCTCCCACTCCTCCAGCCAGGCTGCAGACAAGGCTCTGCATTCCTCCCCATTCCCTCTCAGCAGAGGTTTTCCTCTAGGCTCCAGCTTGCAGTAGGGAGACTGGCTGAGATGCCTGCTGCTGCTGCCTGCAAAAGAACAGTTTAAACTCAGCTGTTCCCTGTGCAGTTCAGTGCCCAGAGTTAGGAGCCATTTCTGGCATCCTTGTTAAATTCACTCCCAGTTGTTGTTGGGTGTGTATGACCATGGCAGGGGCAGTTCTTTTCTGCCCCCGGGACGAGGGGATCTCCTAAACACAATCAAAATCAGGAACCATTTCCAAGTTCAAATCTATCCCATTCCCTCCTCAGCAGAAGATCATGGTTGTGATGTCCAAACTGCTTGCAGATCCTCTTTGAAATGTTACTGTTTAAAAAAAACAACATAGAGAACATGGAGAACATGGTGGAAAGATGTGTCATGATGATTAGGGTTTATTTTGGGCAAAGCAATTTTGCTAAAGCAACTAAAGATTCACAGGGAAAGCAAATAGCCTCCATAGACAAAACCACAAAGGGACTGGAGGGGAAAACTGAATATTCAGGGAAATTATTGTGCCTTCTTTGAAAGAAATAGCAGTTTTCATTCCAATCCACCCTCTTTATATATTGACTTAAACACCTGAAATGTCCTTAGGACATCGGGTGCAACCTCAGATCTCTTTTTGTTTTGTCCTGCCTGCAGAGTGCAGAGCCTGAAATTGACAAAACTTTCTCTAAATATCATGTATATTTCATGAAGGCTATTCCAGTTGTCCTTTATGCACCCCTGACTTCCCCTCCCTCCTCTTCCTCCCCCCTACACTCCCTCCCTGGCTGGCTGGCTGTGGTTTTTGCCTTGGTTACTTACTCCTTGGCAGACCCAGCCCAGCGGCACCTGCTGGCTCTCTGCAGGCAGCAGGCCACAGGGGCCAGTTGCTGGGGTCACTGCTGGTCGGTAGCAGGCTGCAGCTGCATTGTTTGTGACACATTCATACACATACACACAGTCAGAGGTGAAAGTAAGCGGTTCGGTCCGGTACGGCGTACTGGCAAGAGCCAGTACGCCATGCTGGACTGCATTGACTTCCACGGGGGGATTGAAAGGGCTCTGGGCTGCCCGCAGCTGTGGGTAGCCCTAAGCCCTTTGAATCCTGGCCGTGGCTCCAGCGGCCGGGCTGGGGCTAGGATTTATAGGGCTCACAGCTCCCTGCCACTGCGGGCAGCCCAGAGCCCTTTAAATCCTGGCCGTGGCTCTGGCGGCCAGGCTGGGGCCAAGATTTAAAGGGCTCCGGGCTTCCCTCAGCGGCAGGAGCTCTGGGCCCTTTAAATCCCTGCCCCAGCCCCGAAAGCTCGAGGTTCCCCCTGGCGGCCAGATCCCCGGGCCCTTTAATTTGCCCTTGAGCCCTGGGGGGTTCCCAGCCACCTCTGCAGCTGGGAGCTCCTGGTTGATTTAAAGGCTCTGGGTCTCCCAGCCACAGCTGGTTCCCCAGGGCCTTTAAATCTTGAGAGGCCATGCCTCTTCTGGATGAGGCCATGCCCCCCTAAGGACTTCGGCAGTACCATTAAGTCCTGTAAGTTACTTTCACCCCCGCATGGAACAGAACACAGTGGCACCATACTATACCCCAAGCCACAGCCCACTCTGAGAACAGACGTGCTCATGAGACAGAAGTGACAAAGGAGGTAAGAAGGGTAACAACACTCCAGCTAACAACTATGTCTGCAATCAACAAATAGTTCGTTTGTAAAACCCACTGGCAATACAGATTATCAAAGAACCAGTGAGCAAAATGATACAGAAATATGACACTGTCTAGTAGCATTTGTATATGAGGACTGTCACTGATGGAAGAGTATTCAGTGATTTCTTTGTATTAACTGTGTTATACAAAAAGTTGTACTAAAATCTTCTGCTCATTTTAAAGGCCAAATAGGTTTTTTTAAATGGCTTGGTCATTTTTAATGGGATCTAATTAGGATGGAGAAATTCCTGCCATTTTAACTCATGCAGACAGTACATATTTGAGTATTCTGGATTCTACAATTAATTTAATTTCATCTGAATAAAGCCCTACTTTTTTTACCCATTTACTTTGTATATAAAAATTCACATTCATAAGGCAAACTTGGGAATCAGGCACTGTAATATTTCTCCACTGCAATAATTTTAACAGAACATTTGTTATTTGTCCAAATGGTTATTTATGCTGTTACTTTTGTTCTCTCACAGCTTCACGATTAGGAAAATTAATGCAAAGTCTCCACCTAGTGGCCAACTATATTTCAATGGCTCAAAGTATTTTGGTGCTTATTCAATACACACCTTCAATACCCCTCATTTAATCAAGTGAAAATAACGCATGCCAAGTATTTTGAATCACCCAATAGGAGTGAAAATCTGAGCTGTGGAAATAATAAAATCCCTATTCTACTGTGGATACAGAGACATTCATAGCTGCATTTCAGATTTGGTATCTAGTACTCTCATTCCCATACTGTACCAGTCTTGCTAGTGTGCTGATTGCAAGACATTTGGGTTTGTGATGGACAGATTTCAGGGATCCTGGGAAGGCAGAGAACTATGGTTTTGTACAGGTGGTAAAAGTGATGGCTTGTTGGTGCAGGGTGCAAACTGTAGGACTTTACAAGCTTTGCTTGTCAGATGATCAAAGAGCAATTTTAACAATAACCTTGGGAAAAGAGAGTATTGTACTCCTCTGAATCAATGGGAAGCAATACAATGGCAATCTAGGAGAAAAATAATGAAGGAACAAGACTAAACAGAAAATAAAATCTGAATTCAAAATGAAGATTGAAGGCTCTGCCTATGCAGAAATATTTGGAGGGAGGAAAAGTAAATGGTATGTCCTCATCTCTGCTGAGGCCTCTATGTGCTCCTATAATACATACATTATGGTCATCAGTATTGCTACTCCTAATAATAGCTATAACACTAAATAATGTAACCTATATCCCTTGTGGTACAGATTTACTCCCCATTGTATATTTATTAGAGCTTTGTCTAGATTTGTGATTACTGCCAGTAGCACCTAGAGTTTCTAATGGAGATTAGGGCCACATTGAACAAGGCACTTCATAAACACAGTACAGAACAGCCTCTGCCTTGAATTGTACAGGAAACTATCTACTGTAAAGTAAGTAAAATTTTCAAAATCACCTAAGTGACTTAGGAGCCTGAGTCTCATTGAAAGTTGCTGAGATCCAGGTTCCAAAGTACCTAATTCACTTTTGAAAATAGGACTTTGGCTTCCAGATTAGTTATGTAATTTTGAACATTTTTACCCTGATTGTAATGATTGCCCATGGTCTAATGGAAAACTGTGGTAGAGCTGGGAATATTAATTTTAATGTGAAATCTTCTCTAAAGCCACTATGAGGAGAAACTGGAATCTTCCCATGCAAGCCAAGTAAGGAATGCTGAGATCATGGAGACCTAGAATATCAGGGTTGGAAGGGACTTCAGGAGGTTATCTAGTCCAAGCCTCTGCTCAAAGCAGGACCAATCCCCAGGCAGATTTTTAGCCTGGTTCCCTAAATGGTCCCCTCAAGGACTGAGCTTACGACCCTAGGTTTAGCAGGCCAATGCTCAAACCACTGAGCTATACCTCCTCCCCCCAGGGACAAAACACCAGGAATGATGTTGTGCATCCATGTATATGAAGGTCCCTGCTGAGAGATTGGACAGGTAATTCCTAAGAAACCAAAGGACTGCACTTCCCAGAGCAGCCTGGGAGGAAGAGAAACAACAAGCTAAACAACCAACATAGATACCAATGTGCAAGGTTACTGTGCTAATGTTAACAATTTATAATTCTTGACTTGTAGTAGTAGCACTTCCCCCAGCAGTAATTACACAAGCAAGAAAGTAAACAATTTAACTCACTTTATTGTCAAACCTAGAAGCACAATTTGGATTTGGAGTGTTGTTATTGAGAGAGTAAGTGTTGACTGTCCGTCCCACAAAATGAAACAGGCTCCACCCTAGGGGAGGAAGAGCAAACAGCTTAGGATCCTTTCCAGAGAGGTCAAGGTCACAAGCTGCTTGGGAAAGGCTGTGGTCCCTGCTCTGAGAGGTGCCACAGACAATGAATAGGAGTTCATGTTTTCATAATATTCTAAACTTCGGGACACAAGGCATGGTGAGCTGCTGTTACACTTGTTTGTGCTCTTCCCTTGTGAAACAAACCCCAGCAGGGAAACAGGCAGTGAGTTTGCTTTCACTTTTAGCCAGCATTTAAACTGAGCAAATACAACAAAGATGTACTTGTGACTGTCTGTACCCCTATGCTCACCCCTTTTGCATTGGATTATGGTAAATCTTGTACAAAGTATGTCTTGTGAGGTAATATTTGAAAACTCATAATTTGCCGATTATTGTCCTGGTAAAATATGTGTGACATCACTGTGCATAAAGTTATAAGATTTTGTGTGTGACATTAATGAGACAGGTTCCAATCGCTCTGGAGGGCAGTCACCCAGTTCCCCAGAGACAAAAGGCTAGTCAATGCCTCAGCCAGATGTCAATGAGATCAAATGGATCATCACCAATTAAGTGGCAACTCTTTGGCAGGAGAGAGGCAAAAAATACATTTTGACAAAGAAGCGGCTCAAGGTTCCTGTCCACACAGACTTTGTCACCTAAACTTCAGCTGGAGATGATTCTTGCGCAAGAGTAAGGGCTATAAGAGGAGTGAACAGATGCTCCAAATAATTTCTCCCTTTCTCTCTACCAGTGGCATCAACAACACTTGAAGAAAAAAGGAAGCAGCATTGGACTGGGGGGGATCCTGACAGAAGGATACAGACAGTAAGACTGTTGAAGCTTGTGGGGAGATGGACTTTTGCTTTGAATTGACTTAGCTTGTTAAGTTACATATTAGTTGTGTTTTACCTTTTATTTCTTTGTAACCAATTCTGACATGTATATCTCATTACCTGTGGTCACTTAAAACCTCTATTTTTGTAGCTAATAAATTTGTTTGACTATTCTAGCTAAACCAGTGTACTTGGATTGCAGTATTTGGGAAACTCCATTTTCAATAATAAAAGGGGGAAGGATGGCTCAGTGGTGTGTGCATTGGCCTGCTAAACCCAGGGTTGTGAGCTCAGTCCTTGAGGGGACCATTTAGGGATCTGGGGCAAAAATCTCTCTCGGGATTGGTCCTGCTTTGAGCAAGCAGTTGGACTAGATGACCTTCAGAGGTCCCTTCCAACCCTCACATTCTATGATTTGTGCATATCATTTTCTATTAATGAAATGATGGACTTTATATGAGCTTGTATCCTCCAGGAGGGTGCTGGGCAGTACAAGAGGCATATTTCTGGGGGAAAGACTGGGACTGGGAGTTTGCTGGTGTTGTACTGCACTGTAATTCACCAGTGGCTGGCTACAGCACTCCTACAGTATAGCTGGGTGTGATTTACATGCTGGAGGCAGACCAGGAGTGTTTGCTCTCACAGCAAAGCAGTGTAAAAGGCACTCCACATTGGAGAAGTGAAGGGACACAATTGTCCATCAGTCCAGATTGCACCTTGGGTAATGTCATAGTACTCTTAGCAAACCATTTCCTCATAGAGTGTGCAAACAAGAAACAAGAGTAGGCAGCTGAAGCAACTAAGACTGATCCTTTAGAACAGAGGTCAGCAACTTTTCAGAAGTGGTGTGCTGAGTCTTAATTTATTCACTCTAATTTAAGGTTTCACATGCCAGTAATACGTTTTAATGTTTTTAGAAGACCTCTTTCTATAAGTCTATAATATATAACTAAACTATTGTTGTATGTAAAGTAAATATGTTTTTTTAAATGTTTAAGAAGCTTCATTTAAAATTAAATTAAAATGCAGAGCTCCCCAGACCGGTGGCCAGGACCCAGGCAGTATGAGTGCCACTGAAAATCAACCGGTGTGCTGCCTTTGGCACACATGCTATAGGTTGCCTACCCCTGCTTTTGAATCACAAGTTTAAACAAACAGTGATGTAGGAGTTCCAGCCCAACTAAAATCCTACCACGCTCTTGTTCCAGAGCACACAGGTAAAGTACCTCAGCATTCTAAGGAAATGTCTCTCCAAACTATTTTTGTCAACTTCAAGACACACCAAGTACACTAAAAATTCTGAAAATTCTTGATAGCTTTGCACTTCCTACAAAGCCAGGCCCACAGAGAAGCATAATACCCCACACATGTACAGTACTCATTCAATAGGCAGCAAGAACTGTGGAAATTTTCCCAGTCACCACATCACAGAATAAAAGAAATTAGGAGCAAAAACACCTTTAACGTCAGCTGCTCTACACCCCCCACTCCTCTAGGGATCAGCCCAGGGTTGTTCCCCTCAAGCACTTTGTCTAATCTAGTTTTAAATAAGCCATATAATGAGGCTTCTACAGCTTCCCTTGGGATCTTATTCTCCATTCTAATAGACCTCATTTCCAGGAAGTTTAAATTATTTTTAATTTCCTCCCATTACTCCTAGTTACTTATAATTATATTACACTTCATGCAGCAAAACTTATTTGAAATGCAAGTCTTTTTTAAAAAAAAATCCTTTACCAATATTAATAAACTTCCATTATTTACAGAGGATCTTCTTTTTGAAGGGAATTTAATTCTGGTGAAAGGCTCCAGAGTAACAGCTCTGGAAAGCAAAATCCTCTATTTATATCCACAAATCAGCTAAAACATCAGTGCAAGGATCCCCTACAAATGTGACCCAACCAAGAACTAGGTTTTACCACAAGGGAGACAGATTAGATCAGTCTTCAAGCCCTTTATATTTTTTTCAATTTGGGGGGGGGTTTAAAAAGGATAAGAAGAAAACTGTTTTGGTGTGTTATCTGTCATCACAACATCATATAGCTAATAGGCATTCTATTGTTATGGCTGGTTTAAATAAGAAATGGATATTTGTCACTAACCAATTTAATCCAGGGAAGTCAAGCTTAACAATGCCCCCCCCCAAAAAAAAACCCACCCTCAAAAGGTTCCTAAAGGAAAAAGCAGCAATAAAATACTCTCCCCCTGAAACTGCTGTTGCTGAGATTGTCCAACTCCAGACCTTTCCCATGACTTTGCGATTGCCGTCCCCCAAGAATTTAGGTCAGGAACTGTGCTTATGTGCAGCCCTCCCAAACGAGAAGATAGCTTGCTGGAGCTGACTTTATATTCTTGAAGTAAGGTATCTCATCAGAACAAGTTTCCTTTCAAAAAGAGAAAAGCAAAGCAAAAATAGACAATCTTCCCTAAAGAGATCCTGTTTCTGCATTTTTAGAGTCTGTCACCCCACCCCTATACACAGAAATGTAGGATCCACTTTTGGGGTGAGGGACAATAATTACTCTAAAGACAACTTACAAGGTCATTATTGATAGTCAAGGCCCCAATCCTTCAAAAATGCATGTACATGCTTAACTTTATGCACTGACCTTGACAGATTCAAAAATGGGATTTAGGCAACTAGCATATGCTTTAGGCACCTAAATCCCAGGATCAAGCACCACTGGTATTTCTGAAACCCTGGGTGCCTATGTTTCTGCTTCTGCACACTACTGCTCCACTCTAGGCATCCAGAATGATGCACAAGCTGGGGCATTCCTTACCAGATCGAGCTCCCGGGGCAAGCACAAACAAAACAGCCAGGGGACTTAGGCACCTAAAACTATTTCTAGCACGAATGAGTTAGGCAGACACTAAACTCCATGCAAAATGGCCAGAAGAGATGTTGGCACCAACCACCTTATAACACACTAGTAAGAGCAGTCATCAGGAATGTACGAGACCCAAGCTCAATTCCCCGCTTCTTCTGTGGAGAAGGGAATTGACCAGTTGGGGGACTCACTGCTCAGAAAATTGAACAGGTCTATGGGATATTCTGATGTTCCGCTCCCTCTGTAATTCCTGTTGAAGCTGTTCCACTGTGGATAAATAATGGAAGAGCCATTGCTCCACAATAGCGAGAGAGCACAAGCATGATACTAAAAAGAACAGGAGTACTTGTGGCACCTTAGAGACTAACAAATTTATTTGAGCATGAATTTTCGTGGGCTACAGCCCACATCCGAAGAAGTGGGCTGTAGCCCATGAAAGCTTATGCTCAAATAAATTTGTTTGTCTGTAAGGTGCCACAAGTACTCCTGTTCTTTTTGTGGATACAGACTAACACGGCTGCTACTCTGAAACCAAGCATGATAATGTCTCTATAGCAGGGGTGGCCAAACTTACTGACCCTCCAAGTCACATACGACAATCTTCAGAAGTTCGAGAGAAGACGGTTACTCACCTTTGTAACTGTTGTTCTTCGAGATGTGTTGCTCATATCCATTCCAGTTAGGTGTGTGCGCCGCGCGTGCACATTCGTCGGAAAACTTTTACCCTAGCAACTCAGTGGGCCGGCAGGTCACCCCCTAGAGTGGCGCCGTGATGGTGCTCGATATATACCCCTGCCGGCCCACCCGCTCCTCAGTTCCTTCTTGCCGGCTACTCCGACAGTGGGGAAGGAGGGCGGGTGTGGAATGGATATGAGCAACACATCTCGAAGAACAACAGTTACAAAGGTGAGTAACCGTCTTTTCTTCTTCGAGTGATTGCTCATATCCATTCCAGTTAGGTGAATCCCAAGCCTTACGTAGGCGGTGGGGTCGGAGTGAAATGTGGCAGAATGAAAACTGCTGAGCCAGAGGCTACAGCATCTCTTGACTGTTGAACCAGGGCATACTGCGAAGCAAAGGTATGGACCAAGGACCAATGGAGCTGCGCGACAGATCTCGTGGGTAGGAACACGAGCCAGCAAGGCGGCAGATAAAGCCTGAGCCCTGGTAGAATGCACGGTGATGTGGCTTGGGGAAATATGAGCCAAATCATCACAAGTGCGGATGTACGCCATCACCCAAGATGAGATCCTCTGAGAGGAAAACAAGCAAGCCCTCCCTTTGGTCTGCTACCATGACAGAGCTGGGGCACCTTACGAAATGGTTCTGTCAGCGCAATATAAATACGAGCACTCCACAGATGTCCAGGGAGTGCAATGGTTGCGCCCATTGCGTTGAGCTGTGGGTAACATGAAAGGTCGAAACCACCTTAGGGAGGAAAGCCGGGTGCGGTCATAACTGCATCTTGTCTTTGTGAAACCTAGTGTACGGCGGAACCACCGTAAGAGGTCTGAGCTCGGAGACCCGTCTGGCTGATGTAACAGCTACGAGGAAAGTTGTCGTCCAAGACAGGTATAGCAGAGGGCCGGTCGCGAACGGCTCGAATGGGGGAGACATAAGTCTAGTTAAAACTAGGTTGAGGTCCCAGGTTGGGGCTGGGCTGCGCACCCGAGGGTGCAAGCGCTCCAAGCCCTTGAGGGACCTCGAACCCATAGAGCGTGAGAACACGGAACGGCCACCTTAGCCTGGCTGGGAGATAGAGATGGCTGCTGAGTGTACCCTCAGAGATGATACCGCCAGGTCCTGCCGCTGAAGGCCAGAGGCAGGCCAAATAGAGGGGATCGAGACCTCAGCAGGAGCAAGATCGAGCGTATTGCAGCTGTAGAAGAAACGCTTCCACTCGGCCCGGTACGTTGACCAGGTGGAAGGCTTCCTGTCACCCCGGCTCAGTTACGCAGCGGCCACACCGTGAGGCGAAGAGGCTGCAGGTCCGGGTGACGAAGCTTGTCGTTGCCCTGAGTGATGAGGTCTGGGTGGGGTGGCAGGGTAATTGGGTTGGTTATTGACAGGCCGAGCAACGTGGTACATCAGTGCTGCCTGGACCACTCTGGAGTGATCATGATTATGCGCGCTCTGCCCTTGCGGAGTTTGAGCAGGACCTAATGAACCAGTGGGAACAGTGGGAAGGCATAAAGGAGTTGGCCTTTCCACGGCATCAGGAATGCGTCCAAGACCGATCCCGAGGAGAGACCTTGGAAGGAGCAGAACATCTGGCATTTTCTGCCCTTGCGGTGAGCGAACAGATCTATGTGAGGAAACATCTCCACTTCTGGAAAGCAGAACGCCTCACATGGGGCAGAGTGATCACTCATAAGACAGGAAAGACCTGCTGAGTCAAAGCGCTAAGACGTTCCGAACACCTGGGAGAAAGGACATCACCAGCTCCATCGAGTGGGCCATGCAAAAGTCCCGGAAATGGATGGCCTCCTGACAAAAAGGGGGGAGAACCATGTCCCTCCCTGGTTATTTATGAAGCACATGGCCGTTGTGTTGGCTGTAAACACCGAGATACCATGGCCTCGCAGCTGTCGCTGGAACCCCTGGCACGCCAGACGGACTACTCTCATTTTTGGGGCATTGATGTGGAATGCCAGCTCCCGAGAAGACCAAAGGCCTTAAGCTCAGAGGTGACCATGAGCACTCGAGCAGAGAGATGACGCGTCCGTCGTCAGGGACAGTGAGGGCTGGGGCAGATGGAACCGCATCCCTGCCCACACCAGGGAGGGAGTTAGCCACCACTCTAGGGAGCCTAAGGTGCTCGAGGGAACGGTGACTACCATGACCATTGGCTCCCTGTCCGGGTGGTACGCCGAGGTGAGCCGGACTTGGAGAGGACGGAGGCGGAGCTTGGAGTGTTTGGTTACAAACTTGCGGGCAGCCATGGACCCAGGAGACTGAGACAAGTACGAGCCGAGGTCGTTGGGAAAGCCTGCAGACCTCGGATGATTGTTGCCATCGCCTAAAACCGCAGTTGTGATAAGCAGGCTCAGGCTAGGTAGGAGACCAGGATAGCCCCTAGGAAGTCCAACCTCTGCGTGGGAACCAGAGTGGATTGCTCTATAGTAATCATCAGGCCTAGACCTGTGAATAAGACCGTGACAATGCCCACGTGCTGAGTGGTTTGTGTCTCAGAGTCTCCTCGGATAAGCGAATCATCCAGATACGGAAAAACGCATATCCGACATCAGCGAAGGTAGGCGGCGACTATGGCCGTAAGCCAGAAGTACTGACGGTTGGCTAGAAAGCGGAGGTATCTCCTGTGCGGAGGGAAGATGGCGTTGCGAAAGTATGCGTCCTTCATATCGAGGGCGGCATAGTAGCCCCCAGGAGGCAAGGATGGAATAATAGTTCCCAGGGATACCATGCGGAACTTCAACCTTATCCTAAACTGGTTGAGTCCGTGCAGGACTAGGAAGGTCTGAGACCTCCGTTCGAGTGGGGGACTAGGGCATAACGGGAGTAAACCCCCTTGCCCCTTTCGTCAGTTGGCGTCTGCACCTCTTGTACGAGGAATTGCTCGTGAGAGGGGTCCCTGAAGGGGGACAGGGCTGGAACAAATTAGAGGTGGTACCTATGCTCCACCGTGCGCAGGACCCAGCGATCTGAAATTAACTGGGGCCACGCCAGGAGAAAGCGGGATTGGGATCCCGGCCTGTGGCTGGTACACCGCCCTCAGGCACACCTTGGAAGGTTCGTCTTTGGTCCCAGTGGTAATTGCGAGGGACCTTGACCTTGGCTCTTTAGGGGTCCTGACATTCGTCTGCGACCACCTTGGCCTCGCCGTTTGCCAAAGTCCTGTCTCTGGCTAGGCACAGAGTATGGCGGCTGGGGACAGAAAGGCCTGCGTTTGGTCGCTGGCATATGCATGCTGAGAGAGCGCATTAGGACCCTATTGTCCATCAGGCTTCGCAGCCTGGGGCTGTCTTTGCCGCGAAGAGGCCTTTACCAACAAAGGGTAAATCCTGAATGGCATACTGCAGCTCCGGCCGGAGGTTTGAAACCTGAAGCCATGAGATGCACCTCATGGCGACACCAAAGGCCAGAGTCCTGGCTGCTGAGTCTGCTGCGTCCAACGAGGCCTGGAGGGACGCTCTGGGTACCTTTTTCCCCCGTCCTCCAAGACGGCAGCAAACTCTGGCGGCAGTTTTGAGGGAGAAACTCCATAAACTAAACTACCTTCACCCAGGTGCTATAATTATAGCAGCCAAGCAAGGCTTGTTGCTTTGCTACCCGGAGCTGCAGGGCCTCTGCAGAGGACACCTGGCGGCCCAGCAGGTTCATTCGCCAAGCCTCCTTCGGTTTCGGGGCTGGCGCCCGCTGGCCATCTCAATACCTCTCCTTAACAGACTGAAAGTACAAGTGAGCAGAGAGGAGAGTGGACAGACGAGTAGTCGTACCCCTTAGAGGGCCCCATACCGGGTCCTCTACCTCTGGGACCTCCTCCACCTCAGGTTGACCTTGCCCAACTCGGCACCGGGGACCGGCACCGGGAGGCATACCGGTACCTGGAACGAGATCCAGACCTGCAACCAGAACGGTGCCGGGAGGTTGACCGAGATCTCGAGGCTCGGGGAGAGGCTACAGGAGTCAAGGTACCTGTCGCGGTGCCGGGAGTCGGAACGGTGCCGATAGCGGGTCGGCGAATGGGATACCGACCGGTGCGGCGAGTGCGACCAGTACCGATGAGGAAAACGGCACTGGGACTGCAAGTGGCGTCGGGTGTGCCGACGGGACCTGGAGTGTCTGCGGGACCGTGATCATGAACGGTGCCGCTCTGCTGTGCTGACAGAGGACGGTCATATGAAAAGACTGTATTACCCACACCGGCGGTGCCGGGGTCAGGCAGCATCGACTCTGTCATGGCAATGAGATCCCTTGCCGTTGGTAATGTCTCCGGCGTGGAGGGAACAGCAGGCTCAACCACAGTGCATACTGGGGAGCTGTCGGGCACCGGATTCGACGGCCCTCGTGGGACCGGGATCGACGGTACCAAGGTCGTCAGAGCTTCGGTAGGTGTCGGTGCCGGGCAATCCGACTTAGACGAGTTCTCTGGCTGCGGTGCAGTTGGCACGGAAGCAGCAGGAGCAGTAAGCTCAACCACGGCGCGTGCCAGGGAGCTGTCAGGCACCGGATTCGACGGCCCTTGTGGGGCCGGGATCGACGGTGCTGACATCGTCGGTGCCTCAGCAGGTGTCGGTGCCGGACGATCCGACTTAGACAAGCTCTCTGGCTGCGGTGCAGTTGGCACGGAAGCAGCAGGAGCAGTAAGCTCAACCACGGTGCGCGCCGGGGAGCCGTCAGGCACCGGATTCGACGGCCCTTGTGGGGCCGGGATCGATGGTGCCGACGTCGTCGGTGCCTCAGCAGGTGTCGGTGCCGGGCGATCCGACTTAGACGAGCTCTCTGGCTGCGGTGCAGTTGGCACGGAAGCAGCAGGAGCAGTAAGCTCAACCACGGTGCGCGCCGGGGAGCCGTCAGGCACCGGATTCGACGGCCCTTGTGGGGCCGGGATCGACGGTGCCGACGTCGTCGGTGCCTCAGCAGGTGTCGGTGCCGGGCGATCCGACTTAGACGAGCTCTCTGGCTGCGGTGCAGTTGGCACGGAAGCAGCAGGAGCAGTAAGCTCAACCACGGTGCGCGCCGGGGAGCCGTCAGGCACCGGATTCGACGGCCCTTGTGGGGCCGGGATCGACGGTGCCGACGTCGTCGGTGCCTCAGCAGGTGTCGGTGCCGGGCGATCCGACTTAGATGAGCTCTCTGGCTGCGATGCAGGTGACACGGAAGCAGCGGGAGCAGGGGGCTCAACCACGGCACGTGCCGGGGAGCCGTCCGGCACCAGCAGGAATCGTAGGCTCTCTCGACCTCGGAGGAAGGGAGCGGTGCCGAGTCGACTTCGGTGCCGGCGACGGCCGGTGCCGAAAGGCGTTGGCGGTACTGGCGGGGTCCGGTGCCGAGGAGGCGCTTCTGCCAGCCGCTTGATCATCGCTCGGCGCCAAAGGTGGAGGGGTAAGTGAAAGTCCCGCTCCTTTTTGTTCTCGGCTTAAAAGCCTTGCAAATGGGGCACTTAGCTGTCAAGTGTGATTCCCTGAGGCACTTCAAACAGGAGTCGTGTGGCTCTTCGGCATCGGCTTCTGGCAGACCGAGCCCATTTTAAAACCCGGTGAGCAGTGCATGGGCTCTAGTGCCGGGTTCATGGAAGGGGCTACGTCCTGAACCCCGCTAACTATTACTAAACTATGTTAGCAAAGAAAAAACGTATAACTATACAAATATATATAAAAAAGGATTATAACTGCATAACTATATACGAGAACTACGAGTAGCTAGGGAAGTGGAGGTCAGCTAAGCCGCGCTCCACTGTTCCAACGACCGACACGGGTGGTAAGAAGGAACTGAGGAGCGGGTGGGCCGGCAGGGGTATATATCGAGCACCATGACGGCGCCACTCTAGGGGGCGACCTGCCGGCCCACTGAGTTGCTAGGGTAAAAGTTTTCCGACGAATGTGCACGTGCGGCACACACACCTAACTGGAATGGATATGAGCAATCACTCGAAGAAGAACCAGGGCATACCTGCTGGAGCTCGGGGATTCAGCCCCCCCTTCTGCTGAAGCCTCAAGCCCTGGCAGCTGCACCTTGTAGGGCTGTGCTGAAGCCCTGAGAATCTCTCCCTGCTGGGCAGAAGCCAGAGGTGATGCATGGGGGCGGGGGGCACGTGGGGTCATGTGCTACCCCCCTCCACCACTGCCAGAGTTTGCTGGCCACATTCAGTCACAGGGTGGCACCAGGACCTCCCCCCGCATGGCAGCTGCTGGAGCTGGCAAGCTGGGAGCTGTGTCCATGGGATGTGGCAGAGGCAAACAGCTGGGAGCTGCAGGGAGCGCGACTGCTTTTGCTGTTGCATCTCCTCAAGGAGCTAAAGCAGTGTCCGCTCTCTGCAGCTCCCAACTGTTTGCCACTGCTTCTCCATGTGGAGCTAACACCTGGGACCTGCAGAGAGGGGCCACTGAGGATAAGAAGGTGAGCATGCCTGGAGGGGTGTGACTCAAGTTCTTGCGGGAGGGGGCAAACCTTTAAATTGTCATCCCCCACCCCCAACTCTCAGCAGGCACCAGTCATCTCTGGCAGAAGCCCCTAGCTGCCCCCTCCCCCACAGTCTGGTAGGCAGAGAATGGAGGTGGAGTGGGGAGCTCCACAAGCCACTTTTTAACTGTAAAAGAGCCCTGTGGCTTGTGAGTCGCAGTTTGGCCACCCCTGATCCATAGCTAGGTGGTTAGAACACTTGTGGGATGTGGGACACCCAGTTCCCTTGCTCCAATGGCTCACTGGAACAGCTTCTACAGGAGAGATACCCCCCAACAGAATAGAAGTTAGGAGTTTAAATACCATTATAGATCTGGATCTAAATGACTTTCTAAAATATATGCTCTACTTCAACCAAAAATTACAGGTTAGATTCAGGAATCACTGGGTGAAATCCTATGGCTATACTATGGACAAAATCAGATTAAATTATGATAATGGTGCCCTTTGGCCTTAAAATCTATGGAGGAATTCTGGTCCCATTGAAGTCAATGGTAAAACTCCCATAGATTTAAATGGAGCCAGGATTTCACCCCAAGAATCTATAAATTAGACAACATTCACCCTCCACTTCTCAGTCGTTTCTGCTGGTATCTTTAGTGAATTGGTCTTACTCATTTGTCTCCAGCTTTCTAAAGATAAGGCTTGAACACCACCGTATCTGAACAATGGTGTAATGAAATTTTTAAATGGAGCAGATACCAAGGGTATGTCTGCACTACAAAATTAGGTTGAATTTATAGAAGTCAATTTTTTAGAAATCAATTTTATACAGTCGATTGTGTGTGTCCCCACTTAAGACTATTAACTCGGTGCAGTGCATCCACAGTACCGAGGCTAGTGTCGACTTTCAGAGCGTTGCACTGTGGTAGCTATCCCACAGTTCCCGCAGTCTCCACCACCCATCAGAATTCTGGGTTGAAATCCCAATGCCTGATGGGTCAAAAACATTGCCGCGGGTGGTTCTGGGTACATGTCATCAGGCCCTCCCTCCATGAAAGCAATAGCAGACAATCGTTTCTAGCCTTTTTTCCTGGGTTACCCGTGCAGACACCATACCACGGCAAGCATGGACCCCGCTCAGCTCACCATCACTGTACACCTCCTGGGTGCTGATAGACGTGGTACTGCATTGCTACACAGCAGCAGCTCATTGCCTTTTGGCAGCAGATGGTACATTACAATTGGTAGCCATCATTGTCATCTCCAACTTTGTCGCCAACGGCCAACAATTATTTCGGTGAGGTCTCTCAGGGGCACCTTGAAAAGTTTAATGGAGATTCAGTCCTGTTTGGAATAGTGCGGGGAGGGATAGCTCTTTGTTTTGAGCATTGGCCTGCTAAACCCAGGGTTGAGTTCAATCCTTGAGGGGGCCATTCTGTGTGACAGTTGTGTGTGTTTCTCCTTGATGCAAACCCACCTCCTTTGTTGATTTTAATTCCCTGTAAGCCATGTCGTCAGTCGACCCTCCTTTGGCACTGCTGCGGGTCCCTGTTATAGCCTCTGTCTTTCATGCCCTTGGAGGTTTTTTCCAAATGTTTGGGCATTTCATCTTTTCGAACGGAGTTCTGCTAGCATGGATTCGTCACCTGCAGATTGCCACGCTGGCCAAACAGGAAATGAGATTCAAAAGTTCACAGGCCTTTCCCTGTTTACCTAGCCAGTGCATCAGAGTTGAGAGCGCTGTCCAGAGCAGTCACAATGGAGCACTCTGGGATAGTTCCCGGAGCCCAATACCATTGACTTGCGACCATACTATCCCAATTTCGACCCGGCAAGGTCGATTTCAGCACTAATCCCCTTGTCGGGGGAGAACAGAAATTGATTTTAAGAGCCCTTTCAGTAAAAAAAAAAAAAAAAAAAAAAAAAAAAAAAAACGGCTTTGTAGTGTGGACGGGTGCAGGGTTAAATCGATATAACGCTGCTCAATTTGACCTAAACTCATAGTGTAGACCAGGGCCAAGTACCAAGCTGAAAAGGCCAGTATGAGAACTGAACAGAATACTAGAATGAATGCAATTTGTTTTGCTTAAGTGATGACTATCTTCCATACGGAGTTTGTAACCAATTCTAAACTCATACTAGTGTAATTCAGGAGTAACTCCACTTAAACAGAGTTAAATTACTGTTCCACTAGTATAAGATCTCATTATAAATCCTATATACACAGGGGAATTAGTTAATCAACCCAATCAGCCTTTATCTGCCTTTATATAATTAGTAGAACTTGGCAGGAAACAGTTTTGTGTTGCTTGAGAATTTTAAAATTTGGAATTTCTCCCCGCCCCCATTTCAAATTGGGATGAAAAGTCAAAATCTTGCAATCTTCTACAAATAAACAAACCAAAACAAATTGGTCTGGGCCAATCAGATCATTTCAATCTTTTTTCTCTACTTTTTAATTTTTTAAAATATAAATTTCAAAAGGAAAATTCATTTTGAATTGAAAAGCTGAAACTTTTCACTTGGAAAATGTTAAAACAGGACATTTTAACAATTCAAAACTTTGAGCATTTACTTGAGTTGTGAAATTGGTCAAAACTGACCCTTTCCCAAGAACAGTACTGGTTTCAATTAATCTGCATTTTTTGGCCAAAAATGTTTTGCCAAAAAATTCCCCACCAGTTCCAGCGATTAGGTAAATCTTCAAGCACATTTGGCCTATGTACATTGAGTACTGGGCTCAGTACATGGCAACTGGGTGAAATTCTATGGCCTGTGTTATACAGGAGATCAGATCTACAGCCCTTCTGGCTTTAAAATCTGACTCTAGGAACACAAATATAAATAGTCTGATCCTATAGTCTTTATTTAGAGCAAACTCCTATTAAAGCCAACTGGATAAATACCGCAAGATCAGGTCCAAAATCTGCAAGTTATTTATTCTCTCTTAACATCTCAGCACACTGATGGTTTGGGAGAACCAATTATGGCAATATATATTATACTGGAAAAACATATCTCCTGGAATGAAAGACTTGAGGGTGAGATTTTTCAAAAGTACCTAAAGGATTTAGGAACATAAATCCCACTGAAAGGCAGTGGGACTTGCACTGCTAAGTCAAGCCTTTTTGAAAATTCCATCCCCTGTGTGTGTGCATATGGAGAATTAATTTTTTTTTGGAAACAACAACCGCCTCTCAATTAGTGAATGTAATTGCAAATCTTAAAGGTCCTTAGATTCCTTGCCTTTTTCTTTTTAGTGTTCTAACTGCATTATCAAGTCTTTCATCTTTTGTTTTTGTCTTTGTTCTAGAGTTAGACAAAAAAATTCTCAGGGTGCAAACTGTGTCTCTCTTTTTATTCAAATATCTTGCTTTATAATTTGAATTCTTCATTGTTCTTTCATAATGCTAGGCCTGTCTGTAACATACTGTAGAGATTTTACTACCCATCTATATTTCTTTTCTATAACACAGTGTCACCATTTTCCAACATCAACAAGAAAAAGAACAGAATTCAAATCAAGCTCAGGAAAGTGGAAAAAACAGGAATAAGCATACCAAAAATCACATAAGCCACACCATTTAAGATTTGCCTTACGTTCACAGAGCCACCAGATGGCAGTATAACTCAAACATAATCAGAAACAGACACCACCAAGTCTGTCTAAACTTTGCTTTATAAAACACTACCACAAACCTCATGACAAATCAAAATTATGCTAGATAAGATTAGACTATTCTGAAACTGTAGATAAAAGAATAAGATATCCTCCCTATTTGCACTATTTCAACCAAGATGTTCCCGATTACAAGTATATAGTGTAATGCATTGAGTTTCAAACTGTGGGACACATGAGGTTATAAAAGGAATAAGAATTCCTCTCAATACCTGCGTCTCCTGCTCCAATTACTACTACTGCTGCCAGACTGGAAGAACAAGGAAGGAAGGCGGGATGAGGAGTGCGGGGGTGTGGCCTCTCTCTCTGCATATGGTGTGGGGGATATTCCCACCTGTTCACCTCTCGAGGCTGATGCACAAGCACCCCCATGGGAAGTGGTTACTCTGCCTGCACAGGCTCTTTCATAGGCATTCTGGGTATCACCCTAGAGCCAGAACAACCTGTGGACTGTGGTAATTCTGGTGGTCCTAAGGGCAGGTGCATGAGGGTTACAGCACGTCTGCCTGTGTCTTGCTCTTACCACCTGCCTGGACTATGTTCCAGGCACAGGATGCTTGCAGGCCAGGGAGCAGGGGGTGCCTTGCCCAACAGGGGCTTCCAGTGTACATATTTATCGTCTCCATTTCTCTTCTGTCACTGCCACTGTTTCACACCTACTCCCTCCTCTAAGCCATCCACTTGCATATCTTATAACCTCCCTGGTTCCCTTTTCTCACTATGTCACCTTCATGTCTTCTTTCATGCTACTTCTTCTGAAGGTATCTCTCTCCCTGAAAAACATGTCTATTTAAGCACGTTCCCCATTCCTTCCAACTGTTCCAACTGTCCAACTGCAACATGTTGCATCTTTGGGGAAAAAAATGGTATATCTGTATGTGTATGTTGGAGCCCCATCCTATTGTAAAAAAAATAAATAGCTACTGGAAAACAAGCATTTATGATAACTATTATATACATAGAATATCAGGGTTGGAAGGGACCTCAGGTCACCTAGTCCAACCCCCTGCTCAAAGCAGGACCAATCCCCACTAAATCATCCCAGCCAGGGCTTTGTCAAGCCTGACCATAAAAACCTCTAAGGAAGGAGATTCCACCACCTCCCAGGGTAACCCATTCCAGTGCTTCACCACCCTCCTAGTGAAAACATTTTTCCTAATATCCAACCTAAACCTATCCCACTGCAACTTGAGACCATTACTCCTTGTTCCGTCATCTGGTACCACTGAGAATAGTCTAGATCCTTCCTCTCTGGAACCCCCTTTCAGGTAGTTGAAAGCAGCTATCAAATCCCACCCTCATTCTTTGCTTCTGCAGACTAAATAATCCCAGTCCCCTCAGCCTCTCCCCATAAGTCACGTGCTCCAGCCCCCTTATCATTTTTGTTGCCCTCCGCTAGACTTTCCAATTTTTCCACATCCTTCTTGTAGTTTGGAGCCCAAAACTGGACACAGTACTCCAGATGAGGCCTCACCAATGTTGAATATACTTTTGCATTGTATACAATGGGATATATTCATTATATTGTTCTCAGAACATTTGGAGATCCAATATAGAGTTCTATCCAATGGCATGCAAAATATGATGGCTTGAGTGCTTGTTTGCATGGAGGACCATCTTTGAGTTACCAGGTCTCCAAGACTCAGATCCACATGGGGACTTAGGCATTGCAATGCCTAACATTTAAGCTACCTAGGAATCACCAGAATAGCAATAGGATCCACAAAGCCTGGGTAGGGGCCCAGGCTCTGAACCAAAGAATGGGATCCACAAAATCCAGCATGCTATCCCATCGGAGATGTTGATGAGGGAGTGTGTCTTAAGCCTCTGCCCCTCGGATTGAGTCCAGCGCCAAAGTCTGGGTTGCACGGAGGCACCTATCTCCACCTGCAATTTGCAGCTGTGAACCTTCTTCTGAAGTATGTTGTTTCTTGAGAGAATGAGTCAGGCAGGTATCAACCTTCACATAAAATGGCTGAAGGAGGAGGAGGTTGTAGTGGTGCTCTCCCCATAACTTTTGGCACAGTTGTTGGAACAATCACACAAGATGTGGGAGAACCAAGTTAAATTCCCCTGCACATACAACGAGGAGAAAAGAATTGAACATGGGGGTCTATCACCCCTAACCACTAAGCTATGGGATAAGATATTCTAATATGGGTCTCTTTCAATCTCTCCTTTTGAAGCTGTTCCATTTTGGATAAATATTTAAATAGTCACTGCGCCACAGAGAGATAGCAAGAATGCCTATATAGCCTAATGGTTAGGGCCTCCATCTAAGAAATGGGAGACCCAAGGTGCTGCTTCGGTGGCTCTTTGAAGAATTAAAGTGGGACAGCTTCAATGAGAGAGAATGAGGTCCTACTATATCAGATCCCACTAGATGGGAGAATGCCTATTTCCATCTGGTTTGTGGATCATGCTGAGGTTTAGGCATGAGATAGACATCTGGGAACCTGCCTGAGGCAGTGCACACACCCAGGACCAGAAACTTTAGGGGACTTTTACAGCAAAAATGTAGACACCGAGTGAGTTTAGGTGCTTTCAGGATTAGATGGCAACAAAATTGGGACTTTGTAGATAGCAGTGGGGCCTAAAACTGACTTAGGTGCCTAAATCCCTGATATAGGCACTGAAGTTCCTTTGTGGATCTTGCCCCAAGTGCCCTGGATGTGGAATTGCTAAATAACCTACCCTTCCCACCCTTGCTTGGGAGCATCTGTGGTCACCAATTTGGGTTGGTGACATTTTTAAGATCAATTCAAACAGAAGATTAACTCAGGTATGCTACCAAATTAGACAGACCTCAAGATCATTTGCAACAAAAGTGAGAATGGATACTTCCACTGATGTTGGTGAACTGACAAAAGTGGCAAGGCAGTTTACAGACTTTTTCCTTGTCTTGAAACTTAAAGATTTAATTTTCTGACTTGCCTTTTTCCTTAATCGCCACTTCCAAAGACCCTTAAGTGCCAGAATTCCTCTTCAATGAAATCCCCATATCCCCATTTTCTCTCTCTCCCTCTGTCATAAACAGATAAGAAAAGTTAATAGCACAGAAGTACTTTATATCTCTTTGACTGTAAAGGGTTAACAAGTTCAGTAAGCCTGGCTGTCACCTGACCAGAGGACCAATCAGAGGACAGGATACTTTCAAATCTTGAGGGAGGGAAGTTTTTGTGCTGTGCTGTTAGTTTTGGTGGTTGTTCACTCTGGGGGCTCAGAGGGATCAGACGTGCAACCAGGTTTCTCTCCAATACAGGCTCTTATAAGTTCAGACTAGTGAGTACTAGGTAGATAAAGCGAGTTAGACTTATGGTTGTTTTCTTTATTAGCAAATGTGTATTTGGTTGGAAGGAGTTCAAATGTGTATTTGGCTGAAAGGAGTTCAAACTGGTATTTTGCTGAAAAGATTTTAATTTGTATACTTAGACGGGGAGGGTGTTCCCAGTGTCTACAGCTGAAAGACCCTGTACCTATTCCATTTTAAATTTACAAAGATCATTTTTACTGTTTTTTTCTTTCTTTAATTAAAAGCTTTTCTTGTTTAAGAACCTAATTGTTTTTTTATTCTGGTGAGACCCCAGGGGACTAGGTCTGGATTCACCAGGGAATTGGTGGGGAGAAAGGAGGGAAGAGGGAGAGAGAGGCTGATTTCTCTCTGTGCCAGGATTACTTTCTCTCAGGAAGAGTCTGGGAGGGGGAAAGAGAAGGAGGGAGGAAGGTGAATTGTCCTCTCTGCTTTGTGATTCAAGGAGTTTGAATCACACAGTGATCTTCCAGGGTAACCCAGGGAGGGGAAGCCTGGGAGAGGCAATGGTGAGGGAAAGGGTTTACTTTCCTTGTGTTAAGATCCAGAGGGTCTGGGTCTTGGGGGTCCCCGGGCAAGGTTTTGTGGGGACCAGAGTGTACCAGGCACTGGAATTCCTGATTGGTGGCAGCGCTACAGGTTCTAAGCTAGTAATTGAGCTTAGAGGAATTCATGCTAGTACCCCATCTTTTGGACGCTAAGGTTCAGAGTGGGGAATTATACCATGACACCCTCCTATCGATCATCAATGAAGAGCCCCTCTTCCACTCTCTCTCCGGCCCGTCATTTATCCTGGCTAAGGACTGAACACAAGTTCCCTTGGGACATGGTTCAGATTACTCCACCGTCAACCAGGGAGGATTACCAAAATCAGCAAGAGGTAATTCCCTCTTTGGGGACTAATGCATATGCAATCATATGGTACTTGTCAGTCGAGTAAATTGCCACTTTCTCAAACATAATCTTATGAATTTCCACACTAAGACCTCCCTCTTTTTAAACAAGGCATATTAAAATTAGGCTTATACAGTATTATGAATTACTTCAGTGAAGACAATTTTTATTTAAACAAGATAAACACAGTTTACACACAAAATATATACTAAAAAACATTTTCAGAAAATAAATGCACATAATTCTAACCAGATTTGAAATGTTCGTACTTCTCCTCTTTCACATAATTTACCAACCACCTAAACCTAAGTGAACCTCAAAACGAAATTAATCAAAAGAATTTAGCCATAGCTTGCCATATCCAACGCATCAAAACCCTGGAGATTTACTATGTGTATGACAGAATGAGAGTAAACACAAGCTGTATTAATATATGCATGTATAAAATATTTGAGCATACTATGTTTTTTCTAACTAATACAACCATTTTGCTGTAATATGCATATATCATCAATAGAAAATTAAACAATTATATTGTATAAGCAATACTAGGCAATACCTACAAATTAAAATATACACAAATGATTAGCAATAAAAAAAGCTTTCTTATGATCAAATTTAATGAAACATAAGCTTCAGTTACATTTAGTATCAAGTTTGTCTAAAAGCCAATGGGAAAAATATTCTTTAGGATTTTCAGGCTTAAAAGTATGTCAATTCCTTTCAAATACAAACACCTGAAAACAAAGTTGATTAAGTTAAATTTAAGTTTTGCATTTTCTCCCTTCCAATACACAGCACAAATGCTACTGTAGCTGGGATAAAAGAGGAAAATTAACAAGAGCTGCATAAGAGTATGCAATGCCAAAGCATGGTCCAAACACACTTAGGTATGGTATAAACCCTAAAATGGTTATAAACTAGATTTGGACTTAAAGGAGGTCCCGCCCCGCCCCACCCCTAGTATTTTTTTTTTAATTTTATATATTACACACACACACACACATACATATACACACACAAATAACACTTTCCCATGTCTGAAACTTTATTAAAGACATTCGGCAATCTTTTAAATTCATTTACACACTTTCAATTTCTAGAACATTTGGTTGAAATTAATAAACATTTGGAACTGCTGTTTTACAATGGCTGTCATCATTTGTATGTCACATTTCATAATATTTGATTGACGTATTAGAATTACTTACAAATAAATTGAAAAACGTGGCCATATTAACAATATTCTAATATTGAAAAAATCCAGTAGCCTACCATAATTAACAGCTGTAGACTGTGGCCAGGTCCTGTTCAGCTTTACTTAACAAAAAAAACCCCAACATAAACAAAAAAAGATAAAAATAAACTTGCTTATCCTTCCAACTTTGCAAACAAATGCACAAAATTCAAAATTACCTTTGAATATAAAGAAATGATAAAAATATAAGTTACTTTAACTATGAGGAAAATGATTTTTATGATATTCACAAGCAGATGCAAAATGTTTTATCAGATCCAGAATAATACTATTGATATTTCGTCATGCTACACACAAATTAACAATGATGAATTTCAATGTATGTTTTTACTTTGTTATTAATAGAATACTGTAGTTTAATCTAAGTACTGAAATGGATTTTAGCATTTAAAAAGCATTTTAGACCTATTTTGAATAGTTTACCAATGGCAGCAAGAGAAGTTAAATTCTAGTTGATGTTACGAGAAGCTTTCATATCCTTTATTTTCCCCAGGTGGCTGACATTATCCAATCCTTCTGTATCTAGAAAATCTATAATTTCGGTATTTACATTTTTGGGGGGAAATATATATCCCGTAGTATCCAGTCCATATTTAAACATACATTTCTTAAATCTTGCATGTGTATAATACAGCAGCTGCACTATTTGAAATGTCTATTAAAAGATGAAACATTTTCCATTCTAATCTAACATTTTCACACACACACAACAGTGAGAAGATTTACTCTTTTGGCCTAAAGTTCTTCATGCTGGGTCTCTGTCTAAATGTAAGTTTTTTAGGGAAGCTTGAGCAAAGTTTCTGCAACCATTCTGAATGCATGAGGTGTTAATAAAAAAAACCCAAAACAACGAAAAAACCCAACATTTTTACCATAGTTATATTATTGGAAATGTCCATTTGTAAAGAGTTTTTAGCATCCTTACACGAGAACTGATATTACAAAACAATTATTTTCCGAAACTGTCCCCCTTTCCTTCATTACAAAAATAATTTGGTTTCGTGTCTCTTTGTGATAAGCCTTCCTGGGTATATAAAAACAGAAATAAAGGCCACAATTTGCATTGGCATCAAAGGGAAGTAAAACCTATTTGAAATCAGAATGAGGCCTAGAAGCTTTATAATGTAAATAAACATAACTCTTGCAAACATATATTACAGAGCTGAGGTAAAAGTTCAATCTGTATTACTGTCCTGAAAAAAGTACTTTTAACACTGAAGCCTACTTACTATTCATATATTCTTTTGATGCCACCTCTTTACTAATCTTCATTTCCCTCATTCTGGTGTGCATGTCAGCAGAGTCACATGTCTCATTCATTGCTTCTGGAGGCAGATTTTCAGTAAGACTTTCTGTGGAAATGGTGTTACATTTCTTATCATCCAAAAATTGCATAAATAAGTTTTTGTCACACTTAAGTTCATCGTTTGCAGTATTTTTGCCATTACTATATGAACTTGGTTTCTTCCTGGGTCGTTTTCTAGAATGTGCTTTAGTGGTAGAATTACTTCTTGAAGCTGTATCACGGGCATTTCTATGTTGCAGATCTGGTGTTTGCTGCTGTGCTCTCTCTTTTTTACGTACCAAGAAACTCCTTTCAGTACAGATATGTTTTGCTTCAGAAATTTGCAGAAAACGTGATTGCTGTGCTTCACTTTGAAGTTGTGAACATGTTTCAATTGGTTTTGTATTGTCATGTCCAAGAAGGCAGCATGTACTTTTACAGTAGATAGCATGACCAGCTGCAACCAAGGTATCTGCTAGATTACTCCGCTCACATAGAACGTCTACCTCTAGTTTCATTCCAGAACCATACTGCTTAAACTGGAAAATCAGGCCTTGTTTACATAGAAATTCCTGAAACACAAGCTTAGCTTCATCACTCCAGTGTTCCCCTTTAGCAGGAATCACACCAGATAAGAAGCAAGAGTAAGATAATCGTGGTAAACAAATAAGTTCTTCTGGAACAACTTTCAGTTTGTCAATATCTGAGTAGGGAATATATGCAGGAAAGCCATAATCAATGAACATTAGAACAACAGACTGATTTGAAATTTCAGAAACTTCTACCCTGTTCCACTGTGCTTCCAACCCAAACTTGATCAAACAACTTGCACCAGGAGTGACAAGGTCCTGTGGTAAAGTTGGCAAATTGCCTGGAAGGTCGGAAAGTAGCATAAACAAGGTTTTCATAGTGTCAAATAAGTCGTCTAATTGAATACAGAAGTTTGAAGGATCAGTAACTGTAGTTGCAAATCCAGGGTATTGATTACCACTTTGGAGTAGTGCCCATGTAACTGAATTTATTCTAAAAGACAGTACAGATGTCTTAGAAGCCATGTTATTTGCACTTTCTGTACAATTAGGTTTGTTGATCTTGCCTTGCCCAGAGATCTGATTCAAATATTCCAAAAGTAGAATCCCATCTACTAAGATATCTACTTCCCAGATACAAGAAGATTCCAAGTATCTCAGAAACAGGAGCTTTATTTCACGATATGCAATTTTATTTATCACATAGTCACATGACATTTTACCTGAATTTTGAATCCAAATCCATTTACATAATATGGCTTGTTTAGGAATACACTTGATCTCATTACTGAGCATTTTCGTATTACGCAAGGATACCATTTCACATCTACCACGATCCATGAAGAAAACTAACATCTTCTCCTCACTAATAAGCTTCATCACTTCTGATCGGTACCACTTCAAGGTATTTTTAGATTTTGTCAAGCATTCCAATCCTTCTTGAATATTTTCTACTGCAATCAAACGGTTTCTCTTTGCTTCTTTGGCAACCATTATATTTAAATCCGAAAATGTTTGCATATTTCTCATTAATTTTACATGGAAATTTCTACATTTTGAAATATGAATTATTTCTGCCATTTCTAGTTGTCCAGGATTTAGCTCTTGGTTAGGGATTTTAGAGAGAATTTCAGAGGTGTTTCTAGTCTCAACAGCCTCGCATTTGTTATGAACTCTAGAGTTCTTCCTTAGTTCCTCATCTTCAGGATCTGTATTTGTGACTGGAATGTCTTGTTCTGTATTAGTTTCCATATTTAGCATTGGTGTGTTCTGTAATCCTGAGCTGTCATGTCTCTGCATTAACTCATTAACCACAGACTTTCCATCACAAATTATATCTACCTCCCACTGCTGTTCATGTTGTTGCAAAAATACACAAGTAATTTGTTTATTATTTACTTTTCTGGAAAAGTAGAACATATCATTGCTGCTCCAGCTTCCATCAGGATGAGTACTTTTTACTCTACTAAGGAAACAATGGATACTGAACCTTGGCAAAGTTAAGAACTTTCCCTGAATTTTGTAGATTTTTGAGGGACTCACAACTGCTGTATTACCATAGTCAATGAATTCTACCTCATAGGATTTTCCTGATCTAACTGTTTTAATAACTGCTCTATATAAGAAACAATCAATTACATATTCTGCTAAAACAAGATCCCCTTTCACAAGTTCATTCAGGTAATTTTCATGGTCTACATTTATTTTTCCTTCATTTAGTTCTTCTGCAAGTTGAATGATTACATTTTCATCCTCTGCGAGCTGAATATAGAAACTAGATGGGCTATTTATATTGGAAATGTACCCTGCTAACTGAGAATTCAGCTCAATGTTACGTGGAGGAAGACTGATATATTTGGGTCTATTTACACTACCTTCTTGTTGACCTGTATAATTTAGTTTGTTGGTGCAAAATTCAGCCATAATATTTACAGGTATTTCCTGCAAATTGAAAACAGGACAAAGTAGAGATTCAGGAGTAAATATTCCATCTGCATTTTTCTCTTTGTGTTCCAAAGATATATTCATAACATTTTTACAAACTGGCTCTTTATTGCCATGGAATGTTGGTAGTATAAAGGGCATACTGCACAATTTTTGTGGAACAAGCACAGGTTGTTCATTATCTTCAAAATCCTCTTGAACACCAGGCTGAAAAGGTATAACTTCAGGTTTTATTTCAGTTTTCAAGGCAATTCTCTCAACATTTTCATCTTTTGTTTTATTACCTTCATCCAGTTTTACTTTGTGTACCTCCCTACTACTTTCAGCAGACTGCTCTGTACAACTTTTCACGTGCTCACATTCCTCTGCGTACTTTTTCCCATTCTCAGACAATAATTGTAGAATTTTCTGATTTATCTGGATATGTCCATCATACAGCTTCACACCAATCTGGCCATCTGACTCTCTGGATACTACTACTGCCTTCAATGGTTTACCCATGAAATTCTCCTCAAACCATTTATTGACTTCTACTGGAATTTCTCTCTCTCTAAGATCTGACAGATAACATTTAATGGCTTGCATGGGTGTCAATAGTAAATCTGTGGCATGATCTGGAATAGGCATCAGTTTGTCTCTCACTACCATCTGTTTATTCCCAAAGTCCACAAAATAGGCTAGTAAATAGGATGATGATCCCATGGAAGATGCCAAAGCTCTGTAAAAGGGACCATCTTCAAAATATTTCGCTATGCATAATCGTATTTTGCTCGGGTCATATTCTGAACTGTTTGGTAGGTTACTAATCTCTGCAATCTTCTTCATCAATTTGTCTATAATTTCAGTGTTACGATTAAGCTGACAATAAAATTTTGCAGGGCTGTATATATGCGTTATATATATTTCCTCTTCATTTCCAATTTTTATATTAAAAGATGAGTAGCAAAAACTATACAGAAAAACTGATGGTTTAAGTGCTTTTGTGAATCCAAAAAATTGGGACTGGCCATGGCCATGCTCTATGAGAAACTGATGTGCACCAATAAATGGAGTCTGTAAATCAACTAAATTACACAAGCAGTTCGGTCTTATAAGAATTAGAGCATAAATGACGCAAGTCAATAGCCCACTGGAAGCAGAAATGAAGTCTCCAAAATCCTTACACGCCTCTTTAGTCCAAATGAATGGGTAAAATTGTGAGGGTTCATTTATGTTCTTAAGACTACATGTAAAAGCTTGACTTTCTAAAGTTAAAAAAACTGGAAGAATAGCTTGAAGATCCTTAAGTAAAACTCTTTCCTGATTACCATAGTCTACAAATATCACATCAACTTCCTTTCTGGATACTTGTTTCAGAAAAGCTGCTCTGTACCACTTTCCATCCTTGGAGTGCTTTGCAACACAGGCAATCTGGCCAGTTTTATAGGGATTGCTATGCACTTCATAATAAATCTGAATTTGCTCCATTAAATTCATTAGTTCTGATAATTTGCTTTGCAACTGACAAAAAAAATGGGATGGAGAAATAATATGAGAACATATGACATCAAGAACTGCTCCTGGTTTGAACATTAACTCTTTATAAGAGCCCATATGGTCACTTCTCCCAGATATTACATAATGCTTTCTGGAAAGAGTACTTTCCCAATTCGGAAAAGATTCAAGAGATTCTCTTGCCACAGAAAAAGTGTTTAATAACTGTTTGTTGTGATAGATATTTCTAGTTGCTGATACTTTACTTTTAGGTATAACGTATGTACTTCGTGTATTTATAAATTTTTTGTTATTGTTTTTTGAATTTAGGCCTTTAGAATTTTTCACAAAGTTCAAAAGAGAATCCGGTTGCACTTCCCAGTACTCAGCATATCCAGCCTGAACCATAAGCGTGACAACATCTATTTGTTCCAAGCCATCCATAAATTGTGCATTAACAATGTACTTGTCATTTTGCTTTGCAATGACATAAAACAAGAGCTGTTTGTCAAATACAACCTTTTTAAAGAAATCTGTTTCTTTTTTAACCCATACATCCTCAATGGGAAATGCATGAGCAAGTGCACAACGCATGGCAAGTGCTGGTAATTTACAAAACTCTGGAAGCAAAGTTTTCACATCATGAGCGGGTACAGTATCTGTATTTCCAAAATCCAAAAAATAAACGTTAATGTTTACACCTTCCACTTCAGTGATAAGTCCTCGATAGTACTCCATGTCTTTGCTATACCGGGCACAGCAGAGTAACCCAGGCTTTGGGTTTTCAACAATCTTATCATAAACTCCATAGCTATTATACACATCTGCAATATTTTTCATCAAGGTTTGAAACTCATTGTTGTAGTCATTAGTTTGAATCCAGAAGTTTGATGGATTCAACACATATTCGACAAAAGCAACATGAACGGAATCTATTTTCATTTCTACTGTTTTGCAATAGATTGATAAAGAAGAGTCCTTTTCAATTAAGCAGTTTCCCATTTGTTCTGTGTTTCCAATCAAACTTTCAACTGAAACACAGATCTCTTCATAAGCTCTGATGTCTCCAAGTATATTAGTGACATGTGTACTAGAAACTAGGGAACATGCCTGAACTACCTCATTCACCTGTTGTGGATATTTAGTATTAACTTCAGATTCTTGACTATATAATGTAACATAATACAAACATTCATTGGCATTGAACAAATCAATGCTGGCATACACAGCAGTCTGTCCTAATAAGGCCTGTTTAAATTCTTCTAGTTGAGAATTTCTTTTTACAGCTTCACTCTGATCACTGAAACATGACAGTGTACACTGAAATGAAATCATTGGTAAGGAAGTGAATTCTGGTTGAAGTTTCAGAACATGATTGGAAGGCACAGCTTCACTGTTGCCAAAATCCATGAACCAGACCTTTACTTGGTCATCAGAGAGGAGCTGCTGTATCACTCCCCGGTGCCACTGTCCTTTGTGTCTTTTTGCAGCACAGAGAGCTCCAAAACTATCACAACATGGAACATTTTCCCTACTGACAGCTTCATAATGCAAAGTCATTGTTGTGGTCAAGTCTTCTAGCCCTTTCTGCCATTTTAGCATCTGACAATAAAATTTGCTTGGACTGATTGCAACAGTTATTTTTACCTTCTCTACACTGCCAACAGATAAAGAAGGCAGAAATCTATCCAGAATTGGCTGAAATGCTAGTAGATTTTCAGCATTGCTGAAAGAGGATGACTCTGGCCTTGTGTACTTCTGTTGCAGCAAATCTGGCATGTGTTTGCAAAGGAGCTCTTGGGGTAATTCCTTTAACATTTCTACAATAAGACGAAACGAATATCCATCAACAAGTTTTCCTAATTGCAGTTCAAGAACATCACTAGTGACTTTCGGTACTTCCAGGAGAAACAATTGGTATGGTAAAATAGCTTGCACGTGACCTTTAATCTGTAATCCTATTAGAGAAGAAAAATAATTTAGAGCTTTTGGACCCCATTTTTCCCCAACTGGAAGTATGTTTGCAAAAACACCACACACCACCTTTGGAGGCAGCTGGAACCATTCACTACATGCAGAAGAAACATTTATTTCATTAACTATTAGCACTTTTCCAATGTCGATAAGAAACACTTCATAGATTTCCCCTCTCTTTTCCAGCACTCTTCCTCTATGCCATTCTCCATTTATGTCCTCCACTAAACAAAAGTCGCCAAAGCCAATACAGTCCTTTACTTTGGATACATGCTGTATTTCCTTTTGCAATATGTGGTAATCAAAGTCGTATTCCGTATTATATTTCCCCTGAAATGTCACAAGCACTTCCTTTGGATGGCACTCTATGTGAGTTACCTTCAGATCCATGTCTAAAAATTTTGGTGGCAGAGACAAAGAATCCATTGTCTACAAAATAAAAAGATCAGTTTTGATAATCATCTAGTTTTCAATTAACTTTTTTTACATTAACAGTGTTTAATTTCTTAAAGCAATTTGTATTCAGTATATCTTTAACAGTGCATTTTGCATAAAATAAATAAACACAATAAACATTTACTGATTTTAATTCTAATTTTTCCACTTTTCTAGGAACATTTGGCACAACTCTCCCTCAGATGTTGTTTGCATGTACTCCTCACAAAGAGTGCGTCCTGGACTTACTATTGTGCTTTCTGACTTACTTTATCACCCTACATGGAGCAATCCAGAGTGGTCCTCAAAGAGACAAAAATTCCTCATCTCTATTCATTTTAGAACAGACATTTGCAAAACAAGAACACAGGAGGCTCAGTATTTCTGCACAAAACAAGAAGTGGAAGTGACATTTCTCTGTCATTCATGTTATCTCTGCTAATTCTAAAACTGGACTGCCTTTCACTCTGCAGGTAATCTGGAGACATTCCAGAGCTTTAACAGTGGGACTCAAGAGCTGAATCCCCACACACCTGACAGCTCATCTGAAGGTTTGACTCTGTCGAGAAGACAATTCACAAAGATTCAGTGCTCTGTTTGAACAACTTTTTTGTTATTTACACTGAGGTATGCCCCCCTCCCCTTCCACTTCTTGCTATTAGTTTTATTTGAGGGATTTTTATTTCCCCAAGACACACATCTCTCTCTCTCTCCGCCCCTTTCCTCCTTCTTCAAAAGGATCAATCTGTGGTCCTGTGCTTACCTCTTTTGATGGAATTACAACTTTTAGTATAGCTGCAAATGTGTTATTCTTTATAATGTACTTCCCATGTGTTTTTGGAGAAATAATTGGAAGTCACAGTTCTACCAAAGGAAAAAAGGTTTTATGTTAATTATATGTTGAATGTCTCTTTTACTGTACTTAAAAAATTAAGTATTTTCACATCACTTTTAAACAAAATGCCCTGACCTACATTTAACCAAGTCTCCAAGGTTCAGATTGACTAGAGCTTTATTCAAATGTAATGCAACTGATCTGACTTCACAGTTTCACATCACCATCATCACATGCCTATATGCTAAATATGATATTCTGGTTAATAATTAACGATAGGCAGACTTTCAAAAAAAATTCGCCCACTGTCCAAGAGCAAGCTGATAGGAATCAATACCTGTCAAGCAGAGGCTTAGTTTCTCAGAAACTAAGCTTTTCATTTTTAAAAAATATGTATTTCCAGCTCTTAAGGAGGAAGGTAACATAAGAACACAAGAATGCCCAATATCAGTGATTCATCTGGCCCAGTATCCTGTCTGCTATCAGTGACCAGGGCCAGATACTTGAGAAGGCATGAAGAGAACAGGGCAATTATCGAGTGATTCTCTGTTTATCCAGTCCCAGCTTTTGAGGTTTAGGGACTCCAGGGCATGGGGCTGCATCCCAGACTATCCTGACTAAAGCCATTAATGGACTTATCTTCCATGGACTTATTTCTTTTTTGAACCCAGTTATACTTTTTTGGCTTTCACAGCAGCCCCTGGCAATGAGTTCCACAGTTTTACTGTGAGTTGTGTACACCATAGATTTTTATAATGGCATTATGATTTTTTTTCCATTTTAGCTATCCCTTTTCTAATAGTTCCTAACATTCTGCTAGCTTTATTGCCTGCTGCTTGACTTGGAGAAGATGTTTTCGGAGAACTATCCACAATGACTCCAAGATCTCTTTCTTGAGTGGTACTGTAACAGCTAATTTAGAGCATGCCATTTTGTATGTATACTTGGGATTACGCTTTCCAATGTACAATACTCTGAATTTAACACCAAACTTAATCGGCCATTTTGTTGCCCACTCATCCAGTTTTGTAAGATCCCTCCACAGTAAGCTTTTATCTTAACTATCTTGAGTCATTTTGTATTATTTGCAAACTTTGCCATCTCACTATTTAGCCCTTTTTCCAGTTCATTTATGAGTATGTTGAACAGCACTGGTCCCGGCACAGATTCTTGGGGGCTGCCCTATTTACCTCTCTCCCTGTGAAAACTATTTCCTACCTTTTGTTTCCTAGCCTTTAACCCAGCCTTACTAATCCACAAGAGGTCCTTCCCCGCCATCCTATGACTGCTTACTTTGCTTATCAGCCTTTGGTAAAGGATCTTGTTAAAGGCTTTCTAAAAGTTCAAGCACACTATGTCCACTGGACCATCCTTGTCCATATACTTGCTGACCTGCTCAAAAAAATTCGAAAGATTGGTGCACCATGAGTTCCTTTTACAAAAGCTATATTGACTCTTTCCCAACATATCATGTTCATCTATATGTCTGATAATTCTATTATTTACTGTAGTTTCAGCTAAATTGTCTGATACTAAATTTAGGCTTATCGGCCTGTAATTAACAGGATCACCTGTGGAGCCGATTTTTTTTAAAAAAAAAAATCAACATTACATTCGCTATTTTCCAGCTATCTAGTAGAAAGACTGATTTAAGTGATAGATTACATTTCAGTTAGTAGCTCTGCAGTTTCACATCTGAGTTACTTCAGACCTCTTGGGATAATACCATCTGGTCCGGGTGACTTATTACAGTTTAATGTATCTATTTGTTCCAAAATCTCTATTCAACACCTCAATATGGGACAGTTCCTCAGATTTATCACCTAAAAAGAATGGCTTTGATGTGGGAATCTCCCTCACATCCTCTACAGTGAAGACTAATACAAATAATTAATTTAGCGTCTGTTTAATGACCTTGTCTTTCTTGAGTGCTACTTTAGCAACTTCATTGTCCGGTGGCCCTACTGATTGTTTGGCAGGTTCCTGCTTCCAAAGTACTTTAAAAAATTTGGCTGTTAGTCTGCACACCTTCTGGCCCACTTAATTACATTTTTACACTTGACTTGCCAGAGTTTATGCTCCTTTCTATTTTCCTCAGTGGGATTTGACTTCTAATTTTTAAAGGATATATTTTTGTCTCTAAATGGCTCTTACATTCTGCAAAGTTTTGTATGATCTCATCTTTCACTGGCATCAACAGCTGAAAGAGTTACAGAATGGGCTGGGGGAAAACAGATAAGGGCTTGGGTGTAAGATGTGGCTTTTTCTCCCTTCTCCCCCCCACTCCTTTTTGGGAATGAAGTCCATTCTCACATTCCCTTTTGCGCTATCAAATTACCTCTGCGGGAGAATCTTATAAAGAATGACAACCCATACTTTATAATCTATACAGGTTATTGTCCTTATTTACATTGTGGGAGTTGAATGCTGCAAGGAACAGAAATATTCAGGAACAAGGTAGGAAGTATGAGAAATAAGCAACAGAAGCGTTCAGTGTGAAAGAGGGGAAAAAAAAAAGACAGATGAGGAAGATGCAGGGACAAAACAAACAGAGCAGAAGATTAACAAAAGATTGAGTTGGCTGTCTCCATAGTCCAAAACCAGCATAAAGCCGTGAGTCTCAAACTTTTGTACTAGTGACCCCAACCCACAGTTTGAGAACCCCTGGTGTAAAGAATACTAGACAGAATTCAGCCCCTGAAGACAGCAGGGTGGGCGAGTATGGAGGCAATGCATTCAGTCCCCAGAGGGAGGAAGCAAAGTATTTGTGTGTGGCAACTCTTTATTGCCAACTGAAATATCAGAATGTCTAGGCTCTAGAGCAGAGGTTCCGAACTTTTTTTTTTTTTTTTGGGCTGTGCACTCGTCTCTGAGAAATAATATTTCCGCAGAAGCCTGGTGTCCAAGGGTGCACCCCAGCCAGGATGCCTCACTGCACCCCAGCCTGTGAACATCCCCTGCCCGTGATATGTTCCAGGCAGGTGATCCCAGCAGAAAACAACAGCTTGGCTGCACCTCCCCTCATATCCCTGACTCTGGGACCTCCCGCCGCATCACTCACGGGACACAGGCTCCTCCAGCCTTGGCATGATCCACAGCATGCAGGCAAAAGAGCTTGAATGGGCAGAAAGGAACTACCACCCACAGGGGTGCATGGATATTAGCCTCTGGAGATGCAAGCAAGCTGGAATGCCTCTTCCCCCACCCCCTGCAAAGGAAGAGGCCATACCTTCTCCCTCCTCCTTGTTCTTCCAGCCTGACAACTGGAGCGGGAGACTCAGCTAATGAGAGATAATTCTTATTCCTCTCTCTGATTACCTCACCATGTCATAGCAGGAACACCCCAGTTTGAAAACCAATGCTCTATAAGTCATGCGTAGCCATCATAAGGTTGAAGAGGTGTTGCCATGCTGTTACCTCCAATGCTGGCAAATCTAAAAGTAGACTGATAAAACAAAAGCTCTTCCACTCCTTATTAAAAAAACCCAGTAATTTTGTGTACTCTTAATTCACCAGTACACGCACTCTGGTATACATTTATAGATCACCCAAAAGCACATGTAGAAGCCCCTTGTCTATGCACTACAGCTATTCCACAGCTGTCTGCAGGGGATGAGACAAGGGTTAGGGTGAAATCTGCAGAAAACTAAGGAGCAACTGAAATCCAGGGACAGAATGAAAACCATTATGCCATTTTCCAGTCCCTTCTGCTACAACAATGACAATTTTATACCAGATCTCCTACTCCTAGGGTAATTCTGTGCCAAAAAAATAAAAATCCTCTTCACAGTATTTTAAAATTCTGCATATTTAATTTGTCGAAATAACATACAGTAACTCCTGACTTAACGTTGTTGTTATGTTCTCTCCCATTCAGCCAGGCACATTTGTCCCTGCCCCATGTGTCCCTGCACTCCCCTTTCCTCTATGGCCCTACACCCCATTCAGCCACCCCTTCTCCCCATCTTCAAAAATCCCTACACCTCCACTCAGCCAACCTTCCTCCCTCCATCTCCACCTGGCCCTGAACCTCCACACCCATTCAGCCCATGGCTCAATGCTGTCACTCCATTAGCTCCTGTGATCTTGCCCAAGTCTGTCTCCTCACTAGCTCTTCTGAACTCAAGTTTATGTGACCACCCAGCAGCCTCATGTGACCTGCTCTGCCCGTATTCTCGCCTGCCCAACCCCTCCCCCCGTATCCTGGCTCGCCTCACCTAGACCCACAGGCAGGGTGCTGTGAGGAACACAGCCTCTCCTCTTCGCTATCCACGACTGGTTGCTCCATCCAGTGAGCGGGCTACCCTCTGTTGTGGTGCCACAGTAGCCCTCGGTGGGAGAAAGGTGTAATTACAGCACCTGGCAGAATCTATTTTCTGCAGAGAAAAAATACCTGCAGGGGATATGATTAACTCTATACTAACTGTATTTCAGTTTTTTAGCATGATCAATACACAAAGAAAGCCTAACCAATTTACTGATGCCTTCATAATCAAGTATATACTAAGGATGTAAAATAGCAAAACTGGTAAGCATTAGTCTTACTGGTTAATCTACCTTAACCATTAACCCCCAGCCTACGGCTGGCAGGAGCAGCCCCAATCTCAGCTCCGAGCCGGCAGGAGTAGCCCCGGCCCCGCCGGCCAATCCCGACAGGTGCAGCAACCACTCCAGCTGACCTCATCAGCATCCTAGCCCCACACTCACAGGACGGAGCAACCACAGCCCCAGCCCCTCTCCCTTTCATCAGTTAAACAATATAATTTTAATTAACAGATTCACTTTTAGATGACATTTACATCCCTAGTATCTACTATGTTAAGAGAAATAAATGTCTTTATTTCTGCTAGAATATAGGCTTGTTTGTCAGCCTGAGATAGAATTTTGGGTTTGACTTTTTGATACTCTTGTATCTTATACTAATATGTGTAAACAAAGGACAAAGACACTATGTGTTACATCTGCCCACAAGCAGATGGGTTGAAAAAAGATAAGAGATGGAACTAAAGTGTTATAGTACACTCCCACCATACTCTGTGTGAGGATACAATGGAAGGCTGCCTGGCTCTTTCCTCAAGCCAAGGTTAAGCAACCAGTGAGGAGGGGTAAAGTGGGCTGGGGAGGAGGTGAGGGTGCATAAGAAACATTAAAAAGTCAAAGAAAGAACTGGCCTTGGCCAAAGCACAACCTCACTCCTTACCCCTCCCATGGGATATAAAAGAGGTGGGACAAAGACCCCGGACCCACTTCCCCCCAAAACGGAACATGACCATAAATGGTAAGGAGTGGGACTGTGGGTGTGCATTGCAGGCATATTTGGGCCTTCTAAGAAAGAGGAAATGGAAATGGGGATACAGGCAAGACTCCGAGCAGTCAGAGCTCGAAGGGGGACATAGGGTAAACGTTCTGCGGCATCAGAGCTGGGAATGGAACACTAGGAAACAGACTCTGCCAGCATGTAGTTATGGATATGCTTGCTGGAAACTAACCCCAACAAACACTGCATTACCTGCACTTCAAATTTCTGGTCTTCCGCTTTCTGTCTGCATGACAAGAACCAGGGGAGAGGGTAAAGGGAGCATCCTCTAACAATTTCTATGGGCCTATGATAAATGGATCATCATGTTTATTACAGTGGTTCAAAGAGTCAACCAGAAACAGAGCTCCACTGTATACAGATCAAGACATATTCCCTACAGAAAGACATTTACAGTCTAAATCAAAAGCCAGACAAAGGACAAACCATACTAGCAAAATGAACAATGTAATATTGGTAGGGCCCTACCAAATTCACAGCCATAAAAAAAGCATCATAGACTGTGAAATCTCATCTTTTGTCTGCTTTTACTCTATCCTATACAGATTTCATGGGAGAGATCGGTGTTCCTCAAACTGGGTGTCCTGACCCAAAAGGGGGTCACAGTATTGCCACCCTTACTTCTGCACTGCCTTTAGAGCTGGGTGGCCGGAGAGTGGCGGCTGTTGGCCGGGCACATGGTTCTAAGGGCAGCGCCCCGCCAGCAGCAGCACAGAAGTAAGGGTGGCGATACCATACCATGCGACCCTTCCTTTTGCGCTACTGCACTGAGAGGTCATTGGCTGGAGAGTGGCAGCTGCTGACCAAGGGCTCGGCTCTAAAGGCAGCAGCACAGAAGTAAGGGTGGGAATACCATATTATTCCATCCTTTCGTCTGCGCTGTTGCTGGTGGCAACTCCACATTCCAATCTCCTTTCCAGCCACTCAGCAGCTGCTGCTCTCCAACCACCCAGCTCTGAAGGCAGCACAGAAGTAAGGGTAGCAGTACTGCAACTCCCCTACAACAACTTTGCAAATTAAAAAAAAAAAGCCCACACACTCCTTTTTGGGTCAGGATCCCTATAGTTACAACACTGTGAAATTTCAGATTTAAATATCTGAAATCATGAAATTTATGATTTTTTAAATCCTGTGATTGTGAAAATTGACCGAAATGGATCGTGAATTTAGTAGGACTAGATATCATCAATTATCTCTCTCTCTCATTATGTGGGGCAAATTAACTATCACAGCCCTTTCTTTTAGTTACTGAGGCTAGGTCTACACAGGGGTGGGGTGGGATTGACCTAAGATAAGCAACTTCTGCTATGTGATTAGCGTAGCTGAAGTCAGTGTATCTTAGGTTGACTTACCTGGCCATGAGGACAGCAGCGAGTCGACCGCTGCCACTCCCCCATTGACTCCGCTTCCACCTCTCGCTGCGGTGCAACGGCACAGTGATCAGGGATTGATTTTATCGCGTCTACACTAGATACAATAAATCGATCCCCGATAGACTGATCACTACCTGCCGAGCTGGCGGGTATTGTAGACATACCCTGAAATTATTACCATGGGGAATTTATATATTTACTGAAAAGAAAAAATTACTCATCACATTTAAAGCTTTCCTGTTTAGCAGTTGGCCTGATTCAAGATTACTGGCAACATTCTGTGACTGTTTGAAAAACTAAAGAGTTGCCTAAATAAGACTTTCTTGCTCTAGACCAGGGGCTGGCAACCTACGGCATGCGTACCAAACATGGCACGCGAGCTGATTTTAAGCAGCACACAGCTGCCTGCTGCGGTCCCAGCCCCCAGCCCCACTCAGCCCCCCCACCCACCGCTCTCCCCTGCGGGGGCAGGAGGCAGAAGCTTGGTGCTGCAGCAGCCAAGCTTCCCTGTCCCCCACTTCTTTCCCCAGCATGCTTTCCTGCCCCACCCCCTCTCCATCCCTGAGCCAATCAGCTGATGGCCCTAGCAAGGGGGAGGGGGAAGAGCAGCAGCGTGCACACAGATCCCTAGAGGAGACAGCGAGAGGTAAGGACGAGGCCTTGGGGAAGGGGGTGGAACAGGGTACATCCCTTCCAGACCCGTCATGAGCCGCTCAGGGCAGGGGGCTGGGAGCACCCCTATGGGACAAGCACCCCAGCCGTCTGCCCTGACCCCCCCACTCAGCATTCTTCCCTGCACGCCCCCCACACACCCCCAGCCCTCTACCCTGACCCCCCCACACTCAGCCCTCTGCTCTGCACCCCCATACCTCCCAGCCCTCTGCCCTGACCCCTCCCACATACTCAGCCTTCTGCTGTGCAGCTCCCATACCCCCAGCCCTGACCCTTGAACCCACACACACACACAATCGTCTGCCCTGCACCACCCACACCCTCCAGCCCTCTGCCCTGAACCCCCCCACCCCAACACCTCCCGAGCCCTCTGCCCTGCACCCCCAAAGCCCCATCCTCAGCCCTGACCCCCCACAAACACACTCAGCCTTCTGCCCTGAACCCCCCCACCCCAAGACACACCCAGCCTTCTGCCCTGCATCCCCACAGCCCCATCCCTCTGCCCTGAACTCTCCCCCACACCCAGTCCTCTGCCCAGACCCTTGATCCCCCCACACACCCAGTCTTCTGTCCTACACCCCCCACCCACCCCAGCCTCCTGCCCTGAACCCCCCCCAAATTCCCCCCCGCCCCAGTCTGGGGTACCGGCCGCAGGCCCTGCTCAGCCCACTGCCAGCCTAGGTGAACAGAACCCCAGGCTGGCAGCGAGCTGAGCAGGCTGGTGGCATCAGATCAGCATTTTAATTTAATTTTAAATGATGCTTCTTAAACATTTTGAAAACCTTGTTTACTTTACATACAATAGTTTAGTGATATATTACAGATGTATAGAAAGAGACCTTCTAAAAACGTTAAAATGTATGACTGGCACGCGAAACCTCAAATTAGAGTGTATAAATAAAGACTGGGCACAGCACTTCTGAAAGGCTGCAAACCCTGATCTAGACACAGCGCTAATCTGATGACAGGAACAAACAGCGCCTGGTTAGTAAGAAGAGTCTCCCCCTTGACCCAAAAGCAGAAAATTCTTGGGAAAAAAACCCGTTTTTAACCGTCTCCAGACCTAGCTTCCCGTGCGTGGCTTGTAACGACAGCACCATCCACGGCCACTAGGCTCTCAGCCAGAGACCCCGTGCCCGGCCCCGGGTCGGAGCCAGGCGTACAAACACCAATCTGCCGCTTGAGACGGTCAGAGAAAACTCTCCCTTCAACACTTCTGAAGGACCGCGTCTGTCAATGTCCTCGCCGCCGCTACTTGCGGACCGGACCAGCCCGCGCTGCACCGAAGGCGGGAACAGGCAGCACGCGCGCCGGACAGTTAACGGGGCTTTCAGGGGACGCCGCAGCGCGAGGCGCCACAGCGGTTCTGCCCGCGGAGCCCTGGCGTTGGCCGGGGGGACGTGCCTCAGAGACGCCGCGCTCAGCGGGGCCAGAGTTTACGGGCCATGGGGTTCCGCTGACACAGGGAGGCGCTGCTGGGGCTGCGGCGGGGACGCGCTGACCGCGCGAAGGGTGCCTGGGCGGCTGCTCCCTTACCCGGGGTCGGACGGGCACTGACGCCTGCTCCAGGCGCCGCAGCCCCAGGGAGAGATCGGTCTGCGGGCACCACCCACAGACGGCAAAATGGCGGCGCGACTGCCTGTGGCGAACGCTGTGCAGGCGCATGCGCCGTGGGCCGCGCTGACGCCCGCGTTGGGAGGCTGAGGCGGGAAGGGGTGGTGGAAGGTTCCTCTAGGTGTGGGAGAGGTTGGCTGTTCCGGGGCTATGGATTCCCTGAGCGCCCCCCCCCCCCCCCATTCACCCACAGGGGTCCTCAGCATGAGGCTGGGCCTGGCTGGCGGGGCTCCCCCAGAGCCCCATGCAGGCCCTTCTCCAGAGTGGGATTAGGCCAATATCCAGCATCTCTGAAAACCCACCTAAAAATGTTCCTCGCTGCCTCCAGAAGCCCATCCTGGGTGTGGGCCACTGCACCCACCTGGAGTCCCGCTGCCCCCTTGGGTTCACATTAGCAGCCTCTTCCTCCTCCCAATAATGAGCAAAATCCAAGTGGATCCAAAACATAAGCACTGGCAGCAGCTAGTGAGGTGGCCACACCAAGGGAATAAATAGCAAGTTAGCCCACAAAGTCCTTGAAATGCTATTGGATGCTAAGAACTGCTGGGATGAATTAATTGGATCATAGTCTCCAAGCCTGTGGCCCTCACCTTTGCCAGAGTTTTGTCTGTCACTGCTAATCAGGGATCTTGGTGGACTGTGGATAATAAGAGCTAGCCCTGGCAACCTTGGGAGACATTAAAGCTTTTTGTGCAATAAATGGAAATATTCCTATTTGGAAAGCATTACTAACACAAGCTTAGGAGGGAGATGGGACTCTTTGGTCTTGATACTATATGTTTTGTACAAATCTGAGGAAAGATCATGCCAGCCTGGAGTTAGTTCTCTTTAAAACTCTTGGCCTTTAGGTTATTATAGTTAAAACATCCATGATAACAAAAGTTCAAATATTTTGTAGCAATAGTTTAGTTCCTTAAAATAGATATTTCTAAATGCCTATCATTGAGCTGTCTAAAAGGATGGAAATGTATGTTTCTGGCATTACTTCATAGTATGACAGTTATTAAATTTGCCTCATTATATGACCATTAATAAACTTGCTCCCTTTCTATATTTTTCCTGTTTTTGCAGGAAAGACAATCCATCATATCTGAACACTTTGAACATGTCTCCTATGCAGCCTTGTTAGTAATACATGGTGCATTAATGTCCAGGAAGGAGATGTTTACATTTAATCTTTCAGGATAGAGAAGCTCACTAACTCTTGGCTGGACACCAAATTCTAGCCCTCATTTACTTCTAAGTGTTGTACCAACCTGGAAATAGGTCTATGCCTTTGGATTGCCATGGAGATGTCAATTATTTAGGTGTGTGAAGTCATGCCACTTTCCAAGAAGCTACTGCAGCAGCATCCCTGATGGGGTCTGTGGTTGCTTTTTTAAGCAGCTTAAAAGAGCTGAAGTATTTTTAAATGTCTATATGAGTGAATGGCCACAGAAGCTGTAAAATATGTACCAAGGTCTGATGCAAATGAATGATTGCATTTCCAAATAAAACTAAAACATCTGGGCTAGATTCACAAAAAGGACTTAGGCACCTAACTGCCATTTTAGGTGCCTAAATCCAGAATCAGTCCCTTGTGAGATTCCCAATCCTCCCGCCCTCCCCCCCCACACACACACACTCAGCTCAGCTGCCACCAAACCCAGCAGGCAGCCAAACTCATTGCCTACATTTCTGCAATAAAATTCCCTGTGCAAGTGTATTTCAACCACACACCCGGTGACCTGATGCCTAAGCCTCAGAGTGATTCATGCACTGGGAAAAGATAAGCATTCCTCCACCTAACTGACCCATGGGCCCTGAGCCAGTAAGTGTGCTCAGACCTTGTCTACTGGATTGGGCCCCTATATGTGAGCTTGCCCAAAACATCTGGGGCTGGTGCCTCTCTCATAGAACAGGAGAACAGCTTCAACAGGTGAGACTGAGGGAGTCTCACATCATAATATGCCAGAGGGCAGTGGTTAGGGCCTGCACCTGAACAGTAGCGGATCCCTATTAAAGTCACGTTTCCCCACATGAATGGCAAATTTCAACTGGAGGTCTTCCACATCCCAGCTGAGTACCCTACACTAACCACTGGATTAAGAGTTATATGGGAAGGCCTCCTCCTGGCTTCCTGCTAAAACAGCATAAGCACTTAATGCCAAGACAGAGTTTTCAGAGGGAACTGCCTACTGCACCCTGGACTTAGTCACCTATGCCTAAAAAGGGATGGGGTTTAGCACACATACCCTGCGGCTTGGCATCTCCCACTGCCTGGTTTAGGTGAGGAGCTGCCTAGGGTACTGACTTCTGTGAATCCTATTCTGAGGCACTTATCTCTTTCCATTCATTGTATAGGGAGCCTAGGCACTGAACTCAGGCTTTGTGAATCCCATGATTTTCTGAGTGCCTAAAAATTTGGCGTGGCAATATTCAGCATCACCACACATAAGTTTCTTTGTGAATCTAGCCCATGGTGAATGACTCAGATTTGTTATTCTTTGTAATAATCTTCTATAGATAAGAGAACAAATGCTAGTGTGTATAAGGAATGGGAAAAATAAAAATAATCTCTTATTCAAGAACCTTGAATGGGAAAAAATCCATTTAACCATAGCTACAGATATGGAACTAACTGTTGGATGAAGAGACTATTTTCTTTTCTAGTGCAGCTGTGCACTACAGCCAAACCTTTACACAAAAGGATTTCATACATCACAAACTCTGGTAGAAGTTCTGCTATCTTTATATAGGCAGAGATTTGGAAGAGAAAAAACGTACAAAACCACCACATCAAAATTGAGGCTAGAGCAGAGGTGCTGGAACAATTTGTATATTGGGGTTGCTGAAAGCAATTGAATCAAACTGTAAACGCTATATATAATGGAAATCACTTCAAGCCAGGGAGTGCTGCAACACCTCCCACATCCCTAGCTCCAGCACCTATGGTCTAGTCCTTTTTCCCCACTCTTTCTTTGAAAAGGCCTAATCTAATCCACAGCAACCACTGTATGGTGCTGATAACTGAGCAGCAGCCACTAGGTGGCAGAAACAACCAAAGGTGGCCCTTAGTGAAATACTTGACAATATATCAGTATTGCTTCAACAGTTTGACCAAAGAAGCAATTAAATCAGCTTGTCCTGTTCAGAAATACAAGTGTATATATGTATGGGGAAACTCTGAAGATCACATTTGCTCTATTAGAAATGTTTTCAGATAATTGCTATAATTTGTATTAACATTGAAGCATCTTGATTTATGTACAGAATGCAGTTCCCTTTGAAAATTTTATTATATAATACATTACTCTTGTAGTCACTGTATTTTTGCAAATTATCTTTATAGCATCAGAAACCTGTTATTACACAGTTATAAACTCAGTAGTTTATACATCAAAGAGCAGCCAGTAGAAGCCACAACTATGAAATCATGACAGAAGAAACCAATATCTTCTGCTACTACTTAAAATGTATATAGCACTTTACAAACAATTAATGACTCCTCATAACACCCCAAGCAGGTAAGAAAGTATAATCTCCATTTTATAGATGGAGTAACAGACAAAGGAGTTAAGTGGCTTGTCCCTGTCCACAGTGGAGTCACTGAAGGGAATTCTAATAAGAGGAATTGTTATTCAGATAATTCTGTTTTATCCTTAGGGCTTGTTTACACACACAAGTTGTGTCACTTTAACTATATTGGTATAGTTAAAGCAGTACATCCTCCTCCCTCAATGTGTGTGCAGTTATATTGGTATAAAAGTGCTTTATACTGGCATAGCTATTCCCTTATAAGAAGGAGAATAACTATACCTGTGTAAGTCACCTCTGTACCAATATAACTCCATCCACAGTAGGACTTTTACTATTAAAACTATTTTAGTTTAAAAAAAAACTTATGCCAAAATAAATTTGTTAGTCTCTAAGGTGCCAAAAGTACTCCTCGTTCTTTTAGCCCTAACCCAAATAGTTACACTGGTAAAACTTATAAGTATACACAAACCTAAGATTTTTAAAGGGAAAATCAGGGAGTGCACGTGCAATGTAACTTAGTCATTTTAAAGGTTAAATGATATGTCAGATGAATGGTAGAGCAATTTAGTGCATGCATTGATGGTGGGTGATCTAACAGAATTGTGAGTCATGGAATCATGTAAACTAAGAGGTGGAAAAAAGACCTATTAAATCATCTAGACTGTCTGGTGAGGAGACAGTCTAGATGATCTAATAGGTCTTTAGCATCTTTCATTTTGATGATCCACATCAGTTAACCAAGGTGTGGCCTGAAACCTGCAAACTGTCCATGTGGAAAAACCCTTATGTTCACACAGAGCCCCACTGGTGCCAATTTGGGGGAGGGGCCTGCCTGAGCAGATTTGCTTGAACATTCAAGGCCTTAATTTGTACTCTATTTAACCTGTTCCAAAGAGTTCACCTGTATGACTTTTGCAAATTCTAAGAGAAATTTCAGGCAATCTTATCCAAATAAACTCTTTGGACTGGGAATTATCTTTGTATATGTTCATATGAGACCAGATCAACAAAGAGACTTAAGTGTCTACACTCTAAGTCCCAGTTTTAGGCAACACTGCAATCCACAAAACACCGCTCATCTTCTGCCTGACACTGTATGCTCCTAAACTCTCCTGGTGCCTAAGTTTCCAATGTAAAAATTCTCTAGGTCCCTATGTTCCACCTCTGGGCATGCACACTCCGCTTCACTGTAGGTATCTAGGTGCCTATATCCCACCTTAGCCCCAGTGCGATTCATGAACCTGGGGATGACAGACGTAGGAGCGTCTATGTTATTTGCAAGGCCTGATCGAGTAGGTATGCTCTGAGCATGCTTAACTTGGGGGGGAGAGGAGAAGGAGGCCTCCCTCATATCTTTAGATTTGTACAGAGATCTCCCACCTCTCAGGAGAGTGCCCTAGCCACTGAAATATCGAGTGATATTCTCTTTGGCCCAATTAATATTTAATGTTTCAATTATTTAATTAAAGTGGAATGGCTTCAACTGGAGAGACTGAGAAAGAGACACATCAGAATATCCCATAGTCCAGTTGCTAAGGTATTGTCTTGAGAGAGAGATGATCCTTGTTCAAATTCCTTCTCATTCGACTCCGGAGAGAATGGCACCAGACTCTTCTACTTGCTGGTGAGTCCTGACCACTGAGCTAAAGTTTATGAGGGAAGTTTCTCTCTCCTCCCAGTCTTCATGAGCACTTTGCATGAAGCTAGGTGCCTGCATCACTCATTCTCACAAGAAATGGTTTAGGTGCCTAAGCCATCTGATTCCAGAAGAGGGGTTCCTGGCAGTGGATCACAAGCAGAGATAGGTGTCTCCATGCAGCCCAGACTTAGGCGCTGAACTACATGAGCAAGTAGGACTTACGACACACCCCTCTCATCAGCATCTCCCATTGGCTAGTTTAGGCAGACCTAACCTAATGTACTGGCTTCTGTAGATCCTATTCTTAGGCACCTAGCTCTCCCCATTCATTATATAGGGAGCCTAGGCACCTAACTCAGACTTTGGGGCTCTCGTTGTTGTTCCAGTGCTTTTCTAGGCACCTAAAAGTTAGATATTGCAATGACTAGTCCCTTTGTAGATCCAATCCATCGTGCCTAATGTTATGGGACCCCAGTCTTTACTGGGCCCCCTGGGTGTGATTTTAATATAAGTGTAACAGAAAATACATTGGAACTGGAAAAGACTTCGCTTGATTAACTCTCCATCTCAAGGCTTGGGTTTGCGGTTCCTAATGACCTGATAGGGGGCTGAATAACCTTAACTCCCACTGAAATCAGTGCTCAGCCCCTTTGAAAATCAGGCCATAAAAGCCTTGGTTCAATCCAGACCTGTGTGTGGGTTTCTTCCCTATCCCCACCCTTGCAACGTGGGGCTCCAGAGTTAATCATTATGTCTGTCTTGTTAAATATTTCACCTTTTTCTCTGTTTGCAAACAGAACAAATGACCTAGAACTGCTTTTTGGACATCTGTCATTGGTCATTTGTGTGAAACATGAATTGCAATGCAAACAAAGGCAATGGTCATACGATGTCTACTTGCTTTTCATACTGTCAGCTGAGCTAATGCATTTGTTCTATAATTCTTCAGATATATGTGGCATTTAGCTCCAGTTTTTTAAAGGTTTATGACCCTATTCTGATTTCAGATGGGTACCATCAATGGGAGGTCCACTAAGTTATCTGAGGTAGAATTGCACTCATCAGTTGTCCATTAGTCTTGAAATAAGTTTTAAAATGTTCTCTTTAAAACTAGTGATTCTCTTTAATTGCTCTCTGGTACACCTTGGATAGTTTTTTATACACATAAATCTAAAATTATGTCTACACTATCATCCTATAATAGGGAAGACAAAATGCTACGGTACTTCAGGAAAAACATGATATATTATAACAATTTTAATTGCCTGCAGAGTGCTGATCCATCTTGGAATTAAAATACTTGGTGTTGTCATCAGATATATCAAAGGGATAATTTCATGGATGAAATTCTTCCCTTATTGAAGTCAATGGCAAAACTCCCATTGTCTTCAATGGAGCCAGGATTTCAGCCCATATATTTTGAAAAATACATTTGTTACTAATATAGTGTGTGGAAAATAAAAACGGAAAGATTTTCAAAATCTGACTGGCTTTTCATCTGTGTTATGGATTACTTTTTGCATTTCACTTCTGCTGGAGTAACAATAATAGATTAGTAGTTTTCACATTAAGGCCCTAATTAAAGCAATCAAATCTGTGCAGCTGGACCCCTGTGCCTGAGCCACTTTGAAGTTAGTTCACCCATGCAGATTTGGTTGCAGGATTGGGCCTATAAGATTCCACGGATGAGGAGAAAGCTACCAAGAGACAGAGCGCACTCAGCAGCAAGCCTTTTCATTTGGAATCACTCCCATTTGACCCAGCCCTTGGCTACATTCAGGAAATTATGTAAATCATACCTCCTTGTCCAGACTTCTTGCTATGTTCATTTCCCAGATACAGTCTATTGTCTAAGTTTCCCTATCTCTGTCTTGCAAAGTTGTGGTATTTCTGGGCAGATTTTTGCTCCATATACTTTACTACTGCTTGCAATCTAAGTCATATAAACTATACTCTGGTCTTGTATATGCTAGGTTTTTAGCCACCAGTGTAACTGAATCAGGGCAAAACCCTAGTGCATACACAGTTTACATTGAGGCAGCATGAGTTTTACACAGTACAACTAATCTTTGTTTCAAACAGCTACAACTACACAAGTGGCTAAAAACTCAGTATAAACAAAGCCCCATGTATTATAGTGCTGGGAGCCATATACATTCTCGTAATCATATTCTTTTTCTCTGCTTATCAGTCTATTTAGCAACAGGTAAGGTTCTCTATTGAAGAATCACAAGGCACCATTGGATATTCTTAACAAAATGTCTCATTTTATATGCTGAAAATAGATTCCAAAGATTGAGAGATCTAACCATCTTGAAAGCCAACACATTTCTCAAGAGCAATCCTCAGGCTGTTCTGCACAGCTCTTCACTTTAGTTTTGTGAGATGGTTAACTCTTTAGTCCCTAGATTAACTCACTGTGGGAAACGCACATTAACCAGGTAACACATTTATGTTTTATGTAATGCACAATCTCACCTTGACATCTTTCCAACTCTGCTGAGACTGACATTTAGGATAATCAGTATACTGTTTAGTAATAATGTGACTTGCTAGCTTTGTATATCTACAGCAAACAAACCAGAGTCGATGATTATGTCAGTAAGAGAAGTTTCTCTTATAAAACTCGTCTGCACTGTTCTATCAGGAACTTTCATTCCTCTCCTTCATCTTTTGCAGGGAAAATACAACAACATTAATAAACAATATCGCTGAAATGTATAACATTGCAGATGTTCTGTTAAGAAATAAAATAGCTTTCTACTAATTGATCTGGTTTCCACATGCAATCCTCATCTTTACATTTTGGAAAAAATCCATTTTTTGTACAATATGACAATGCAGACCAAAACTTACAAATAAAGAACTTTACAAATGAGACTCTACTTTTAGAGGAAGGGAAACTTGCTTTGATAACTCCATCTGAGAAGAAGCAGAATTGGGGGACAACTGCAACAGTGAGAAAAATATTATAAAACACTGAAAATTGTAATTTAAAAAAAATGTACTTGACTTTAAAGTGTCTCCCCCAATTCCATCTACATCTGTGTATTCTAGTTCTAGATAAGTAACTGTTTGACTAAATATGGATAATATCAATTATACTGAGCATGATTCTTTTATGAGAACAGTAAGTCTCTTTTCACATAACTGCAGATTTTGCGTATAGCACATAGAAATTTGGTGGGTCCTAACAAACTGTAGAATGATATATTTGATTTGGCTTATATGTAATCTAAATCTTTTATATCAGAGGGGTAGCCATGTTAGTCTGGATCTGTAAAAGCGGCAAAGAATCCTGTGGCACCTTATAGACTAACAGACGTTTTGGAGCATGAGCTTTTGTGGGTGAATACCCAATTTGTCAGATGCATGTAGTGGAAATTTCCAGGGGCAGGTATGTATGTGTATATAATATATATATATATATATATATATATATATATATATATATACACACACATACACATATGCAAGCAAGCTAGAGATAACAAGGTTAATTAAACCAGGGAAGATGAGGCCCTGTTCTAGCAGTTGAAGTGTGAAAACCAAGGGAGGAGAAACTGGTTTTGTAGTTGGGAAGCCATTCACAGTCTTTGTTTAATCCTGAGCTGATGGTGTCAAATTTGCAGATGACCTGATGAACTGATGCTCGGAGATGGCGAAAGTAGGCTTCCAGATCTGACTCAAAGAATACTTTCAGGAAAACACCGAACAGCGCACTGATACACAGGTACCCTCCCACCAACAGCACAAGAAGAAGAACTCCACATGGACTCCTCCTGAGGGTCGAAATGACAGTCTGGACCTATACATTGAATGCTTCCGCCAACGTGCACAGGCAGAAATTGTGGAAAAACAACATCGCTTGCCTCATAACCTAAGTCGTGCAGAATGCAATGCCATCCACAGCCTCAGAAACCACCCTAACATTATCATCAAAGAGGCTGATAAAGGAGGTGCTGTTGTCATCATGAAAAGGTCTGACTACCAAAAGGAGGCCTCCAGACAACTCTCCAATACCAAATTCTACAGGCCACTTCCCTCAGATCCCACTGAGGAATACACTAAGAAACTGCACCATCTACTCAGGACACTCCCTACATTAACACCGGAACAAATCAACATACCCTTAGAGCCCCGACCAGGGTTATTCTATCTACTACCCAAGATCCACAAACCCGGAAATCCTGGACACCCCATCATCTTGGGCATTGGGACTGTCACTGAAGGACTGTCTGGATATGTGGACTCTCTACTCAGACCCTATGCCACCAGCACTCCCAGCTATCTCCGTGACACCACTGATTTCCTGAGGAAACTGCAATGCATTGGTGACCTTCCAGAAAACACCATCCTAGCCACCATGGATGTAGAGGCTCTCTACACAAACATCCCACACACACATGGAATACAAGCTGTCAGGAACAGTAACCCTGATGATGCCACAGCACAACAGGTTGCTGAGGTCTGTGCCTTTATCCTCACACACAACTATTTCAAATTTGATGATAATATATATCTCCAGATCAGTGGCACCGCTATGGGCACCCGCATGGCCCCACAATATGCCAATATTTTTATAGCTGACCTGGAACAACGCTCCTCAGCTCTCGTCCACTCACGCCCCTTCTCTACCTACACTACATTGATGACATCTTCATCATCTGGACCCATGGGAAGGAGACTCTGGAAAAATTCCACCAAGATTTCAACAGCTTCCACGCCACCATCAACCTCAGCCTGGACCAATCTACACGGGAGGTGCACTTCCTAGACACCACGGTGCAAATAAGTGATGGTCACATTAACACCACCCTATACTGAAAACCTACCGACTGCTATGCCTACCTTCATGCCTCCAGCTTCCATCCCAGGCACATCACACGATCCATTGTCTACAAAGGAGGAGAGGGATAGCTCAGTGGTTTGAGCATTAGCCTGCTAAACCCAGGGTTGTGAGTTCAATCCTTGAGGGGACCACTTAGGGATCTGGGGCAAAAATCAGTACTTGGTCCTGCTAGTGAAGGCAGGGGGCTGGACTTGATGACCTTTCAAGTTCCCTTCCAGTTCTAGGTAATTAATATATTAAAATATATTAATACAGCCAAGCACTGAGGTATAACGGCATCTGCTCTAACCCCTCAGACAGAGACCCACACCTACAAAATCTCCACCAAGCATTCTCAAAACTACAATACCCGCATGAGGAAATAAGGAAACAGATCAACAGAGCCAGATGTGTACCCAAAAGCCTCCTACTGCAAGACAAACTCAAGAAAGAAACCAACAGGACTCCACTGGCCATCATATACAGTCCCCAGCTAAAACCCCTCCAACACATCATCAGGGATCTACAACCCATCCTGGACAATGATCCCACACTTTCACAGGCCTTGGGTGGCAGGCCAGTCCTTGCCCACAGACAACCTGCCAACCTGAAACATATTCTCACCAGTAACTGCACACCGCACCATAGGAACTCTAGCTCATGCAGCAAACCTCGATGCCAACTCTGCCCACATATCTACATCAGCAACACCATCGCAGGACCTAACCAGATCAGCGACACCATCACCGGTTCATTCACCTGCACATCCACCAATGTAATATACGCTATCATATGCCAGCAATGCCCCTCTGCTATGTACATCGGACAAACTGGACAGTCTCTACAGAAAAGGATAAATGGACACAAATCAGATATTAGGAGTGGCAATATACAAAAACCTGTAGGAGAACACTTCAACCTCCCTGGCCACACTATAGCAGACCTTAAGGTGGCCATCTTGCAGCAAAAAAACTTCAGGACCAGACTCCAAAGAGAAACTGCTGAGCTTCAGTTCATCTGCAAATTTGACACCATCAGCTCAGGATTAAACAAAGACTGTGAATGGCTTCCCAACTACAAAACCAGTTTCTCCTCCCTTGGTTTTCACACTTCAACTGCTAGAACAGGGCCTCATCTTCCCTGATTGAACTAACCTCATTATCTCTAGCTTGCTTGCATTATATATATATATATATATATATATATATATACACACACCTGCCCCTGGAAATTTCCACTACGTGCATCTGACGAAGTGGGTATTCACCCACGAAAGCTCATACTCCAAAACGTTTGTTAGTCTATAGGGTGACACAGGATTCTTTGCTGCTTTTTCTAAATCTTTTGGATATTTTCATAATATATCTGTTTTTGTTACTTTACGTAGCCACTAGTACTGTCAGAGTTGACTTGTATTAATCCTTTCATCACAAAACTCTCAAAATAGGGTTATTTTTAATATGAAAGCAGAATAAAACAGAATTTGTTGCTAGAAATATGTTGAGAGAGAACTTTGCATCCAGACATAAGGGCCCAGATCCTAAAGGGTAGTTAGGTTCCTAAAACATCCATTGAAATCAATGGATGTTGGCCTTTGTGAATAGTCAAGCAGCCATAGGGCCAGGCATGCTGCCTATATTTTAAGAATGAGCTTCGTACATATCTTCTATTTACTCCATGATAAATCCTGGCTAACAGGTGTGCTCGAAAATAGGTGGGATATGAGACAGGAAAATCTATTTGCTTTTTACTCAAATAATAATAATGCTTATTTCATAAGCAAGGAGAGAGGCAATGTCACATGACTAATAAAAATTATAAGACTTTTTACTTCAAATGCTTATGCTTTGTTCCTGAAAAGTATACTCAGTGTATGGGTAAAATAAAAGAATGCTTAGATACTATGATAATACAAACAAACAAACAAACAATTTAAGAAGGGAAAATGTCCTCCCTGGAACTTTAATAAAATAAACCCTGCAATTTGGTGCAATCTGATCAATTCCAAAAGCAAAAGCCTCGTACTTCAGAAATATTTCTCTGAGTTCCAGATATAAGGTAATCCACAGCAGAGATTTAACTTTGTCCAGAGATGGGGTGAAACAGAGAAATTGTCCCTCCTCACTCTTTAGTTTGGTGGCAACATTTTAACAAGGGACTCCCAGTAGCCCTGAAGATCATCACCCCTCTGGCTTATCCTGGCAAGCAGACAAGATCCTTCTAGTCAGAACTAGGTTTGCAGATGGTTTTTCTGTTAAAGAACAGCACCATATGCTGTAATTATGTTTGGATGTTCTCATGACTACCTTTTCATTAGGATCTGGCCTAAGTAACTTTTATAACTTTTCACCCTTTGAGGACAATTGCAATCAAACAAAACTTTAAAATGTCCAAACAGCTTCCTTTAAGAAATTGTACACAATACAGATATTTAATAAATAATTAAATAAACTTTTGATGGGGACAGGGAATGATCATTTACATATGAGCTCCATAATCATGACTCCTTCCTCCATGCCTCACTCCCCAAAGATATCATCTCCCATTTACTTCACTTGGATTATGCTGAGACCCCAAACCAGTCAATGTAGGATACAATGTGAATAAATGTGATTTAGATAAAGGGAAAGAGGCACCTTACTCCTTTAGTGCTCTATTTTTCCAGTTAAGGTAGGAGACCGTAAAGCAAGCTGTTAAATTCTTAAAGGATATTAAGGCAAGAAGGGGACATTTTGGCTCTAGCCCAATCTTCTGCATTATGCAGGTCATAGAATTTCACACAGTTATTCCTGCACCAAACCCAATAACTTGTGGACAAACTATTTTATAATTAAAAAAGTGTATACTTAATAGTGCTTGCTAATTACCCCACTTGATAAAATACTAAGTAAATGTAGGGGTATACTAAAGCTAAAAGTGGGCAGGATTCACCAAAATGTGTCCTGTCTGTTACCTCATTTTAAATAGAAGGGGTGAAGTCCTCCCCCACTGAAGTTAATGGGAGTGTTCCCATTAACTTCAGTGGAGCCAGGATTTCATATGGCACCTCAGCCCATGTAATGTGAGGGGTTGAACAGAGGGAAGGCAATTCTTCTCTGTAACTATTCTCTGACTAAAGCAACTACTCCCTGGGGCTCAGGCAATCACAGAGTACAGATCCCAAGGACCTGGATTTAATTCTCCCATGTAAAAAGAATACTCGGCAACTTTCCCAGATGTTTCAACGGTGGTTAGCTCTGCCATGCCTGATGTAAGAGAGGAAAGGTTACTAAAGGCAGAAAGTACATAATCTCCTCTCTCTCTCCAAAGGGCATATCTCAACTTCAAATCACATTGGAAGCAAAACTAGTTCCTTTCCCCAAAATGAAAAAAATTGGCAGTTCATCAGACAGGCTGGTGCAGAAATTTTGCATCCTAGCTCATGTAGAAGACTGCAAACGGGGGCAAAATTCAGCCAAACCAGTCATTGTGGGGCATGTTAGTGATTTTTCTTTCATATGCCCTGTGTCAGGCTGATCTTTCAGCTGAATAGGTCAGTGTGCTCTGGAGTTAGGTATTATCTACTGAACTGAGCCCTAACATGTTTGCTCTGAATAATTACTATTTTTTTGTTTTGCAGAATTACACAATATACAATACTTTTCTAAATATATGCATTAACCATTTCTAGCCATGAGCTATATTTTATCTCTTTAATGATTCAGGTTAACTTATATTGCCTAAATTTCTTGAATGTTGCATCACTTAAGAGACAAGCTACCTTTATTTACCACAAAATAACTGCCACAAAGGACCATTTCATCACTAACACCTGAGAGCTAGAGCTGGTTGAAATTTTTCATCCAAAAAATTTTTTTTCCCCCAATAAAAAATGTGTCTTGAACAAAATGAAATTTTTATTTTGGTCAAAATTCTGGATTTTTGACCAAAAACCCTAAAACATTAGGTTTGTGATAAAAAAATTGGGGTTTTGATAAAATATTTTTGGTTTTTGAAAGCTGAAAATGTTTATCAAAAGCAAACAAAATAAAAACACAGTTTTTTGAACAAACAAAAATTTAAGTTTTCAAAACCTAAAAAAAATTCAGGTTTTGAGATTCTTCCCCCCCCCCCCACTGAAAAACATAGATTTGCAAGAAATGTAGGGAAAAAGTTTTAAATTTGCCATGAAAAACAATAGGTATATTTTTACTAGCCTCACAAAGTGTGCAATTCTGATTTCTGTTTAGAACAGTGTCATGATTCATGTTGCACCAACAAGTTTCCTAATCTTGGTGTACCTCATTTTTCCATGCTTGTGATATGGGGATAATATCCACCTCACAGGAAACTTTGAGGATTATGTTATTAATGTTGATGAAGTGTGTTTTCCTACATGAAGGCTGCTATGGGCCTTATTCAGACAAAACTGATATTGATATGAATGAGAGATTTGCTTGTATTAAGACTGAAGATTTAAAAAAAAAAAAAGAGATTTCAGGAATTGGGCTAATTTAAGGACAAAGTAGTATTTCTATTATTCACTCTGATCAGAAATTTTTGCAAGCTTTTAAATTTCTAGTTAAAAATTCTAAATACAAAATGAAACGTGGAAAGTCTCTTTTGCAACATCGCTATGAACAGTTCAACCTAAATGTTCCATCCACTAGCAAAGATACTATGATATTACCATAGCACTCCACTATGATAGCACGAGGGTCTCCAGGAATTTATTACTTGTAGTTGAAATATTCTTGTCATGCTTCACTATCACTCTCACCCCTGCACATCAAACTGAGTCATTCCGTGCCACATGAATATATGATAGAATCATGCTAATCCTACATATCCTTCCAAAAACTCTGTGGTGGAAACCGTTTAGTACAAATGTGTTCCCTTAATTCCGTGCCATGTCAGACATGCTTACTCATGCTGAAAACTTCTATTATAAGTAGATGCTGGTTATAATTAGAAGGTTTGGGGTCCAGGTTGAATTCTGAATCAGGGATAGAGGCTGGATCAAACTGAATGGTTCCAACACTTCTCTTAATCATCTCTTTGCAGAAGGGTTCAATCTTTATGAATAGTGAAACTTGAGATAAACTTCTTCCTTCTTGAATGGCACAGGTTCTTATGAGGTCATCCCCTTCCTGTGTTATTTCAGCACTATCAGAATAAAAAAAAACTGTCCTTTTTGGTTCTGTATCCAACTCAAAACCATAGGGTCAGGTTTGAATACAGATAATTACATTTAAATCTTATTCATTCCCCCTGGCCCAAAATTAGGAAGACAGTTGACATTCTGTCATCTCTAACTAAAACTATTTAAGGAAAACATCAGCGAATAAAGATTTAGATTTTTCTGTAACCATTTGAAAGAAATAAGAATATTTACCGGGGGGGGGGGGTTTCGGGTTTTTTTTAACCCCCACAGGAGATGATGCAATATAATGCATGCCAATTAAGTTAAGTTTGTTTGTTCAGATGGACTGAGGCCAAATTTCAAGAGCAATTTAATGCCTGATAGCTAAAATAATGACTTGGGGAAATTGGCTTAGCAAACAACATAGCAACTTGGGAGGCAAGGGTGAAATGATAATTTCAAGAAAAGAAATTTAAGGGATTCACAAGCTTCACAAACAAGTCCAGAGAATGTAGGTTAGAGGGTGATGATGCTAGTGTATGCAAATGTTCTCCCATGAAATCTTCCTCAGGTTTAATATAGCCAGGCATGCCAATCTCAGAGAGTTCACTCAAGATAAAACGGTAGACTTTATTATGTAATAGAGCAAAGTCAATTAATGTAAAATGATATGTGCAACAGCTCAATAAAACTGGGGAGACTGCCATTTTATTTAGACAAACACGTTCTGTAACCAGGGTAAGTAGGTCTAGGTTGAATTCTGCCACCCTTATGTCAATTAATACCTTGCTCCATGAGCAATAATAGTGCTTAGTTACTACACGTAGGCACAGATAGGTCAAGTCAAAGGCAGAGCTGGGACTAGAACCAGTTTCTTTTGTAAAATACCAGGTATGGTTGCTGTGTTGCAATTAATCTCAATGCCATGCTATCTTGCTTAGTTTTTGAGTTCTCCCTGCTTTGAATTCTTGTTTCACTGACAGAGATTTACATGTTGTTCCATATCCATGTGGCTTATTTGCTTTTTGTCCTCCACCTCTCAGGAGAGCTATTCCAGGCCCCCATCTGCTAATATAAAGACACAAACTTCCAAATTAAAGCCCTGATTGTGCCTCTTTTACTCCCATGAGTACTCCTTACTCACACAAGCAGTCCCATTGATATAAATGTTGATGCCTTGATATTCGAAAAAATACAGATGAAAGAAGTGGTAAAGAGATGCAACACAAAATAAAATAGTTTAGGTTTAGTACACACCCGGTCAGCTCCAGAAGTCAGGCATGGAGGGCAGATAAGCCTTGTTTATCAAGCAACTGTCAGGAACATGTTAGCCCTAGGCCGACACTCTGACAGAGAGCTTGCCTGATGCCATATCAAAAGGTCAAGGTAGATGCCCAGTTAAGCCCTCAAAATATGTAATAAATACAGAGTTAGGACTTAACTTTGGGTATCCACATTTGAAAAATTTGGCCTAAATCCATATCAAAATCAAGTTATAGCACTAATTTGTGTGAGAGCTACCCAAGCACAAAAGATAAAGCTTCAGAAAAATATTTTACATGGTTAAATAAACCTCCCCACAAAAAGCTTATTTTCATTCTGTTGTCTACCTCCAATACTTTTAAAGTACCTGGAATGTAATTGAACTTATCAAGCAACTTTGTTAATGGAGAACAAGCATTGGCCATTTCTGGGAAATTTTATATTTCAGGAGAAATAGGAGTTTACACTGAAAATACCATCTTAACCATAACTATAGTATCACTAACAACATTATAGCTTGTTGCTTTTTAATGAAATAGTCAATCTAAGCTATTTTGCCGTGCAGCCTGATTGAGACCATAATATTTTTGGGCTTGATGGTCCTTTAACAACCAGCCCCATATAAGAAGTGGCACATAGCTCTACCACCCCAGATCAGCTGTGGAAGGATTGTGCCTAAAACAGGAGGTAAGTAAACAGCTGCTGGCCCTTCCCAGTAGCAGAATATTACCTGATGCTTCAGCAGACTTCCAACCCCTCTCTGTCCACCTCCTGCCCACTGGTGTGGGGGGAGAAAAATTTGGCTGCTTTTTTACCTCAGACCTGCAGTGGAGATGTAGAGAGTCTGTGTGAGATTGAGTTGGGATGGCTTGTGGGAAGGGGCAATCTTATATCCAATTAGGCTAAACCAGAATCAGCCTTTTATAAATTGTGTGTGTATGTGAACCACTGACCTTTACTAGCTGTAACTGCAACTGCTCAACTGTGTGTCATAGGCCATATACCACTAATTGAAATTATTTGTTGGCTCAAATGATAGGGACTTGTGGTTATAGAACAGGAGAATTTGAAATCCATTGGCTTACTTTGTAAAGTTCTCAGAGGCAATGGTGTGCATCGCAGTGACAACTGCGAGTCAATTAAGTGGCTATAATATTAATTATATCTGAATAAATAGTTGGTACTGTTTCCCAGTCTTTATCTTGATAGTGAATGTAAGTCAGTTTCCCTGCATTTGCAATCTTGTAAAATGTGTAATAACGAATTTATTTTCTAGCATACCATGTAAATTACAGGTCTGGGTTCTGCTGCTTCATAATTCTCTGCTTTTCAGAGCTTAATTATCCAATGCAGAATAAGATGGATGGCCCTTTTGACCCCCAGTCATTACTGTAACAATGAAAGGACTCGAAACATTACATTTCTGATACCACATTCTCATGACACAGATTGCAACAAGAGTAAAGGTGCATGATTCCTCACAGATGACAACAGCAGCAGTGAGAAGTGGAAACCCCAGGGAGAATTTATTCTCATTAAGATCTCCAGATCATACTCTCTTGGTATTTCCTGGATGTTCTATTCACGATATAGGTCTGAGACAGATGGAGAAGTGAGAAGCTGTAGATTCAAACACAATCTATTAGTTGGTTCAGCCAGAAATGACTTCTGGTAAGAATCTGTGTGGATTTTTCCAGCTGTGAGACACCTTCCATATATAAAACTATGAGATAGCTCAATTGCTAAGCCATTTGTGTGTCTCTACCACTGTTTATCAGTATTGTGAATGTGTGGATTAAAACTGGTGTCAGTAATGAACCGACTTGAGACTGAAACCAGTGTCTGCCTGTACCTCCTGTTTTTCCCAGCCCTTATCAGAGAAGTTATAAAGAAGTTGTTTTATCTGTACCCCCGTGGATTATACAGAAGCAACAAGAAATATCCTGCTTTTATTACTAAGATCCCAGATACCTGGACTTTGCACCAAACAAATCTCTGTTGGCTTTAACCTTTGCACAATATCATAAATCTGTTTGCTCCGTGGCAATGAGATCACTGGTTGTTACAGAGCAAAGAACATCACCTGGTTAGTCATGTAAAAATATTCTCTAAGGTTGAAGAAACAGCCACTTTGTAGCTATTTCATGCTCTGATTTATTTTAAACCAGAAACCTTATTAATCAAGTAGAATATCCACACCTCTGGGCTGTGTTTTGTCCCCAGGTGATTCATCCATAACTTACATTGTTGATTCCGTATATGCTTTACAAAGTGATAACATCAATTTTATTCAAGTGCACAAAAGCAGTTATTCTCAGGGTAGAAAAGGGTTTCAATACATGTTGACCAGAATTATTGATTCATTCCAATATATTGTAGGAATAAATAGAGATGAAATTCATGAATTTTGATTAGACTCTTCATCAACATTTTGAATTTGTATGAGTAAAAAATAGGGAAAAAGGTACAGGACATTTTTCAAATTTCCCGATATCATTTTTCAGTCAGATCAATATAACAATATCCATAGCACCAAGAGCCAGATTTTTAAAGGGATTTAGGCACCTAAGGTGGAATGTTCCACAGGAGTAAGGCTCTTAACATGTATTTAGACTCCCAAGTTGTATTGATTCTAATGGAAGTTAGGTTCCTAACTCCTTTTGAGCATTCCACCTCTAGTGGGCGTTTCAGAAGAACCTAGGTGCCTAACTCCAATTGATTTCAACAGGAGTTCTTTATCTATGTGCTTTTTGAATCCCACTTGGCAGCTAACTACATCTTTAGGCAACTAATACCCTTGAAAATCTGGCCTATAAAGGGTAAACTGCTAGGCCTTTCTCCTTGATTTCTTTATGAATATGTTTTTCTTGGATTAGAAAAACAAATACAAACTATTAGTAAATGTATATGACTTATTACAGAAGATGTCACGGAAAGGAGGCTGAGACACATCCAAGTTTTATGAACTGCTAGGGGTTGTTTTCATATGGTTTGAATACACATAATCTATAGGGGGACAGAGTGATTCAAAAGAGCAGCAGTGCCCAAAACTGTGTTCAGTACATTTTTTGTGAAGACAAGAATTGCATTGTTAAGGAAGATAATCTGGTTGGGCCAAAATTAGCACTGGTGTAAGCAAGCACAGCTGTATAGAATTGTACCAGCCGTACAAGGTCCGAATTTTACCCATTTGGCCCTGAATCTCTTTGTGGTTACACAGGTGTAAATCAGAAGTAACTTCACCGAAGTCAAAATCTGTGTATGAAAAATCAGCATCATTAGTTTCAATAAAGATAGTGTTGTAGTAGAGGCAATGGCCTCAGATTTAAGACACCTGAGTTCAGTTCCTGACTCTGCCACAGACTTTCTATCTGACAAGTAATTAAGTCTCTCTATGCTCAATTCCCCAACTTTAAACTTTCCTATCTCACAGGGGTACTGAGTATAAATAAATTAACGCCTGTTACTGGGATGTGCTCAGATACTATAGTGGGCTTTGGCTTCCTCGACCACGGGATGCTATTCGAGGAAGGACTGCTAGGCAGAGATGGCGTTCACCTTTCGAGGAGGGAAAAGACCCTATTTGCACACAGACTGACTAACCTAGTGAGGAGGGCTTTAAACTAGGTTCGACGGTGACAGGTGAGCAAAGCCCACAGGTGAGTGGGGAACATGAAGACCTGGGAGATGAGTCGGAAACAAGAGGGAGCGTGGGCTATAATGGCAGAGAGAAAGGAGGGTCAGGGCAAAACTGGGAGGCAAGATCAAACCAGTATCTTAGATGCCTATATACAAATGCGAGAAGTATGGGTAATAAGCAGGAAGAACTGGAAGTGCTAATAAATAAGTACAACTATGACATTGTTGGCATCACTGAAACTTGGTGGGATAATACACATGATTGGAATGTTGGTGTGGATGGGTATAGTTTGCTCAGGAAGGATAGATGGGGGAAAAAGGGAGGAGGTGTTGCCTTATATATTAAAAATGTACACACTTGGACTGAGGTGGAGATGGACATAGGAGACAGAAGCGTTGAGAGTCTCTAGGTTAGATAAAAGGGGTAAAAAACAAGGGTGATGTCGTGCTAGGAGTCTACTACAGGCCACCTAACCAAGTGGAAGAGGTGGGTGAGGCTTTTTTTAAACAACTAACAAAATCATCCAAAGCCCAAGATTTGGTGGTGATGGAGGACTTCAACTATCCAGATATATGTTGGGAAAATAACACCACGGGGCACAGACTATCCAATAAGTTCCTGGACTGCATTGCAGACAACTTTTATTTCAGAAGGTTGAGAAAGCTACTGGGGGGAAGCTGTTCTAGACTTGATTTTAACAAATAGGGAGGAACTCGTTGAGAATTTGAAAGTAGAAGGAAGCTTGGGTGAAAGTGACCATGAAATCACAGAGTTTGCAATTCTAAAGAAGGGTAGAAGGGAGTACAGTAAAATAGAGACAATAGATTTCAGGAAGGCGGATTTTGGTAAGCTCAGAGAGCTGATAGGTAGGGTCCAATGGGAATCAAGACTGAGGGGAAAAACAACTGGGGAGAGTTGGTAGTTTTTCAAAGGGACACTATTAAGGGCCCAAAAGCAAGCTATTCCGATGGGTAGGAAAGATAGAAAATGTGGCAAAAGACCACCTTGGCTTAACCACGAGATCTTGCATGACCTACAAAATAAAAAGAAGTCATATAAAAATGGAAACTAGGTCAGATTACAAAGGATGAATATAGGCAAACAACACAGGAATGGAGGGGCAAGATTAGAAAGGCAAAGGCACAAAATGAGCTCAAACTAGCTATGGGAATAAAGGGAAACAAAAAGACTTTTTATCAATACATGAGAAGCAAGAGGAAGACTAAGGACAGGGTAGGCCCACTGCTCAGTGAGGAGGGAGAAACAGTAACAGGAAACTTGGAAATGGCAGAGATGCTTAATGACTTCTTTGTTTTGGTCTTCACTGAGAAGTCTGAAGGAATGTCTAACATAGTGAATGCTTATGGGAAGGGGGTAGGTTTAGAAGATAAAATAAAAAAAGAGCAAGTTAAAAATCACTTAGAAAAGTTAGATGCCTGCAAGTCACCAGGGCCTGATGAAATGCATCCTAGAATACTCAAGGAGTTAATAGAGGAGGTATCTGAGCCTCTAGCTATTATCTTTGGAAAGTCATGGGATACGGGAGAGATTCCAGAAGACTGGAAAAGGGCAAATATAGTGCCCATCTATAAAAAGGGAAATTAAAACACCCCGGGAAAGTACAGACAAGTTAGTTTAACTTCTGTGCCAGGGAAGATAATGGAGCAAGTAATTAAAGAAATCATCTGTGAACACTTGGAAGGTAGTTAGGTGATAGGGAATAGCCAGCATGGATTTGTAAAGAACAAATTGTGTCAAACCAATCTGATAGCTTTCTTTGATAGGATAACGAGTCTTGTGGATAAGGGAGAAGCGGTGGATGTGGTATACTAGACTTTAGTAAGGCATTTGATATGGTCTCGCATGATATCCTTATCGATAAACTAGGCAAATACAATTTAGATGGGGCTACTATAAGGTGGGTGCATAACTGGCTGGATAACCGTACTCAGAGAGTAGTTATTAATTGCTCCCAATCCTGCTGGAAAAGTATAACAAGTGGGGTTCCGCAGGGGTCTGTTTTGGGACCGGCTCTGTTCAATATCTTCATCAACAACTTAGATGTTGGCATAGAAAGTACGCTTATTAAGTTTGCAGACGATACCAAACTGGGAGGGATTGCAACGGCTTTGGAGGACAGGGTCAAAATTCAAAATGATCTGGACAAATTGGAGAAATGGTCTGAGGTAAACAGGATGAAGTTCAATAAAGACAAATGCAAAGTGCTCCACCTAGGAAGGAACAATCAGTTTCACACATACAGAATGGGAAGAGACTGTCTAGGAAGGAGTATGGCAGAAAGACATCTAGGGGTCTTAGTGGACCACAAGCTAAATATGAGTCAACAGTGTGATACTGTTGCAAAAAAAGCAAACATGAATCTGGGATGCATTAACAAGTGTGTTGTAAACAAGACACGAGAAGTCATTCTTCTGCTCTGCTCTGCGCTGGTTAGGCCTCAAATGGAGTATTGTGTCACCGCATTTCAAGAAAGATGTGGAGAAATTGGAGAGGGTCCAGAGAAGAGCAACAAGAATGATTAAAGGTCTTGAGAACATGACCTGTGCAGGAAGGCTGAAAGAATTGGGTGTGTTTAGTTTGGAAAAGAGAAGACTGAGAGGAGACATCATAGCAGTTTTCAGGTATCTAAAAGAGTGTCATCAGGAGGAGGGAGAAAACTTGTTCACCTTAGCCTCCAATGATAGAACAAGAAGCAATGGGCTTTAACTGCAGCAAGGGAGATTTAGGTTGGACATTAGGAAAAAGTTCCTAACTGTCAGGGTAGTTAAACTCTGGAATAAATTGCCTAGGGAGGTTGTGGAATCTCCATCTCTGGAGATATTTAAGAGTAGGTTAGATAAATGTCTATCAGGGATGGTCTAGACAGTATTTGGTCCTGCCATGAGGGCAGGAGACTGGACTCGATGACCTCTCGAGGTCTCTTCCAGTCCTAGAGTCTATGAGTCTATGAAGGAAGGACCATATAATAACCTGGACAAATTCATATTAAAATAGCTATGATATGGTGTGGTATGGTATGGGAGGACCTAAATATACTTGTAACTGACATAAATTACTAAAATCTAACCTTAAAAAGAGAAACTAAATTAAGTTTTAATTATATTGATGGCTACATGGTGTCATGCAAAACAATAACATGGTAGTAATTGACGTGCAGATTCAAACACTGGCATTAGGAGTTTGCTTCAGATTTACGTTGGTATGACTGAGATTAACATCTGGTTCTTACTTTAAAATTGGGAACTTTTTGATAGGCAAGTACTTGAAATCTTGGAAGCCAACAGCCCTGTCAGTATTTGCATCTAGATTGTCTTGATCTGGGCTACTTAAATTTTAGGTGAGGTTTTGTAGCTTTGCAAATGTTTAGACAATGGAACAAGCTGCAGAGGGAGGGACTGGAATCCCATCAGTGGAGTCATTTAATGCTAGATGAGAGACACAAATCTATCAGCTGGGTTAGGAATAATCAAACTAGTCATACCACGATGCAGGGGAAAAGCTAGATGAATCACTACAGGACCCTTCCAACTCAAATTAATCTAGTATTTTTTTCTGAGTGTTATTAGATGCTGGTGTATATAAGATGGTTCTGGGAATGTCTTCACTGAAAACTTAATTCAGGTTATCAACACTCAACTTACTCCTCCTGAGTTGGCCTAGCTCAAGTGAGAGCAGCCACACTGCAGGATGAGAGGTAGTCTCCTAATTCAATGGGAATGGGGATAGGGGTCAGGGAGATGATAGGGGGGCCAGAGAGAGCTCAGGCCTGTGAAAGAGAGAACTTTGCTTTGCATGAGCTGGGGGAGCTGCTCCTGCCTCTCCTTGAACTCCATCTCCACTGCCAATGGATGCGGCGGTATCCCTGACACCCAACCCTTTGCCTACTTTGGGGCTCTCATCCTGGCAAGTCACCTCAGTCCCAGTACGATGATGCCAGCAGTGATGATGGTGTGATCTGGGCCAGCCCGGGATGGGTAAGTCACTCCTTGCACTATCAACAGTGGGTGCCAAACATGAGTGGTGCTGCAACTGGTGCGTGGGGTCGCAATGCCACTCACTCAAATTTGCCGTGGCTTCCCTTGCACCACGGTGGCCAGGCCAAATCTGAGTGAGGGGCATTGTGATCCCTGTGCCAGATGCAGTGTGACTTCAGGTTGACCTGAGTTGGCTTGATGTCTGTAGATGCAGTTGCACCCATGGACCCCAGCTGAAGCTGCCCCTAGCATACTGTGAAATATTTAAGCTGCTGTGTCCACATGTGCTGTATTCATTTGTGTGTGGCACGAAGACTTCTGGGGACGTCTGGATTTCCTGTTGTTCTTGAGGTGCAATAAGCTGGACTACTATATTAATTCTTTCCCAGTGAATTGTGGGAGAACTTGTTTGTCCTTCCCGGGCTCATGGCAAGGAATCAAGGGATTCTAGCCTTCTTCCACACTACCAGGTGATGAGTTTTTCATGCAAGTTTAAGTCTATGCCCCTTCTCAGGCCAGCCAACTCAAGTAAAATCACCACCACACTGGAATTAAGGGGTTATGTGTGTGGATGGGACTCAAGGCAGGGGCAAGACTCAAGTTACAACTTGAAAATGAAGACAAGCCCTCTGAATGAGACTGGAAGAGATTCTGAGAGGGGATGGACATATTGGGCACCAGGGGGGAAATCCTGGCCCCATTGAAGTCAATATCAAAACACCCATTTTCTCCACTGGCATCAGGATTTCAGCCCCAAACAACTTTATTAAAGGTCTGATAATGTATTCTTCCATATGTAGAATATGAAGGCTTTCAGAGTGCTGCATGCAAAAATACAGCAGAATCAGATAACTAACTTCCATTCCAGGAATGGAAAGAAACTGAAATAAAAATAGCAAGTGATGGGAAGAGTGGAGTGAATCCCATAGTAGTACTTGTAAGTGATTTTTATTTCAGACCCTTGATACACTGAAAAAAGAGAGAGTTTTGAGTGAGTGATAAAGTTTGTGCAATATAAACCTAAGACTGCATACAACATAGTTTAACATTCCCTAATGTGCCCTCAAAGCATTTACAAGTTATCGCTTTTCTCTCTATCAATGATTTTAATAAGATGCCTCTAAATTTGTTGTCCAATGAATTTATAGTTTTGATTTTGTGTTTACATTTTCCTCCGGTCTATTAATTGTGGGCTCAATCCCACATTTCATACACAGTCAGAACTCTGCTGAAGTCTGCAAGAGTTTAAGATAAGCAATGAATGCTGGGTCAGGCCCTGATTGTAACATTTTGTACTGTCTTTTCCCTTAAATTTGTTTTTAATTTCAAGGCAAATAATAATAATAGAATCCCAGTTTCTAGAAATATTCTGAGATTAAAATATGCTTTTCTGAAAAACAATGATTAACCTACATCCTCCTCAGTCAAAGAGCCAACACAATCCTTTTGTTTTGCAATATAACTAGCATGTCCAAAACCAAAAAATCCCCCAAAGCAAACAAAAAAGAACAACCAACAGTCCTCAAGTTGGAGTAAGGCTTGTGCAAAGCTACAGTGAGCCCTGCAGAAGTACCAGGTCCTGATTTTGATCTTATGTAAATATGGAATAACTTCACTGAAGTAAATAGAGTTCACTGGTGTCAAACTGGTGTGGGATGAAAATCAGGCCCTATATTTTTGCATAGAAGTATATGAAGTTTGTACCATCTGCTTTTAATTAAATATTTTAATGGTTGGACTAAAATGGAGTTATTTAAATATTCTATCTAACATTAATAACATTCTATGAAATCCAGCATGAATGATTTATCCAATTTCAGTGTTACTCTATTTAAATAATATATTAGCCTAAACTGCAAAGTATTAGTGAATCTTCTTACATGGACTAGATGACCTCCTGAGGTCTCTTCCAACCCTAATATTCTATGATACATAGCTAAAAAGCTATGATTTTTTCATATAAATAATGATACAGGCTTATTGATTAAGCTGTCTGCTTTATCAATCCCTAAACAAAATGTGACTAATTGAGTTCACATTAAAGCTTGATCCCCAAGCCCCACTCCCAACTCAGAATTTCATGATTCTGCATGTGAAATTGCGTATGAATTATCATGTCATCTGTCTTTGGCACTGTGTGCCATTATATAGAATTCAGGCTTAGTGAGACTGATTTGATACGGTGGAAGCAGAAGCAGTGTACTGACTATTGATCATACTCCAGCAACTTCCCTGCTTGTCTCATGATCTTCCCTGCGTGGGCCTACATACAGAGCATTAAGCAATACTCTATACAGCATGGTGAAAAGCACCCCAGTGTTTCTCTGGCCTGAGCAATCATAGGAGTCTTGACCAAGAGGCAGGAAACGCAGAGGAGAAGAGGCTCACACAGTAATGATGAGTGTACATACACTGTAGTAGAAAGGAGGTGAGTGGTGGAAATAGGGAAGGAAGTAGAGAAAGACAAGATCTTTCTGAGAATCATTCTGAATTGGATGTTCAAGTATATGGGAGCCAATGGAGCTGTCTGATACTGGGGAGTGAGGTGGTCACAAAGAAAAGAGATACTAAAATTAGATCAAAAGTCTGGAGTGTTTTGATGATGATAGTCCAATGATCTTAAGACTTTGCAGCTTAGAGAAAAGAAGGATATGGAGACTCTTAATGCAGTATATATAGTAAGTAATAATGATAATATAACACATCTAGTGCTCTTCATCAATAAATCTCAATTTGCTTCACAGTCTTTAATATATTTATCCTCTCAACCCCCAAGAGGTAGAGAAATGCTACTTCCCCAATTTACAAAGGGGGAACTGAGACACTAAGGGATTTGCCCATGGTCACATAGGAAGTCTGTGGCAGAGCAGGAATTGAACTTGAGTCTCCCAAGTCCTAGGCCACTGTCCTAATCCTAGAATCATAGAATATCAGGGTTGGAAGGGACCTCAAGAGATCATCTAGTTCACCCCCCTGCTCAAAGCAGGACCACTCTCAATCACTGGACCAAAATGATGAGCCTTGGACAAGAAACTCTGAACTAATCAGTAACTGGAGAAAATGTTCCATCATATCCCTGCCTATTACAAAAACAATGATTTAATTTAATTTGAGATCTGCTACTGTTCTACTCCTAGTATTGTAGAAAGAGGGTAGGAATTGTTCAGCTACTGGCTAGAAATGAATTCTGGACCAGTATCTTTGTAATTACAAACCATCCACTTGGGAGACCACTGTCTTTCCTTCCTCATCTCCTTCCCACTTTCCTCCATCATTGCATCATGTGTGAAATGTGGGGCCCAATTATGCAAACACTTACCCATGTGCTTAAGTTTAAGCATGTGCATAAGTGTTTGCAGGACTGAGACCTTGGCCTTGATTCAGGAAAAGCTCTTCAGCATGTACTTAAGTGCCACTGACTTCAGTGGGAGGTAAGTGTGTACTTAAAATTAAGCATGTGCTTAAACACAATTACTGAATGTGGGCACTTTCTATAATCAGGGACCCAGATTGCCCAGAAAAGCTTAAAAAGGCCAGTTGTATGTGCTGGAAAGTGCCCCAGCACAGTAAAACAATAAATAATACATAATAGCTAGTACTTGGAACAGGAAGAGAGTGGATAAAATACACCTATAGAAAAATTTAAGGCAGTTATCCTAATTTTATGCTGTATGAATGAAACACCAAGGAGTGTATTATATTAAAATATTATTTTATCTATTCATAGTCATAAATATCCACATGCACAAAGGTACAGAGTTGAGTCAACATTAACTGCATTTCCTGAATTTTGGGTGCTTGATTTCTCAGGTCATTTTAGGTTTGTGTGTGACAGTTTGTTATACCAGTACTTTTGGCACCAGAGCAGGAGCGTTGTCCACGGTCGTAGAGTTAGACAATGGCCCATGTGCAACACAGAGAAATGTGATCTTATAGGACCTGAAGAGAAGAAGCAGACTTCTGAAACAAAAGCCAAAGAGATCTGGGAATGCTGTGCTAACTCTGAATTTAATAATACTCAGTATACTGGTTTTTCTGCCTCCTTGTCAAAAGCAACATTTCCTTTAAAATTTTATTTACAATATTGTACTGTTCACGCTTCATCATGGTATCTCCAAATAGATCAGAAAGAGAGAGTTGAAGTCTGCTGGCCAGAGGAACAAATGAAGTCAAAGAATCACTGATTTATATGTCATCATTACCCATCAGTAGAGGCTGCTATGGCTCAGGATTCTGTAGGGAAAGATAAGAATTGAACCATGCTCCTAAACTGTGCTGAGCTGATCATATAGAACCCTGAATACTAACATGGAACTTTAGCTTTATACCTACCACCAACAACAAATCATATTGCTTCCATGCTTATACCTGGAAACCCAGGGTTTTTAGATGTTTAATGCTGCAGCTATTCAGATTTAGAGAAATAAATAGTTAATGATGAGAGCAAAAAATATTCAGTGTAGAAACACTGACCAAACTAATATTTAACTAAAATAAATTTGCCCTGGGTTTCCTTGGCAGAGTTTCCAGGACAGTGAAAGGCACACAGAAGTCTATCCAGCATTCTGTGCTTAGTTGCTATAAAACATTGCCTGAAAATTAGCTGTCATATCTTATTTTTTGTTTTTGTTTTCAAACAGAATGTGTTTGTGAATCATAGAAACATAGGACTGGAAGCGACCTTGAGAGATCTTCTAGTCCAGTCCCCTTCACTCAAGGCAGGACTCAGGGCAGGAATAAATATTATCTAGACCATCCTGACAGGTGTATGTCTAACCTGCTCTGAAAAGACTCCAATGATGGAGATTCCACAACCTCCCTAGGAAATTTATTCCAGTGCTTAACTACCCTGACAGTTAGGAATTTTTTCCTAAAGTCCAACCTAAACCACCCTTTCTGCAATTTCAGCCAATGGCTTCTTGGCCTATCCTCAGAGGATAACAAGAACAATTTTTCTCCCTCATCCTTATAACAACCTTTTATGTACACGAAAACTGTTACGTTCTCACCTCAGGTCTTCACTTCTCCAGAATAAACAAATCCAGTTTTTTCAATCTTCCCTCACAGGTCATGCTTTCTAGACCTTTAATCATTTGAGTTGCTCTTCCCTGGAGTTTTTCCAATTTGACCATGTCTTTCCTGAAATACGGCACCCAGAACTGGACACAATACTCCAGTTGAGGCCTATTCCACGTGGAGTAGAGCGGAAGAATTACTTCTTGTGTCTTACTTACAACATGCCTACTAATACATACCAGAATTATGTTCCCTTTTTTTTTTTTTTTTTTTTTTTTTTTTTTTGCAACAGTGTTACTCTGTTGACTCATGTTTTAGCTTGTGATCCACTATGACCTCCAGAGCCTTTTCCACAGTACTCCTTCCTAGGCAGTCATTTTCCATTTTGTATGTCTGCAACTGATTATTCCTTCCTAAATGGAATACTTTGCATTTGTCCTTATTGAATTTCATCCTATTCGCTTCAGACCATTTCACCAGTTTGTCCAGATTATTTTGCTTTTTAATCCTATCCTCCAAAGCACTTGCAACCCCTCTCAGCTCAGTATAGTCCATAAATTTTATAAATATACTCTCTATTCCATTATGTAAGTAATTGATGAAGTTATTGAACAGAATTGGACCCAGAACTGATCCTTGTGGGACCCCACTTGTTATACCCTTCCAGCTTGACTGTGAACCACTGATACTCTACTGTCTGGGAACGGTTTTGCAACCAGTTATGTACCCACCCTATAGTAGCTCCATCTAAGTTGTATTTCCCTATTTTGTTTATGAAAAGATCATGCAAAACAATATCAAAAGCCTTATTAAAGTCAAGGTATACCACATATACTGCATCCACAAGACGTGTTACCCCGTCAAAGAAAGGTATTCAGTTGGTTTGACATGATTTTTTCTTGACATATCTATGCTAACTGTTACTTATCACTTTATTTTCTTCTTACTTACTATTTATTACTTACTTACTGTTTGTTATTTTACACTATTTAGTAATGTATCCATTTCACAAAGGTTGTAGTAAAAGACATGTGTCTTGCTTTCTCTTCAATGATCTGCTAAATCCTCGCATGATGAATCAGAATCCCAAACAATCTGGGTCCAATACTTTTCTCTTTTTAATAATGCCTCTTTCATTGTAAATATTCAGCTTCCACATCAGAGGGTCAGAAGTACAAACCTTACGCTAGGGGATCCTATGGCATCATGGTGTATGTGACTGTGTTTTAAGTGAGAGGGATGAGGTGTGGTTGGGAAGCAAATGGAGCCAGACCAATTACAACCAGGAGTGTGCACAACGGTGGGGGGGAGAGCAAGCAGGGCGCCCCCCAGTAATCTTCAGGGGCACAGAACTCGTCTGGCCTCGGGGTCATGGTGGCAGGGGGCAGGTAGGGGAAGCGATCTCCTGCTGGGTAGGAGCAGGAGGAAGGAAGAGTGAGCTCCTGCCAGAGCCGGGCCAGGGGGGAGGGGCAGAAATCAAGCTCCTGCCGGAGCCGGGGAACAGGGAGGGAGGGAAGAGCTAGTTCCTTCCAGAGCCGGGGTGGAACGGGAGGAGGGAAGGAAGACCAAGCTCCTGCTGGCACCGGCAGGGGCAGGAAGAGCTAGCTCTTCCTGAGGTTGGGGTCAGAGTTAAATTTCTGCACATGCCCCTGTTTACAACCTATGCTCCAGGATCAATGAATTTCATATAGTTTTTACCTGCAGTCTCCCAGTCTATGTGCAGTTTGAGGGCAACATGCCATGCATGTGCTGGTACTAGTCCCACTGCAATATGGGAAAATGTAGAAAAGATAAGACCAAAACAACCACCGATTTTTTTTCTCACAATCTTTCCCCTTTAGCTTGTTTTTCTGAAGGAGCCAAAAAGGCACCTAGAGTTCAAAGTCTGCAGAGAGCTTTGCCTAGGATCTGTTATAATTTTCTACCTGTGAACAAAACCTGTCTACACTGTAACTGGAAGTGCAATTACAGCTCGGGTAGGCATAGCTGTGCTAGCTTTAATCTACCTAGGGGTGGCTCTAGGTATTTTGCCGCCCCAAGCACAGCAGGCAGGCTGCCTTTGGCGGCTTGCCTGCTGGAGGTCCCTGATCCCGCAGATTCGGCTGCAGCCTGTGGGAGGTCTGCCAAAGCCGCGGGACCAGTGGACCCTCCGCAGGCATGCTCTGAAGGCAACCTGCCTGCTGCCCTCGCAGCAACTGGCAGAGCGCCCCCCGTGGCTTGCCGCTCCAGGCACGCATGTGGCATGCTGGTGTCTGGAGCCACCCCTGAATCTACCAAACAATGGCAATGAAAATCTGACAGCAGAGCTTTCAGCAAAGTCTAGTAAGGCAGCTATGTACATAGGGTCCCCAGGTGGGCTTGTACAGCCTGTGCAGCAAATCACATCTTTGATTGCAATGCAGGCATAGCCACAAGCAAAAAGGATGAAATTCTCGCTCTGCTGAAGTCAGTGGCAAAAGTCCCATTGACTTCAGTAGGGATAAGATTTCATCCAAAGTGCATAGAGTATTCCTAATTCAAAATGTAAGCAAACAGGCTTCTCATTAAAGAAGTTCCAGTAACATACCAAGCCAAAAGCAGTATTAGTTCTTTGAAAGAGAGTGATGCAGTTTAGATGCCAATAGCAGACTTGCTTTTGGAGTCTATGAAGGATCCAGATGCCACAGCTAAAATTCCTCACATTCAGACATCTGGGTTCACTGATCACAGTTCAAAGGGAAATAATTAATAAAGAAGTGGTAAAAATGATGTTATTCATGTAATAGTACTATAGCCATTAAAAGCAATATATATTTTTTAAAAATCACGGAAAGCTGGTTTCATTTTGTACAGTGCAGATTCCATTTTTCTCCTTGGAGAAAGTGGAAAAGAAAAAATCGAACTAACTGTTTGAAGATTAGTGGACTCAGAGAGTTTCAAAATTATGACAAAAAGTGAAAAACAGTGACAATTTTAATGACTTTTTTCTCATTTTCCAGCCAGATATACAAAACAGTTAATATTTCCTTATACAACTCTGTTAGAGTCATGTGAATATATTCTAACCCCCAAAGATTCCATGATTTACTACTGAGACATCTCTTCAGTGTGTACTGCAACCTGTATCTGGGTGCAGTGCTCTTGGCTTTCTCTCTCCAATTCAGGAGAGACCTTGAACTCTTCAGTTGAACCTACTTGAAAATTCTACCTCTATGGTTATCTACTTGTTAATGACCCTTGCTACAGGGAGTCCAGGAGCTGTTCTTTTCTACGCAGGAAGGGTTCCCTGCAAAACTGTTCTAGGCACTATAAGCAAAGGGTTTGGTGGGGAGGGTTCTTTGTTATGTTTTTGTATTTTTTCTATCCTATTTTCAGTGGAATGGTGACCCTGCCCAGGGGTTGTGACGGCAACCTTATTGTGGGGACTGATTAGCCTGGGAAGTCATCCTCCTTGTCTAATAGTTTCCAGTGCCATTTCTCATAATGAAAGAGTTGGCAAGTCTGGAGCAAATACTCAGCATTGTAGGGTGAGAGTACAGGGAACCGTGGAGGTCAGCAAAATCATTTTTCTTGCAGTTATTAGCAGTGATGATTCTAGTTTTGTTTTAAGCTCCAGGAGATTGTATTCTAAGAGATTGTAATGTGCACAGCTGCACAATACTGAAGAGACACGCATGACCTGTGAGAGACATTTTTCTAGCTCATATATGACTGACGTCCAACACTCCTAGATCTGGCAACGTCACTGTGCATGAATCAGTGCTGGTTTCTGGTCTGCATGCTTCAGTTGTTACCAAGGATTAATGGCCTTACATTTATAATTTACGTAAGGAAATAACCTCTACATATCAACTTAGTGCTTGTTTAAGGTGAACTGACAGCCCCGGGGCAGCAGCAATTCGATCTCCTCCAAATGCAAGTGTACTTCAGGCCTGGGCTAGAAGGACCACATTTAAGACGATAAAGCTGGTTTGATTTTTATGGCCCATTCAGTGTTTTGGGCACGGCCTACCTCCTCAACAATGACTAAAGGTGGTAGTTTTTTTGTGGGAAGTTAATTATATGTTTAAAAATATGAGGGTTGTGACATAAACATACAAAAGTCAGAAATAAAACCAAATTATTTTTCTATGAAACATTAACTTGACCTTCCATCCTCTAACTTCTCCTAAGAGGAAGAGGGGTAACATTTTCAAAAAATCTTGAATGATCAAGGAGCTTAAGTCTCATTGACTTTCAATGAAGCTTAGACATCTAAGGGCCAGGTTTTCAAAGGTATTTAGGCATCTAAAGACACAGATAGTCACCTAGTAGGCTTTTCAAAAATGTCTAGGCCCATGGGGAGTTAGGACCCTAACAATGTTCATTGTAAGTTAGGATCCTAAATACTTTTGGGAATCAGCCTGTGACTATGCTGCTATTGAAAAATCAGGGTTAGGCTCCTAAGTCACTTGGACACTTTTGAAGATTTCTCCTGAAGTGTCTCCAATGACTGTTCCTAGGGCAACAGGTTGCCTCACATGACTCAGCAGTAACCAGTTATACACAGTAGTTATGTGTGGGGCTTGTTAGGGAGTGAATGGAAATCACTCTAATTTTATTTAGCCCTGGAAGGCTACCAAGATGCAATGTATTGAGGGAAATGAGAAGATGTACATTAAAGACTAAGGGAGAGTAGACTGTTCTCTAGAAAGAACAAAAGCAATACGAAGTCCAAAACAATGAAAATTATAAATTTTGCCCTGATCCTTAACGGAATGTAGTAATGAATGACTATGTAAAGATTACAGAAAGAGGGTGGGAGTCAGAACAGCTGGGCTCTAGTTCTGGCTGTACCACTGGCTCACTGTGTCACCTTTGGGAAGACACTTAGGTCAAAATTTTCAAAATTGGCCTCTGATTTTGGGTGCATTAATTTTTAGATGCCCATCTTGAGACACTGTGGCCCTGATTTTCAAAGGTGCTGAACATCAGTACCTTCCATTGAATGCAAATCACATTTTGATTGTTCCACACTTCTGAAAATCAGGCCCAGGATATCTCAGTTTAGGCTTCCAAATCCTGAAGCACCCAAAAAGAGGGTCACTTTTGTTGGCCTTGTCTGTGCACTCAACTTACTCCTGTCAAATGGCAATGTATTCTTTAAAGAGGTGTTATGAAGCTTAATTAATGTTTTAAAAGGATTTGCAAAAGTTAAAATTATTGTAATAAATACAGTAACAATAAATTTCGCTGAATTTTCTAGGTCATGAAACATTCTTGTGACTGTCCAGAAGTCTATGATATCATTTGCAGCTGTGGGTGGGACTGTGTTAGTAGTAATTATAACAGGTTGGACCCCGCTTTTGGAATGTCTCAGGTATTTACTGGGATTTCACTGAGCCCCTCCTCCTCTACCAGCCTGGATTCCCACCCCCTGTTTTGCTGAATTAGGCTCTCCGGCCTCTTGCAGCACACACACATAGAGGCAGGGCCACACCCAGCTGCAGACACAGACTGAAGTCAGCTCTGCGCGAGAAGATTCACCCAGCACTTATGTAAACACTCCTTTTGGGGAATAAACCCAGAATAATACTGTCTTGCACTGTACAGAAAAATCTGCACAGCACAAGCTGATAAAAATTCACCATCTTCCTCAATGTGAAGAGAAATGTGCACGGCTTCTTGCCCCACCTTCCCCCCCCAGATATGAATTCCATAAACTAGGTAATGTTATAAACAAAATAAATGTATTAACTATAAAAGGCAGATTTTAAATGATTATATGAGATAGCAAACAGAACAAAGCAGATTACTGAGCAAATAAAACACAGTCAAACTAAGCTTGATTTACTAAAGAAACAGGTTACAAAATATAATTTATCACCCTAAATGTTGACTTATGGAGGATGCAGAGTTTCAGTTATTTCTTCTTACAGACTGGACCACTGTCTCAGTCTGGACTCACCCCTGCCTTTCCTTTCAGGTTAGTTCTTTTGTCCCTTCAGGTTTTTCCCCGCAGTCCTTCTTCTTGGATAGGCAATGGAGGAGAGTCCAGATCAACCCACTCCCCAACCCTTAAAAAGGATTTCCCTAAGGCAGGAATCCTTTGTTCGATTCCCATCCCCCTACAGAGGAAAAGTGCCAGCAGTGTCCAAGGTGGTATTTGTATCAGGTAACAGGATCACCTGACCTGGTAGTGTCAGAGCTATGTCCCAGGAAGCCTCTCAGGAAGGAGAGAGATTAGTATTTTCACAGTCTTATTGTATCTTCTGAATGGCCCATCAAGGCTGTGATGGCTGGTTTTCTGGTGGGTCTCTCTCAAATACACACACAGTTGTAATTGTTACATAGTTGATATTCCTAGCTTTAGATACAGAAATGACATGCATACAAATTGGATAATCACATTCAGTAAATCATAACCTTTCCAATGATATCTTACAGGAGCCATCTTGCATAAAGTGTATCTTAGTTATGCCACATGCCTATCATAACCACGTTTCTATGAATATGGAGTGTAATGACACAGTAAGATGCCTGGCATGGCTTCCCTAAGAGGTTCATTGTTCAGTATAGAATCTTTTTATCTATAGTTTTATCAATTGCAAAATGCTGATAGATTTAAGTACATAACTTATCAAAATGTGGTTATTTGTTTTTATGCCTTCATTATCTAACACTGTTATGGAAAATTTCTTCACTTTGATTTTACTTCTTTTTATCCCATGCCCTTTGCTCCCCAACCTCTCCCCGAGCTCTGCTGAGGTCAACTGGGACACAACTCAGAATTGGGATCTTTGGCTTTACCTAAGAAAATATTCATAATAATAATAATATATGACAACTGTAATTACTTGTATTCCACTGATAAAAAAATCTGAATCCCATCTCTGAATGCATTAATCACTGAAAAAAACCCTTAGAACTGAAACAGAAATAACTGAAGGAAGACATTGGCTTAAATGTCCCTAGTTGCTGAGAATGTCCTTTGTACTGATAGTACAAATTCAAGATAGGATATTAAAGATGGGCAAAGCCCATACTTATTGATACCACTCTATGCTATCTCCTGTGTGTAGTACAAGAAAAACCTGTTAATTACTGTACTTCATTCCATGGCAGACTCTGATACTTACTAAGCATTAGACAAGGTAAACAGTTGAAAGGTAATGCACAGTAGAAAGAACTAAACTGCTCAGTAAAAAGATCTAGGCGTTATTTAGGACATCTCATTGTAGATGCTTGCCCAGTGTGTAGTAGTGGTTTAAAAGACGAGTTAAGATCTTAGCTTGCATTAGACAGAGTTTAAAGAATAATTTTATAGAATGTATTACTGCCCCTTAACTAAGCAACAGATGAAATGCAAGGCTTTACAGATCTGCTTTCCATTTGGAAAAGAAATCAGTGACAGAGTCAGATATTTTCTTAGTGTAAGTTGTTTATTTTCAAAATGTACCCCAGTCTTGTTTCCCTAGACAGCAGGAGGAACCAATGGCACACGGATTGTACCCTTTTTTTCAGGTAAGGAACCATAACTTTCTCCCACAAAGCAGCTATTCTGAGCCTATGCCTCTCTCCAAGGGCTCGTACAGAATCTCAGCCAAACACTGACTGCTCCTTCCAAGGGCCCACACCAAACTTGGTGTGCTGTCTGCATTACACAAAGTTTTGTTCCGCCGCCTCAGTCTCTGAGTTTGAAACCTAGGCATCCCTGTCAGTGCCACATTCTCCTTTTGGAACACATGGTCTTCATATGCCAGCCTCCTCCTTTATATCCAGCTGTTCTGCACTACCAAAGGGCCTGAGCTGCTCGTACTGTTGGCCACAATGGGTGTGCTAAAGCTCCCTCCCTCCCCTTTAAAAAAGTCTATGATGACCTTTGCATCCAAGCTTCTTAATAAAATACCACCTTCATTCCACTATTACAATATCATTAAAAAAGGAACATATTCGAATGTCATACTAGTCAATGCTACCTTCCACCTTGAATATTTTATTCACTTTGAATCTCATTTCAGACAAGACATAGAAGGGAAGAGAAAATTTCAATAAGTGAAAACAAAACTGAGCAGAGACATGGGAAGGTAGATCCTCCATACGGGGAGATTTTAAAAGATTGGGACTATTTTATTTACAGAGGAGATATAACGAGAGTAATAGAAAGTAAAATAATGGACAGTATAGAGAGGGGAACAAGCAGTGAAGTTAAACCGTCAATAGGTATGTAATAATAAAAGTAGCTTCTTTTTCTCAAGTAGTTGAGATAAAGGGTATTTGAGGCTTGTGCTTTGGCACCAGCAGTACTAGGCTCAGTCCAGCAGCTGAGGTTACTTCAAGGTAGTGGCCTGCTGGTGTTGAATTTCTGTTCACCTCAGATACTGGGGATAAACTTTCCCTAATAAGGAGTGTATCAAAGATTCTCCGTCATGAAAAAAATGCAACAGACTGTAGAATAGTTTTCAACTGCTATGGTGAGTACAAAACCCAATTGCCTGTGTCCTTAAAACTGACAAAGGCCTGAAAAATACAAATAAGGGGACAATCCTTAGTTACAGGGGATGAATCAGTGGTTCTCTAACAAGGCCAAGATTTTTTTAAAATAGGTACCTAAAGTTAGGCTCCCAAGTCCCTCTTTAGAGATCAAAATAAGTGACCTGATTTTCTAAAGTGCTGACCCAGAACTTGTTGACTTTTGCTGTCACTTGCTATTGTTCAATGTCTCTGCTAAACTCCCTTATATCTCTAGTGATGTCGGTGTCACAAGATAATGGTACAGATTATAGAGGAAATGCCAGGTAATGTTTTAGTAAGTTTGTAGCCAGAGCAGGAATGTGAGAGAAAAGTCTGGCTACCTCAGTGATGGCCTCACTATTGAGAAACTGCTCAGCAGTCTGCATGGGAGAAAAGTCATAGAAGGGTCCAATGGATGTGGCTTTCATCCTGCTTCTAGGGATCACTGGGTTGGGTGATCCATATGTGGCTTCATACAGTGGCTGAAATTCACCTCTGCGCAGGAACCATTCAGCCTTCACTTGAGACCATAATATGGGGCTTCCAGGAAAGGAGTCTGAACTCTAGGCCTTCTATACTGGGGTGAATGGGTTCATTCATCTTAAGTGATATAGCAAACAAGCAGAATTGCTAGCAAGAGATCTCTATGGAGCATATACAGAGGCCAGCAGTACATGCAGAAAGGCCTGATTGTGTCTGGTTGCAGCCTTGCCATCAATTTGCAATCCTGAGCTCCAAATGTCACACCAAATTTGGTTGCTCCTGATTCTCTTTGTCTAGTCCACTCCTCATGCTACAAATATTAGTGATATATTGGCATTCCTTTGTATCATAAAGTGTATGTTTTCCTGTTTGGAGTGAGATGATGCCAATTTCCTCGAACATGCCAGAAGTAGGCTTTACAGATTTTAAAAGAGGGGTTCTCAATTTATATCCAAAGAAGGAACATGCCCAGTTATTACAGCTGACATCAATGTTTGTTAGCTGCGGTATCATAATTATCTTAATCAGACAATTATTGCAGGACTCAAAGTACATTTATTTTTATATAATGGAAAACACCCTTGGATTAGTAACCCAAGTGAAAATAAAGTATGATGGTTACATTCTGCAACAATTGCTCAGGTAAAGCTTCCACTGAAGTCAGTGGGAGTTCTATTTGTGTAAGATCTTACATGCACTGGTAGCCTCATATATCAAATTAGATTTCGAGCAGAGACTGTGGAGTAGATTTTCAAAGGCATAAATGGCATTTAGAAACCTAACTCTTGTTTGTGTCTTTGAAAGCCTACTCCTATATCTTCTTGTGTGTTTGTCCATTGCCTGGAACAATGGTGCATCTACTACTGATAAATGGGTGCAGGGCGGATCTAAATATTTATGTATCTTATTAGTTGAACAATCTGTTATTCTGCATTATTTAGCTGTTTAGCCTTTGAAATTAGATACAATTCTAATTTGAGATACAGCATTCCTCAGATCTTTTGGGGTAATATTATAAAAACAACCACAACTTTTCTGAGAAACTATTATATGATGTTGCAATAAGGGGTTTCACCTTTCAGGTTAATGTTTGACATTAGGTATAAATGTAAACTAGAAACTAGTCAAACAGAAAGATCCTTGTGTAAAGAATCCATGGATCTATCGTACAGCTGAAAACAAAGGAATAATCACCCTACGTTTTCAGCAATCTCCTAATTAATTCACTGCATAGTAGTACCATTTTGCCAAAAACTGCAACGCTAATATGAAGAAAACATTAAGCCTATTTCTTACCCTATTCCAAAATAATTCCTTACCAAAGAGTTTATTCATCAGAAAAAGTCAACAGCTACTTTCAGATCTTAAGTCTTAAACAATTAGAGTTCAATATTCATCTTAATACTAACTCCTGAAAAATACACACATCAAAATGAATAACTGAAATGTTAACTACTGCATCTGTAAGCTGACCTCCCATTCCAAGCTTAATTTTCTATCCCATTGGAAAAGTATCGAGTTCTCCTTCTATAACTATCAAATGTTTCCTTCTCGCATGTCAAGAACCTGTCTCTGTTCTCACTCTCAGATAAATCATATGTAATTCCACTTAAGTCACTAAAAAATAAGTATATGAGAAGTAGAGAAGTGCTGGTTTTTTTTCCCCAATAGAAATAAACTCAAACGCTCTTAGAACCATGTCTTATGAATTCAAAGAAAAAAATTAGAATTACATGAACATGAAAATTACCATGCAGGAACAGAGTTCCTCTAACCAGTATTCTGTCTCTAACAGTGGGCAATGCCAGACGCTTCAGAGAAGGATGCAAGAAGCCCTTAAGAAGGGCATTATAGAAAAACCTTCCTCATCTCCATTTGTCTCCTAGTCATGAAAATATAGATTTTTCCAAACATTGGATATCCTCATTATCCTAGTAAACGTCCAGTCCCTTTTTTTTTTTTTAAGTTCTGTTATTCTCTTGGCCTCAATAATATCTTGTGGCAACTAGTTCAAGAGGCCAGCTGGGCATCATGTTTCATTTTTTCAGTTTCAAATTCACTGCCAACTTTCAGTTTCATTGAATGGTCTCTCATTTTCATAATGTGAGAAAAGGTGAATAGAAGTGCCTGATGTTTTCTCTATATTATTAATTGTTGTGTGTGCCTTTATCCTGCACCCTCCTCTTTGATTTCTTTCTAACACAAATAGACTTAATCTTGTTCGTCTCTCTTGACTGGATGTTTTTCCATGCCTCTGACTATTTTTATTGCTTGTCTCTCAACCCCCTTTATTTCTGCAATGTTTGTTTTGAGACAGGATAACAGGAACTGAATGTGGTATCCCAGATGGTGACATCCAAAGAGGATAGAACTATGCTGTTCTCAGTGGTGGCAGATGACAAAACAAGGAGCAATGGTCTCAAGTTGCAGTGGGGAGGTCTAGATTGGATATTAGGAAACAATACTTCATTAGGAGGGTGGTGAAGCACTGGAATGGGTTACCTAGGGAGGTGGTGGAATCTCCATCCTTAGAGGTTTTTAAGGCCTGGCTTGACAAAGCCTTGGCTTGGATGATTTAGTTGGTGTTGGTCCTGTTTTGAGCAGGGGATTGGACTAGGTGACCTCCTAAGGTCTCTTCCAACTCTAATATTCTATGATTCTATATAATTGTTTTTTTATTAATATAATGCCATTATAGTATCATCTGTGTTATCTTCCATCACACTGCACACTAAACAGAGGTCTTCACTGAACTGTTCAGACACAGTTATAAGCATGTATGTTTACTGAGTTTTTATAGTTAATTTAGAACCCAGTAAAATGTATGAGAAATTCAGATTATTCCTTCCAATTTGCATATCCTTGCTGTGTCACCAGTGAATTTAATCTGCTACTGTGCTGTCCATACACTTTGCTGTATCAGGTCTCTGTGAAGTTCTTCACAGCTTTGTCTAGAGAGATTCAGAGCAGGCACTGGCAAAGGAGCGCTGTGCCAGATCTATTCCTTCTAGCATCCCCTTGCATAGGGAAGATCCTTCTGTGGCTAGTGTAAGTGGTTTTAAAGCAGCTCTGTGCTGGTAGAGCAGCACAAAGTTGTCCTAAAGCAGGGGAATACCTGGCCCTCCATATTTATTCTCTTTGATGCTCTGCTTAATCTGAAATAAAGGAAGTGGCCCAGTGCAGGTTGGACCTAGGATTGAGGAAGTGCAAAGGTGGTTTAAAGTTGCTTTTGCACTTTCCCCATGCTCTGAGTTCCACTGAGTGCCCTTGGTCCAGAGTCAGGAATAGTACAAGGGGACCAAGGAAGTTATGAGGGCGAGTAATGGAAAGCAAACAGTTAGACCCACATTTAAAAACATAAAACACTTAACAATTTTCTGTGTGTAAAACTTTAAGCACATAAAAGTTTTTCACATGGATAAAAGCCTCCATTTCTACCTCATCCATGACCCCCACAGCCCTATCCAGCAATGAGTAAGCCATACTCACCTTGCCTGGGCTGTGTGCCATTTACCAACAGCAAGGATGGTCTTAGCCTAGGAGTCCCTGCATTCAGTCTAAAACCCTGAAGAAGCCGCTGTGCTGGTGTTATGCTCTCATCACACCAGATTGCAGGAGTGGGGTTGCAGTTGGGAGGAGAGCTCCATGGAGAGCAGAATTCTGAAGCACTCTGAAGGCAAGTACAATTATCTTGTACTTAATGCAGAATACGAAACCATTTACAGGAGGCAGGTGCTCTGGTGAGAGCAGCTGGAGTGGAAAACGCCCCAAGCAATGGAAGTCTGGATAGGATGGAACTGGTAAAATACAAATGAACAGGAGGAGGAGACTACAGTACTGTGGCACCTATGCAGGATTTAGCAAGATCTTAGATATTGGATGAGAAGGTAAGGGAGGAGTCAAAAGTGACACCAAACTTGTAAGCCTCGTTGACAAGGAGGTCTATAGCATTGTGCTATAGTAGAGAAAGGCAGTAGGGAGAAGAGGAGAGGGCATGAGTTGAAAGATGAAAAGCTTTGATAAATGTACCAGCAAAACGTGCAAAAGGAGACACTAGACAGACTGGGGAAGATGAGACAAAGGGTGGGTGGTGAAAGTTCTAGTGTGAAGAGGTAAATTTGGGAGAGATGGTAGCTGAGCCCAATGAACTGGATGAGAACAGACAGCGAGACAGTTTAGAAAGTGAACAGGGGCTAGCGATGGAGGAAAAAACAGAATTTAGAAACACAATTTTCTATTTGCTATGCAAATATGAGATTTTGCAAGTGAAAAAATGGATAACCTTGCAAATTTTATGGGCACAGTTAAAGAGCTAAGAAACTGGCTCCATAAATCTAAGACTTGTTGATATTGTTATCAAGAAAAAAGTATCAGGCTTGATCCTCACAAGCATAGCCCCATCAGTTCACTCCAGCAGAGAATCTGTCTCAGTGTTCATATTTCTCTAAAAATAACAGTGTTTTTCAACAAGGCAAGATAAGTTTTATGTTACACAATAATCCATTTATTCTTCAAATTTGGAATGACTGAATCAACATAATTCTGAAAGATTTGGCTCTTTCCTACTAAATAAATATGTTGGTGCTCTGTTTACCTTTAGTATACCTGTTTTCAAATAACTGAAAAAGGATGAGCTGATGGAAGGTTTGTTCTTGTTACTAATAACATTTGAACAACAGAATGTTCTCCCTCCTGACAGCCCTAGCTGTTATCAAAAGAAAACTCTAATTATGTTGCTTATGGCTTATCTTAATTTAAAAAGTTAGTTCAGATGAAGAAAGACCATTGTAACAAATCACTGTGCTGTAGACAGACTGATGTATAAAAATCATCCACACCCCATCATAATATGAACTAGAATGCTGCTTCTTCAGCTCAAAAACAATTGTATCTACCTCTTGAGTTAATGGAGTTCTGGCTTTTCTGGCAATAAGGTTAGGTCTCTATGATCTTTGTAGGTCAGACTCTAAGGATCAGATTTTCAAAAGACTTCCGAGCCTGATTTTCTAAGCATCCAAAATTTAAGCCAGATTTTCAAAATAGCTCAGCTCCATTGTGAAAAATCAGGGCATATAGACTCATAGACTCTAGGACTGGAAGGGACCTCGAGAGGTCATCGAGTCCAGTCCCCTGCCCTCATGGCAGAACCAAATACTGTCTAGACCAACCCTAATAGATATTTATCTAACCTACTCTTAAATATCTCCAGAGATGGAGATTCCACAACTTCCCTAGGCAATCTATTCCAGTGTTTAACTACCCTGACAGTTAGGAACTTTTTCCTAATGTCCAACCTAAATCTCCCTTGCTGCAGTTTAAGCCCATTGCTTCTTGTTCTATCATTGGAGGCTAAGGTGAACAAGTTTTCTCCCTCCTCCTGATGACACCCTTTTAGATACCTGAAAACTGCTATCATGTCCCCTCTCAGTCTTCTCTTTTCCAAACTAAACACACCCAATTCCTTCAGCCTTCCTTCATAGGTCATGTTCTCAAGACCTTTAATCATTCTTGTTGCTCTTCTCTGGACCCTCTCCAATTTCTCCACATCTTTCTTGAAATGCGGTGCCCAGAACTGGACACAATACTCCAGTTGAGGCCTAACCAGCGCAGAGTAAAGCGGAAGAATGACTTCTCGTGTCTTGTTTACAACACACCTGTTAATGCATCCCAGAATCACGTTTGCTTTTTTTGCAACAGTATCACACTGTTGACTCATATTAAGCTTGTGGTCTACTATGACCCCTAGATGTCTTTCTGCCATACTCCTTCCTAGACAGTCTCTTCCCATTCTGTATGTGTGAAACTGATTGTTCCTTCCTAGATGGAGCACTTTGCATTTATCTTTATTGAACTTCATCCTGTTTACCTCAGACCATTTCTCCAATTTGTCCAGATCATTTTGAATTTTGACCCTGTCCTCCAAAGCAGTTGCAATCCCTCCCAGTTTGGTATCGTCCGCAAACTTAATAAGCGTACTTTCTATGCCAACATCTAAATCGTTGATGAAGATATTGAACAGAACCGGTCCCAAAACAGACCCCTGCGGAACCCCACTTGTTATACCTTTCCAGCAGGATTGGGAGCCATTAACAACTACTCTCTGAGTACGGTTATATATATTTTGATTTCTAAACTGGATCTGAGCTGTTTTGACAATCTAGCTCTACATGATGTCATCACACACACATGCAAAGTGGGTAAACGACAGCAAGTTTGTTTTCGCCATCATTCTATCTGACTATACAAAGGAGTGTGTCTTTGCAAGAATAGTGTGGATTTTCCAACATCAGCTAAAACAAACTAATATCAGAAATGGGTCTGAACCTAAACCTCAAATTTGGAAACACCTGGGCTTGTGGGGAAGTGTGTATCCAGAAATGGACGTGAGTTTGTGGTGGTGGACAAATAAAGACATGGCCATTCCAGATGCCATATGCTCACAGTACAACTCCAGAAGTGATTTCCAAGTGAGATACCAATCTTATTTTTCTGAATAAAGGGATCTCTCATGCTGAGTGAGATCCTGAAGGACAGTAGTCCACAAACCAATTGCATTATCGTTTCATCCATAAAATTTTTGTAGCTACCTGTGTTGATTTCAGATGCTGCTTTTTTCCAAATGTATTCAAATTACATAGAGAGTTGGTTCATTCTAATTAGATGACTGCTGCTTCCAGGGATGAAAGTAGGTAGGGGATGCTATGGCATACCAGTAAGAAATGGCTGCCAGTACCGGGCCGTACGCAGCGGCAGTGCTTTAACATCACTGTCCCTTTTGCCCCCCACCACGCCAAACTCCCTCTCCTCAGCCCACCCCCGTCAGCAGCCTGGCAGGTAGGGACCCTACTGGCAGGGCCACCAAAGGAGGGGCGGTGTGTGTGTGTAAAAGGGGTAGCTGACCCAGAGACCGGGGATTTAAAAGGGCCGAGCTCCCAGCCACCCCCACTGCTACCGCAGCAGTGGCTGGAGCCCCAGGGCCTTTTAAATTGCTGTTGGACCCTTGTTGGCATGGGCCAGGCAGTGTGGATGGGCTGGCTGGAGGAGCTGACCCCAGGCCCTCCCCTTCTGCCTGAGGCCACGCCCCTTCCAGTTGGGCCCCCGTACCGGTAAGTCTTCTATCTTACTTTCACCCCGGCTGCTTCTTTATCCAAATTAGTTTCAGTGGGCTAACTCAATTTGTCTAATGCAAGGGATCAAACTCATTCTGTGGAGAAGGACAAATCCAATTGTATTATGGTCCATGGCCTCAGATAAATTTAGAACTACAGATTTCCTTTGACCCATAGCAGATGGCAGAGAAAAGCAACTGTAAGGTAATAGAGGGCCACAACATCCATTACAACCCTCTGGCAGGCCAGGGGCTGTAACATGGGGGAGGGAGGTCAAATCCTGACCATAGATGGTATGATATGGGGAAGGTCCCAGGAGGTGGGAGGCCCCGGGGGGGGGGGGAGCGGTTGGAGAAGGAACCTGCCCTGCCCTCACTCTGGAGGTGGTTCCCATCCTCCAGGGCTGGGCCCAGATTCCTACTCCATCCTGTTGGCTCTTGCCACAGCATCACATGACACACACACACACACCCCAGGCGGGCTCTCCCGCATCCCCTTCTAGGCCTTAGAACTACCAGGCTGCTTGCCCCCATGCTAGGCTGTGGTGAGTAATAAAATGATCTGAATGGTCAGATGTGGCCTTCAGGCTGCCAGTTGCTCATCCCTGTAGTATGGGATTTGGAAAGACTACAGAAAAGATTTTACTAATTACTTTAGAGGGTGACCAGAGCCAGGGCATATATTTTGCCCATTGAGACAGAAAAGAATGGTTGGATTTTTGGAATATGATAAAGAAAGACACAACAAGACTTGGTAATAGCCTAGATGAAGGAAGCAAAGGAAGACGAGGGAGGAATCAAAGATGAACCCCAGGTTTATGAAGCTGAGGAACTATCCAGTATGAGCCATGATTTTGTAAGGGATTGCTCACTGCAACAAAAATAAATTTACTTATAGGATTTCAGGCTGGGAACTTGCCATTTTGTTTAGCTGCACCACAATAGAGTGAGGGATAGGGAATTACTACTAACTATGAAGCATATAAGGGATAGGTGGGCATGGCTCCATCCCATAATAATCTGAATAACCCAGTTATCCCTAGCAAGACCACTTTACTACACTTGATGTATAGACTTCACTAACAAAACACAAATAACTGATAATCCACACAGACTGAAAAGTGGCACTATTGGTTTTTCCTCTCTGAAGTCCAAAATGTGATTTTTCAACCTTAAAAATAACAAACAACAAAGAACTTCTGAGTCTTTGGCATCTTGCTACTCATGTAATCACATATTTTATTTCCAGGAGGCTGTGCATAAGAAATATATGCAACAACACTCTACCTTAGATTGATTATTCACTATTTACTATGTAGCCCCAAACAGCCTCTCATAAGACAGTATTGATAGTTGCATAGATGCATGATTTTTTTATTCTTTTATAGCATATAGTATCTTGTAAAGTCAAAAGCAGAATATGCAAATTATATTGGTGGTTCACAATATAACCATTGAGGTTTTTGGCAATTAATTACCAGAGTTATTTTAATGATGAAATACAGTTCCATAATGAGATGCTGGGTGCAATGAAATTCTTCACTTTCCATGAAGTACCCTATAAAACTCTGATACAATTCAATTTTTACACATTTGGGTTTATGAATAATTCCCCCTCATCCTCAAGTACTTTGCTGCAGCTTCATGCCCTAATATCTCTGGGCTACCTTTAAATCCCTACAGCCCTAACTCTCACATTTACTCCCTGGGAGTCCCTCCCACTGACTCAGCCCCTCTGGGCTACCTTTCCATCTTCTATATTCTGGGATTGAGCCCTGACTCTCAGGCTACTTCCTTGAAGTACTTACAGACTCTGCTTCAGAGATCCATAAAACACTCCCCCTACCCCCTTGCTTCCTCCACAGTGTTTCCCCCACACTGAGCTCTCTCAGCCCTTTTATAGGGCCCATTAGGCATCAGCTGCCCCCCGACTCAGGCTGGGAAGCAGCTAATAAATTATAGTGCATCTGGGGCTGATGGGACAGGGCTGATTAGCTCCAGGCCTCCTAGCCCTTAAAGGGACAGGCCATCTTTTTATTGTGTTACTTTGGCAGTCAAAAAAGGTCAGCCCCAGCCCGCACGAGGTTAGAGTCTAATTCAAAACAAGACACAACAAAAGTGTTTAGCAAGCAATAGGCACTTGATCTAACACTCAGTGAAGTCAATTGGTAGAGTAGTAAATAATGCTAAGGATAGGTCAGTTATACAAAATAATCTGAATTACATGTTAATAATAATAATATAATAATGATAATCAATCATAAAAATTATTAGCACTTTTCCTCAGTAGGATCTCAAAGCACTTTACCAAGAAGGTCAGTACCAATAACTCCATTTTACAGATGGGGAAACTGAGGCACAGAGTAGTGAAATTACTTGCCCAAGGTCACCCAGCAAGCTAGTGACCGAGCCAGCAATAAAACCAGTTTCCTGAGTCCCGTGTCCTGTCCATTAGGCAGCACTGCCAGATAAGCTAAGTTCAGCTGAATAATAAGTATTTTAATACAGCCAAAAGCAAGGTCATACATCTAGGAGCAAAGAATGAAGTCCACACTTTCAGGATAGGAGATAGCATTCGGAAAAGCACTGACCCTAAAAAAGGATTTGGGGGGTATGGTGGATAACCAGCTGAACATGAGCTCCCATTGCGAGGTTGTAGCTAAGGGGGTTAGCACTGCTGCTCAGATGTATAAGCAGGGGAATACTGAATCGGAGTAGGGAAGTGCTGTTACCTCTGTATATAGTGTCAGTGATACTGTTACAGGAATGTTGTGTCCGTCCACGCTTCAGAAAGGAGGTTGAAAAATTAGAAATGGTTCAGAAAAGAGGTACAAGAATTATTTGAGGTCTGGAAAACATGCCTTCTAGTGAGAGATTTCAGCAGCTCAATGTTTTTAGTTTATCAAATATAAGGTTAAGAGATTATTTGTTTCTGGTCTATAAGAACATACATAGGACAAAGATTTCTGATACCAGATGATTCCTTAGTAGAAAAAGACATAACTAGATCCAGAGGTTTAAAGGTGAATCTAGACAAAGTCAGACTAGACACAGAATGCAAATTTTTAACTGTGAGAGCAGTAAGCCATTGGAACAAATTATCAAGGGATGTGATGGCCTCTCCCTCACTTGAAATCTTTAAATCAAGCCAGTGTCTTTCTACAAGATGTTTTATAGCTAAACTACAAGAAGTGGGCTTGATGTGGGAATTACTGGGTGAGATTCTATGGCCTGCCTCTGCCTCAAGCAGGAGATCAGGCTAGATGAGCACAATGGTTTCTTCTGCCCTTAAAATCTGTGAATCAGTGAAAGTTCAACTGACTTTAAAAGTTGTTGGATCAGTATCCAACTGAGAGAAGGGAAGACAGTGGTAAAAAAACTAAATCAAGCAGCTCTATTTCACAACTTGATGGTTCAAAATCAACTGAACATTATTTTAAAAAATACCTGCAAAGAAAAATCTCTTTCTCAACATAGCCATCATTGGTTGGATAATCTTTTGTAGGCATCACAATAGAAAGGGGTCGTTAGGAAGGATTTGAAGGAAGAGAGTGTACTGGCCTTACAAATAAAGTCACTTCGACAGAGTGAATTCTTCAGTCGCTTTCTATTGTTTATCACTGAAACATTATTATTAATGCCATATGAAAAGACATCTCCTGCAGTAAACTATTATCAAGGAATCGCTAATAAAGTTGTGGCACATTTTAGATGAGCTACCAGAATGAAAATGTATGTTATTGGTGCCTCTCCCTTTATTCACATGCATACTACATGCTACAAAATGCTGCAGTTTCCTGATGTGGAGTGTTATGCTGTATATAAAGGCTGGATATAATTAATATAATTTAATGATTTATTACATTCTAATGACTTGACAGTAAAAACACTGCTTGGCTGTATGCAGCCTGTTTTAGACAGGTAATCTATGACGTCCCTAGGCTTTTTCAAGAACTTTTGATTGACACTAATTTCTAGGATGCTTGTCCTTCTTTAAATATTTTTTAAAAGTCATATGATTTGTAATTCTGGTTAAATAAACTGGATTACTGAATCAGCAAAATACTTAAGCACATGAGTAACTTTAAGCCCAGGAGCAAGTCCCATGATTCAGTAAAACTATTCACAAGCCTAAAGTCAACAACCTTGTTGAATCAGGGCCTAAGTCCTCAGTTTAGCTAGGGACCTCTCTAGGAGTGAAAGGACAGTTCACTTCCCATGGCCCTTTGATCCTTGGCCTCTGGTGGGAATGCAAAGTAGTGCTAGTTACAGTAATTTTTTTTATGCTGTCAATTTCTGTCCTCTAGGAACTGAATTGAGACTAATACTCACTAAGGTTGCTTGTAAAAAGGCAACCTATAAGTGAAAGATTATTGATATCATTACTACTAACCTTAACTCCCTGGTGTCAAGTATCAGGGGATAGATGTGTTAGTTTGTATTCACAAAACCAACAAGGGGTCCAATGGCACCTTAAAGACTAACAGATTTATTTGGGCATAAGCTTTCATGGGTGAAAAACCACTTCTTCATATGCATGGAGTGAAAATGACAGATGCAGGCATTATATAACTACCTGCTCCCTGATTCCTCAAAGAGTCAAGCATAGTAGGTAGCACTTCATCATCCAGTAATGACAAAAGCTACAGGAATTTATGATCTGTTCTATATTTTGTTTAAAGTTCAGTCTCCACCTAGCATTGAAATCTGCTGTCTATCTCTTAATGTTTCTTTCATTATGACTATCATTTCTGGTAATGCCACGTAGAAGATAATAGTTTTCTTCTTCTCTTCCATATATTTCATCAATAACTTATCAAAAAAAAGTCTCTCTGCCTCTTATCTAAGATAAAAAACAACAACAGCTGAACCAAGAGTGTAAAATATTTTAATGCAGATGTTCCCCAACTGTAGTCTTGATCTCTGGCTGGTTACATGGTGCTAGATCCTCCTTCTTGTTTCTAATGGTTACATTACATTAAAAGGTATCTAAAACCTGCAATCCTTTCCTGATATTACTGTTCCCTGTAAGCTATATGCCCCAGGAACGTTATATGAGCATGATGGCAAGGGAGGATAGGCCAGTCATTAGGACACTGGTCTAGGTCTTAGGAGACAGGGATTCAATGTAGTGTTGTAGCATTTTGTAGCATATATTGTTGTGAGGTTACAGTGGGATCCTGGCCCATGACTAGGACTCCTAGGTGCTCTGGTAATTCTACTACCACTGTTAATAATAATGCAAGTGTGTCACATACATGCTGGTTTGAGGCGGGATATTGAGGGCAAATTTGGCCCTCATTTATACTGATCCAACCCATTGTCTAAACAATCTGCTCTGATTTACAACTGGAATCCTCAGTGAAGAAAATGAGGTTATACAGTAGAATTTATTAACAATCCTGTTAATGGTCGGCAATCCAGAGAGTTCTCACTCTTTCAGAGCTGTGCAGTGCTAAGTGGACTAAAAAGTAATAAAGATCTATATGCGTCATTAAAGGCAGACAGGACTGAATGCACAGAACACATATAGTTGTTTTTCCGGTACAGTCACATTTCGAAGTAAAAAGAGTGCAACAGGCCATTCTGTGTTTTGGGGCAGCAATGGTCACAATGGGCTCTTTGGAAAACAAAAATGCTTTTCTCCAATACTTGGATGGATCTGAGGGGTACTAGACAAGGTCAGCAATGGAAACAGAAGTATGTAAGAAATGATGTTCTTGTGGTGTTTTCAACCCAAATCATGGAAGGTCTGTTCTTAATAGGCAGCAGGTTTAAAACAAATGAAAGGAAGTTCTTCTTCATGCAGCGAACAGTCAACTTATGGAACTCCTTACCTGAGGAGGTTGTGAAGGCTAGGACTATAACAGCGTTTAAAAGAGAACTGGATACATTCATGGTGGTTAAGTCCATAAATGGCTATTAGCCAGGATGGGTAAGGAATGGTGTCCCTAGACTCTGTTTGTCAAGATGGAGATGGATGGCAGGAGAGAGATCACTTGATCATTGCCTGTTAGGTTCACTCCCTCTGGGGCACCTGGCATTGGCCACTGTCGGTAGACAGATACTGGGCTAGATGGACCTTTGGTCTGACCCGGTACGGCCGTTCTTATGTTCTTATGAGATTTCTGGTCTGACCAAAATGGCTTGCCAATCCAAGTGCCTTTAGATGAAATCCTTACCCCAGAGATGTCAAGGCAGGGCTGGGCTCCCTGACTGAAATATATCTGCCATGATGCACTACCTACCTTCCGGTTGAACTGACACTGTACATCATGTGAGTTATGTGAACACGATATATCATGAGAGCAGGGCCAGCTTTAAAACAATTCACCCAATTCCTGGGAATCAGGCCCCGCACCGAAGAGGCCCCCGCACCCGTGCCTAAGGGGGCCCTGCTCCTGGGGTCTTCGGTGGCATTTCAGCGGCGGGGGGTGCTCCCTGGGGCTCTTTGGCGGCATTTCAGCAGTGGGGAGGTCCTTTGGTGCTGCAGAAAACCCGAAGCGGACCCTTCGTCACCGAAGTGCTGCCGAAGCCCCGGACTGCCACCGAGTTTTTCAGTCAGGCCCCGCGGGTCATAAAACCGGCCCTGCATGGGATATTTAATCTAGCAACAGAGCCTACCCCACAGAGAAGAGTCAAGTCGTGAGATACCTGATTTACAATTCCCATGAGGCACCCTGGCAGTTTAGGGGAACCCAAATTACTGTTGACCCAAGCTAAAAATAAATGTTTTGATTTGGTTCAACAAAAGAAAAAGAAATATTTTGATTTGGGAATGTCAAAACTTTTCCTTGTGGTCAGAAATGTCAAAATCAAATATTCTCACATTACTGAATTGAATTTTGGGGAATTTTCCACTCTGAAAAAAAATTGCTTTTCATATTGATTTGGGAATTTTTTCCAAAATATTGGAATTCCCTAAGGGATGGAAATTCTGATTTTTGACCAGCTCTAATATGCACTTAAATGTTCATGAATACTGTACAGTTTTGAATTTCCTTTATTTAGTTCTCTGAATAATAATGATCATTTCTTATCCTTACCTCTCATTTCTTTGTTGTTGTTACCAACAAGGAGATGAACTCTAATAATCTGGGCTAACTGAAACCAGCAAGAATACTGAATTTTCTAATCCCGACATTTGATATGGCTTGTTGTGCCTGGATATTACCAGCCTGTCTGAAATGCATCTGCTTTTGAGCAAGGTATGAAGCAAATTTTGGCCCTATAAAGGGCATCTGTAATATTGATTGTTCTGCCTCTTCTGGCCACGTGACAGCATGTTCACATTAAGTAAAGAGAAGATGCCTAAATTATACCACAATCTAATTACTCTCATGTATAAGTACCATTCAAGCCTCTCAGCCTCCATACTAATTCAAAGTTCTGTAGTGCTAGCTTTTCCTAGCAGTAATTTACATGATTTACTTTATTTCTTGCTAAAAGGAGGAAATCCCATTTTTGTTGGAATATTATCTTCTGCTGTTAAAACTCAGTTAAAGAAAGAAAAATACAATTGAAGTGGCACAATCATTTACCACAGATAAATGTTCAGTCTTCTTCTGCATTCTGGGGCCTTCGCAGCCCAGGCTTAGCCTTCTGCAGAATTGCAAAGAGGATCCAGGACTCTCACCTTTGGACCTTTTGCAATTTGCTCTGCACTTTCTAAACCATTTGGCTCAGCTGCTTGCAACAGACTATATAAATGCAGGTCCAAGTGAGAGGCTCATTCTCTCCCTGAAACTTGGGTAGAGGAGGTGAAGGGAGAAAGGAGAAGAACTGAGGGGACAGCAGCAATAGGGTCCGGTGCTCACCATGGGCCCTCCGCAGCTCTGGCAGCTGCTGCTGCTGTTGCTGCTCAGCAGTGATGTTCTCACTCGTAAGTAGCAATTTATATGCCAGGGCTTTTTGCTGCTTTATGTGCAAATCTATTAAAATATCAGGGAGGGGAAAATCTATGGGACTATGAATCACAGAATCAGAGAAGCAAAGGATGGGAAATATGTAATCTATTCCCTTTTATGTGATGTGAGTGTGTCCTAATAGCAGGACCCATATTGAATCCATACAAGGAAAAGTTGGAAATTTCACCATTTCTCTGGTTTATTTTTAATTTGTTTTACAAGTGTAGTGGTATCATCATCCTTTATTTTTGCCTAGCTGCTTTTCTTTACTGTGGTCATTGCCCACCTGCAAGGAGATGTTGTATAGTATTCTGCAGATTTAGTGTGGGTGTTGCTAATACTTTTTACTCAAGTGTGATGGGATGTGAGTGATAAAACATGATGTGTCTGGTAGGAGGCACTGTATGTGGAATAGCTATTTGTATTAAAAGATGACAGTAGTAATTTTGATTCCGTTCAGAAAAGATACATCTGGTATAATTTGGAAAAAAAATGAATGTGGTGTGGTGGAGTTGTAAGATAACTCCCTCCTGGCCTAGGAGTGTCTGTTCAGACTGTTCAATGGTACCATAGTTTGTAAAATGTTTCTGGATCCTTCAGGAGGATAGAACTATGGGTCCAATCCTTCACTATTGAAATAAATGGGTGTTTAGCAGGATCTGGTCCTATATGCAGGTAATGATAATATTCACCACCAATGTGCCTTAATTGTCTTCACCAGAGTTACACTAAGGATGTATTTGGTCCTATACATTGTTACTAGTATTCTTATTAGATTACTTGAAACAAGTTACTTTTTTCCTAATACAAAACAATATGAATCTGATCAGTTAAGTCAAAGAAAAGACCGTGGGCTTTTAATCAGAGCTCATGAAAGAATAAAGGTTCGGTATTCAAACAACCTTAAGTGAATGCATAGCTTTATGTAATCCAAATATTGATTGAATTAAACACATTTTTCAACAAATATGTTTACCTCTGTCATCAATACAGGTGACTCTTACTTATCTACTTTTCACCAGTCCACAAATTTTATAATTCAGACACACAAACGGAGGTCTCCCCCTGCTTCTTAGTCAAGATTTAATAGCAGAGAGCTGTACAGAGGTCTCATATAGCAAGACTATCATTGTTTTTACAAAGAAATATTACCACAGTACAGTTATTAGTCTACTATTCAATATTTTAAAACTTAAAACTAACCTATAATTTTCAGTGTTGTATAGAAAGTATATTCTGTGATGCATTTGGTCTGTCTGTCATCTATCAACTGTACTACTTCCCCCATCACAATGCTTTTTTATTATCATGTTGTACATTTAGTGCCTGATCATACGCCATTAATATCAAGGAGCATTTTGCCACTGAGTTCAGTGATCTGAGGATCGGGCCCTTGCTTGCTAATTCACAAAAATCTGTCATTTGCAGGGTGTTTTTAATGCTCGACTTCACCATTTAAGTAGATGGGAATTTTGTCTTTTACCTCAGTGTTTGCAGAACGAAGCCCTTAGTTGATAGTACAAATTAGTGAGGCCTCACTGTGGCTGCATATCCATCTCTGGACTGTGATGCAGAATGTACATACATATTTCTATTTTATTTGTTTGATATTAATAATTTGTAAAAGTTTTATTTTATACTTTGCTTTTTTACAGAAGATGGGCCTGAAAGTGGAAATTCAGCTTGCTCAAGTAAGGGTTCCTCCTTTGTATTCCTTTTGCTCTGCTGTTGTTTTAACTGACTATACCTCCCAAAGTTGAGGGTTTGGGTTTTTTGTTTTCCACTACCATATATCCCTTCCTTTCAAACAGATGTTTACTCAGACAAAACTCCTGTTGACTTCAGAAACCAGAAGGTATCAGGGACGTAGCCCTATGAATTTTAAGACTTTTCATCAGGCTAAATAGCAGTGATTGCGGCTCTGAGTTTTAAAAAACTTTCCACAAATAAATATCACATTTATTTGCTTGGTTATTTTCAAGGTCCCTTATTCTGAAAGTCCCCTTTCTCTGACTTTGAAGATTTAACAAGGAAATCATATGCATTTCATTTCAATGTACACTGGTATTCTCACTCCTGATTTACTCCTTTCAGTTATTGCTACACCCAGGTATTTGGCTCAAATACAGAATATGTCAATAACTCTATCAGCTGGAATAATAATTTATTAAGCCAGCCTAGTCAAGAAACAGGAAATGCTGACTTTATGTACAACCTTTGTAATGAACCCTGGTTGGCCCTGACTGCTTGCTTGGATACAGAATGTTCCTCTGGAGGGTCAGTGTCCAATGAGTTGTTTTGATCTTTGTCCTTGATGAGCTTTTTCTTTTTCTTATTTGACACTATAGCACCATCTACAGGTGATCAGGATTAATTCATCCATCTGAACCAATTCAGAGATTTTTTTTTTCTGGGTTTTGCTGTCAATTTCTCAACTTTCTTTTTATTTACTATTTTCATCATTATTTATTCTTTTTATAACAGATAAGCTTCATGTTAAACACTGGAAATGAACAAGTAGTTAGAGGGAAATTATGTCTCCTAGAATTAGTACAATAGATATCAGTCTTGTGAGAACTGATGAAAGTATACAAACAGTTATAATATGGTAGAGTGTAAGGTAGCTGAAGTTTACATGGATAACCTTCAAACTGTTGTGCGACTGTAATTAATTTAATTGGCCGATCAGACTAGTTAAATCATTGAGGATGAAGAGAACTATACCATATTAAGTATTTATTGCTATCATATTCATATTTATTAATAAATAAATCAGTGGGGTCTGAAATAAAATACTTGACATCAAGGGGAAAATAGATAAGGCTTACGGACTCTGGAAATCCAAGAAACACCAATTTTTTCATGTTCTCTGTGTGTGTGTGTTTGTGTATATATACATATATATATATGCAGTAGAAAATACAGTAGGAATATATATATATATATATATATATATATATATATATATATATATATTCCTACTGTATTTTCTACTGCATGCATCCAGTGAAGTGGGTTTTAGCCCACGAAAGCTTATGCCCAAATAGATATGTTAGTCTCAAAGGTGCTACAGTATCCCTAGTTCTTTTCTTAAGGAAAAAAACAGGATACTTACAGCAAAATTCTACTCTCATTTACAACCCCAGTGATGTCAGAGTAAACTCTCGTCCAGATATTTAGTTGGTGTAAACTGGCACAGATCGACTTGAACAGATCTATGCTAATTTACACCATCTGAAGATTTAGCTCTCTGATTTGAAATTATTCAGTCCGCACTTCCATAGCTTAGTTTGTCTCATATATTCCTCTTCTAAGATGTATAGCTTCTGTTTAAGATCTCTCTCTTTTTCCCTCTAAAGCATAATTCTTGTACCAAAATATAAAGAAAGCAGACAAACTCATACCAGATTCTATTGAGACATTCCCTGCTGACATGATAAAATGTGCTACAAGAACGTGGCTGAGAATATAATACACTTCACTGAGCCAAACACAGTGCTGGAATTAAGAGTCAAAACTATTGATTTCACTGGAGTTGTGTGTGCTGACTCCAGGATGAAGTTGACTTTCCTTCCTCCCAAGGAGGATCAGGGTTAGTTTCCAATTCTGCCAGCAGACACAATGGCAGTTATCTGTCCACAGAATTTGGCCCACATTTCCAGGCCTGCCACTGGAAGATCTCATATCCCTGTGAGACAGCGAACGAAATTCTGCTTTCATTTACATCTATGTAACCTCTCTGAATTTTCATTTGATCTGCAAGCAGAATTCAGTGTGCTGTTTGTGGCAGGGACCAACTTTTTTGTTCTGTGTTATACAGCACTTAGCATAATGGGGTCCTGGTCCATGACTAGGGCTCCTAGGTGCTACCACAATACAGATAATTAACAATAATAATATTAAAGCTGAATCTCCTTTGCAGGTAGTAGGGACAGATGGGTGAAGAGGCCCAGCACAAGGCCTGTGTGCCACTTAAATCCTCTGAGCTCTTAGGAGAGGCTTCTAAACACATTTCCTCCTCCTCTCAAGGACTTAAATAGTGCACAGGCCTGATCTGGGTCCTGTACACGTCAAAAAAAAATTTTTTTTTTTAATCCACTAATATAGAAAGGAAGAACTCCAGGGAGTCCATGAACTCAGGTGTCAGTTTGACTCAGAAAAGTATCTCATGTTCCCAGAAACTTTTGGACAGGAGGATGGTTCTTTAGATTCTTGCACAATTACAATTAGGGGTTCTGGTTTTGGGGGTTCTTTTTTCCACTCCATTTCCACATTTATCTTTGTAAACGTCAATTGTGTGAAGTTCCTGGACAAATTGGCTCTTATAGTTTTCTTTGAATTGTGACTGAACAAATTTGAGTTGAACTCTGTTGTTATCAAGGAAGCAAACACCGCTTTTAAAGAAACCCAATACAGGCTTTTAAAAAACAATCTAATTAATTGTCTGCATAGAATCATAAAAAGGTGGGGCTGGGAGGGATATTGAGAGGCCATTAAGTCCAGTCCCCTGTGCTGAGGCAGGACCAAGTAAACCTAGATCATCCCTGACAGGTATTTCTCCAATATGTTCTTAAAAGCTTCCAGTCATGGGGATTGCACAACCTCCCTTGGAAAGCTACTCTAAAACTTAACTACAGATATAGTTAGAAAGATTTTCCTAATATCTAGCTTAAATCTTCTTTGCTACAGATTAAGCCCCTTTTTTTCTTTTCCTATCTTCAGTGGACATGGAAAACAATTGATCACAGTCCTCTTTACAACAGCTGTTAGCATATTTAAAGATTGTTATCAGTACCCCCCTCAGTTTTCTTTTCTCAAGACTAAACATGCCCAGTTTTCTTAACCTTTTCTCACAGGTCAGGTTTTTAAAACCTTTCTTATTTTTATTGCTCTCCCCTGGACTCTCTCCAGTTTGTCCACATCATTCTTAAAGTATGGTGCCTAGAACTGGATACAGTACTCCAGCTGAGGCCTAACCAGTGCTGAGTAGAGCAGGACAGTTACTTCCCGTGACTTACATACAACACCCTGGAGCGATGTAGGGATTTTTGAAGCTGCATGACATAGTTGATTCATTCAATTTGTGATCTACAGTAACCCCCTGATCATTTCCAATAGTATTACTGGCTAGCCTGTTATTCCCCATTTTCTACCTGTGCATTGTGTAGTACTTTGCACTTGTCTTTATTGAATTTCCTCTTACTGACTTCAGACCAATTCTCTAATTCATCAAGGTCATTTTGAATTCTAATCCTGTTTTTCAAAATGCTTGCCACCACTCCAGTCTTGGTGTTATCTGCACATTTTATAAGCATACTCTCCACTCCATCATCCAAGTCATTAACGAACGTATTTAAGTTTGGAAGAATTTAGATTTAGATTTTTTTCAATTTGACCATACACACAGAAACCAATGAAAAAAATATTCCCATCCATACTATTCTAAATTTACCAGTAGGCAAAGTAAGAAAAGAGCTGCTTGAGAATTTATTAGAATATGATTTAAGGATATTTACTTTGTATATTCTGACGTGATGTTGATGATTTGTGTTTTAATGGCTATAAAGCTTTAACTTTTTAAATCTCAATATCTAAGGTCATTAAATAATTATTGTCTAAACTTCCTCTGTTAATTTCCTGTAACAACTGTGAAAATTTAAATCTTTTTTTAAAAAAAGGCTTAAAATCCATAATTTTGCAAAACTGAAGATTTAAATATATTTTTTAAATGTTTAAAATAAGTATGTATATTAGCCATCAAAATTATAACAAACATTGATTCTGTCAAACCTAAAAATATTGAATAGGGTCAACCCTGTGGGACCCACTAGATATGACCTCCCAGTTTGACAGTGAAGCATTGATAATGACTCTTTAAGTATGGTCTTTCAACTAGTTTTGCACCTACCCAGGAGCGGCGCCAGGGTTTCTGACGCCCTAGGCGGACGGCCATTTCGCTGCCCCCCGCAGCCCCGGTGGACCTACCGTAGTCATGCCGGCAGACGGTCCGCCACTGGAAAGGCTCTGATGGAGCTGCCACAGTGATGCCGGCGGGTGGTCCACTGGTCTAAAGGCTCTGGTGAACCTGCCGCAGGGCCTTTAGACCAGCGCACCGTCCGCCGAAATGACTGCGGCAGCTCCACCGGAGCCTTTCCAGCAGCGGACCGTCCACCGGCATGACTGCGGTAGGTCCACCGGACCCGCGTGCCGCCCCCCTCCGCAAAATAGCACCCCCAAAAAAATTCTGGTGCCCTAGGCCATTGCCTAGGTCACCTAAATGGTAGCGCCGGCCCTGCACCTATCTTATAATAATTTCATCTAGACCATATTTCCCTCATTTGCTTAAGAGAATGTTATCTGGGACTTTACCAAAAACCTTACTAAAATCAAGATATATCACATCTACTCATAGACTCATAGGTCAGAAGGGACCAATCTGATCATCTAGTCTGACCTCCTGCACAAGGCAGGCCACAGAACCCCACCCATCCAATTTTATAACAACCCCTATCCCAGGACCGAGTTATTGAAATCCTAAAAATTGGTTTGAAGACCTCAAGCTGCAGAGAAACCACCAGCAAGTGACCCGTGCCCCACGCTGCAGGGGAAGGCGAAAAACCTCCAGGGCCCCTGCCAATCTGCCCTGGAGGAAAATTCCTTCCCGACCCCAAATATGGCGATCAGCTAAACCCTGAGCATGTGGGCAAGAGTCACCAGCCAGCACCCTAGAAGGAATTCTCTGCAGTAACTCAGTTCCCATTCCATCCAACATCTCCCCGCAGACCATTGAGCAGACCTATCTGGTGGTAATCCAAGATCAATTGCCCAAATTAACGATCCTATCATAACATCCCCTCCATATACTTATCAAGCTTTGTCTTAAAGCCAGGAAAGTCTTTTGCCCCCACTACTTCCCTCGGAAGGCTGTTCCAGAACTTCACTCCCCTAATGGTTAGAAACCTTCGTCTAATTTCAAGTCTAAACTTCCTAATATCCAGTTTATACCCATTCGTCCTCGTGCTTACATTAGTACTAAACTTAAATAATTCCTCTCCCTCCCTAACGTTAACCCCCCTGATATATTTATATAGAGCAAGCATATCCCCCCGCAGCCTTCTTTTGGCCAGGCTAAACAAGCCAAGCTCTTTGAGTCTCCTTTCATAAGGCAGTTTTTCCATTCCTCGGATCATCCTTGTAGCCCGTCTCTGAACCTGTTCCAGTTTGAATTCATCCTTCTTGAACATGGGACACCAGAACTGCACACAGTATTCCAGATGGGGTCTCACCAACGCCTTGTATAACGGTACTAACACCTCCTTATCCTTGCAGGAAATACCCCGCCTGATGCATCCCAAAATCGCATTTGCTTTTTTAACAGCCGTATCACATTGGCGACTCATAGTCATCCTGCTATCAACCAGTACCCCAAGGTCCTTTTCCTCCTCCGTCGCTTCCAACTGATGCGCCCCCAACGTATATCCAAAATTCTTATTATTAATTCCTAAATGCATAACCTTACACTTTTCACTATTGTATTTCATCCTATTTCTATTACTCCAGTTTACAAGGTGGTTCAGATCTTCCTGAATAGTATCCCTGTCCTTCTCTGTGTTAGCAATACCCCCCAGCTTCGTGTCATCCTCAAACTTTATTAGCACATTCCTGCTCTTTGTGCCAAGGTCAGTAATAAAAAGGTTAAATAAGATCGGTCCCAAAACCGATCCTTGAGGGACTCCACTAGTGACCTCCTTCCAGCCTGACAGTTCACCTTTCAATACGACCCTCTGGAGTCTCCCCTTTAACCAGTTCCTTATCCACCTTACAACTTTCATATTCATTCCCATCTTTTCCAATTTGACTAACAGTTCCCCATGCGGAACCGTGTCGAACGCCTTACTGAAATCTAGGTAAATTATATCTACCGCATTTCCTTTATCTAAGTAATCCGTCATCTTCTCAAAGAAGGAGATCAGATTGGTTTGACACGATCTACCTTTAGTAAATCCGTGTTGCAATTCGTCCCAATTACCATTGACCTCTATGTCCTTAACTACTTTCTCCCTTAAAATTTTTTCCAAGACCTTACATACTACAGACGTCAAGCTAACAGGCCTATAATTACCCGGATCACTTTTATTCCCTTTCTTAAAAATAGGAACTACATTAGCAATCCTCCAGTCATACGGCACAACCCCCGAGTTTATCGATTGCTTAAAAATTCTCGCTAACGGGCTCGCAATTTCACGTGCCAGTTCCTTTAATATCCTCGGATGGAGATTGTCAGGGCCCTCCGACTTCGTCCCATTGAGCTGTTCAAGTACGGCCTCTACCTCAGTTGCGGTAATCTCCACTTCCATATCCACATTCCTGTTTATCATCCCTCCATCATCGCAAGGTTCCTCACTAGTCTTATTAAAAACTGAAGCAAAGTACTTGTTTAGATGTTGGGCCATGCCTAGGTTATCCTTAACCTCCATTCCATCCTCAGTGTATAGCGGCCCCACTTCTTCTTTCTTTGTTTTCTTCTTATTTATGTGGCTGTAGAACCTTTTACTATTGGTTTTGATTCCCTTTGCAAGGTCCAGTTCAATGCGGCTTTTAGCCTTCCTCACTTTATCCCTACATGTTCTGACCTCACCAAGGTAGCTTTCCTTACTGATCCTGCCTTTCTTCCACTCCCTGTAAGCTTTCTGCTTTTGTCTAATCCCCTCTCTGAGTTGCTTGCTCATCCAGTTTGGCCTACAACTCCTGCCTATGATTTTTTTCCCCTTTCTTGGGATGCAGGCTTCCGACAGTCTCCGCAGCTGCGACTTAAAGTAATTCCAGGCCTCCTCCGCATTTAAATCCACTAATTCCTCTGTCCAATCCACTTCCCTAACTAATTTCCTTAACTCTTTAAAATTAGCCCTCGAGAAGTCAAAAACCCTAATCCCAGATCTACATTTGTTTATCCTTCCATCTAGTTTGAACTGAATCAGCTCATGATCACTCGAACCAAGGTTGTCCCCTACCACCATTTCTTCTATGAGGTCCTCACTGCTCACCAACACCAAATCTAAAATGGCATCTCCTCTCGTAGGTACTTCAACTACTTGATGAAGAAATCCATCCGCTATCACATCCAGAAAAATCTGACCCCTGTTATTCTTGCAAGTACTCGTCCTCCAGTCTATATCCGGGAAGTTGAAGTCCCCCATAATCACACATTTCCCCTTTGTGTTTACTTCATTAAAGACATTAAAGAGGTCTCTATCCATATCCCAATCAGATCCTGGCGGTCTGTAGCACACCCCAAGCACTATCTCAGGGGAAGCTCTAGTTGCTTTTTTACCCAGTGTGATTTTTGCCCAGACAGACTCTGTCTTATCCATTCCATCGCTTCTTATTTCACTACAGTTAATTTCATCATTGATGTACAAGGCTACTCCACCACCTTTGCCTTTCTTCCTGTCTTTTCTAAACAGCACATAGCCTTCAATACCCGTGCTCCAGTCATGAGTACTGTTCCACCAGGTTTCAGTTATCCCTATAATATCCGGTTTCACTTCCTGCACCAGTGACTCCAGTTCCTCCATCTTGTTACCTAGGCTCCTCGCATTAGTGTACAGACCTTTTAATTTTCGGCGTTTGGCGTCAGTGACATTCTTTCCCCCGTTGTGCAGAGACCTTTTACCACCAGCATCACCCGTTACTCTGGTTTCTACTCCACTATTCCTCCTTGGATCAAATCTTGGGACCGCAAGGGTATCCCCTCTCACTTTGTTTACTTTCCTCTCCAGGTTATATTCCGGCGTGGAGATCTCCCGAACATCTCCCAACCATTTCCCCCGACTTCCTAGTTTAAAGCTCTCTTGATGAGGTTGGCGAGCCTCCATCCTAGAATTCTATTTCCCTCCTTGCTTAGATGAAGTCCATCCTGAGCGAACAGTCGTCTATCCGTAAACGCTTCCCAGTGACCGTACATCCCAAAGCCCTCCTTATAACACCACTCCCTGAGCCATCTGTTGATCGCCATAATCTTGTCACTCCTTCGTCGCCCCGCTCTAGGAACCGGCAGAATCCCACTGAAGCTCACCTGAGCCTCGATGTCTTTGAGCATCTTCCCCAGTCTGGCATAGTCCTCCTTGATACAGTCCAGCGAGTAACTAGCCGTATCATTCGTTCCCACATGAAAGATAATCAACGGATTCTTTCCCGCTCCCGCTAAGATCGTATTCAGCCTCAGGTCCACATCCTGTATCTTAGCCCCTGGCAGACAGCACACCTTTCTGTTCTCCCGATCAGGTCTAGTTACAGGCCTGTCTACTCTTCTCAGTAAAGAGTCTCCAGTCACGTAGACTTGCCTTTTCCTGGCGACAGTGCGATTCTGCGGTCTATCCCCCACACAGCAGCTGGCCACAATTCCTTTTGATTTGTATTCGCCCTTACAATCCTCCTAGGGCTCATACTTGGTGTCGCCTCCATTGACTCCTCCCCTCCTTCTGCAGGACTAGCTGCTCGCCTCTTCTTCCTCGCCCTCTCTCCTTCAGCAGCCTGCTGTGCTCCATCTTCATTTTCCAACTCAGCAAACCTGTTCCTGAGTTCTATTTCTCCATCGCTGGCCTGTCTTTTCCTCTGCCTGGTTCTCCTAGTCACATGCTTCCACCGTCCACTTTCCTCACCCAGCAGCCCCTCCTCAGAGTCCTTTTGTCCTGCTTCTATCCGCTCGTCTGAGCTTGTCCCCTGTGCCTCATCATGTCTGTGTTCCATCATCTGCTCAAATCCCCTTCTAAACTCAGCCAGAGTTTCCACTTGCATATCCAGTCCCCTTACCTTTTCCTCCAGCAGCTCTATGAGGCGGCACTTCATGCAGATGAAACTCCTTTCAGGTGCTCCCTCTAGGACCATGTACATGCCGCAGCTGCCACACCCAGTCATCCTCAGTGTGTCTGCACCTGCTGCCTCCGCCTCAATCATAGCGCTCCAACTCTGTGCCTGGCAATCCACGCCTCACACCGCACCGCAGGCCACCTACAAGCGTTGGGCTGCTGGCAGACCCCTGCCTCTTCCCTAGTCTGCCTTCCTGGTTCCTCTGCCTTGGTCTCCCCTGTAACCTCCCCCTGGAAACTCCCACTGAAACTCCCCTGTTAGCCGCTCTGTTCGCCGCCTCCTGTGCCGCTGCCTGAGTGCCTGGCTCCTTATATAGGACCCCTAATCAGGTAAGCCCCGCCCCCAACTCAGGGCTCAGCCTCGCTCCCAGCACACAGCCCCTAGCAGCCTGCACACACACTCACTCACACACAAACACCACAAACTACAAAAACTACAAAAACCTGCTCCTCCAACAGCACTCCCACTGAAACTCCCCTGTTAGCCGTTCTGTTCACCGCCTCCTGCTTCTCCTCTATCCTCTAGACCAGTATCCCTGTCAAAGAAGGAAGTTAGGCTGGTTTGGTACGATTTATTGTTGACAGATCCATGCTGGCTATTCCTTATAACCCTATTATTTTCAGTATGCTTATAACTATATTGCTCAAAAAAATAATTAAGTATCTTTCCATGTATTAGTTAGGCTCACTGATCTATAATTCCCCAACTCCTTTTTGCTCATCTTGTTAAAGGTGGGTACTATGTTAGCCCTTCTCCAGTCCTCTGGTACCTCATCCATCCTCCATGAATATCAAACATAATTGATAACAGTTCCAAGTTTTCCTCAAGCCATATTGACTTGGATACATCTAATTTATCTAAATATTCTTTAACCTGTTCTTTCCCTATTTTGGCTTGCATTCATTCCCCTGTGTTAATATTAACTGTGAGTGTCTTATCACCATTACCCTTTTTAATGATCACTGAAACAAAATAGGCATTAAACACCTCAGCCTTCCTGATGTCATCTTCTTTTATCTCTCCTTCCTCACTAAGTGGAAGACCTACACTTTCCCTCATCTTTCTCTTCCTCCTAATATATTTAAAGAATCTCTGTTTATTGCCTTTTATGTCCCTTGGTAGGTGTAACTTATTTTGTGCCTTAGCCTTTCTGATTATGTCCCTACATGCTTATGTTATTTTTTTTACTCCTCCTTAGCAATTCATCCACATACCACTTTTTATAGAGTTTCTTTTTTGATTTCCATGACATTAAAGAGCTCCTGACGGAGCCATATTGGCCTTTTACTATTCTTACTTTCTTTCCTTTGCATAGCTTCATTTATCCCTTACATTTTCTTCTGATGGGGCCTACGTTCCCAACTGTACTTACTATTGGCTTTAATGGGGAAAAAAATCTGAGATGCATAGACTTTAAAGCTGGAAGGGATCATTATGATCATCTAAGCTGTCATATTGCATAATACAGGAGAAAGGATCCAATGACTTGTGCAACAAGGCCACAATTTCTGTTTGAGCTATAGCATATGTTTTGGAAAAACATCCTATCTTGATTTAAGGGCTTCAAGTAATGACAACTCACCATATCCCTTCTACAGATTTATCTTAAAAAAAATGTATGTACAAAACCAAAGAAGAAATCAGCCATAGGGATATGCTAACATTTCCCTCATTTCTGGCATTATTTCCAGTTTGCACAATGCTATCTTGGTCTGTATTGTGATGATCTAAATATGCATCTGTCTGTGCTATTCATGAAAAATGTACTTGTTTTTCTAATTGCAGAAGATGCAACCAGATTTAAACATCTCAGAAAATACGTTTACAACTATGAAGCAGAAATAGCAAGTGGAGTGAAAGGAACAGCAGATTCACGAAGTGGCTCTAAAATTAGCTGCAAGGTAAGCAAAGAGGAAGAAAGAACTGACTACAATCAGAAAAAAAGATAATGGGCAACATGGGGATTAACAATGGGAAACTGTCATAGCATTCCCTCTCAGATCTGAACCTTAGAGTTCAGAAAATGAGATACTAGCACCTGAATTCTCTAAGCTTAATTACCAGCTTACATCTGATAGCACTGCCACCACCCAAAAATATAGTGTTTTGGGGCACTCTGACCTCCCCAACCTTCCCTGGGGACCCCAAGAACCCAGATCCCTTGGGTTCTTAAAACAAGGAGAAATAAACCATTCCCCCACCTTTCACCCTTCCAGAATTTCCCTCCCTGGGCTATCCTGAGAGATACTGATCCAACCTCTTAAATCACCATTCAGAGAAGCATCTCCCTTCCCTTCCACAAAGAGGCAAACAGATTCAAGTAAAACAGAGAGAGATTCTATCTCTCTCCCCTCCCGTCTCCCCCACCTGTCCTGGTGAGTTATCCCAATCACCTGGAATAAAGCAAGGGAAACAAGAAAAAAAAATCAATCAGGTTCTCTAAAAAGAAATCTTTTAATAAAAGAAAGGAAAAAGTAAAGAATTATCTCTGTAACTTCAAGATGTAAATATTACAGGGTCCTATAGCTTACAGACACCAGAAAGAGACTTTCCCCCCAGTACCACTACAAATCAAAATATTCCCAGCAACTACACATATAAAAGTTAACCAGCCAGATCCACAATTGCAAATAGAGTAAAACAATCAAAAAGCCTAAACCGCCTGTTTTTACTTACTATTTGAAAAGAAACTTAGAGAGCCTGTAGTAATGTCTGGTCTCTCTCAGACCCTCCGAGAGAAGAACACACAACGGACAAAGAACCCACACAAAAGCTTCCCTCCACCCAAATTTAAAAGTATCTTGTCTTCTGATTGGTCTTCTGGTCAGGTGTCCAGTTCCCTGCTTGTAACCCTTTACAGGTAGAAGAGACATTAACCCTTAACAATCTGTTTATGACAGAAACTCCTCCCTCATATTTTCCTATGCCATCCATCTCCCTTCCCCCTCCATTTTTTATTTAGTGAATGTAGTGCTTGTGAAGTGCACACACTTGACCGCCCTGAAGTCTGAAGCCCTTTATTTTCCCATAGAAAAGGCAGTGGCAAGATTGGCAGAGTTTCTTCACTCCACTCTGCCAATGCAGCTTGAACCTGACCAGGCTTTTCTACTTCTAGAGAAGAGATAGCAGATTTGGTAACTCAGTGCACGGCTCATTCAGTATTTGGCTTATCCTCTGAGTCTGCCAATAGAGCCACTCCACGCTTATCCACTAGAGCCTAAACTGAGGTTGCTAATTGCTCAATTGATTTCATGCAGAACACTGAATACTTACCCAGTGATGAAAACTGTCAGTTATCATCTTCCTGGGTCAGGCTCTGGGATCTTAGGGGTGAAAGGCTCCACAGGCCATTAGCCTGATAACCTATCCTATTCTCCTTCCAACTTCCTCAAAATGTCCCATTTCACAATATTGCTTCATTAACTGAGTAACTGGGCTTTTGGGTATTACAGCGTTCTGCCCAGCAACTAAATACTCCTCTGTATAATGCTCAAATTTCTTCACAAGTTCTGAAGCCAATGTCAAGACCCACACTGCAGATTGCTTGTTTACAGTGAATATTGCTGGTCTTTGCATCTAGCATGCAGTATGGTGTGGAGCAAATGTTCAGTGTTTTTCATTAGTCATCCTCATGCTTGTTCTGCTTGAAATGTACTCACTTTTGACACATTCCATTTGTAAGAAATCTTATAAATTAGTGACCTGATTCTGCTCCAATTTAAGTCAATGGGAGTAAGATCACATGTTGTTATCATTACTGTAAGAATACCTATAAATACTCAGGTCATAACATTTCAAATTTCAACATTTTCTGCCAAAAAACTTTTTTCAAAAAATTTCCCACTTTTTGACCAGCTGTAGTTCTAATATTATTTGATTAATAATAATTGTGAACTTTATAATAATGTTGGACCATGTCACACTCACTTTCCTTAGGTAAGTAGTTCTATTGATATCAGTAGGACCAGAATAGAGCCAAGAGGACTTGGTCCATTGTGCATATTTTCAGGAGATAATATGCAGTCTCTCTTTTAAAAAGATTTGAGAGTCTAAGGTCTGTATCCTCAGTTTGTGTAAACAGAACTGGAGAAAGAGCAGGTTGGATAAATGGTCCTCCCACCCTGTGGCAAATTTTTAATTGTTTGCAAAAAAAAATCTAAATCTTAAATATCCAAACTATTTTAGCCAAAATATTTCTATTCCAGAATGTCACTGAAGTGCCTTATAGGAGTTTGTAATTTAGGTGCCTCATGCTCCCATTTTCTCCTACAAGTTGGACTCCCTGGTTGGAATACTCTCCCCTAGTGGTGAGGAGAGGCAATGCATCATGGGAGTTGAATGGCCATGATGTATCTGAGGAGATAAAACCTGGCTGGGGAACCCAGTCTTTAGAGGAGAATAGAGATGTGAGCCAACCAAACTACCGTTCCCATGAGACAGAAATATTTTGGGTTTGAAGCATTCATTTTTTCAATGAAAAATCAAAGTTTTCCATGGAAAGCTGACACTTTTTCAACAAAAAGTCATTCAGCTGAAAGCCCAATATTCTGTTGAAAAATAGTTTTAACTGAAAATTTTTTACTAGCAGAAAGTGAGGAACTGGTTCAGATCTAGTTTGGTAAAATGGATGGAGCAGGAGACCTGGGTACTTGTTCCAGGCTTTGCTATTGACTTACCATGTGATCATGGGAAAGTCACATAATGTGTCTGTCTCTCAGTTTACCTATCATTAATATGAGGACTATATTATTAATTATTAGTATTTCCATAGCTCTTAGGGGCCCTAGTCATAGACCAGGACCCCTACATACTCGCTACTCTACAAATCTATATGACATCTACTAGACCTGGATATTGTAAGATTACTTAAAGCACTCTTCGATCTTCACACAAAAACTACTATACAAGTGCGCGGTGAACACAGTCAGGGCCAGCTCCAGGCACCAGCGAAGGAAGCAGGTGCCTAGGGCGGCCAACAGAAAGGGGCGGCAATCCGTGGGTTGTTGGGGCGGCATGTCCAGGTCTGCGGCAGCAACTCAGCGGCGGGTCCTTCACTCCTTGTCTTCCACTTCGGCAGCACTTCCGCGGCAGCTCAGTTGGGTGGTTTTTTTGTTTGTTTATTTTTCGCCACTTGGGGCAGCAAAAAAGCTGGAGCTGGCCATGCATACAGTGTTACTTTAAAAATAAATTTTAAAAAATCTCCTGTATCTTTAAATATTACCCATGTAGTTCTTCAGGAGTGATAGTAAGAAAAGGAGCAAACGTGCTGTGTGTGTTTTCAGGTTGAGCTGGAGGTCCCACAACTGTGTAGCTTCATCCTGAAGACAAGCGAATGTACCCTGCGAGAGATGTCTGGTGTGGATGCTGAGGGAAAGACTCTCCTGAAACAGTCAAAGAACTCGGATGACTTTGCCAGAGCCATGGCCCAGTGAGCAAAAACTTACTAGAGCCTTTGCTAACAAATCTGTCCTTATTTAATTCGGGATAGACTATAACTTCACAACCTGCCCTGTCCTTTAGAAGGGGTGGTGTATAGCAGTGCTGTCCCAGACTTGGGAATGAACTGTGATGCTGAGAGAGCAGGAGGCTGAAGGGAGCTAGTTGCAATTCCTTGATTCAGAGCCACCTGTCTGTGGAACAATTTAGGGCTTCATGGGGACAGCCCTGAACTGTGACACTGAAAGCCCGGGTGTAGCAGAGCTAAGCTCCCTGTCTCATCTACACTCTGGGCAGGTCTACACTATGGGGGAAAGTCAATCTAAGCTACACAATTTGACTTACGTTAGCAACTAACCACCAGGGGTCGATTTAGCTCTTCACTAGACCTGCTAAATTGAGCCCTGGTGGATCGATCACTGCAGCATTGATCTACCAGTAAGTGGAGACAAGCCCTCTGACACTGGAATGTTCACAGCCTGCTTCCTTCTCTCCTTCATATCAGGAGTGTAGGGAGTGCTGGTGTAGGAGTTAGTGTAGTCCACTCTGAGTTTTCTACCAGAGGAAAGTTCCCTTGAACATGAGGAATTGTCAAATGGCCGTGTCCAGACACTTTCAGACTACTTTGCTTGGCTTACACAGCACAAAGTAACATTAGCCCACCTAAGCATACAGCCCAAGCTTCTGCTACTGACCTCTAATGTCCTTCACAACTTAGCTCCTTCCTACGCTGGTAATTTATTGTGTCTGTCCCCTCTGGTCCACCAGTGAAACCAGCTTCCATTGCTTGGTTGTCCAATGATGGAGAATCAACTGCATTGCTTGGTAGTCTGTTCCAATAGTTAATTACCCTTACTTTGAAAACATCACATCTTATTTCCTATCTGAATTTGTCTAAATTCAGCTACCAGTCATTGGATTTTGTTATGCATCTGCACACTACATTAAAGAACAGCAAAGAGTCCTGTGGCACCTTATAGACTAACAGATGTTTTGGAGCATGAGTTTTCGTGGGTGAATACCCACTTTGTCGGATGCATTTAGTGGCCACTACATGCATCCGACGAAGTGGGTATTGTAGAACTGATAAATGAAATTGTTTTTAATTTATTAATGTAACTTCTGTTCACCATTCACACTACACTTGCCTACACTGTAACTTTTGTTCCATATTGTAATTCAAACCCCATTTTAAAACACCCACTCCATTTTGTAAAAGCTTCCTCCAACCTTCATTTTTGCAAACCCTGCTGTAATCTTATTAGTTTAGTTTAGATGTGTGAATGAGGTATATATGGATGACGGAATCAACCTCCAGCCCCAGCCTGTCCTGATGAGATAAAGTTCAAACACCAGCGGCTGAAGACCTAGACAACACCCCTAAACAAAGTAAGAAGCATCCACCCTAAAAAGAAAAGGACAACATAACAACAGAAGGAAGATCAAAGCCAGGTTCAAGGCTGAAAGTCACGCCTGCAATTGATGGGTAATCAATCCAAACCCAGAGGCAGCGTGACACAGCAAGACCTATAGACTTTGAATCCAAACTAAAAGCCTATAAAAAAGAAGAGTGAAATGAGAGACTCTGGGTAACATTCTGCTGCCAACATGGAAGGACATCAGTGCCTGCCCAACAGAGATCCAGCTTGTCCTTGTGCCCGGCTTTCCTGGCCAGTTAGCCGCCACAAGCTACGAATTCAAGCTACAAAATCAAGCTATGAGCTTAAGCTATCTTCAGGACTGGTGACTATGCAGCAGCTGCAGAACATCTGATGGACGTGTGTGTGTGTGTGTGTGTGTGTGTGTGTATAGGTATTAGGTATAATGTGTGTGTATAAGAATTAAGATATTAGTTATTAGTCATAAATCAAATTGTTATCATAATAAATGTGTAAAAGCAGCAAAGAATCCTGTGGCACCTTATAGACTAACAGACATTTTGGAGCATGAGCTTTCGTGGGTGAATACCCACTTCCTCAGATGCATGTCATGACATGCATCTGAGGAAGTGGGTATTCACCCACGAAAGCTCATGCTCCAAAACGTCTGTTAGTCTATAAGGTGCCACAGGATTCTTTGCTGCTTTTACAGATCCAGACTAACACGGCTACCCTCTGATACATAATAAATGTGGTATCTTTGTCTTGTTCCCTTTAATAAGATCCTGCTGGTTTTTACTGGTCTAATATAATTGGTATAACAGTATTCACCCACGAAAGCTCATGCTCCAAAACATCTGTTAGTCTATAAGGTGCCACAGGACTCTTTGCCACTTTTACAGATCCAGACTAACACGGCTACCCCTCTGATACGTTAAAGAGTGCTCTAATGTCAGAAATCTTCTCCCTGTATAGATACTTACAGATCCATCAGTTTTACCTTTAGCCTTCTCTACAATAAACTCAATAGACTCAGCTCCTTAATCCTGTCCTATAAATTAGGTTTACCAGACCACAAATCATTCTTGTTGCTCTTCACTGAATGTCCTCAAAATTTACAACATCTTATTCTTTAAGTATATACACCAGAATGGAGGTGGTATTAGTGGTCAGTAGTCTCCTACTCAGTATTCAAAAAGAAATAATACTAAGTAGAATCATGGTTGGGGATAGTCTACACAGAATTGGGGGAAAGAACAAAGCAATATAAAATAATAAGCAGTGAACCCAAGATCACTACTTCTCATGAAAAAGGGGAAGGGAGAGATGCAGAAACTGGTTTATTAGGGAATATTTTAAATTCTGTTTTAAATTATTTGAAATGTGTCTGTTTGTACAGTCCTTGGCACAATGGAGCCCCATCTTGATTGGAGTTTTGGGGAGTCACATTAATACAAATGAATAATATATAATTCTACATCTAGATATACATGGAGCATTTGGCAATAATTAAGATGGTAAGCTCTTGGCTAGCTTGTTTTTATTTTTGTCTCACACCTACTGTTTTTTTGGGGGGCAGGTATGAACTGAAATTTAGCACTCAGGATGGGAAGAAGGTCCAGCTGTATTCAGAGAAGGATGAACCAATGAACATTCTGAACATCAAGAGAGGGATCATCTCAGCACTTATGGTGCCAATGGAAACAGAAGACAATCTAAAAACAATCTCCATGGTAGGAAGCTGAGGAACAGTTAATTTACTTCTTTAACAAATGCTGCAAAACCCACTAAGTGGGCCCTGTCCTGAAGTTCTTACTCAGACAATGGGATTTCAGACTAGACTTGAACCCTTCTGGTAACATGAACAATGATGTTAATTTTTCCTGCTCTCCAGGATACCATATATGGGAAGTGCAACAGTGAAGTTGAAGTCAAGGATAGGAAAGGGAACACAGCATCCGTTATTTCAATTAATAGAAACCTGAAAACCTGCGATAACTTCAATCCCATCAGAGACTATGTCAGCCCAATTGCCCTCATACAGGGACTGGTAAGTACATCATGGCATAATGTGATTTAAGAAAGTGCTTCATTATAGTTATTTTAGTTCTTCAGAATCTGACCCTCTGCCTTTGCTTCCTGCCATTAGTGGTAGACAATGGAAAAATCTGAACTTTGGGAAAAGCATATCCTCTCAACTTCTTGCACATTGGTCTCACAAATACTGCAATGTGATGTGTTGTTTTTTGGTTTGTTTTTGTTTGTTTTTTAGGAGAATGCTTTGGAATAACTGATTTTATATATGAGGCACCTTATGAGATCAGGCCCAAGGTTTTCTAGACAGCCCATTAAACTTTATTGGCCAAATCTTCCAACATGCATATGCCCATTGCATGTAACCAGCATATGTATGAAAGTAGCTTGTATGAAAGTAGCTGAAGTTTCTGCATGCACCAAGATAAATCCTTTGACAAGCCCCATCCTCAGAGGCACTCAGAGTATTTGTGCATGCAAGTAGACTGGGTGCAAACATGCACAAAAAAGCTAACACACACACTGGAAGATTTGTTCCACGGTACCAAATGCTCCTGTGCTTATTCTTTTAATGTTTGTTGCTGATGGAAATCTTTAAACCATTTGTAACTACGGAGTCCATAGGAGGACTGTGAAGTACATACACAGTTTTAAAGTGTCTAAATTATTCTAACCATTGCAAATTACTTCATAATGATAAGGGCCAGTGCTTAATTTGTGTCAGAGCTTGCCAGGGCTGAGCCCGGGCACCTCCAGGCTTGACCGTTCATAGCTCTGGCACCTCTGGTTTGCTGCATCCGTTATGAATGTGAAAAAAAATACTTGAGCCCTTGCACCGGGCAACTTCTTTCATTACAAATTAAAAACTGATTTGGCCATGTCCTTTCCTGTTGGCTGTAGGAGCTCAGTCCTGCAATGCATTCTCAAGCAAACACCATAATAACTTCACTGATACTCAGGACAAGATATCTTCAGGAGCGTTGGCTGTGAAGAGACTGCAGGATATGGACTGATATATTGGCACAGTTTTTCTTTAGACAAGGCTGTGATTTCATTATTAGCTAAACCGCAGCACCACTCCCAATGTGGTGCTGCGCTTTAGCTAATCACTTTTAATGTTGCTTAGCTGTCACTTTTAATGTTGCAGCTCAGTAAAAATGGCCCTCAGAAATGTGCTCGCTTCACTAAAACAAAATATGCTAAATGTTCCTCAAACTATGTTTTACAGAACAGTCCACTAGCCACCCTGCTCAGCAGCAGTCAATCCTGTCAGTACACTATAGATTTAAGGAGAAAGCATGTGGCTGAAGTAAACTGCAGAGAAAATCACCTCTTTCTGCCTTCCTCATACAAGTAGGTGGCATGTTATATATCATTACCCTTCCTTGGTAAATAGTCATAAAGAATGCTAATAGGTCAAATTCTGCCCTGATTTACTGTCCATGGATTCAGTACAACTGAAGCACAACTAATTTAGCCACAACTAAAGGACTGCATTTTTCTGTCATTTACTAGAAAGCAGTATGGTATGATGGCACAAGTCACGCAGACTCTGAAACTTGTTGAAACCCCCAAAATCAACAGCAGAAACTTTGATGAAGGTAGGTCTGCAGTACTGAAACATGTTTCCATTTCATCGTGGCACATTTCTGGCTTCCCATCTGGGCATGCACTCCTCATAAAATGTGCCCACTGACCAAATTAGATTAGCTTTGTTAAGAAATGCCTAACCACCTACAATAAAAAAAAGCAGCATATCACCTTCAGGAAATAGCAATGGTGTGTATTCACCTATATGTGAAATAATTCTAGATATTGGGAAACAAATGCACTGTTCAGCTACATCAGTACCTATATAAAACTTCATAAAGATCCTGTTATTTAAACAGGAAAGATGCTTCAAGGAATCAGAAACTAAAATGTCTCTGTGATGGTCTGCCCTTGTGAGAAGTGTTGCCTAGTGGTCAGGGTTTAGGCCTTAGATATGCAGGGTGTGGGGTGGGGTGTAGGGAAGCCTGGGACCTCCCACTCCACCAGGCTCCAGCTCAGGGCCCTGCGAGGGCTATCAAAGGTCTGACATCCAGGAAATCCTTAAGGCTGTCCTCCCTAGGCAACTTCCTATCATCCCACTGTGGTTCAAAGTTTGAAGTCTGTGACAAGAAGGTGTGAAGAGGGTCAGCTCACCACTGGGCAATTCCTCATGGCCGTGCTTTGCACAGCAGTGCTCTCCGTCTCTCTCAGGGTAGCAGCTGCCTCCTCCTGTGACTTGGCCCCCTCGCCAGGTCAGTCCCCAGTCTCTTGCCAGTCAGGGTAGTCTGTACCCATGGGGTACAAAAGGGGTGGAACAAAGACCCCAACTCATGACCCTCAAAAATGGAACAGGACTATAAGTTTTAAGGGGTGTGACTAGGGGCGTGCACTGCAGGTATATTTGGGCCTGCTAAGGAGGAGGAGGTGGGAATGGGGAATAGGGGAATGGAGAACAGAGACACAGGCAAGGCTCTGCGGCGTCAGAGCTGGGAAGGGCGACACAGGGTAAAGGCTCTGCTGCATCGGAGATGGGAATAGGGATGCGGAGTAAAGGCTCTGCAGCGCCAGAGCCGGGAAGGGGGATGCGAGGTAAAGGCTCTGCGGCACCGGAGCCGGGAAGGGGGACGCGGGGTAAAGGCTCTGCGGTGTCGGAGCCGGGAAGGGGAACGCGGGGTAAAGGCTCTGCGGCGTCGGAGCCTGGAAGGGGGACGCGGGGTAAAGGCTCTGTGGCACCGGAGCTGGCAGGTGGATGTGGGGTAAAGGCTCTGTGGCATTGGAGCTGGGAATGGAACACCAGGAAACAGACTCTGCCAATGTGTAGGGCTATGAATATGCTTGCTTGGAACTAACCCCAATAAACACTGCATTGCCTGCATTTCAGACTTCTGGTCTTCTGCTTTCTGTCTGCATGACAAGAACCAGGGGAGAGGGTGAAGGGAAAGCCCTCTAGCAGTCTTCTCTTCCCTCAGGAAGTTGTTGTTGGGAGAGGTCCTGCCTTCCCTCAGCCCTTTCCTCAGAAGCTGCAAGTTTCAGGTCCATTGTCTTCCCTGATCTGCCACCAGTGAGCTGTTTTGCTCCCTTTTAACTCCTCCTCCAGCCTGTTCATGTCTTGCAAGTGTGGCAGGGTAGGGCTAGCTGAGCTGCTCTGGGCTCCTGGCTGCCCAGTGTGGGGTTTGTAGATCACAGTCCTTACAGAAAGAAATAATGCTTTTCCTGTTTGCTAGATAAACTGGAAAAGAAAAAACTTTCCTTGGAAAGTGCTGATACCAAATCCCTCCGGCACGGAGATGCTGTGCTGAAGGTCCTCCAGGAACTGCAGAAGTTGTCAGCTTCCCAGCAGAACCAGCAGAGAGCAAGTCTTTTTTACAAATTTGTAACTGGACTTAGAGGCTTACACAATGACACTCTAAGGTCTCTTTTACTGAAGATGATGGAGACCTCAAGGTAATGTATAAAAAGTGTAGCTCTCGCATTGTGTAAACACAAAGCCTGGCAATGTTGAATCAAATTTAATTGCAGAGGTGATGTTCTCCTGTAAACAGTTTTAATCATAGCCTAAAGTAATATCTTAAATGCTGTAATAGTTGGACACTGAGAAAGACTGCTAAGAGTATGTTTGAGGGAGAGACAGAAAGCTATTTAAATGTTATCCCATAAACACACAAGTCCAATGTGGTAATAATTTACTTCAACAGGTTTATTCTTACCTTCCACAAGATAGTAATATTTTTCATTTGCTCATTAACTGTTACTTTGATATATATAAATGCTAGTATATCACACTGCTCAGTATTATATGGGATCAAATCCAGAACTTGTACCAATTCTCCCTTAAATGGTCATGTAATAAATGCTGCACAACAGCATAATAAGCCTTTATCACAAGTGTCAGCAGTCGCCCTGTGACTCCTCCGCTCCGCTCCCCCACGAACAGGTTATTACTATGAGATAAATCTGGATTAGACCTTGGGCAGGCTATTCAGGGAGTAGATGTGTTAACATGCACTGATTGCAAGCCCTGGCACCAGGTGCTACCACTACCAAATCTCCAGTTGTGGAGAGCAAATTTTTGGAGGTCCAGGAGTGGGGCACAAATCTACTGCTCCACCATTTCCCTCCTGGCTGCATTTTATTCCATTACACATACGCAGAAAAAAAGCAGCCTCCGTTTAACTCATGTTACGCTGTCTTTGAGGATTGTGATTGGTTTGTGGATGTGCAGAGGGCGAGATGGTTCAAGACAGACACATGTGACTAAATGTCTTGGTTGTTCTATGTTTGGACAGTGCCTAGCACAATGAGTTCCTGGGCCACGATTTGGGCTCCTAAGTGCTACAATAATACAAACAATGAATAGAAATAACAGTTCATAGCTGGTTATGATATTAGCATAATTTGTAAAAATACAATTTTAACTGATTTTTAATGGCCATTCGTGTGATATATTTTGAGACACATAGAGATATATGAATATATCACTCGCACTAGAACGCATACAAGTCTGGATACAGACACAGAACACATAGATATAAAAGATATTGATGAGATGGAGAAGGATACACCTGAACCAAAACCCAAGTTCCAAACCCTCCTCTGGACTTCGTGGAAGTTTGGATCTAGATTTGAACTTCAGGTTTTGGACTGGTCTCTACAGTGGACCTGACTGGAAAGCTCTGACTCTGAGCCACTCCAGATTTCATGAAGTTCTGATTTGTGATTTGAATCTCAAATCTGAATTTCATGACTCCATAGAGACGTAAAAACATTTCTATTGTAGAAAATATCTATCTTCATTTAAATATAGTTTTAACACACTGGCTGCACGTTTCTTTCTAATATGCAACATGGACATATACTCAAGAACATTGGACTAATGTCAATAATCTCTTTCCCTTTCAGTTCCATCACAGTGCAGGGTCTGATTCAGTGCGGTACCCCAGATTGCATGGGTTCTATACTTCAAATAATAAGAACTGGAAATGTTGATCCTCTGGTGGCGGACGCAGTCACATACAGCCTTGGACTCCTGCCTTTTCCATGTACCAAAATAATACGGGAAATTCTTAACATGGCCCAGTATCAGCAAAGTCGAGCTACTTTTTATGCTTTAAGCCATGCTGTTACCAAGTGAGTATATGTGCATATACGTGTACAGAAAAAAAATGTTAGGACAAACTCTGAAACAATCATTATTTGGAGATTTAATCATTCAGATTACTATGTCTGTGCAAATTGACTTAGAAAAGGATTCCCTACACACACCTAAGTAAGGTGTTTCTAACGGTTTTTGGTTCATTTCTGTCTTCCCTTAGTTTCTACGAGAACAAGAAAACTGTGACACAGGAAATAATGGATGTTGCAAACTTTATGGAGTCAATGATTGGCAATGAGTGCTCTGGGAATGACGAGTTAACCTACCTCACACTTAGGGTATTTTAATTTGCCTCTCTCTCTTTATATGATCTATTATTTTAAAATCACAGCATGCAGTATAACATTCTTATTGACTGGGAAAATATATGTATTACCTTGTTTTCATAATTGACAGGCTATTGGAAACATGGGCAAGGCAATGGAGGTTGCTAATCCAAACCTGAAATCTGCTCTGAAGACATGTATCAAAAGTGAAGTTGCGTCAATTTCTGTTCAGAAAGCAGCCATCCAGGCACTGAGAAGAATGACTATTACTGATGAGGTAAATCAATCTTTTATAGTTCTGGCTCATCTCAGTTGTATGCTTCTAGTTAATGGTTAAACAAAGCAGGCTTTCTCCATCCATGAATATTTTATGCTATTTCCCCATTATCTATTCTCCAGCCTTTCTTTAAAACCCCTTCCTTGATTTTACCAGGGCTGATACTCCTCTCACAGCAGCATTCTCAATGGGCCAGATCTTTAGCAAGTGTGAATTTGCATAGCTCCATTGTGTTGCACCTGCTTTACACAGGTTTAATTATGTGAAAGCAGAATTGGATATGTCCACTGCTACTGGATGGTGTCTTCAATGAAGTAATTACAATGAGGATGTGGCCCAATGACTTCAAGAGCGTTACCTCTGATTTACACAGGTTTAATTACAGTGAGAGGAGAAGAATCAGGCTCATTGCTTTTACTGGGTGGATATTTGTTCTGGTAGTGTTGCCTAGTGGGTAATTCACTAGACAAACACCTAGGTTCTATTTCTGGTTCTACCACTGGCCTTCTGGGTGACCTTGGGCAAGTCAGCCTCTCTGTGCCTCATTTTTTCTATCTCTGCAATGGGGATAATGGTACTGACCTCCTTTGTAAAGTGCTTTGAGATCTATAGATGAAAAGCACTGTATAAGAGCTAGATATTATTTGTATTTGCACTACAGCAGCATCAGGTTTGTTTAACCCACACGGGTTGCATCGTGCTAGACAGAAATGTTTAAAAAGTCAGTTCTATCTCCAAAGAGCTTACAGGACCTTTTTTCACAGTTTAAATAGTTGTTAAGATGTTGTACATCACCCCAAACATTTCAGGGAATACAGCAAAGAGTCCTATGGCAACTTGTATTCACCCATGAAAGCTTATGCTCCAGTACTTCTGTTAGTCTATAAGGTGCCACAGGACTCTTTGTCGCTTTTTACAGATCCAGACTAACACGGCTACCCCTCTGATACATTTCAGGGAATGTTTTTTTTGTGTACTGTGAAGGTGAAATAATCAGAATTACTATGCGATATATATGAAATAAGTAGAGCTGGTTGGGAAATGATTTATTTTTCCCTAAGAAAAATGTCAAGCAAAAACCTTTTCATTTTTCATCTAAAGTTTTTTCTTCAGAAGTTTTTGGCCTTTTGTTGACAAAATAAAAACTAAAAATGTTTCGGTTTTCAACAAACAGTTTTCATTTTCAGTTGCCAGAAACCAAAATGAATTTCAGTTTTGACAAAAGCAGATTTTGTTCATGAAAATTTCCATCAAAAGAAAGTTTTAATGAATTTTTTTTACCAGTCCTAGAAATAAGTAGCTTCGCTGCTCTATAACTCCAGTAAAGTTGCAACAAGGTTACACGAGTGTGATTAAGGGAATCATTTGACCCAACATGTTCCAATCAGACTCTGGCAATATCATCTGCTAGCCAGATTATCAGTGCACTAATGTACCTTTCATTGTTGGTACAGGACCGTACTGTGCTTCTGAAAGCTTTCCAAAATGCCGATGCTCCAGTTGATAAACGTCTGGCAGCCTATCTCATGCTGATGAAACATCCTTCCACATCTGATCTCAACAAGATCACTAGAGCGCTCCTAAGGGACAAAAGTGAACAAGTGAAAAGCTTTGTTGCTACTCACATTGCCAACATCTTGGACTCTGAGGAAGTAGGCATCGAAGAGTAAGTACAATTAAATTGTACTTTGTTGACGTAGGAACGAAGTTCTAAGCCTAATTGGAATGATGAACTGAAATAGCCTCAGTTAAACAATTTAAAGTCAGAGAGCCAGATAATCAGCGGGTATAAATTGGTGGTTTCAATACAGATATGCCACAGATACAGATACAATACAGATACACCCACTGAGGTTCTGGCTCTTACCCTTGCTTTTTCTACATGAACAAGTGCAGAGCATTCACTAAACACAGAAGGAATCATTATTGTTTGAAGACTAGCTGATTTCTGGAATGTTTACTAACTGTATTCCAATTAATTTCCTTTTTCTTAGTCTTAAAAACAAAGTACAAGAAGCTCTTAAAGGATCTCAGATTCCAGCAGCCAATGACTTCAGAAAGTTTTCACAAAATTATCAGATTTCCAAACATATTTCCCTGCCCGGGAATGATCCTGTCTCAGCCAAAATAGAAGGAAATCTGATATTCGATCCAAAAACCTACATTCCTAAAGAAACAATGCTAAAAACTACTCTGCAGTTGTATGGACTTAGCCCAATGGATATTTTTGAGGTACAACAGATGTCAAATCCTTACATTATTATTCAGTTTTTACGTATTTTCTTTCTGTTTGCTTATACTGACTTGCAGTGACTAAATATGTTAGTTTTACAAGCACCAAGATCCTGATCTAAACCCCCCTGATGTTAAAAGGAGCCCTGCCATTGACATCAATGGGCTTTGGAGCAGACTGGCCCTTTCTTGGCACACATTACCATTGTGAGCATTTCAGGCTTAGGTTGAGTCATTCAAGATCTCATTAAGCATAAAATTCACCCCTGTGGAAAAGCCCCACTTGAAGTTCATGCACCCTAATGTCACACTTGAGCACTCATATTCCGGTTTAGGAGGGATGTAAGCAATTCATAGGTCTTGTGCTGATGCTCTGCAAGGGGGTGAGTTTTACCCAAAGAGAGATCAAATGCTCTGCTCCCCAGCTGCAGGCATGTGCCTTCTCTATAGATTTCTGTCATTGCAGTTTACATTTTAAAACGTACCATTTTTTCACCAGAGAGTCTCTTTGCTGTAAATCTCCCTAGAAGCAGGGAATCTGTCTCAGTCATTACATTGTCTTGTTGTGTTTCAGATTGGCATGGATGGGAAGAATTTTGAGCCAACGATAGAAGCATTGTTTGGGCAGAAAGGGTTCTTTCCCGACAGTGCCAGTAAGGCTTTGTACTGGGTTGACGGCAGAGTTCCGGAGCATGTTTCCAAGGTGCTCTTTGACTATTTTGGTTACTCCAAGGATGACAGACAGGAACAGGTATACTTTCAGACTGTTCTTTAGACAGTGTTTTATAAATATTTTGCATATGCATTCATCTGTGTTCAGTACTTTCCAGCATGTGTAACGTATTGCATTTCTGGAGCATTACCCTCTCATGGTTAATTTACAGAAGATAAAATCCCTAGTTACACCTAACTAAAGGTGATTTTCCTTTATTGCATTTCTTAGAATCCTTTGTTTTAGGAACCAAAATTCCAGAGTTCTGTCTCCAATAAGGGTATCTGTGCAGATCAGCTGGTAGCCATTATGTAATTGTACTGGGTGTATCAAATTCTCAGACTTGTTACAAGGGGATTTTATTTTGTGGTACTTTTTGATTGAATTCTCAGGATGTGATGAAAGGAATAATGCTGAACTTTGAAAAACTGATAAAAGAAATGGGAAACAAAGAAGTTCCTGAAGCTAGGGCCTACCTCCGAATCCTGGGAGAAGAACTTGGGTACATGAAACTCAACGATTTCAAGCTACTGGGAAATGTGATTTTGAAGAGCATTAAAACTCTGCAGGCCATTCCAGAGAAGGTATGTTTCTGAAGTACAGAATGAAAATATTTCACATTAGGTTTTTCTATCAGATATTTTTTTATATTTATCTTCCAAATAAAGCACAGATATTTGAATGGAGTACTAGTCACTTAGAAAGAAAATTACTTAAAATGTAGTGTCAACATTTAGCCAAAAAAAGACAAAGGCCCTATCCCCAAAGTTATTTAGGTGCCTAACTCCCATTGAAACAAATCCATCTAATGGGAATTAGGTATCTAGATACCTTTGAGAATCTGGACCTAAAATAATTGTGCATCTCGACAACAGAAGAATGTGAGATTCATAATAATGTCTTCAACATCATGATTATCTCCATATCTTTATTCCATTTGATTTCACATGCTGTGGATCTAATCCACCAATGAGATCCACGCAGAGTCCCAGAGAAGCCGATGGGGGTCTGCTGAGACACAAGGATGCACCTATTGACTCCAAAAGGATCCCATTGCAGGATTGAGACCAACATGGGAGTAATCCTTAAAATCTTAATGTTTGTCCATGTGCTATATTGCTAAAGGGTTAATGAAGGTAGAACATACAGGAATGTTTTAAAATGTTTTATAATATTGAAAAGGAAAGTAAACGTATTGCACTTTAGAGATATTGGGTGAAATCCTGACCCCACTGAAGTCACTGAGAGTTTTACCGTTGACTTCAGTGATGCCAGGATTTCACCCTTCTACCTAATCTGACCCACCTAGGTAATTATATTGCACCTATCACCATGTAATCAGATGGTCACTATTGTTTCCTCAGATTTAGGTGAAGAAAGTATATTTATTTTTCTTAAAAGCTGGATTTTGACAAGTGTTCTTTGTGAATGTTTTTGCTTGTGCCTCATAAAGTAATATTTTTGTGCCGTCTTGGTCTCTGTACTGTATAAGAATTATAGTCTTAGATTATGTGATTATGATTAAAGGATATTTTAAAAGGTCCTTTATACTTCATCTTAGGATTCATTTTAATGTTACAAAGCCTACATTAAAGTATTTAATTGTTTAATGTTTCCTTATTTGATTCACAGATTGTGCAGGCCATTTCAAAAGGTACAGAGGGTGACTTATTTGTTCACTACATCTTTATGGACAATGAATTTGAGCTCCCAACCGGAGCAGGATTGCAGCTCCAAGTTGCTTTCTCTGGAATTGCAACTCCTGGAGCCAAGGCTGGGGTGAAGATTCAACCAAAGAATGTGAGTCTTAATTCCTGTCATGATATTATATTCCCCTAACAAGTGTGCCATCTCCTTTGGGAATAAAGCAGAGATATCGCAAGTTGTCAAAGACAATACAGAATATTCCAGAAACAAAGATTAAATTATTAATTACAATGCTTCCAGGTTGTCATTGGGTGAGGGCAATATTAAGCTAACAAATTGAACAAAACAAATATTAAAATATACCTGAGTTTTATATAGCTATCTAAGATTATTCATCCAAATTAACCCAAGTTAGCCTGCTAACTTCCCTGAAATCCTGAGTCACCAGAAATAGGTTTGGAACAAAATCTCCAGTCCAAACACCTCTGAAATTTGGGGCTGTAAATTTTTGAATCTGCATCCAGATTTTGCATCTGGCCTCTGTTTTGGTAATCAACCAAATTAAAACCTTGAGCCTGAGTGCTCTTATACACTGGGAAAGCTTAGATAGATCTTTGGACCCATTCCTATTTGTCAAACCTCTTACTCACTGGAGCTTAGTATAATCCTCCCACTGTGGAAAAGTCTCTTCTGACAGGATTTAAATTGCATGAGGCTCTCCAAACAGCCAATTTTTATTCAAAGTCTCTCTGCAGTGGGAACAGCTTCAACTATAAAGCAAGTTCATTGTCCGTGAGTTATCTCTCCCCATATTTGCTGCCCCACAAATACCACTTCCTTTTTCCTTCAGATTCTATAGTGTGTCTTAGTGACCAAACTTTACTGAATAACAACATTAATTTGATAAATTAACCTAATATCTAGGTCTAGTCCATCAATAAGAATGAGAACATTACTCTTACATTGATATTATCAGAACTAAATGATGTTCTTTGGGGAATGAAATATATCATTTTGTCTTTTCCCCATAGATGCAAGCAGACCTGGTCATTAAACCCTCGATGGCAATTGAGTTTATAACTCATGTGGGAGCAAACATCCCAGCATTTGCTAGAAGCGGCGTGCAGATGGTCTCCAAAATATACCATGAGTCTGGAATAGAAGCCCGAGTTGGTTTGAGAGCCGGACAATTAAAACTCAGCATCCCTGCTCCAAAGACCCCTACCAAGCTTTTCAGCTTCAGGTGTTTGAACCTGGATAAGAATATTTGCTCTTTCCAGATTGCATCCTCCTTTCTTTCTTGCTTTTTTGCTTCTGAATGATAAATATTGTACTGGATTTTATTTTGATGGTGGTTGGCTTTTTTGTTTTTGTTTTTGATTTCTTTCTTTATTTGTTTGTTTGATTTTTGCTATTCTGGAAAATGACTCCTACTGTAAAGCTAGGATAACATCCTTCTCAGTGTAACATAGTAGTCAGAGCAAACTAGGGCCCGGGAGTAAGGCCTGAACGATTCCTGAATTTGTTACTCACTTTCATAATATTTGCCTGTTTATGCTTCAATTTCCCGTTTTATAAAATGTTGGTAATAGCAATGCAAATCTATGTGATGGGGTGATACTGAATTATCATAATCACTTTGAGATTCTAAGATGAAAGGATCTGTATGCATGCAGGTTATTTATTATATAATAATTATTAAGACATAATTTTAGCATTTTCTCACTACTTGCTACTTCCAAAGCTTTCTGTTACTTAACCTTGTGATAGGTATATTTTTTTCAGAAGGTTTTCACTTAAAAAGTAATCTCATAAATAGGATTTATCAAATAACAGTAATATTTAGATACATATCTTGAGAATAACTAGACTTATTTTTCTTTTCCAGTAACACATTATATTTGGTCTCTCCAACCAAAACTGAAGTGATTCCACCTCTGATTGAGAACAGAGAGTCGTGGACGTCTTGCAAACCTTTCTTCGTTGGTCTAAATTACTGTACTAAAGTAGCTTACTCTAATGCCAGCTACACAGATGCAGCACCATACTACCCACTGACTGGGGAAAGCAGGTCAGTTGTGTCATCCTTGACTGTATCGATTTTTTGTCTACCCCACAAAAGTCAACCATCTCTATTATGGCTGCAGTACATACTGCTTTTTTTTCATGTACTTTAATAAAAGACAGGCAGGATCAGCTCAGAAACAAGTTGGTTGGGAACTGACTTTTTTTTACCATTTTCTATACTAATTGGATTTGTTAGTTACTAGTATAGGTGACCTTTTCCCCATTCTTTAGGATTGAAATTGAAATACAGCCTACAGGATCAGTACAGGAATACTCTGCAAATGCTAACTATGAGCTACAGAGAGAGGAAAATGACCTGGTAGACACTTTGAAATTTACCACTGAGGCAAAAGGTAAGAATCTAAAGAACAATCAGACTTAGCTCATCTTTGAATTGTGACAATGCCATGAAAAAAAATCAGATTAACAAAATTAGGATTGCTATTTACAACATACAATACAAAACAATCTTTGTACCCAAACCTGCAAACGTGTGTCCTCAGTTTTATGTACATGAGTAGTTCCAGTGCACAGGTGTTATGAAGGACCATAGCTATATTTTGTATCTCGAAATGTTTTGCTATGTTAAATAATAAAATTTCCTTGATACATGAAAGCAATAAAGAAGGGAAATTATGAGGCACCGTATAAGCAAGAGGAAAGATACATTGTTAGGTGAAATATGAAAATAAATGATTAGTCAATAATGCACAGAAATACTGAAAATCTGTTACAGAAAAAAAGAGTTGAACCAACATCAAATTATATGGAGAGACAAACTGAAGAAGATCAGTGATAGATAAAGAGAGAGAGCAAGCAGAGAGGTAATTAGAGACAATATAGCATCTCCAGTAGGTTGGATGGAATCCCTAGAAATCTGAAAGAACAAGGAGAGCAAATTTCAACTTATGTACTCAAATTGTTCCCTTCACTGTCTGCTTTAGATATTTGGGGTAATGCTATTTTCAGATGCTCATTTTTTTTCATTCATCTTTCTATAAAAGCCTAAAAAGACATAATTTATGGTGCATTTTTCAGGTGTAAGACAAAGTGAGGCCACGCTGACCTTCAGATACAATAGAGACAAGAAGATTTTGACCAGTGATGTCCAAATTCCAAATTTTGATATTGACTTTGGTACTAACTTCAGAGTCAATGATGAATCCACTCTGGAAAGGAAGGCATATACCTTTATCTTAGACATCAGTAACAAGAAAGTTCCCGAAGTTACTCTTACTGGTCGCATAAGGTAATCCCGACATCCTGTTAGACTTTCCAAATATTTTGAAACTAGGTAACTGAATATTTTATTAACAGTAGGGTTTTCAAGAGTATGTTCTTCTAGATCAGGGGTCGGCAACCTTCGGCACGTGGCCCATCAGAGTAATCTGCTGGTGGGCTGCGAGACATTTTGTTTATGTTGGTTGTCCACAGGCATGGCCCCCTGCAGCTCTCAGTGGACGTGGTTTGCTGTTCCCGACCAATGGGAGCTGAGGGAATTGGTGTGGGCCACAGGAACATGCTGGCTACCACTTCCTGCAACTCCCATTGGCTGGGAATGGCAAACTGCAGCCACTGGGAGCTGTGGGGGGCTGTTCCTGCAGATAGTCAACATAAACAAAATGTCTCACAGACCGCCAGCGGATTACCCTGATGGGCCACATGCTGAAGGTTGCTGACCTCTGTTCTAGACACACAGAGATTGTCCGTCATCTATGTGTACCATGTGACTTCTCTCTCCCTTCACTCAAATCCCTGTTTAAAACACATTTCTGCCATAAAGCCATTCCTCTATAATCCACTACAGATAAATAAAAAGAAAATAAGTACAATCTAGCTTCAGAATGGATTCTTCACACTATATATGACATATATAATTTCGGTTACAAATTCATTGAGGTAATTCTTGTATCTTCTGTTATACTGGTAGAGTGTCAGGTGTGCCATTGGCACTCAATAAATAATAAAAATAAAAACATCAGAGAGATATCTATAAGAATTCCCCTCTTCATGATAAGAATATTTCCAGTAGCATCTATGGAAGAGTTTATAACTAATGGCAGTTTTCCCTTGATCCTAAAATTATCTGCCTCACAGACCCACAGTGAAGTGAATTGTTCACACTCTTTAATACCCTTCATTCTTCAACAGAATTCTCTTATTTTGATGCTGCCCCATGGATGTTCCTCATGCAGAGCTGCCTTTAACACCAGTGGCATTAACAAAGTTCAAGGACCTTGATTCCCTTTCATTTACACCAATGTAAAATCAGGATTAAGTCTACTCAAGCCAGCAAGTTACAAATGTGTACAATGCTTAAGCTAGAGGAAGATCAGACTCAGTAGTAAACTATTGCCCATAGAGGGCCAAATGCTTTAGTGTTTACTCAGTTAGATAAAACTACCATTGATATGAACGGGAGGTTTATCCTGAGTAAGGATTTTAGTATTTGGTCCATATATACCTGGACAGAAAGAGCTCTACAATAGTATTATAATAATTTTCCTACATCAGTGAAGTCCCAAGGAAATCAATGGGATTTCAGAGCACTAATCAGTTCATGGGTCAAGTTCCTAGGTCCAAATAAACCCATTCCTTTCAAGACCTAGAATTCCTTTTTCCAGTTTTAATTATAATTGTTCCTGAAAAAGTGCCAGCCATAATATAGCCAAACTGGTGAACGTTCATGTTTGTTACTATTTTGCTTTCACAGATATGATGGGAAGAAAGATGCAATGCTGGGAGGTGTCATTTCTATCCCTCGCCTACAGACTGAACTCATAACTGAAGCATTGCTTCATCATTCACTGAACAGGGTTTCTCTTCAGATGGACTCATCTGCAACGGTTTATGGGAACTCGATTTCAGAGAGAGTTGCTTTCAGATATGGTATGGGCATTTATCATGATGTAGAAACTTCACCCATTTGTGAAAACCATACATGTAATCTCCTGTTACATCTGTTATCTAGTACATCTCTATGTACCATGAGCCATACAAGAGTAACGTGATTTTGTTAATTTTTATTTCCCCCCCCGCCGAACTCATGATTTTCAGATAATGAGAAGATTGAACTAGAGTGGAATTCAGGCACCAGTACAGCAGTGAAAAAGATGTCCGCCAACTTCCCTGTTGACTTTGCAGACTATCCGAAGGCTTTACAGAAGCATGCCAATGAGCTGCTGGATCGGAAAGTGGCTAATACAGATATGACATTGAGACACATTGTCTCACAATTCATCATGGTAAGTGTGAATACTTATTCTAAAAATATTACAGCTTGATCATGCAACCCTGAGGAGCAGTCCAACACATTTTACTAGAACCACTTGTGTAAGCAATCACTAGAGTGTGTAAGGGTTGCATTATCAGGTCCATCTGCTCCTCTCCAGAAAAGCACTCACTCTTGTGCTTCATGTTAAGCAAATGAGTAGTCCCACTGGCTTAAAGCTAACAGTTATTTCATACTACTCTGGAAAACACATGCACTGTGTCATTGCAGGCAACCCATACCTGGCTGCAGAAGGCATCCAAGGATATTCCTTATGCCCAAACTTTACAAGATAAGCTAAATGGATTGCAGGAACTGAACATTCAGACAATGGGGCTGCCTGTTATCACCATTCCAGAGGAACTCTTCCTGAAAAGGTAAACAGAGAAATGAGAACAGTCACCATAGGGGACTGAAACTGGAAACTTTCTCAGGTATTTCTTACTTAAAATATGATTGGACTTTGTTTTAGACAATAGCACATAATGACCATAACAAAGAATTGTAAGAACCGACATATATAATTAAGTTTACTAAATGGCATACATAATTAATATGTACGGGCCGATCCTTAGCTAGTGACATTTGCCATAACGCCATTGAAGCCAATTTACACCAGCTGAAGATCTGGCCCATCACATATAAATATGTCATGCCCTCCATATCCCTTAGCAGAAAACAAATTGTTTTTCCTTCTGCTTTCTTTCACTGTGGTAACATGAAGCTCATATTAGGCATAAGCATCTTCATTGCTTTCAGTCTGTACATGGACTGAATGTGGGTTAGGAACCAAGTGATCTTTCTCCTACAGTCTTACCAGCTATGCCCATTATTATAATAGTGGCTAATTCTGCTGCCCTACATTTTTGTTAACCATGTCCGATTCAGTGCCTCTGGTTTATCGGCCATTTCTTAAAAATCACAACTTTGTATTTGAGGTTCCATGACTTTCAGATTCTCCTTGGTGCCATTCACTTCCATTCAGCAGCACACATTCTGCCTAGCTAAGCTATTTGTCTTGGATTGTGCACCATACTCACCCATGTGGTATCTGACTGTCATTTAGGACCATATTTTATATAACATTTTCTGATGCCCAAAGGTACTAATACATTTCCAAATCTTATGCTTCAGTAAAACTGTTTTGTCGACAGTCATATGTGCCAATGGACTTTTGTCATAACATATTCCCAGATTTGGACCTTAGCGTCCAAAATATGGGGGTTAGCATGAAAACCTCCAAGCTTAATTACCAGCTTGGACCTGGTAAAGCTGCCACCACCCAAAAAATTAGTGTTTTGGGTCACTCTGGTCCCCCCAAAAACCTTCCCTGGGGACCACAAGACTCAAATTCCTTGAGTCTTACAACAAAGGGGAATAAACCATTTCCCTTCCCCCTCCTCCTTCCAGGTGTTCCCTCCCTGGGTTCCTGGAGAGATACACAGAAGCAAGCTCCGTGAATCTAAACAGAGGGACGCCACCCTCCCCGTTTCCAGTCCTGGAAACACAAGTACTTCCCTCTTCACCCAGAGGGAATGCAAAGTCAGGCTAGTAAATCTAACACACACAGATTTCCCCCTGACTTCTTCCTCCCACCAATTCCTTGGTGAGCTACAGACTCAATTCCCTGGAGTTCCCCACTAAAGAAAAACTCCAACAGGTCTTAAAAGAAAGCTTTATGTAAAAAGAAAGAAAAATACATAAAAATGGTCTCTCTGTATTAAGGTGACAAATACAGGGTCAATTGCTTAAAAGAAATATGAATAAACAGCCTTATTCAAAAGAATACAATTTAACACATTCCAGCAAGTACACACATGTAAATACAAAATAAAAACCCTATAAATCACTATTTTATCTTTTGTACTTACAACTGGGAAACAGAAGATTAGAAAAGCAGGAGATAGAAAAATCCTTCCCATAGCCGAGAGGGACAGACACAAGACAAGAACAAAGGACTCACACACAAACTTCCCTCCACCCAGATTTGAAAAAGTCTTGTTTCCTGATTGGTCCTCTGGTTAGGTGTTTCAGGTTACTCCTTTCCAGGTAAAAGAACATTAATCCTTAGCTATCTGTTTATGACACGCCCCCCAAATTGTAGACAGTGGGGAACCTCACTGGTGGCGATTTCCTCCTAGAACTTTAAAATAAACAGATTAATACAATACATGCACCTTTACATATACCACTAAGTATATAACTAACAGACTTTTACATTTTAAGAACACTTTTTAACTACTGGATTCTGGGAAACTCTCACGGGAGAGAGCATCAGCTACTTTGTTAGAAGCTCCTGAAATGTGCTGAATTTCAAAATCAAAATCTTGGAGAGTTAAACTCCAACGAAGAAGTTTCTTGTTGTTCCCCTTGGCAGTATGAAGCCACTTTAGCGCAGCATGGTCAGTTTGTAGCTGGAACCGCCGTCCCCAAACATATGGGCATAGCTTTTCCAGGGTGTACACAATGGCATAGCATTCCTTTTCACTGACTGACCAGTGACTTTCCCTCTCAGATAGTTTCTTGCTGAGAAACACGACAGGATGGAAGTTGTGATCCGTTGCTTCCTGCATGAGAACTGCTCCTATACCACGCTCAGATGCATCCGTGTTTACTAGGAATGGCTTGTCAAAGTCCGGGGCCCTGAGCACAGGGTCAGATATGAGCGTTGCCTTAAGTTGGGTAAAGGCCTTTTGACACTCATCAGTCCACTTAACTGCATTTGGCTGGGTCTTTTTGGTCAGGTCGGTCAGTGGGGCAGCGATTTGGCTGTAGTGTGGTACAAATCGCCTGTAGTACCCGGCCAAGCCTAAGAAGGATTGGACCTGTTTCTTTGACTTTGGGACAGGCCACTTTTGGATAGCATCCACCTTGGCCTGTAGGGGGTTTATGGTTCCTCGACCCACCTGGAGCCCCAGGTAAGTCACTCTATTTTGGCCTATTTGACACTTTTTGGCCTTAACAGTTAGTCCGGCCTGCCTGATGCGCTCAAAGACCTTTTCCAGGTGTAGTAGGTGTTCGGGTCAGGAGTCAGAAAAAATGGCCACATCATCGAGGTAGGCAACTGCATATTCTCCCAGTCCTGCTAGTAGACCATCTACCAGCCTCTGGAAGGTGGCGGGTGCATTTCGAAGCCCGAAAGGAAGGACATTAAATTCATACACCCCCGCATGGGTGACGAATGCTGACCTTTCCTTGGCAGGTTCATCTAGCGGTACTTGCCAGTACCCCTTGGTTAAGTCTATTGTAGAGATGAACTAGGCACGTCCCAACTTCTCCAATAGCTCATCGGTGCATGGCATTGGATAGTTGTCCGGACGAGTTACCGCATTTAGCTTATGGTAGTCCACGCAAAAGCGTATTTCCCCATCTGGTTTGGGTACCAGAACCACTGGAGATGCCCATGCACTGGTAGATGAGCGGATTATTCCCATCTGTAGCATGTTCTGGATCTCCCGTTCTATAGCAGCTTGGGCATGAGGAGACACCCGGTAGGGTGGGGTTCTAATGGGGTGAGCATTACCTGTGTCAATGGAGTGGTATGCCCTTTCAGTCCGTCCTGGGGTGGCTGAGAACAATGGGGCGAAGCTAGTGCACAGCTCCTTGATTTGTCGCCGCTGCAGACGTTCCAGGGTGGTTGAGAGGTTCACCTCTTCCACGCCACCATCTTTTTTCCCTTCGTAGTAGACACCATCAGGCCACTCAGCATGATCTCCCTGGACTGTAAACTGACAAACCTGTAAGTCTCTGGAATAGAAAGGCTTGAGAGAATTAACATGGTACACTCTAGGCTTTAGTGAGGAATTGGGAAATGCTATGAGGTAGTTCACAGTTCCCAGGCGCTCTTGGACCGTGAATGGCCCTTCCCATGATGCTTCCATCTTATGGGCCTGTTGCGCCTTCAAGACCATAACCTGGTCTCCTACCTTGAAGGAACGTTCTCTGGTATGTCTGTCATACCAGGCCTTTTGCTCTTCCTGAGCATCCTTTAGGTTTTCTCTAGCAAGGGCTAAAGAGTGTCGGAGGGTGCTTTGTAGGTTGCTTACAAAATCTAGAATGTTAGTTCCTGGAGAAGGCGTAAACCCCTCCCATTGCTGCTTCACCAACTGTAATGGCCCCTTAACCTCGTGACCATACACAAGTTCAAATGGTGAAAACCCTAAACTGGGATGTGGTACAGCCCTGTAGGCAAACAGCAACTGCTGCAACACTAGGTCCCAATTATTGGAGTGTTCGTTGACAAATTTACGTATCATGGCCCCCAAAGTTCCATTAAACCTTTCCACCAGGCCACTGGTTTGATGGTGGTACGGGGTGGCAACCAAGTGGTTTACCCCATGAGTTTCCCACAGTTCTTTCATGGTCCCTGCCAGGAAATTAGATCCTGACTCTGTAAGGATGTCGGAGGGCCAACCTACCCTGGCAAAAATGTCTGTTAGGGCCAGGCACACAGTGTTAGTCCTGGTGTTGCCTAGAGCTACTGCTTCCGGCCATCGGGTATCAAAGTCCACGAAAGTCAGTATGTACTGCTTTCCTCTGGGCGTCTTTTTTGGGAAAGGACCCAGAATATCTACAGCTACTCGCTGAAATGGGACCTCAATTATGGGGAGTAGCTGGAGAGGGGCCTTGACCTGGTCTTGGGGTTTTCCCACTCTTTGGCATACCTCACAAGACCGGACATACTTGGCAACATCCTTGCCCATCCCCTCCCAGTGGAAGGACTTCCCCAACCGGTCCTTGGTTCTGTTCACCCCAGCATGGCCACTGGGATGATCATGGGCTAAGCTTAAGAGCTTCCCCCGGTACTTAGTTGGAACCACCAACTATTTTTGCGGCTGCCATTCTTCCCGGTGTCCACCAGAAAGAATCTCCTTGTATAAAAGTCCTTGGTCTATAACAAACTGGGATCGATTAGAAGAGCTGAGAGGCGGTGGGGTGCTCCGTGCCACCGCCCACGCTTTCTGAAGGCTGTCATCTGCTTCCTGCTCAGTCTGGAACTGTTCCCTTGAGGCTGGGGTCACAAGTTCTTCCTCAGACTGTGGACTTGGGCTTGGTCCCTCTGGAAGCGATGTAGGTGATAGGGTTGTTTCCGTTGCTGGTGAACCACTCTCCGCTGGTGCACCTGAGGGCTGAGCCCCTTGGGTATGGCTGTCTGTTGCTTCTGCCAGTTCTGGCTCACTGGCGCCCTCTGACTTTGAGTTTGAAGATGTGGTTGCAATTGCTGGTGCTGGTTACTGTTCCAGTTCCGGGCCTGGGACTGGAGGTGCTGTGGCTGTTTCAGCGGTTGGCATGGAATCCGGGTCCACTACCTCTGTCTGGGTCTCTGGTAACACAGACGGCTGTGGATGGCTCAGGAACAGGAATGAGTCTGGAAGCTTGTCTGGTTTGGCTGCGTGTAACCATTCCCACTCTCTTGGCCCGCTTCACCTGGTTGGCCAAGTCTTCCCCCAGTAGCATGGGGATGGGATAGTTGTCATAAACTGCAAAAGTCCACATTCCTGACCAGCCTTTGTACTGGACAGGCAGTTCAGCTTTAGGAAAGTCTACAGCTTGTGACATGAAGGGGTAAATTGTCACTTGGGCCTTTGGGTTGATGAATTTGGGGTCTACGAAGGATTGGTGGATAGCTGACACTTGTGCCCCCGTGTCTCTCCACGCAGTAACCTTCTTTCCGCCCACTCTCAAATTTTCCCTTCGCTCGAAGGGTATTTGAGAGGCATCAGGGCCTGGGGATCTCTTGGGTGATGGTGGTGTAATGAACTGCACTCGGTTGGCGGTCTTTGGGCAGTTGGCCTTGATATGTCCCAGTTCATTACACTTGAAGCATCTTCCATCTGACTGGTAACTGGGTCGAGGTGAGTTACTGGAGACTGGTGAGGTGGAAGAATAGGGCGTCTGTGGCTTTACTTGGGTTGTATATGGGGTCTTTGGCTGTCCTCGGTTGTAGGGTTTATGGTTGGTGTGCCCTCTGGGGTATTCATTCCCCTTGACAGTAGCTTTCTTGCTTTCTGCCACTTCCATCCATCTGGCTCCAATCTCCCCCACCTCGGTGAGATTTTTGGGTTTTCCATCTTGTATGTACCGTGTTATGTCCTCAGGAACACCATCCAAGAACTGCTCCATTTGTATGAGGAGGTGCAGTTCTTCCAAGGATTTAACATTGTGTCCTGATATCCAGGCCTCATAATTTTTCCCAACGTAGTAGGCGTGTTTGGGAAATGACACATCTGGTTTCCACTTTTGGGTTCTGAAACGCCGACGGGCATGATCCAGGGTTATCCCCATTCTGTATCTGGCCTTGGTTTGAAAAAGTTTATAGTCGTTCATTTGCTCCTTAGGCATTTCAGCCGCCACCTCTGCTAAAGGTCCACTGAGCTGTGGTCTCAGTTCTACCATGTACTGGTCTTCAGAGATGCTGTACCCAAGACAGGCTCTTTCAAAATTTTCCAAGAAGGCCTCGGTGTCATCACCTGCCTTGTAGGTGGGAAATTTCCTGTGCTGTGGAACAAGTACTGGCGAAGGGTTGTTAGGATTGGCTGGAGCATGTTGCTTAGCCTTTTCTAATTCCAGTTCATGTTTTCTCTGTTTTTCCCTCTCTTCACTTTCTTTTTGTTGTTTTTCCATTTCTTTTTGTTGTTTTTCCATGTCTCGGCGGTGGGCCGCCTCTTCTTCTTCTTGTTTCCTTCGGTGGGCCACCTCCTCTTCTTCTAGTTTTCTTTTGTGGGCTGCCTCTTTGGCTGCTTGTTCTCTTTTGTAGGCTGCCAGTTTGATGCTTTCTTCCTTTTCTTTCAGCTCCACCTCTTTTTGTCTTTTTTTCCAGTTGTCGCCTGTGTTCAGCTTCTTTGATTTGTTCTTCGGCCCCCATTTTTGTATTGGAAGGCATGGTTCCTGTTTTCTTGTGTAGGGGTGCCCTCCGGTGTTTATCTTCTGAACTGCAGGTTCTCTGTTGCCTCCTGGGGTCTGCCTAGCAACAGTGCCTTTTTCCCTTTCTTCCTCTAGCTAATCTTTTCAATGCAAAGTAAACCAGAAAAACCACTTTATTTGCATGTGTATTGTGCTGGTAATTGCCTCCTAATGGGAGTGCTATTGTCTGACAAAAGACCTGTTTGTCACAGCTTAATGGTTCCTTGCTTAATATGCAAGCCAAGAACTGCAAGAGAGAGCAGAGAAAAAAAAATTCTCTCTGGTTCCTTTTAAAACCAAACTGTTTCTCTCTGCTTAAAAGCCCTAGCAGAGAAAAAGAAAATAATATTTCTACTGGCTTCTGGATTCTATCTTTCCCACAACGCTGCACACCATGTCATAACATATTCCCAGATTTGGACCTTAGCGTCCAAAATATGGGGGTTAGCATGAAAACCTCCAAGCTTAGTTACCAGCTTGGACCTGGTAAAGCTGTCACCACCCAAAAAATTAGAGTGTTTTGGGGCACTCTGGTCCCCCCAAAAACCTTCCCTGGGGACCACAAGACCCAAATTCCTTGAGTCTCACAACAAAGGGAAATAAATCATTTCCCTTCCCCCTCCTCCTTCCAGGTGTTCCTTCCCTGGGTTCCTGGAGAGATACACAGAAGCAAGCTCCGTGAATCTAAACAGAGGGACGCCACCCTCTCTATTTCCAGTCCTGGAAACACAAGTACTTCCCTCTTCACCCAGAGGGAATGCAAAGTCAGGCTAGTAAATCTAACACACACAGATATCCCCCTGACTTCTTCCTCCCACCAATTCCTTGGTGAGCTACAGACTCAATTCCCTGGAGTTCCCCACTAAAGAAAAACTCCAACAGGTCTTAAAAGAAAGCTTTATGTAAAAAGAAAGAAAAATACATAAAAATGGTCTCTCTGTATTAAGGTGACAAATACAGGGTCAATTGCTTAAAAGAAATATGAATAAACAGCCTTATTCAAAAGAATACAATTTAACACATTCCAGCAAGTACACACATGTAAATACAAAATAAAAACCCTATAAATCACTATTTTATCTTTTGTACTTACAACTGGGAAACAGAAGATTAGAAAAGTAGGAGATAGAAAAATCCTTCCCATAGCCGAGCGGGACAGACACAAGACAAGAACAAAGGACTCACACACAAACTTCCCTCCACTCAGATTTGAAAAAGTCTTGTTTCCTGATTGGTCCTCTGGTAAGGTGTTTCAGGTTACTCCTTTCCAGGTAAAAGAACATTAACCCTTAGCTATCTGTTTATGACAACTTTGTCAATATTTTCTCTAATTTTGGAGTGGTCCTTATTGGCATGTAGAGAGAAACAAACTTAATCAAGTACAGCTGATAGAATAATTCATTACAAATAATGCTGTTGTACTGTTTGCAAATTATTTATGAATCAGTCTTGATTACAGCAAATGTATCTATTATTTGTTAGTATTCACAGAACAGTTTATGCAAATAATTTCAGCCTATGGTGTTGGAAACTGTTCAGTTTAACTATTTGGTATTCATTGTGCTGTGCAGTGGATCATTAAATTACGAGTGTTAATATTCTGGTAGCGCATAAAGATTCCAAACCTGGTTCCTCTAGCCACAGAGCAGACAGTGTCTGTCCCAAACATCGTATAATCGAAAGCCAATTTAGAGAAACAGATAAAGGCAAACAACAACAAAAAGAACTTGCCAAAAATACAGATCTTATAAATTATAGTGCAATTTCTTTTCATTTTTCGCTGTGCATAACAATATCCCCCAGCCCCACCAAACCAGTTTACAGCCGCTAGTTTTTCACAGTCACGTGGTATCATTTCTGTTACCCGATGGGATGACTGGAACTTTTAAAGAAAAATAATACTAGGTACTGAAAGATGAGTAATGAGTAGTGTATAATGATAAACACATTTTCCAGTATGAATTTTTGGATGAATAAATAATGTCTTCTAAAATTAATTAAATGTTGAGATATGCAAATAACCAGCAGCTATAATAGAATATAATAATAATAATTAATAATAATGAAGCCCTTCATGTAACACTCTACAAACATATCACTTTTATTCACAAGAATATGAACAGATCCCTTTTTCTACTATTCCACATAGCATATTGCATAAGTGTGGCAATGATATCAGAAAGGAAGGGCTTCCAATCAAGAGATGCCATTTAGAGCACTTAGAGCATTATTCTGGGAGTTAGGAAACTGGAGTCCATTTTGTAACTCTATTAGAATGTGACCTTGGTCAAAAGACTTTTTCTGTCTGTGCCTCAATTTCCTCATTTATAAAATGCATATTATACCTCTGTCTCTGACACTCATTTCTGTTCATTACTGTTCATAAAGCAGATTAAGATCCTCAAATGGCAGATGCAGAGTATTAATTAGAGTAGAAAATCAGGAGCAAAATAAGAGTCTTGTGTTTAACTTCCTTGGAAAAAATAACTAGAGAAGTAACCAGCATGGTCTAGTCAATTTATTTTGGGGGGAAAGATCTAGTCCCTGCCAGTGACATTTTGTGTGGAGTTGGCCCACTTAATCTCTCAGTCTTCTTGTCTGTAAAATGGGGATAACAACATTTACATACCTAGCTGCATAGAGTTTTCCTTGGTGGATGTATGTGGAGTGCTGAGGACAGACTAGATGATCATAATGGTTCTTTCTTCCCTTAAAATTAATGTATTTATGAATTACCTCATTATCATTATTATTAATAACTACTACTTTGTGTGTTTCATAGAGTTTTAAATAATGATAACAGTGGGTAATTTTTGTGTTACAGTGATGGACGGATCAAATATATTTGGAACAAGGACAATGTTATAATTAACATCCCATTGCCGTTTGGCGGAAGATCATCGCATGATATAAGCCTGCCAAAGACTGTAAAAACACCTCCATTGGTAATGAAATCAATTGGAATAAATATGCCGTCTCAGGAGTATCAACTTCCACTATTTACTGTTCCAGAGTCCTACCAACTTCGTGTGCCTTTACTGGGCACTTTAGAGATCTCCACAAACGTATACAGCAATTATTACAACTGGTCTGCATCTTATACAGTGGCTAATACCACAAAGAATGTTTCTAGTCTGAAAACTAGTTACCTGATGAAAGCTGATTCTGTTTTCGACCTACTTTCATACAGTGTGCAAGGTAAGAATTTTTGTTAATAGTGTTACACTTTTAAATCTACTTTTAAAATGTCTCTATTTTTATATGTACCATGAAAAGAAGATTCATTTGCAAACTGTTTATTTTAAAAAATGGTTGTGTAAACTCAAATCTTTTCTTCTTTTTAAAATATGTAATATGAACTTTATTTAATTAGATGATAAAAATAAATCCAGATAGTTTTAATAAAAAATTCAGATCCAAATTTTCCAAGGGGCCCCAACCCAGCCTCTGAAGCCCTGATCCTGAAAACACTTAAGCACATGACTAGTCCCATTAAGCTCAATAGGAATCTTAAGTGCTTGCAGAATCAGGTCCTATATTAGTATTTGCAATTATCTGTGCTTGCAATTCAGGTAGTTTTTTGCACAGAAATCAGTGTTTGTGACCTAACAGTTTGCCATGCAAATATGCAGGTGCAGTTGTATTGCTATTATTATCGTTTGCTATTTATATAGCACCATAGTGTGTGTGTATGTGTGCCTATACATATATATACAAAACCATATATGTAGGTAAACAAAGACCTTGCCCTGAGGAAATCCCAGCCTAAGGATCTGATCTTGAAAGGATCTAGGTGTCATAAATTCCTTTTGAATTAACTCAAACTCCTATTGAGAGGTCAATGGGTGCTCTAGACAGTTAGCTACTCTAAGGATTAGATCATGAAACTGGGATTTTCAAAGGGAGCTGGGCACCTAAATCTAAATTTCAATGGGATTTACCTGCCTAACAGCTTTAGACTTTTTTTGAAAATCCTAGCATGATGCACAATAAAAATGAAGACGATGAAAGAGATGTGTCATGAACACTGTAATCTGGATGATTTGTTTGGCACATAGTTTGTTCATTTCAAGTTTAAACAATGGTATGGCCTATTTCATCTGATAGATTTATATGTATTATCACAATAAGAGTTAATTTAAAGGCTGTTTTTGAAAATTTAGCTGCAGACAGCAAATATCCAATATTATAGAAATGTTTAGTATTTACTTTACCAAAACAGTGTTGGCTTTTTGAACAAAATAATATGCAATTCTGAAAGTTTAATGGTATCATAAATAGTATATTATTTTGTCTTGGAAATGTAAGATATTTATTATACCTTTTATATCTTTTGTTTTCCCCCTTCCCTATCTCCTATTCCAGGTTCTGGAGAAGCATGTTATGATCAGAATACATTCGACTGCACATATGAAAGTTCCCTACATCACAGACTCCTAGATTCAAATTTTAAATATATCAGGACAAACAAATATGAACCTACTCTCACTGTAAAACAGACCATTTCACTGACAGCATCTAGCACTCTGGGCACTCAGCTCTCCTTTTCTACAGATATGGATTTCAGCCAGAAAAATAATTTGAATATCAACAAAGTACAAATGGAAGGGGAGTTGAGAGTTGCTTCAGCCTTTGCTAAAGGAATTTACACTCTCTCAAGCACCTATAACAAAAACAGCCACGACTTAACTGGGAAATCCAATCTGACATTTGACTCATCTTACCTTCACGCTACCAACCAGATAACTGGCAAGCGAACTGATGATGTACTGTCAGTCACTTCAGTCTCTAATATTCAGAGTGGTATCATAACAAACACAGCTTCACTGAAGTATGAAAAGAGCCGACTGAATGTGAAGTCAGAAACAAATGGAAGATACCAAAATCTCGCGGGTCTCAACAAGTTTGAATTAATTTTGGCAAAGCAAATGGCTGCAGTTCACTCTGAATACCAAGCAACTTATGAAGAAAACCGGTATTACACCGTCCTTTCAGGTTCCCTTAATTCCCAGGGTCTTGAACTAAATTGTGATGTTGCTGTGAATGGTCAACGAAACCGAGCAGCACATAAGTCTACATTAAGGATTAACCAGGATGGTTTGGCCAGCAGCGCAACCACAAACCTGCAGTTTAATCCACTAATGTTGCAGAAAGAAATGAATGCTAGAATTGATGCTTCTGGAGGCACCTTGGCAGTTACTGCTAAGGGGCGCTATGGTAAACACAATGCACAATTCAGCGTAGATGGAAGAATGGCCCTAACGGAAATAGCACTAGGAAGCGTATATCAGAGCACAATTCTGGGCATGGACAGCAAAAATGTCTTAAACTTTAGAGTTAATAGAGAAGGACTCAAGTTTTCAAATAGCTTGATAGGATCATACAAGGAAATGAATCTTGAGCACGTGAATGAGCTGAACATTCCTGGCTTATCCTTAACATTTACTTCAAAATTAGACAATACCATCAGCTCTGACAAGTCCCACAAGCATTATTTTGAGCTACAGCTGCAGCCCTATTCACTCACAGCTAAATTGAACAATGACTTAAAATACAGTGAAACTGATGTAACCAACAAAGCACAGTTACGACTGGAGCCACTGAAGCTGACACTGACTGGTAATGTGAGAGGAGCCTACAGAACAGATGAAGTGAAGCATACATACGCCATCACTTATGCTGATCTGGCTGCAAATTTTAAAACAGACACAGCTGCAAAACTTCAAGGCACAGCACTCATCCACAAAATTAACCTGGATGTTGCAGGGCTTGCTTCCTCAATTACTATCAATACAAACTATGATGCAAAATCCCTGCATTTCACCAATGTAGTACGTTCTGCTATGGCCCCATTTACTGTCACTGCTGATGTACACACCACTGGTGATGGGAGACTATTTGCTATGGGGGAACATACTGGACAACTGTACAGCAAATTCCTGTTTAAAGCAGAGCCCCTAGCTTTAACGTTCTCCCATGATTACAAAGGATCTACCAGTCACAGCCTAACTACTGGAAAAAAATACACTACATTACTTGATAACAAAATCCATATGCTTTTCACTCCGTCAGAGCAGTCAAGTGCCTGGAAATTGAAGAGTCAAGTGAACAATAATGTATACACGCAGGACCTCAGTGCTTACAATGATGCAGAAAAAACTGGTGTGGAACTTAGCGGACAAGCTTTAGCAGACCTCACTATAATGGACTCACCAATTCAAGTACCATTAATGTCTGAACCAATTAATTTAATTGATGTTCTAGGTCTGAGAGATGCCATGGAACAGCCTCAAGAATTCAGCATCTCTGGTTCTGTGAAATATGATAAGAACAAGGATGAGCATGTTATCAACCTGCCATTCCTAGAATACCTGCCTGCTTACTTTGAACAAATCAGGGGTGTGATTCTATCCACACTGCAGTCTATACAAAGGTACTTTAAAAGCATAAATATAGATCAATATATGAGGAAGTACAGGACAACTATGGATAAGCTCCCACGGCAGGTGAATGACTACATGAACAAATTAGATTTCAAAAGCAAGGTTAACAGCATGAAAGAGAAATTGGTTGCTTTCACAAAGGACTATAGAATAACAACGGATGACATCCAAAGTGCACTGGAAAATGCCAGAATCAGTTTGCAGGAAGCACTGTCTCAGCTGCAGATTTACCTGATACAACTTGAGCAACATATCAGAGATAATTATGATCAGTATGACATTAGAATAGTTATTGAAAAACTGATTGACCAAATAGTTGAAAAAATGAAAGTTCTGGATCAACAGTATAAAATCAGTGCAACGATGATTAACACTATTCAAGACTTACAGTCCATTATTGCTCAGTATGACCCAAGCAAAATAGAAAGCAGTGCCAAAGCCTGGATTCAAAATATGGATGCTGAATACAAAATCTTAGCTCAGGTACAAGGAAAACTAGAAGAGCTCAAGAGTCAGATTCACAATATTGATGCCAAACATATTGCAGAAAATTTGAAACAACAGGTACAGGCTGTTGACATTAAAAAGCTTCTAGAAAAAATCAGGAGTTCATTACCAGTTCAAAAAATGAATGAAATTATTGAACAAATTAAAGATATTCTTTTCAATTTGATGGAGGATTATGAAGTTGCTGAGAAGATCAGTGCTTTCCGAGGCAAAATGCATGACATGATCATGAAGTATGAGATTGACAAGCAGGCTCAGTTTCTAATGGACAGGATGATACAATTGTCTGACCAATATAAAGTGAAAGAAATTGTCCAAAAGCTAACCATTTCCCTGAAAAAAATTGACATAAGATCATTCTTTGATAAAATTGTTAGTGTTATTGATGATGCTGTCAAGCAAGTGCAAGCATTTGATTATCAAAAATTGATGGATGAAGTCAACAAATTCCTTGACATGGTTATAAAACAGCTAAAGAATTTTGATTATAACCAGTTTGTAGATCAAACAAACAACAAAATCCGGGAAATTACCCAGAAAATCAATGATGAAATCAGAACTCTAGAACTCTCACAGAAAGCAGAAGCATTAAAACAGTATATGAAGGATGTCAATGCTGCAGTTTCAAAATTCATGGAACAATTAAAAGACACCAAGCTTACAGCAGTCATTGATTGGTTCAGGGACCTCCTAAGCTCAACAGTATTTGCTGATCTGAAAGTCAAGCTAAATGAAAACCTGGAAGATCTACGAGACAGGATTTATCAAATGGACATTCCAAAAGAATGCCAGAGATATCTTCAGAAGGCAAGCCAGTTCTACAATACCATTGTCACATATATTTCTGACCAATGGGACATTGCTTCTAAGAAGATTGCTCTTTTAGCTGAGCAGTATGATGTAAAAAAATGGGCGGAAAAAGTGAATGTGTTTGTTGAAACAGGTTTCAATGTTCCTGAAATCAGAACTGGCCTAGTGAACATACCTGCCTTTCAAGTCAGTCTCCGAGCTCTCCGGGAAGCGACTTTTCAAACACCAGATTTCGTAGTTCCATTAACTGACCTTCATATCCCTTCTTATCAAATCCACATAAAAAAACTTAAAGACATACAAATTCCAGTCAGGTTTACTACCCCAGAATTTACTATTCTAAATACCTATAAGGTTCCTTCTTATACAATTGACCTGAATGAAATCAAACTCAAGATAGTGAAAACAATAGACCAAATGATGTCCAGTGAATTTCAATTGCCAGTACCTGACATGTATTTTAGAGAACTAAAGATGAAAGATATGCTTTTTTCTGACATTTCTTTCCCAGAAATTCATATACCTGAGCCACAAATACCTGAATTCTTGATCCCTAAACTAAATCTAAATGAGTTCCAGATTCCTAACATTCAGATACCAGAGTACCACCTGCCACGTATTCCACACACAGTCACTGTCCCTACATTCGGCAAACTGTCTGGTGCTTTCAGAATAGCTTCTCCAGTCTTCACACTGTCCACTTTTGCTGGCATTCAGAACACTACAGCTTCTGTAAACAGCCCAGAATTTGTAGCCACTGTTTCAGCTCAAGCAACATCCAGATTAGATTTCCTTGCTTTCACTGTGAACGCGGACGCACGCCTCTCAGCCCCTGAGATGCAGCAACTGATCCTTAAAGAAACCATGAAAGTCACCCATACACTCCTTAAAGTTGATCACAACAGTGAAGTGATATTTTTGGGGACTTCTGTACAGGGGAAAGCTGAAACTACTACAAGCTTACGTACTACAAAGAATTTGATGGAAGTACACAACAACTTACTAGTCAAGCTAGAGAGGAAAATTTTGATGCAGAGCAGGACAACATATTCTCACAGACTGAACATCCCACAAGCTGACCTCTCCAGCCAGGCTGATCTGATGAATGACATGCTAACAGAGTTAGAAGCAGGACACATATCATTTTCTTCCAATGGTAAAGGAAACTGGAAATGGGCTTCTCCTGATTTCTCCGATGAAGGCACCCATGACTCCCGTGTCACTTTTAAGATGGAGGGGCCCATTATTGCATTTACTGCTGAAAACAGGATAAACGATAAATACTTGAAAGTCAACCAGAATGTGAATTATGAATGTGGTCTCCTAAACTATGCAACACTTCAGCTTCAGTCTGAAGTTGAGTCGCAACATGTGGGTCGTAGCACTTTAAGTGTACAAGGCACAGGGCAGCTTGCAACAATGAAAGTCGAAATAAAAGGAAATCATGTGGCTAAGCTCAATGGGAGAGTTGCTGGAACCATAAATAATAATGTTGCCTTTTTGGTGAAGCCCTTTGAAGTTAGCATATCGACAAACAATGATGGGAATGTTAAAGTTAGTTTTCCATTGAAGCTGACTGGCAAAATTGAATTTCTGAATAACTATGGTTTGGTGCTAAGTTCCTCTGCTCAGCAAGTCCATTGGCAAGCTAGTGGCAGGTTCAATCAGTACAAATATTCCCACAGCATGTCTGCTGGGAACACTGAAGACAAGATTGAAGCTCATGTGGAAATGAATGGTGAAGCCAACCTGGACTTCCTAAACATTCCTCTATCAATTCCTGAATTTCACATTCCTTATGTTGGAATCAAAACTTCTCAGATGATGAAAGGGTATTCACTGTGGGAACAGACAGGCCTGAAGGATTTATTGAAGACTACAAAGCAATCCTTTGATTTAAATCTGAATGCCCAATATAAGAAGAACAAAGACATGCACTCACTCCCACTTCCCTTAAAAGCAGTGCATGAAGCAATTAATCAGTACATCATCTTCTTCAACAGACATTTTGAGAAAGGAAGGGACAATGCATTAGATTTTCTCACCAGTTCATACAACAAAGCCAAGATACAGTTTGACAAATATAAAGTAGAAACTTCATTCAACAAACTACCACGGACTTTCAGGATTCCTGGATATACCATTCCCATTGTGAACATTGAGGTGTCTCCCTTTACAGCAGAGCTGCCAGCATTTGGTTATGTGATCCCCAAAGAAATAAGCACAACAGGCTTCACCATTCCACTTATTGGGTTTTCAGTGCCGTCTTACACATTAGTACTACCGTCGCTGGAGATGCCGGTCCTTCATGTTCCCAAAGATCTGCGCACACTTAAGCTTCCTAAATTCACAGTGCACAGCTCTTCAAACCATATCTTGATTCCTGCTTTGGGAAACATTACCTATGACTTTTCATTTAAATCCAGTGTGATTACCTTGAATACAAATGTTGGGCTTTTCAACCAGTCTGATATTGTTGCTCGCTTCAGTTCCTCATCTTCTTCTGTCATTGATGCACTGCAGTTTAATTTAGATGCCACAACAAGCCTGACAAGGAAAAGAGGTTTGAAACTGGCCACAGCATTGTCCCTGAGTAATAATAAATTTGTGGAAGGAAAGCATGACAGCACTGTTAGTCTCACAAAGAGGAATATGGAAGCTTCAGTGACAACAAATGCAAAGATCAACATTCCAGTTTTTAAAATGAATTTCAAGCAAGAGCTTACAGGAAACACTAAGTCCAAGCCTACTGTTTCCTCAGCCATTAATTTAAATTATGATTTTGATACTCTTAGATATGGTGCCAGTGCTAAAGGTGCAGTTGATCACAAACTTACTCTGGAAAGTCTTACATCTTACATTTCTGTAGAGACAGCAACAAAAGGAAACATCAATGGAATGTTATACACCTTAAATCCATTTTCTGGGATGCTAATGCATGAGGCAAATACCTACCTGAACTCTAATGGAGCTCGCTCCTCAGTCAAGCTGGAGGCTAACTCTAAAGCAGATGGAATCTGGAATGTGGAAATGACAGAAAAAGTTGCTGTTGAAGCATCTACACATCGAGTTTATGCAGTCTGGGAGCACAATGGGGAAAACTATGCACAATGTACCCCTCTTCTGAGAACTAAAGGGACTCAGAGCTGCAGAGTAACCTTAGAACTGGTTCCTTGGAGTATGTCAGCTTCTCTTCAGCTACAAGCTACTCAACCAAATTCCTTCCTGGACATAGCTTCAGTTAATCAGGAAGTTTTAATGAACATCAACACTGAAAACCAGAAACTTGGCTGGAAGGGTGAAGGCCAAATTCAGTCATTATCTCTCAGTCATGATATGCAGTTAGCAAATGAAAAATCAAAGGCACAATTTGACATTTCTGGGTCTTTGGAAGGACATGTCAATTTCCTCAGGAACATTGTGTTTCCAGTTTATGAAAAGAGTTTATGGGATATCTTGAAACTGGACCTCACTACCAGTGCTGACACAAAGCAGTATTTAAATACTTCTGCATCCATAGTTTATACAAAAAGTGAAGATGGTTACTTTTTACCTATATATGTGAACAGACTGGCTGACGGCTTCACAATCAGTGTTCCTGAGATGCATCTAGAATCTCCAGATCCAGTTCTCACAACTCCAGAATTTCAAGTTCCTTTCACAACCCTGCAAGTTCCATCATATACCATTGACTTGCGCAATATAAAAGTTCCACACAAGCTAAGCATAATGCCTTTTGACATCAATTTACCCTCTCTGCCAAGAATGAGATTCCCCAAAGTAGATGTAGGAAACAAGTACATTACACTGGAAGAATATAAAATTCCATACTTTGAGGTGACAGTACCTCAGTACCAAATAACTCTATCTCAGTTCACACTTCCAAAAAGCATTTCTCTTGGTAATATGTATGTGGATCTGAGTGAAGTGGCTAGTAAGATTGCAGACTTTGACTTGCCAACAATTACAATTCCTGAGCAGAAAATAGAGATCCCACCTCTCAAAATATCCTTGCCTGCTGGAATTTATTTCCCTGCATTCGGTTCTTTGACTGGATCTTTCAGAGTTGCTTCACCATTGTATAATGTCACCTGGAAAACAGGCGTAAAAAACAACAAGGACTCTTTTACATATTCCATTGATTCTACCTCCAGTTCAACACTACAATTCCTGGAATATGACCTGGAAGGTAAGATGAACTTTAGAATTTCATACTCCAAAATTTGGGTTGAAAATGTTAACATTATTTTTTCTCAACAATTATTTTGTGTTTGAAGTGCAGTTGTACTGTGAAAGAGGAATGTAAAAGAGGATCCCTTTTCCTCCTCTGTGTTCATTTTAGTGACAAAATAACTTTATTTCTTCTCACTCCTGTTAGCCCTGCATAGCCAGTATAGCTAAAAGAAAGAGAGAGTTTCTATTTCTTCTTGCATATCATCAACCCGTTTATTTTTAGTAAGTATCAATTAAAGGCTCAATCTTTTACTCTTGTAAAAATCAACCAAAAGCTCAGAGGGTTGCACAGATTAACTAAGGGAATAATTTCTTCTGTAGCAATTTTTTCATTGACTTGAATGGGATCTGGATTAGTTAGGCTCTATCACGGGTGGTAATACAGAATCCAGCTTGACTGATCTCAGGATCAGTTTGTAAGGCTGTCAGTTAAAAAAATATCCATCTTTTTGCTTGGAAACTGAGAACATCTGATTTAAAAATTATTGAAACACACACTCAGAATACCACAAAAACATTTTTAGAGCCACTTTTATGAGCACCACCAAACTTTAAAGTTATAGTAAAAACAAGAGGTAAATGTAAAATGACATGCTGTAGAAGAGAAAGCTCCATTTATATTCTGCATCAAGGGCAAAAAGCAAAGCAAAAGGGCCTTTTATATCCAAATGACAATAAAAGACATGAAGAAGGAACTGTAAAATTCCCAATTTTTATTTCCCTATTTTCCCTACTTTTCTAGCTACAGGACATTTCTTGCATTTTAAAATGTCTGGGACAAAACAGATATATGCATGCCCTTTTGTATTTTGCAGTTGTGGGCATCTAACTTCTTACCACACAGTGGTGTGTGACTATGGACCCACAGTGATGTATCCAGCTGAAATACAGGATACCATGTGATCTGTTTTCTGCAGTGATTCCAGAAATTCACACAATGCAAAATCTTTCTTTTGCAGCTGTATCAACCATCAGAAATGAAGGTGATGTGTCTGTGGAAAAGATAACAGCCAGCTTTTCACATCGTGACATGAGTGTGGACTATAAGGAACATCTAACTATGCAAGGATTTAGGTAAAGAGTTGCTTAGGTGACATGGTTCATAATAGACAAAATGACAAGAAACAGACTATGGCTTAGAAACCTAACTCCTACAAAGTGCTTCGTGGTAATTATAAAGAATAAATGTGCTCCCTTTGCTCCCGGGACTACCCCTCACCACTCCACTCCCAATAGATAACTGGGAAGCTGGAAAGCACTCTTCTCAAATACAACTGTTCTGAAGAGCCTGCCATTTCACATAACTGGTGAGATGTAACTAAGGTTTTCATATAATCGAAGATCCTGATTTTCAACACAGCCTCCACCAAGGCTCTCTTTCTGCAAAAACATGTCATTGGAAGCCTAATTTTCACCTGCAATTATTTATGCTCAGATTTACAGTGACTTGGATGTCCAACTACCTGATTTCATCTGCAGATCAGGGGCTTAGTAACAGTGACTGCAAGCAACAATAACTGTGGGCACAACATTTCTGTCTACACTTATTTGTGCCTGCAGTACACAGATGGAAAAAGAAGGAGGCTCGTTTGTAAAAATCTAACTGTAAGAATCAGCTAACAACATTCAGGGCCTATTTTGAAGTCCTAATTCAACCAAAACTCCTAACCAACCTCAGTATGGAGTTTTGCCTGAGAAAATAGTATAGTATATTACCCTGCATTTGCATATGTGTTAGTCAGAGTCCCAAGATAAAATGTGGATAGTAAAACTCTTAGTTTTCTTTTGCTTGCTTTGGCTTTCTTTATACTTTTATTAATCACGAGAGATACTGTAAGAAATCATACTGTAATATGTATTTCTTTAGGAGCTGCCCTGTAGCTTAACATTCATTTGTTTCTTAAACTCTGTTCTTGGTTATATCAGAGTCTTGGCTCACACTGCATTACTAAAGATCACCAGCCCAACCTTTACTGATGTTCAGATGCGTTATTGGGGAGATAGGCACAGGATCTCCTCATCGGTATCTTCACCTTCTGCGGGCACCCTGGGCTTTCGTGTTGAGATGGACACAGATATTCTCCGGGGGAAAATTTACTACCAAACTCAACAGGTAGGCAAAGCTTGAAATGAAGCAAAAAGACACCATGAGGCTTGGATTTTTACCTTTTAAAGTGACTGTAATGCTTACTAAACGGGCTAGAGTGACAGTTTTGAAAACTAACTTCTGTCCAAGGAAAGCATATTAATCCTGCAATGTGAGCTTCTTTTACGCCATCCAATCTCATCAATATGACTTAATCCCAGTCTGGAAGTAATATCTCTGTAAACACTTTTAGAGGTAAGAAAATAGTTCAAGCTCCCTACCTATTTAGTCTTGGCAGAGCTTTGAGACCAAAAATATGCATCTATTAGGAAGTGAACAAAGTGCATCAAACTAATTGCATATAAACCACTGTACAGCCATCAGATTACAGTAGAAGCCCTATTTTATGAACTAATTGAGGACTGAGCAATTACAGTAGGTATGGTGCAAAAGTTGCTCTATGATGCACTGCACTACTTTCTCTTTGTCCTTCAAATCACTGCAAAGCAATTTAAATGCATTGAAGGCACGGGAATGTGAAGGGATGTTGATTTGTTCTTCATGACATCTCTTGTTATGTATCAGAGCAATAGCCGGGTGAGACTGTATCCACAAAAACAACAAGGAGTCCAGTGGCACCGTAAAGCCTAACAGATTTGTTTGAGCATAAGCTTTCGTGGGAAAAAAAAAAACACCTCTGGCACCTTAAAGACTAAGAGATTTATTTGGGCATAAGCTTTTGTGGGTGAAAAATTCCACTTCTTCAGTTTTTCACCCACAAAAGCTTGTGTCCAAATAAATCTCTTAGTCTTTAAGGTGCCACCGGGCTCCTCATTATCTCTTGTTATGTGATTTTTCTTCTGTTGGGGAAAATGGGTTGTATAACTGGTCATATGTAAGATAAGTGTTCATAAAAATTGACGTTCTACTGTACTTGTACTTACTGTAGAAATGGCCCAAACTAGAACCAGCAACCTTGAAGTGATGGTAATGAGATACTGAGCCTAAGTTCTAGGTCCCTGTCAAGGGTTTTGTGTGGAATCATTAACACATCTCAGGTATATTGTGAGGCACAGAGCTAAAAGCCACTTATTGGGTTTGGCAACAAAAAATTCCATTCCTGAGAATCTACCACAATAACTTCAGAATTAAAAGACTTAATATTCCAAGATAGTGATACGTTAATTTAGATATCACATAAAATTAAGAATTTAAATTGTGTAACATTGAAATCAGGGAAATGTATTTACTTTCTTAGGGTCTGATTTAACAACCCTTAATCATACTGAGTATCACAGAATCATAGAATATTAGGGTTGGAAGAGACCTCAGGCAGTCATCTAGTCCAATCCCTTGCTCAAAGCAGGACCAACACCAACTAAATCATCCCAGCCACAGCTTTCCCAAAATGGACCTTAAAAATCTCTAAGGATGGAGGTTCCACCACCTCCGTAGGTAACCCATTCCAGTGCTTCACCACCCTCCTAGTGAAATACTGTTTCCTAATATCCAACCTACACCTCCCACACTGCAACTTGAGACCATTGCTCCTTGTTCTGTCATCTGCCACCACTGAGAACAGCCTAGCTCCATCTTCTTTGGAACCCCACTTCAGGTAGTTGAAAGCAGCTATAAAATCCTCCCTCACTCTTCTCTTCTGCAGATTAAATAACCCCAGTTCCCTCAGCCTCTCCTCATAAGTTATGTGCCCCAGCCTCCTAATCATTTTCATTGCCCTTGTTGGACTCTCTTCAATTTGTCCTCATCCTTTCTGTAGTGGGGGGACCAAAACTAGAGTAACATTTATGCTAGTAGTCTTGTTGATTTAAAGCATTGGAGGATTGCATACTTCTAATGCTTTTGTATTAAGATAGTGGATCTCTTTCAATTCATCATATAAAATACTTAAATAGAATCTTAACAATAGTATGACGAGAGCTTAGTGAATGAGCAGAACTGATACCTTTCCAAGTAATTCTTGCATCTTGCTTTGATACAATTAACAGGTAATACAAAGGAATCAGAAAGATGTTATAAAAAATAACGAGACCAAATTCTGCCCTAATTTACTTTCTTATTCCACTATTTTTAGGAGTAAGGACAGAATTTAATCCAATACAGCAATTAAAAATATGCAGACACATGATAGACAAAACCAAGTTTATATTAAAATTGAATGCAAGAGAAGAAAATGCCAATCTAAAATCCCTCTATAATTTAGGGTCATGTTTTTAGAACAGAAGTAGCATGTAATCTTATTTGAATTGTTTGAATCGGAATCTGTTTGTTCACTTATCCTTTTTGGATTTTCAGTCTGCCTCTCAGAAAGAAATTGACTTATTAAAAAGTGAGATATCATTCAAGAAGCCTGAGCTGATTCAGATCAAAACTAACTGGAACGATGCTGCTGCTACAGACATGCTGAGTGGTCTAAAAGAAAAGATACCTACAATGACGGAGGCGCTCTATGACAGTATTAACAAGTACCACCGCGAGCATACAGGGATGGAAATCAGTGCAGCCACCCTAAAGCTGAAGAACATCATGCAAAACAAGGCTGACAAAGCATACCATTTAGCCACAAGAAAAATAGCTGAAATGGATCTTGACCTCCGCACAGCTGCCTACGATGCCACTGGGAAATACCAAGAGATGACAGCCAAAGCTAAACAGTTATATCAAGCAGGCCAGATTGACTACCAGCAAATAAGAACAAAGATTTTTGATGCTACAATGGATGTAATAAGGGAATACCACAAGAGGGTAAAGCACCTGATTGACTCAACCATCGAATTCCTGAAGATCACAAAATTCCGGGTCCCTGGACTGGCTGAGAAGTATACTGGTGAAGAACTCTATGTAATGGCTACAGAGGAGGCAGCAAAAGCTACTGATCTATGCATTTCAAAAATGCAGGAGTATTTTGACATTTTGATTGCATTTGTCAATGAGATGGAAGTTAAAGTTCCTGCTTCTGACAGAATTCTCAAAGGCAGTGAAGTGCTTGATCAAATTAAAGAAATGCTAAAACATTTGCAGAACAAAGCCAGACAGATATTTGCTACTCTTCATGAGGCTGACTTTGCAGAAAAGCTTAGGCAACTGAAACAATTAGTGCAGCAAGTTTTCCAAAATGTAGAAGAAATTATTAGAAACTTACAATCGAAAAATTTTGAAGAGATTAAAGTTCAAGCACAACAGATGTACAGTGATGCTGTCAACTCAGACTATGCAGAAAAATTGAGATCCTCAACAGAGAATATTAAAACACACCTTTCTCAGTTAAAAGACTTTAGCCAAAAGACATTTCAAGAGATTTCAGAGAAATTACATCAGATTCTTCTATATGTAAAAGCACTGCGGGAGGAATATTTTGATCCAAGTTTAGTTGGGTGGTCAGTCAAATACTATGAAGTAGAAGACAAGGTGCTAGATTGGTTAAAGAGCCTATTAGATGCTCTAGTGGACTGGCATGCCAAATACATTGGAGATACTGCTGACTTGGTTTCACGTCTGACTGATCAAGTACGAGAATTTGTGGAAAACCATGGCCAGAGGTATTATGATCTAGTTACTGATGCTGATGGAAAAGGAAGACAGAAAGCCATTGAGCTCTCTTCTGCTGCGCAGGAAAAGATCCGATATTGGTCTGAAACTGCCAAAAAGAGTTCTGCTGAATATAACAAACTAGTCAAAGTGAAAATACAGGATGGCTATAACCAACTCAGCCAAGCCTATGAAAGGCTAATCAGTGCAACACAAAAATTAATTGATCTGACTATAGAAAAGTACTCTACATTCCTCCAGTACATCATGGAGTTGCTCCATCATCTTGAGAAAATGACAGCTGATAGCATAAGGCCATACATAGCTGTTCGTCAAGGAGAGCTTAGAATAGATGTGCCTACACCATTTGACTGGCAATCAATGCCCCTATTATATGAGGAGGCACTCAGAAAAAAATTGGAAATAACACGCCTGTTGATTCAGAAGGGCATGGACCAAGACTCCAAGACATGGATAGAATTGCAAACATTTATTGACCAGCAGCTTGCTGATGAGCAACTGAATATTCAGCAGATTATTGAAAATATACAGCAGCGCATAAGAACCTGAATGGACATGTAGAAGAGCTAAAATCACAAATTTGTATCACACTGTATTTAAAAGATGACAGCAATCAACATATTGGAACTTCGTGAAGATACTGTCTGAGTTTGTACTTGTAAATGAAACTGAATAATCTACAGCGGGTTATTTTAATGTGCTTCAAAAGCCAATAAATGAATTCTTTATTACACTGTTGTGTTATTCATTATAACCAGTTTTACTTGGGTCATGAGCCTGATCCATTAGGAACAATGGAAGTCTTTACATTGACTTCACTGTGTGTTGGACCAAGTAAATAATGTACGGTAAATTTTGTAAATAGTCTCAAAAGCTAGGGTTTCAGATAAAGGTCAGATTTGTGATCTTGTTAAAGAACAACTTGGAAATACAAATGCAATTATTTCAAAGAATAGAAATTAACCACAAAAATACTCTCATAGTTATCTCTGGGAGAAAAAGAAAAGGAGATGAATACATGCGCTGTGAACAAACCAAAGAAGAAAGTAAATAAATTCTGGGAATAAAATCAAGAAGGAAAAATTCGTCCCATTGTAAAAAAAAATCAGATAGTTTCCTCCACTAAATTATAAAAAATAATAAATCAATCAATAAATAAATAATGCTTTGTTAAAACAAATCATAAACATTACATGTGTATAGCAGTATTATTTAGAAAAATAAGCCATGAATTTCAGGAAAAAATAAAATATTGTTCTGGGATAATTTTGTGACCCAGAAATTTAGGGATTTTTCTGATTTTTTTGCACTGCAAAATTTTAGGTTTTTAATCAAATTGTGTGATTATTTTATTCTTCACAAGTTTTACTGCCAACATTGATCACCACAGGAGTCAAAGGGAGTTTTACTACTGTCTCCCATGGCCTTGGGGTCAGGCGTCATATGAAAGAAATGCCAAAATATGAATATTTCTATTTCTGAGAGGAAAATGTGTGGACATAATTTTTTTCAGGCTTATATACAGTAGTTAGAACTATATGTAGATACTCCTTACAAAAAGACCCAGAAAAGGCTGAAATAATGGGCTTTTTACTCTTTGTTGCCTCATTCAAAATAAATTCTTTTAAAATGTCACTAGAAATTTTGTGAGTATGTTTATTTTGGTGTAGTTGGTTCACCCTGGGTTTTTTTCTATGTTTATTCATGGGAAAGGAGTGCTTTTATATGAGGTTTTGTACAGCACATGTTTCTCGTGTGCCTCTACACCACCCTGATCTGGCTGCTTTTGGGGGCAGGGTTCCTTCCATGGTGTAATTGTGAGCTATGCCATTATCAGATACCATTAATAATTATACCATTAATAATGGGAATCAGATGGGCAAGACTAACCCAGAGAAACAAAGAGTCAGCCACATCCAATCAAATGCATACATCTATCCAGTTGTTAGGAGGGAAGACTGACCCTTGGAAAGTAAAACTACCACAGCTGTGTCCACAGGTCCAGTGTTCCCAGGGATCTCAGTCCTGACAAGTAATGCTCAGTGAAAGGGCTGGGTTGTGAACTGTAAAAGGAGTTCTTGCTCCAAATAGGTCTAACATAGGATCTAGACATCTTCCTGCCTCCCTTGCTACCTGAGTTGGGAAGAACATTGCTATCAGAAGCCCTTTTCATTACATCTACTGAGTGCCTGAGTGCAAGCAGACTTTTGGTTCAGTCTCATGACCCTGGCTGCAAGAAGCCCTTCCACATTCATTTATAAGGAATATCAAGCCTGTGGGTCACCAGATCTTTTTTACCTCAGATTACCTAACTCATCACACCAACCCCCAAAATGTATGAGCCTAACCAGATTTTCCAAACATATCCTGAATCTTGCTACTCTCATAGCAAAGATCTACAAGACAAATGGCAATAGAAAAACACCATCAATATCATGGGGTGGGAGGGAGAGATTTAAACATTTGTATCTTTTTCCTTTAGTTTTATTTCCTCTGTCTTCCTCATGACTATTTATTCTGTCTATCATCTATAGCTCTTGGGAGGGATAACAGTTCTACAGAAGGCCCAGTACGTCAGGGATGGGTAAACCGAATAATACATTTGCCAACTAATATAAATACTGGCTGTATTCGGCAAGGCAAAAGTTTCCTAAGAGCAAAGACAATAGTTTACACACGAAACTGTGCTGAAAGATTAGAGGGTGATTTCCAAGTCTCATAACAGTGGAACCAATGGATTAAAATTCTCAGTGATGTAATCTCTGTGGTAGCCATTTTGCAGTCATTCTATGGCTGGTTTGGGGAGTGTCTGGTAGCAGCATGCTGCTTTCAGAGAAGAGCTCTCACTGTAACTATAAATAGCATCAGATTTCCACACCAAAAAAAAAGTCATTTTAAACACTTTTGTGTGTGTGTGTGTGTGTGTGTGTGTACGTGTACACAACATGAAGAACAAACCAATTTTTCCATACAATAATGTTACCAACTGAGGATAACTTTAAATTCTCTGACTTTTCGTTTTGTTTGTTTGTTTTGTTTTGTTTTGTTTTAGATTGTATCAAACTTTACTTTTCTTTCCTGAGTGATATTTTACAGAATTTTGAACTAAACCACAATTATTCAAATTATGGTACAATTTGCTCCATTTATGAAACTTTTTAGCAATATAATCTCTTGAAATATTAGTACTCGCATCCTGTCCTTTTTTTTTTAGCCTAGTTTTTACATTGAGAAATTAGACATTTCATTAAATAGCATTACATGGGAGATACATATCAGGAATGATCAGCTATCTGGGACTCAGTGACATTGTTTCTCTTTGCCTATAGTTTTTCATTATCGAAATTCTCATAAATGCTGAAGGGGCTTTTCTTTATAATTAATAAGTATTAGAAATAGAGCAGAGTTGGTTGTAAAAGTTTAATTAAATAAAATATTTTATGAAGAAATTCAGAGAACAATATGCCCTGCTCTCAACCAAGTCATCATAGAAATAACATTGACAGGAAACGTGTGTGTTCCTAAATGAAAAATCACTGCAAGAAGCAGGACAGCAAAAGTACTCCAGAATTTTAGGCTGTGCAGTGTTACCTAGAACTAGCTTTAAATAAGGAATATAGGAATACAGCTATATAGACCAATAGCCCATAGAGTATAGTATCTGTTGCTGGCATACAGCAATTTGTTTCATCACTATGATTAATCAACACCTTACAAGATTTAAGTTGAGAGAGAAGGTGGGTGAGGTAATATATTTTATTAGACTGCAGACAAAAGGTTTAAGATGAGACATTTAATTTCTCAGTAAAAGAGACCAAACTCCATATTACTCTGCTGCCTGAAACTGTATCAGTCAGGTAGGAAAATACAATGTATTAAGGCAAATTCTATGTTTGTTCTGGCCCTGGGACTCCTATTGACACCCGGAGTTGGTTGCATTTCACTGATACCGAGCCAAATCCTGATTCACTTAAAATCAATTGTCATAAACAGATGGTTAAGGGTTAATGCCTCTTTTACCTGTAAAGGGTTAAAAAGTTCAGCTAGCCTAGCTAACACCTGACCAGAGGAACCAATGGGGGAACAAGATGTTTCAAAAGGAAGGAGGGAAGTTTTTCCTTTGTTTAGAGTTTCAGTTTCAGCCGGAGTGAAAAAGATCAAGAAACCAGCCTCTTATCAGAGTAGTAAGTTTTAGAAAGGGATAAATAGGTTTATGTTTATTTTCTTTGTAACTTGTCTTGGTACCATTAAGGGAATTATCAAAAATAGAGGTAGAATCAAATTGAGTATTTTTTTGTGTAACTAAATTTGTGCCCAGGGGAACATCCTCTGTGTTTTGAATCTGTTGTCTGTGAGAGTATCTGGTATGCTAATCTCTCCCAGAGGGTTTTCTTTTACCTTTCTTTTCTTTAATTAAAAGCCTTTTTCTTAATACCTGATTGATTTTTCCTTGTTTTTAGATCCAAGGGGATTGGATCTGGACTCACCAGGGATTGGTGGGAGAAAGGAGGGGGGATGGTTAATTTCTCCTTGTTTTAAGATCCAAGAGATTGGATCTGGACTCACCAGGGAATTGGTGAAGGAGTCTCTCAAGGCTACCCAGGGAGGGGAAGGTTTTAGGGGGACAGGGAGTGATCCAGACATTGAAATTCTGGATGGTGGCAGTGGTACCAGATCTAAGCTAGTAATTAAGCTTAGAAGTGTCCATGCAGGTCCCCACATCTGTGCCCTAAAGTTCAGAGTGGGGAAGGAACCTTGACACAATAGCAAAACTTCTATTGGGTTTAATGGAGGTAGGATTTGGCCTGTTGTGCATGTATAATTTGAAAAGCACTTTGGGATCCCATTGTTTGAGATAAGTTATATTATTATACTATATACAAACAATTAAGGAAAGAACATTCAGATTGAAAAGTAATGCATTCACAAGTTGAGAAATGCACGAATGAAGATTGCCTGTGCAATCTTAATTTGGCCCCCTTATGCAGTCATATTATGAAACATGTCACAGTTCAGGGTAACTGTCCCTGTATTCCCTAGTAGTACTTTAATGGCACCCACTCTAGCCTTCAGGCTTCTCAGCCATCACCTCCCATGTAGTAGGACACCATCATAAATAAACCATTCATTTCAAACAACGGACCCCTGCATGGTGTTGCAATATTTGTCACCTCTCTTCTATAGAGAAGTTACATACAATCCCAGTGCACAATAACACATAGAACGTGATACTATAAGGTCTTGCAAGGATATTGCAGAAAATTACAATATCTGCCACAGTACAGTCTTGCCCAATATCACATAGGAAATCCAGGAACAGAGCCAAGTCTCCTGGGTTCTTCTCCAGTGCCTGAAATGCAAGAAAATATCCTTACTCTTCTTGCAACTCTCTGCCCCTTGTGCACTGAATTAGAGTCTGCTTGGGCCTAATTTTTAGACCTGACTCAGACTCAAGCCTGAGAGGGCTAAGTCATTTTCTGAGCTGACCTCAATCCTTCCTGTGAACCCGAGTCAGCGCCACAGCCGCTGCTGCCTCCTGCCTGTGGGAGTCTATCTTCCCCCTACCTGTGAGGTTTGTGCGCACCAGCAGCTGCAGGCCCAACTCCTGCTGTTTGTCCCCTCCAGTGGCACTGTGTGTGCTGCAGCGTGAAAGGCACTGCTGCTCCTCGGCACACTCACTCCACAGCCACAGCACACATAGCGCACCAAGGTGGCTGAGGCCAGCAGGAGTGGGGCATGCAGCCTCCTCCAACCTCTTGAGTGGGAGGAGGCAAGCTGACCCAAACCGAGCCTGAAAGGTTCTGGTGGTTTTTCCTCTCAACCTGCCCTGGACCAGACACTTGCAGTCAGGACCCTTCGGGTTCAGGTTGGGTTGTAGGACTTTACACTAAATGGCTCTGTGTTCTATGTGCTCATGTAATTAAAGGCACATGATGTGGCAGAACCCTGTGGTGAATGAGTGAAGAATGCTGGAATTATGAGAATTCAGTCCCCTCCCCCTCCCATTTCTCAATTTATCATCATATAAAAAAAAAGTACTTACACCATATTACTGCATAGTAAATACCCTGACATTCTAGCTGAACCTATGACAATATAGGCCCTCATTCCCTTGATCTGAACATTTCTTACCAGTGTGATAAATGCCATGCTGGCACCTAGCAACCTCCACATTGCATTATACTGTTAGAAACACTTCTGTGAAGCACACAAATACTAGCCATCCCTTAAAGAAACATCACCCATGTACACGCTCATGAAAAATCAACTCTTAGAACCTCCATGGTGCATGCATTGCCAAACAAAGAAATTACACACTATTATTGGCTCCCATGGCCTACCATTCCCCCTGTTCCTCAGGGTTTGTAATCATCACATGTTAAGCTATATATTAACCTGGGACCAGTTTCTGCAGAAGCACTCCTTCATGACAGTAGTTTTCCTTTCACCGGGACTACTCACATATGTAAACAGGGCTGGATTAAAGCAGTTTACATAGGGCCTCCCACAGCTCCATCCCCATGTCCTGCTCTGACCTGGAGAGGCAGGCATACTCACTTCCTCCTGCCCCAGGAAGCAGGAGTGCCTCAGTACTTAACCCAGCTTCTAGGGACTATCTGATGGGGTGGATAAGCCAGGCCTGCTATGTTCTTCATCTGCCACAGACAGTGTCCTCTGCTGGAGTGGTGTTGACAGAGCCCAAGGGAATTGGGTTTTGGAGTTAACATCCTATTGAGATGCACAGAGAGTTCCCACTTCCCTGAGCTATTGTTTTAGGCAGGTATCCCTACATCAGACAGACTCAGGATGTATTTTTCAAGCTTTTTATCACAACTGTGTAGGCTAGAATCTTTTTTCTTTTTTTTTAATGAAAGCTGAGATTCTGCCTTCATCATATGGCTCCAGGAGCTGATGTCCTAAGGATGTGCCTATAGAGCATAGTCTGGCCCTGTGTGATATTCCTGTCTGAGTTTGCATAATCTAGTTTTTAGAACGTAACCATTTTTCTGCCTCTCCTAAAAACCTTCAATCCCCATCCTGTTCCTCATGTTATCCCCCTTTGCACCTATTTACATCTATGCTGTAGATAATGTTGGAGAATACATATGTGGGAACTGGAATGGCTGCCTAGTAGATCGGGCACTGGACTAAGTGAAAGTGGATGTGGGCTCAGGCGTTAGCTCAACCACAGACTTTCTGTACAACTTTGGACAAGTCACTTAACCTCGCCTGTAACTCAGTACCCTGCTTGTAAAATGGAGCTAATGCTTCCCTTCCTCAAAAGGCTGTCATGAGGATAACAACTATGAAATGCCCAGGTAGGGTCATGCGGAAGGTCAGATAAGTAGGTAGAGACACCGTAATGACAACAAGAAATCAGTAGTTATACTGGGTTTATCTCTAGTATCATTATGTTCGTTGTTCTAGAAACTTGCATTGGACTTCATGTGCTAAATCAGACAGAAACTCTCTATTTAACCCCATCCCCCATCACATATGCCAAGCATACAGCGTATAAAAAACTCATGCCAATAAATGCTTCAAGGAATGGCCTAAACAGCTGCTAGGAGTTAATTTATATTGTGGTTTCTCCATACGCTTTTAACTTTGCAAATAATCTGCCACCCATTTCACTTTTTGGCTGAAGCATAATGCACCTTTGTAAAGACACCATTCTGCCTAGCAGAGATGTTTCTTTTTAGTCTGGTTTTCCTCCCCCCTAGAAATAACAAACAGCTATCTCATTTACCCTCCACAAAATGCTGGCCACTTACTGTGTGTAACTAAGCCCCATTTCATCTGGTTTAATGTTTAGCATGGCATACAAACTAGTAGATTACAGGGGGCAGATGATTTATTTAATAAGAGGGTTTTTTCCATAAAAAAAAGCAAAGTCATTGCAAAAAAACTGTGTACGATGTAAAAGCACAGCCTGCGATGATTGACACAAAAAAGTCCTGCAGCATATATTGGTAATTTTGATGCTAAACTTAACTGCTTCACCTCCTCTTCCTTTTCCTCCATTACTTTGTGTCTTGACCCCCTTCTCCATATCTCTCTTCTAGGAGTATTGTTCATTGCACCCTCCCTACCTTTGGAGTGAACAATTCCCATCTCTGACAGCCATACAGAAACAGCAAACCCTGATGTCCACCATGGAATATAATTATATATGAAATGAACAGTTTGTTTTGCTGTAGCTAAATTAATGTCAGCATTTCTATTAATCCAGACCACAATGTTTTTCACAGGGGACAATGAGGGCTTGGAACGTAGCTATAAAAAGATAGATCATGAAGTATTTTCGCACACACAGGCTGAGGTCAGGTTTTATTCCCCATCTTCTTTTCCATAACCCTATGCAGCAAGAACTGCCACCATCTTTCAGCTACCGAAGGGATTCCAAGTATGAAGTGTTAGTAGTTTGGGGCCCAACCCTACAAGCTGAGGATGCTCAACACTGTTCAGAAACATTTCCAGGGTTGTTATTATGTAACAGGGCCTGGCATGTTGAATAATGTAGGGATTGACAAAACTGAAAGAATTCAATGCATTTTAGTAAGAAACAAGGTATTTGCTGCTGGTGTTAATTAGCTGGAGTTTTGGAATTAATGATTTCACAAGGCTATTTGGCATGCAGATTTTGTTTGTTTGGGGATCGGGGAGCTAAATCTTGCCTCGTACATATACAGGCAGAAAAATTCTATGTAACTGGAAGAGTTTTTCTCTTCCTTTTACTAAGCTCTTTGTGATAAATTGCCACTCTGCAACAGAAAAACCACTCACCTGCTTCAACAACCTGGGCTCAAACCTTGGCCTTAGTTGTTTTGAAGGAGAACAAACAGCCAGAATGCCACTCTAAAAAAATATCCCAGGAATCCCCTGTGATAGGGTAATCACTGGGTGGCACAAAGCTGGTGTAGGCACCTCTATCCCACATGCTTCTCTGCTCTTTGACATGGGAGGTGGAGGAGTTTGTTGTGTTCTGCCAGATTCTGACCCACCACAGTCCCTGGATGCAGGTGGCATAACTTAGAGGAGCCCTAAGGTTGCTCTAAGTTATACCAGGGGCAGTTTTAGCTCTGGCTAGCCCAGTATCAGGGAAGTAGAAATGTGGTGTAGATGCACCTTGCCCCCAACGCTTCCTCAGCTATGCCAAAGACAATCTCAGCACAGCTAAGGATTGAACTCCCTGTGTCAGAGAGAGGCCTATAGCTGATACGTTTCTCATACATTCATTCCTGATGCATGCCAGTAATCAGCCCTGAAGCATGATCACTGGTGATCCTTGACATACATATGCCATGTATCACTGGATCTATTTAATTATTGTTCACATCTAACTGCATTTCTTTCTTTAGCTTGATATGTTTTCAAAAGATCCTAGACCCCCACTCTAATGAAAAAGCATGAAAAAGTGACCACTGTAAAATGATTTTTATGGGTACAGATTGGCTCCCACATCACTGTAATTTATCTTCAACACATGTCGTAAACTGCTTTTGGAAAAGGAATGCTTCATAAATGTGATCTTTTGTTTTGACATTAAACATTCCTACTTTCAACTAGATGCTTTTGAATGATTAACCTAAGAATGTTGCTCTTGCAGTCAACCAGATAAGGCATCTTTGGAAGGAGGAGAGGGTGAATGTCTTCAATAATTTGGTTAAAGTAATATCCATACTTTATGAAATTGTGCCTTTGTTTTGAAAATAAACACATAAACTTGGCTCCAAGTAAGAATTGTTCAAATTTGTTTCCATTATTAGAAGAATTAGAGTAGGTCTTCACCTAAATGCATTCATGACTAAAAGCCATTATGGATTTCAAATGGTCACCATTTATAAGTCATCATTTACTTACAGTTACCACAAAGGGCTAGCAGAATCAACCACAGTTTTCTTGTCTACTTAGAACAGGTACCTGTGGTATGGCATGTGTGTTAACGGTGTGTTAAGTAGGTGGACTTTTAAATTGCCTTTACTGCAATGAATTTTGCAGCTCAACAAGTGCAAACGGGTACATTAAGAAAGCAAGGAAACTGAGGGAAATTTTCAAAAGCACTCAGCATTTGCCAGTTAATCTGATTGTTGAACATATATTCTAAGGGCTTTATTCCTCTTATCTCACAAAGAGCTCTGAGCTAGTTGTGTCTTTTCTTACATTGTTGGTTGGCTGCATACATCACTTCAAATTCTGCCCTTAAAGCAAATGGTCTGTCTGGCATAACAGCAGTGGGAATTTCCCAAAATTCTACCCTTTGACTACGCCATTGATACAGCTGTGGTAGCAGATATCAGATGGATATTTCTTCTCAACATAATTGGCTTTCAGATCATTCCTTCATCCATCAATTAGCTTCTCCTTGTGCATTTTTGTGCTTAACGTGTGCTTTGCTCTGGCTGTCACAGAGCTAATCAATTCTTTACTCAATATAACAGAGAGTAATATCATATATCTAATGAAGGGTGAACTAAGGAAGATACAATAAGAATTGACCTTATCCTTTCCCAACATTTGAACTGAACCCAAAATATGTTTTGCAAAATATCATTCCAACCCTTAACTAACTTTTTTTTTGAATGTGGGTGGGGTGGAAGTCTCCATATTATTATTATTTTATATGTATTCCAGTGACATCTAAAGGCTCCAAACAAGATCAGGTCCTATAGCAAGATCTCTCTGAATCTGGTATCAGAAATTGCCCTTACCTCAGTTGCCTATTAGTACTAGTCATTCATTGGCTTCCAGCACCGTCAGATCTCAGAAGCAATGTAACCCTCTGCCTAAATCCCAAAGTCCTTGCCTTCTGGAGTTTAACTCAAAGTCTAACATAAGCCCAAACACAAATCTCACCCCTTAGACTCTTCCACTGGGCACAACCCTTCCTCTGAAGGTCTGTCCTCTGTCACCTTGTCTTTGACCATTCTCCTGGGCTTTAATCAGTCTCTTCTTCACCTCATATGCAAGGGTCACTCTATTCCCTCAGAGGGTGTCCATATGGGGGAACCCATGCCCATGCTCACCCTCTACTATGGGTTCCATAAACAACTGGTCTGTTTGCCCAAAATACAAAACTGCCCTGCCTTATTCTTCTCAGGCATTTTTCTATACACTGTCCATCCAGGGCTCTTCACTAGCCCTTTCCCAACTATCCTTTTGCTCTCAATTAACTAATGACTCCCAAGTCTACTTTCCTTAGACTTAGCGTGACCATATAGCAAATGTGAAAAATTGGGACGGGGTAGGGGCTAATAAGTGACAATATAAGAAAAAGACCTGAATATTGGGAATGTATCTATAAAATCGGGACATCAGGTCACCCTACTTAGAGTCTTCCCTAAGTATCACTAGAATTGTTTTTAGATCTACCCTCCCTTGCTGAACTCAGTTTTCTCTTATCTCCCAGCAGGCCTGGTTTAAGCACCTGATTCTTGTCACGTGTCTACACTGTAATTCCCTTCACCCAGTGAGATGAGCTAAACCAGCCACAAGTGAAGCTGAACCCAAAGGGCCAGCTCAATATGTGAGGGGCCTTCTTTAGGCTACATATCAAACAAACAGTGAGAGACAGTTGTTGCCACAAAAGCTAAGTTTTAAATAGACAAAAGGCGAGAACAAAGAGGGGTAAAATGACGTACACAAATTTGCACAGCCAAACCATGGGGTCCCCTATGCCCTAGCATCTGAATTTTGATGCAGTTTTCCACTTCCAGGTCTTGGCTGGGCTATGAGAGAAGGTCTTGAATTATTGCAGGAGAGGCTATTCTTGTGGTATTTTAACTGGAAAATCATAAAAGCAATTCATGAGAGCATAAGAATATTATGAAATTTCCAGGTTGGTTTCTAGAGTAAAGAGGCTTGGATAGGTCCAGATAAGCTTTGTACAAGCAGCCAAACCTAGCGATGCTGAGTAAAAATGTTCTAACACTCCTAAGTGAGTTTGAAGTCCATTGAAAGTCTTAGGCATCTTTGAAAATTTGACCCACTTAACATAACTGAATCCAAATGCTGAATCACTTGAAGTTGGACTGTCTCTAATAGCAAGTGTGATCACCATTTTCTGAGGAGCATACACTGTTTTCACCTGAAACTGTAGAATGCAAACATCTTTGGTAACATAGAGGAATCATGAAATCATAGTCACTAAGGCAGAGCAATATGATTCATAGCAATTCAAGGTGGAACTTACCGCTGTGAGAACCTTCTTCTTACTAGAAAAGACTTCAGTCTGCACACTAGACAACTCAGAATCTTTCTGGAAGGCTTGGTGCACTGAGGGCATGGTGCACTGAGGGATGTGATAGACAGGACTCCAACTAAAGCTCTCTGGTCTTGTTACTGTATGGGTGTACCAGGGAGAAGAAGAGTCTTCTTCCCCTTTCTTCTCCCCACACCTAGGCAACGTAAGGCATGGTTTAGTCCTCAGTAATTTGAAACATTTGGACTCAGTTATGAATAGCAAAGATAGATATCTAAATGGATAACTGTATAGAACCCATGTCTTCCCATGTGTCTCACAAATTCACATGATGCCCCCTGTAGAGCTGGGCCAAAAAAAAAAAAAGATTTTTTTTTTTAGTTCACTGGCAATTCCATACCATCAAAAAAAAGTATTTTTGACCTGGAACAAAAAGTCCAGTTTGGATTAAACTAAACATCTTGTTCAGTCCAAAATGCAGGCCTAGACTCAGGAGGGGGTAGGAGGGAGAAGGATTACATTAAATACTAATTGGAACAAGGACACAACGTTGGGTCTTCCCTGTCAGGTGAGTGCCTGAATGAACATGCTATAAAGTCTTTCTAACTTAACTCTCTCTCTAGCACAGTGAATGTTCAAGTATTTTATGCAAAGTGGAATAGCTTCAATGGGAGAGACTGAGAAAGCTCTCCCCCAGATATCTCATCTCCCAGTGGCTAATCCACTCTCCTGCAGTGTGGGAGACCCACATTCAAATCCCTTCTCCACATCAAGTAGATGGAGGAACAGAAATTGGCTTGGCTCACCCACATCTTAGATGAGTGCCCTAACCAGTAGGCAAAACTTAAGAGGTAGGGACCACTTCCTCCTCCAGCCATTTTGTGAACCTAACCTGACAGTTTTCATTCTGGTTGTGATTGGGTGTCTAACCTACACTCACCCTACAGGATTTAATGTAGGCCACCTGGTCCAATTAACCCATTAGGCAGCTGATTAACGAAGCTCAGCTGGTCAGGAATCAGTGGGGCCTAAAAAGCCCAAGAGCTGAAAGGAGAAGAGGCTGCTTGGGAAAAGCAGACACTCCCAGGAGAAAGAGAGGAGTGAGCAGAGATTGCAGTCACTCACTGAAAAGAGAAAGGAGGCTTTGGGGAACTGGTAGGTCTAGGAAGAAAAGAGAAACCAGTAGTAGAAGCAGTTCAGGGACAGAGCAGTGAGGCCAGAGAAAGAAGGCCCAGACTGCTGAGTTGAGGGTCCCTGGGCTGGAACTCGGAGTGGTTTGAGCATTGGCCTGCTAAACCCAGGGTTGTGAGTTCAATCCTTAAGGGGGCCACTTAGGGATCTGGGGCAAAATCAGTACTTGGTCCTGCTAGTGAAGGCAGGGAGTTGGACTCAATGACCTTTTAAGGTCCCTTCCAGTTCTAGGAGATTAGTATATCTCCAATTATTACCTTTTTTATTACCAGCCACTGGGTGAGGGGCCTCAAGGCAGTGAGTGAGAGGACTGCCTAGGACTATTGCGGGCTAAACCTTTCCTTGAGGGGGGAACATGGTCAGTGACACAGTCAGAGGGCCGAGCCACAAAGAGGATGCTGTGGTTCCTCAGGCTGTGAGAGAAGTTGTGGGCAGGCAGAGACAGTATGCAAACTGCAGACAGGGGGGCGTCAGCCTTGAGCTAATCACCAGAGTACCAGAAGGAGGTGCCAGTCTGGTGGTGAGCAGTGTGCCCCGTGACACTGGCCAAAACTATTTGGTAAATTCTTGGGTCAAGTGAAACTGCATTTTTCAGCAAATACACTGTTTGTCTGAAAATTTCTCTCCAGTGCCCAACCATTAGGTTTAGTATTTTGATTTTAGGTGTGTAAAAGCTCATGTAGCTTAACAGTTTCCTATTGGCCACAAAGATATACAAACTTTTATATAAAACATATTCAAATACTGTACAGTACTTGGCAGTAAATGATAGTCACAAGATCTCTTCCACAAGTCTAGATCTACATTTTTCAGATGACTGCTGGAATGTCTGAGCTGGAATGGCCCACTGTCCGGGATCTGGACTGCACATGTGGAGTAGATGGTGGTCCTAGAATAGACGGAATACTTGGAAGAACAATAAAATGAGCTTTTCAAATACAATACTTACCATGAACTGAAATTTGCTGTCTGTGGCCAGGATTTGGCCCTCTCTCTGGAATTTGCCCCATTGTGATCTCAGATGTGTTGCTTTGTAAGAACATGAGGAAGGATTGAGGCCTGAATGCATTACACTACCACAGTTATGTCTGGGGAAGCACGGAGCAAAGGGCTGATCCTCGTGTGGTGTAAAGAATCTAAACAGAAGAAAAGAATCATTTTGTCCAAATAGCCAGGGCTTACTCTCGAGAGCACTGCCCCTTCTTGCCATGAATAGACAGCACATGTGCATTCTTATAATGCCAGTGATATTATGTCTTGCTGCTCCTTTCCCCTCATTCTCTTTAGAGGGGTGGTGTGAAAACAATCTGAGAATCCATGAAACAAACATGAAAGCAGCACAGCAACATGAAAGTTGACCATCAGCTTTCTCTTTTACTTAAATGTTCTTCTTTCCAAACACAACAATTGTCCTCTTAATTTACAGTCAGTGTCGTTCATTTTTATTACATTTCCACAGGCAGCGCTGAACTGTGTCAAAAACTTGTAACTTTCAAAGGAAAGCAACAAGCCACAGGCTGTTTTCCTACTGTTCATGTTTGCATCCAATCTGCCAAGGGCAGGAAGAGTCCACTACCTTGAAACTTTTGCTTACCAGCAAGTTGATTTGGGTTTAATGTTAACGTGGTTAAGATAGCTTCATTCAGATTTGGAGCAATGCTGACTCAAATTAAGGGGGAAAAAATCCAAGTACAATTTTTTCCCAAGATATCTTTCAGAAAACAGCATGACTTCCATCCCACTGTCTTCAACATTAATAAGGAGATGGCCCTATAACCTATTGTACACTGGTTCATGTTACCAGTACCCTTAGGACTTTCAGTCATCTGGGGCTGGCAGTGCTACAAAGCCCATATTAGGCTTTGCATGGAAAACAGAAAGGATCCCATTTGGCATCCCTGGTAGAGCAGATTGTGAGGAGGCACCTCCCACCAAAAGATATTGAAGCTGTTGCAATGAAGGAGTTAATCAACATTGAAGTACTAAGCAGAATGGCATGCTTTAGTCAATGATTTGGAAGTGAGAACCTCAACTTGTTGGCATAAATAATTACTAGGATTAAATCTTAGTAAAATGTTTGGATACCAGGACAAGACTGTAGAATAAGAGTGATGTCAGAGCTTGTTTGGTGCTCCACTGTTAGTACTAGTTATTACCACATAATACTCTCACATTGAGCTGATTTTTCAGTGTCCAAAATAAATCTCTCAGACAGTCTCCATCAGCTTTTAGCTATCAGTTCATACTGGAACAATGAAAACTCTCCCTATTCTCAGGCCTCTGAGCAGAAGACTGAGTTAGACTAATGGAGGAGTATAAGCTGTGAGGCTGATTAAGATGAGGAAAGCTGATTGACTAGAGCTGTGTGGTAATCCAAACTTTGTCCATCACAACATTTTGGTTGTTATAATTCCATTGATTTGGTCCAATAAAGAACTTTAATTTCCTTTAATTTCCATAATTCCAAGAGAAATGTGTGTTCATTTTCCAAATGTACACCTCTCTCATTGAATATGAGTACAATTTTCACCTGCCAAATTGGGGAAACATGTTTCATCAGACTGAGGAAACAGAAACAATTGGAGAAACCAATATGTTTTCATGATTCCTTTCACCAGTTTGTCCATTGCTGCAATATTTTTCATCTCAATCAGACAACATGCTGTCTAATGTCAAGGCCTTAACTGTGTGAGGCACCCACCAGGCTCCACTACACTGTCATGAAACATGGCCACTGGAAATCAGAGGGGGTAGGTACAAACTATAGCCCATATTTTCCTCTACATGGAAAAACCTAATTCTGGAAAACTGTTGAGTTTCCTTTGATTCATTCTGGGGCAGAGGGGAAACTTCAGCCTCTGCCCCCAATCCTCCAGTAAACAGGAAATGTGTTTTACCCCCTAAATTTGAGGTTTTACCCCCTAAATTTGAGGTTGTCTCAAGATCTTCATGGATCTCAGAACCCCCACAAAGGTCAGTGACATCTGAGCTGAAGCCAGTTGTCTCCATGCTAATCCTTATGGGGTCTGTGATGGGGTTTAGAAATTCCACACACTGGACATATGGAGTTAATGAGCTAATGTGGGCTCAGGTGTCTAGGCCATGTTGCACTTTTAAGACATGTCAGGATTAGCACAAAGAGATGAAGAGGGAAAGCCCCAGCTCCGTTAATGGCAGGCCAGGGAAGAGAGCAGACCTTCAGTGCTCAGCTCCTGAGGAGAGGGCTGACTGATGGCAGGAGCTCCCCAGCTCCCCAGCTCCCTGAGGAAAGGGAGGCCCAGATACAGATGCATCTTGAGGGGGAACCATTCTCCTCTATTACCAGTGAACTCAGACTGTTTTTTGTGTGTGTGTGTTAATGCCCCTTGCTTTTGTTTGTTGACTCTCCTGGAAGGAGAGAGACTTTAAAGTGACCTGGGCAAAGGGTCAAGTCACAGAAGGAGGCAGACCACTGCAGGTCAGGATTAATGGTCAGCAGGATGTACCTGATGGGAAGAGAACTGCTACACTATGTCAGTCACAAGGAAATACTAGCGGTGAGTCAACCCCTTCATGGGGAGGTTCTTCACTACCTCATGGCAGCCCAGCTTCATGGGGAAATATGTGATCTCCATTGGCAGCCTCACCAAAACCTTTAGGTTTGTTGTACTGGACACAGCAGGAGTTATGACTGGTTCAGCCAGCACTGATGTGCAGACAGGTTTCCAGTCAAATACATGGCATCATGCAGGGGCTATTGCGCTGTCTAGGGGAGCATGCAGTAGAGCATCTCCTCTTCTCCCACCTTTTCCAGCATCATTCTGTACCTGTCTAGTTATCTGTCTGTCCTACATTTGTGCTTATTTCTGTAGCATCAAAGTGCTGTAGCACAAAATGCAGCGCATAGCAGAAGACAGCATATAATCCTGTGAAAATAGCAGAGCTCAGCAACCTCTGGAAGAGATCAGGACCAGTTCATACAATGCTAAAAAGCCTGAAACTGCTGTGAATTGCAGGGCCACGAAAGCTTCACCTGCTCTGGAACAAGTTCATATTAGTGTGTTTACTGCTTACGTTCCAGTCCCATATATTATAGTGAACAAGTTGACTGGGATAATTGATGTAATAACTTGAGCACCTAGGGCCTACGGAGTAACCCTGAGTGTAGTAGCTTGTATGTTCCCCCTACTAATGTTTAATAGGAATCCATCTATTATTCCACTAACTCCTTCCACATGCACTTACCAGTTCTAGGTAGATTCCCTGTTCCCTCTCCAAACAGAGAAAGGCATTTGGGACAGATGTGTAAGCATGTATAAAATAACCAGATTTCATTTTACATCTTGGGCCTTTAAATGGGTGGCCGAACCAAATAGCTTCGCACAGAGCCTCTGAGTTGGTCCTGAAACAGTTTGCAAAGCACAGTCAATTGAATGTGATTGAAAATACTGCTGCTGCCATCATTCAAGAAGCACATGGTATCAGAACATTGAAACAGTGGAATAAAATGTACTGTGTGTTATTGCTATAATGATATCCATCTTAGCATCTATGACTTTATTAGTGTGAAGGATCCTGGCAAAGTTTTAAAAGCCTCAGCCGAAACATTGCCACTCAGTCAGATGATGGCACTATAGACAAAGTTCCACCAGCAACACTCCACACTCATTAAAATGTGTGTTATGCCGTTCATTATTCTGGTTTCATTCCCTGTACTGATTTTCCCCTGGTTACCTGGTTGGAAACTGTACCCCCTGATAATTCATACACTCACACAGACAGCCTATAACAAATGTTGCTAAGAGAAGGACTGCCACCTGTTAAGAATCCATGGTTTGGGGATGCACTGAAGTGTGCTCTTTTCCCACACTAGTATTTTAAAAGGTTATAGATCATGTGTGCATAATAGGCAGAACATTAGGTCACTTGTCTCACTTACAACAATAATCCATTTTGATATGGGTCAGGTTGACACAAAGAATCCACCCATACCAGGTCTATTGACAAAACTGATCCCTTTCCCCCAAACTAATGAAATTTTCAACTAATGGGTACTTAAGTTAATAAAGTGTGCCACACATCTGCTAGGAGCCATTTGTAAAATAAAGCACTGGAGTTCAATTTTGAGATCATTGACATAGTGTTTGAGTGGCATCCCACAGGGACACAGCATGGCACCAAATTAAGGAGAGTAACACAATAAAATGTGTGAGAAATTATGTTAGTATATAAACAGTAAGCGAGAGCAACTCTTTCTTTAAAGGAAGCATAATGCTGTTTGGGGTTCGCACCATCACTAATGAACTGAGCAGGCCAAATCCTGGTACGATTCCCCCTCCACTACCACCCCCCGCCAAAGTCCATGGGAGTTTTGACAATGACTTCAAAAAGCCTAGGATTTGGCCCAGTGAGTTATTTTCAAGGAAATTGGAGCACAACTATTCTTAGAGCTAAAAAAATCTTTTCAACGTGTACGTCAAAAAATCACCATTCCATGTTACACAGGTCATGGCATGCTGAGGATAAGAGAGAACAAATATTTCAATAAAGCTAGGAAAGGGTGGGAGTTTTTTTAAATTCCTGAAATTTAGCCAGCCCAGTACAATGCAAGCCAAACGTCACATTAACAATAATGAAGCCCTAAGCCTTTGCAGCACTTATTTATTGAAAATATGTCCACATGAGAATTAAAAATGGTCCTGAAGGGTAGCCTGAATTTAATTTCTCAGCTTTTCAATGAGCTACAGCACCTGATCCTAGCCATAGAATGGCCCAGGATATCAGGTATTAAGATAATTACTTTACTGACTAAATAAAAGCTATTTTAGGTAAGTTGAAAAGTTCTGAAAAATGCATAATTACAGATGATCAATATTTTTCAAACAAAACGTGTTTTCACGAGAAAAGAGTCTTGTTTAGAAAAAATTTGCTTTTATATTTCATTTTGCATATTGGATGTTTAATATATTTTTTAATGGAAAACATTACTGAGAACTGAAAAAATTGATATCCACTTTGATAACACGTTCAATGCTTTCTGTTAAGTTTTTTTGGAGGGAAGATTGGAAAAAAATATTTTTTGTAAAAGCAAAAAAATGGACACAACTTGAACACTCCAAAATGTACAAATCTTTGATTATAATGCACAGATCTCCCTGGATATGTCTACACTGCAATTAAAAACCTGCAGCTGCCTTGTACCAGTGATTCCAGCTTGCAGGGCTTCGGCTAAGAGGTTGTTTAATTGTAGTGCAGATATTTGGGCTTGGCTGAAGCCTAGGAGCTAGCGAGATGGGAGGATTTCAAACATCTGCACCACAATTAAACAGCCCCTTAGCATGAGTACGAGTCAGCTGGCACAGGCCAGCTGTAGGTTTTTTAGTTGCAGTGTAGAGGTATTCCAAGCCATCTCTTGCCCTCTGGCCCATATAACTTGCAGCTTCCAAAGTAGAACCAGTTGAAATTTTGTGAAGTTTTGATATCATTTTGTTCCTCCAAAAAACTGGAAACTTTAAAAAATATTTTATTAGGATTTTACAAAAAAATCAAAATTTAGTTTCCAAACTTAAACATCAGCCCCAGGTTTCTATTGTCAGCCTCGTTCTTTTTCCATTTTAATGAGACATCTGCAATTTAAAATACCAGTCTTGGAAAACAAGATTTTAAAAAAATGACACTTCAAGATCAGTCTTTCTCACAATGTTTCTAAACTTTCACCACTGGTCCCAGTTGTCATCCATGGTATGTGAAATGGAAAATAATGGGGAAGGCAAAAAGCCATCAGACATTGTCACAGTTGAGATCCTGTTTTATCCAAACTGGTTTCCTGTGTGACAGGTTCATGCAACAATAACATTTTCCAGAACAATCAATTTCCCCACTAAAGGCCTTATCCAAAGCAAATCCATGGGAGTCTTTCTATTAACTTCAGTGGGCTTTCGATCACATTCCAACGCAGGAGTTTTATGTCTGGTGTCCATATAAGCATGGCTTCCAGAGAATTCTTGCTACAATTGACTGTTTTACACATATCTGTGCCAAACCCCTCTCGAGAAGGACGCAGGCATGAAGCAGAAGCTCACATTGATTACAGCAATTTTCACATAGATGTTCCCTACATTGAGGATACCCCACCAGCCCTGCCCCCCTTCTTAGCACACTCCCTACTCACACATAAAGCCCTATCTCTGCACACTTGCACTGAAGGATTTCTACAACACAAGAGGAAGGGAAAGCAGGCCTACGGCTTTTGCCTCTCAACATATAATTAGCTAATGATACAGAGTACAGAATATTTTAATATACTGAAAGCTTAAGCTAATGTATTTATAACAGTCTGTTCAGTTCTGTCACTACGGTTGCCAATCCTCCAGGATTGTCCTGGAGTCTCCAGGAATTAAAGATTGATCTTTAATTAAAGACTATGTTATGTGATGAAACCTCCAGGAATAGGTCCAACCAAAATTGGTAACCCTATCTGTCACACTCAGTGACTAATACCTCATATCTTGCATAATATCTAATTGCATTGGGTTCAACTGCTCCAGCCTCCACTCAAACATCTGCACCACAATTAAGTAGCCTCTTAGCACAATCCACACAAGCCAGAGTCACTGGCACAAGCAAGCTACAGGTTTTTAATTGCAGCGTAGACTTTCATCTGTAGATAAGAGTCCTTTGCAAAGGAGCTGAGTATCAGTATGTCTGTTTTGTACAGGTGGGGAAACTGAGGCACAGAGAGATGAAGTGGCTTGTTCATGGTCACACAGCAGGCTAGTGGCAGAGCCATGAATAAAACCCTCATCTCCTGAGCCCCATTAAAGACTCTTCTTTTTCAATCTGATTACATGAGACCATTTTGGCCCCAGGTGAAAGCTACTATAGTTCTCCTGGACTGGAGACATTGTACATTGAACATTAGCAAAGTCTGCACTAGCTACAGGCCAGCTAGGCAGTTGTTTAGGGTGGTAGCTTTCTGAGAGTGGCAGATTGGCAGTGGCACCAGGAGATGAGGCTGGTGGGGCTCTGAGGAGCAGGAAGCTGCCCTCAGCCAGGCTGCCGGGGAAACATTCCCACCCTTTCCTGAGACGCTTCCCACCTCCAGACTGGAAGGTGGCCCCTGCTGCTGCCTGGATGTTGGACTGTTCTGCTCCCAAGGGGTCTGACCCTAGGGCCCATCAACCTCTGCAGTCCAAGGCTGGGATCTGCCCCATCAGCCTCCAACCCAGCTGTATGAGATTCAAAGGTGGAAGTGGCAGCAGCAGGGGAGGCGCTGGTGGTCTGCTGTGAACCCCTAACAGAGTAAGAGGGGGATGGCAGGCTGAAGTTTTGCATAAGACAGAAATTGTCTTGAGTGGCCGCTGCGCATTATTTATTTTATTATTAATTATTAATGATTAATTATTATTATTGTATTTGTTCATTGGGTGGATTGTGTGCCATTTTCCTGTGCACATTGGCAATGCTCTAGAATTTGGAATAACTGTTAATAAACACAAATATGTAAACAAAACAACAACAGCAGCAGCAAAGATTTATGACCTTTTCTCAGGGTTTATACTTTGAGTTTGTTTCAATAAATCATGTAGTTGTTCAAGGTACACCTATACCTCGATATAACGCGGTCCTCGGGGGCCAAAAAATCTCACTTCCTTGTAGGTAAGACAGCATTATGTCAGGTTCAGTCTGGTACGGCATACCGGCAAGAGCCGATATGCCGTGCCGGACTGGACCAGCTTCCCGGGCGGTGATTTAAAAGGCCTGTTGCTCCAGTCACTGCTGGGAGCCACTGCTGGAGCCCTTTAAATCACTTCCAGAGCTCCGGCAGTGGGGCTCAGGCAGGGATTTAAAGGGCCCGGGGCTCCCTGCAGTGGCCAGACTCTCTGGCCCTTTAAATCACCACCTGAGCCTGGCTGCCAGAGCCCTGGCGGGGATTTAAATAGCCCAGTGCTCCAGCTGCTGTGGGGAGCCTCGGTCCCTTTAAATCACCGCCAAGGCTCTGGCAGCGGGACTTGGGTGGTGATTTGAAGGGCCTGGAGCTCCCTGCAGCAGCCAGAGCTCTGGGCCCTTTAAATCACAGCTGGAGCTCTGGCAGCAGGGCTTGGGCAGTGATTTAAAGGGCCTGGGGCTCCACACGAATTTGGATATAATGCGGTAAAGCACTGGGGTTCAGGTGGTGCTTTAAAAGGCCTGGGGCTCCCCGCTGCTTTACTGCGTTATACCCGAATTTGTGTTATATAGAGTCGCATTCTATTGGGGTAAAGGTGTAATTGAAAACAGTCATTTCATAGAAAGCAGAAATGGGGAGTGGGGATGAGGGACTAAAAATAATAGAAATTTGAGGTCGGTTTTGGTTTATTCTAAGGTTGCTATTTATGTTCTTCCCATTCAATGAGATACAGTAGGCGCTGATAGGACTAGATTTAGGCTTTGCCAGAAGGCTCTTGGAAAGGCCAGTGCACATCTGTGCCACCCCAACAGCAGCACAGCGGAAGATTTGTGCCTCAGACAGGCATAGTTCTATCCCTATTCTCAGATCATACAAGGAGATTAGTAATTTGCTGCAGGTCCAAATCATCAGTAATTTACTGTCCTGCACCACACCAGCTCAGCTGTGCCAGCCAACATGTTGGTGGAGGAGAGTCAAGGCTCCACCTACTCCCATCTCATGGCTCCTTATTCACCTGCTCATGGTAGGAGTGGGGGGTGCAAATCACCCATTGACTCTTGCATGATCAGTCCCAAGTTCTGGTTAGCCCATGCGCGGCCATAAGGGGGGGCTCTTAGTGCCCATTAAGCACTTGCATGGGCATGCAGTCCAAGTGATAATCAAGGCCACAGTAAACAAATGAAAGAATACTACTAAAAGTCTGCAGCACACCCCTTGTCTATCATATCAAGATTGCACGGCTGCCCTTAATGGTGATATTTTTCTGTGTTTCTAATGATTCCCTCTGTCATTTATTGAGAATTACTGTTTATATAACTTATTTTTGCATTCATTCCTACACTCATGAGGGTCTCTGCAGAGCTAAGCACATGGGTGGTCCCCAAAATCTGGTTTGTAAGATGAGGGACAGGAAAGGGAAGGCAGGTATTCATCAGTTATTCACACAAAGCCTGAGCTCAGTAGAGGAGCTGGGCCCTGGAAAGACATGTGAGGTATGGGGTAGGATGAGGGAAAGCCATCATTCCCATTAGTCGACAGAAGACTGTGGAGGTGCTACAAGAAGGTTACTTCAGTCCTATGTGGGGCCTTTAAAGATAAGGGATGATAGAAGGATCTATACAATGGTGTGTCTGCTATGTGTCACCCTCTTCTATATGGACATGCCACTTCCTTTCCTCCATGCATGGCTGTGTGGAACAGAGTTCTGGCCCATGCAGGGGATTGCATTCAGACCCCCTCACATTCCGCTCCTGGCCCCTCTTGTGCTGAGAAATCATAAAGGAGGGGGGTTGTCTATATGGTGCATTAGCCTGCCCTAAAGACGGGTAAATTCTAGTGCATGCTAGCGTGTCACGCACTAACTGGCCTTGCAGACCTTGCTGGCACACACTAGAAGTTGCCTAGTGTAGCCCCTTTTCAAACAGTACCATTTTAATCCACATGAGGTAACTTTTAGTGCGCAACAGCTGAGTTCACACTGAACGACATTTATGCTCCTGTAGTGCAGATTAGTGCAGCTGGTAAACAAGCCCTTGTAGTTTATTTTAATTCCTATTATACAAAATCCTCTATATCAATGCCCTGTCTTCTGCTTTGTGTAAACTGAAATCTGCTCTGACATTCTTCTTGGCTTACAAGTTAACAATGACAATCAAATTTTGGTCAGTCAAGAACTACTATAGATATAGGCAGACATTGTTAGCTGCTGAGGCCCTCTTTTAAAAGTCTAATTAAATTAGACTCAAGCAGGTTGTGCTTTACTGAGCTATTTTGCCAGTTATTTGAGACTTATTCTATCTTTCAGACATCAGAGAGGCATAAATGTACAGAGTAGGTATGGAGGGTGAATGTCTAGCAGAAAGGACAGCACCATTCATTTGTCTATTCTTCATTCTTATTAACCATAAGCAAAATTGTTTATTTTAGGTTCAATTATCACTCAGCAAATGGGTGTCCTCTTATTCCACTTCAAACAGGGATTTATTTTTCAATCTCCATGAATCATACTAATACCAATTAATATCAATAACTTGGTTTTCAGACATCATTTCAAAACAGTATTTCCCATTTAATGGTTCATGTCAAATAATTTCGCATGTTCGTTTATAGGTGAACATGTGTCCACAGATAATACATCCATTTCCACATCTGGCACAAGCTTTTAGGCCATCTCAAATGAGAAGCCAAGAACTGGGTAGGCTGGAAACTAAATGACTCTCTGACCCCTAGAGATTGTGCAACCTAATTCACCTCTCATTTTACACCAATTTTCCAGTGGTGTAACTCCATTGATCTCAGTGGAATTAGTCCTGATTTAAACCAGCGTGAGAACATAATAGTTAAAGCTAGTGCATGGCAAGTCAGGGTGCAAATCTACAGTGCAGTAGCTTGTCACACACTAACTCATCATATAGACAAGCCCTTAGTAGTTTTTTCAACCAAAGGTCCTGAGTCTCCTTTCATTTACTCCTGTTTTACACTCATGTACCTCCACTAACGTCAGCAGACTTACTCCCGATTTGTACCACTATCAATGGGAGAAGAAGCAGGCCTACAGTACATAATTCTATTATTTACCCAGGTTACCCACTGATGTCTCAGGGAGTTGCACCTGGGCAAATGAGGTCACAATTGGGTCCATAGTGCTTTAGGCCAAAGCTTCTTGTCAGTGTGTAATCTAGGGATCTGAAACAACACAAAGGAATCTTCCCCTCCTGGTTCCAGAGTGAGCCGAATCACTCCACCACCGCTATTCCTAGTTAATATTTCAAAGTTGTTTTTCTTTCAAAGTGTTCAAAATGTGTTTGTTTTTCCTTTTTTGCAAAATTTTTCTTGTGCTTTTTTTTTCAAAAATTGCATACAAAACCCTAATAAATTAGCTATCAACATTTGTCACTTCTCAAAAGCTGGAGGTTTTGGTCAATGAAACATTTCAATAATGTTTTCCAACATTTCTTTTTTAAAATGGAAGAAAAGGAAGACATCATTTTGATGGGGACAGTGCATTAAAAAAGCTATTTATTAACAAAAAAAATTGGTCCAAAAACTTTCGACCAATTCTGTTATCAACTTTCTCTTGTTGAGAAAACAACTGCAGGACAGCAATGGAACCTCTAGAAAACACCACCCCAGGCCCATTCTGCCACATCCTCACTGCTACAGGTTTTAAGGTTAAACCCAGCTAGCAACAAACAGTTGTGTCCTGGGAGAAACACTGATGTACTGTTGATGCTAGAATTTACTGTGATGACAAGGTAGGGACACACAACTCTGATACTCCCTTATACTCAATATACTGTACCAACTGGGAGGGGAGGGGGGCTGGGAGGAGGAGGGGGAATGGGGAATTAATAAAATTAAATTTGAAAAGATAATTACTCCAAGCAGAGTTTTGACCCTTAAAGGAAAAGTATCAGAGACTCTGTGAACTCCACTATGGACTTCGCTATTGCTAGTGATTTTATGTGGAAAGTGGCTCAGATATTAAAGTGATGGGTGGTAGTATAAAACTGATCAATAAATTAGACAGAATACACATTAATTAACACATGTTAAAACACAACTAAAATCCAAGTGTAGAGCTACCCTACCCTAAGACTGTGTGTAGTTCTTTGTGTGCTTCCTTGTGTGTGTGTGAACTTTGAATTGTGTGCACACATCCTTAAGCAGGGTATCTACCACATTTAATGTTTTTAGGGATTCAGGAATATTTCCTATAGAATAATATGAAAAAAAGAACTCCTAAAAACATTTTCCAATTTGTAGAATATTTCAAATTTCAACCATTGTCTGTGTGTGAAAATCAGTTATGCAAGCCAGGGATGCACAAAAGTTCATGAGATTTTCACATGCACTTGAAAACCTGTCCTGTTATTTTAACCAAAGAGATTACAGAAGTCTCCAAACACTTGATGATCTCTCATGCTATGTGTGCTGCAAAAATTTGGAACAGTGAGATAAGTTAACTGGTTGAGTTGCAGGCACATGGGGTAAAACACCTCTCCAGTGCAGCCCCATATCTCTAGCATGTCACCATTGTATAGAAAGCCATTGGAATGTCTGCACTTCCAAGAATGTAGCTGTGTTGTACTACCACATAGAGACAAGAGTGGACTCCAACAGAGAAACATTTCAGTGTAAAGTTTTAGCCTTCAATTACCATTCACTGTCTGATCATGTTTGTGGGGGGTGGAGGAAGGAGGTGAGTCTGAGGATCTGTGGGTGCCTCTGGAGGAGGCACTTGAACACATCATGATATATGGAAACTTGCACATCGTATTTTTTCTTTTATTCCTAACTGTGCTTAGATAGCTACATAAGCATCAGGAAACACCTAGGCTTACCACTTTTTTGTGAAATCCAATACCATGCTGCGTTCTGCGTTCTGTGCAGAACGAGGCAGCCCCATTTCCTAGCTGCTTGCATTCTAAATAGATAGATTAGATATAGATATAATAACCACATATCCGTATATAGTCTCACATCACATGTGATATAGCTAGATTTAAATAGGGATTAAGTGGATTCAGAATTACATCTGCTATTTGAAAATTAAGAGCAATTAACATTTAACTGAGTCAAAAGGGGTGCACATGGTTAAGACATGCACTTGGCAGACACAAGTAGGAATTTGGATTAGAATAGTCCACAGTTCAAACACACAGGAAGACACAGTCCCTGCTCCAAAGAGTGTACCATTCAATTATTTAAACATAAACCAAAGGCTTTTAGAGCGTCAAGAGGGGGGGAACAAATGTACACCAATGATTAAAAATAGCAAAGGCAGATTTTGCAAGCAGTTGTTTGCACTGTTTAGCATCTCTGTGGTTTGTCCTGATCTTTTTACTCTTCAGTCAGTAAGGATATTTATCAAAAATCGTTAGGTTTCCAGCTCTCACACATGGGTGGCTCCCACAGAGAGTGAAAAGGATAGAGCAGTTTTAGAAAACAGCTACATTATAACTTGTGCAAAGGAAGGGATTTTGGAATAAACAGGGAATATCAGATACAGATGAGAAATAAAAAAGTGTCACCACATACGTGATTAGAGAGACTTAAAGAATTCACCAATAGACTCTCCAAGCAACTGAGTGTTGCTTCAATGGTATGCAGTCAGGTTTTATTTGTATTCAGAAATCCCAGCTGTATCAGTGTACCCAGTGTATTGAATATTTGTGAGAAGAATTACACACACAATTCTGTTAATAAAAGAAATCAAGTGACATTTTCAAGGGAAGCAGATTGCTGTAGGTGATGCTGTAATCTTCCAGCTTTTCTTTCTCTTTGTTCAGTTTTATACTTCAAGGAAATTAGGATAGCAATATAGTCATAAATAAGTTCTACATTTAAAATAAGCTCCAGAAAAATTTAGTTTACATGTTTGTTTGGGAATAAAATAAGAAAGTAGTTTAGTGACAAAAGCAAAATAATTGTCCTATATCTGCAACCAGCTCACTCTGGGACCTTGAGTAAATCATGCTGAATCTCTCTATGAACTCAATTTAACCATCTGAGAAAAGGGTACAATATTCCCATGCTAGTTTCTTTTCCAGATTTCTCATTCTCAGGTCCCAAATAGCTCCCCCCACATGTACACCCATTCCACACACAATCTTATCTTTGTTGTTTTTTCATGGTGTTGAGGGATTGATGGCTTGTCTTGTCTCACTCCCGCTTTCTCCTGGGACAATTCCCTGGGGCCATCAGGGTTATTGGGTGGCTGTTGCTAGATTGCAACTGTGTGGTAGCACATTATCCCTCTTCCCCAGTACTAAACCCATAACTGTCTTAAGAGCCGTAGGTCTAAGGCACTGCAATGGACATATCAGGGTGGGATTTGCTCAAGTAGTCCTTTTTGGCATAATTCTGATGCCATAATGTGAAGACTATGGAAATTTCAGTGAAGGCAGAGTTAAGCTGAGCATTTTTCCTATTCATCATCTTTTATGCTTACATTTTAAAATAATAGTTTATGTATTTAAGCCCTATGTTTTCTTTCTAGATCTTTTACATTTTTCTGCAGTCGAAGAAGTTGATAGTTTCTTAATAGCTGATATTATGACACGATAGTCTCCTAATGATCACAAAAGAATTAACATATAGACTATAAATGGTTACCTAACTTCAAAAGTGGGAATCCATATCCTATAAACAATCCAGAGAGCTTCTATAATACTTATTTGGAGTTTGGATGGAATGTCCTATGAGGAAATACTATGTTTAGTCTGGCAGAAATTTACTTGAGAAGTGGCTGCATAATGGTATACAAAATACAGACAAGTTAAATCTGGACAAAGGACAGAGGTATTAGAGAACCTAATTTCTTCAAATACTGTAAGATGATTAAAGTAAAAAAACAACCAGATCTTACACTAATGAACAACCGCTGATCTTGTGTAGCCCTTGAGTCCTTTAAAAATAACAATGAGAATAGCAGAACAATTAGTAGAACAAATATTTGTTCTTATAAAAAACATATTGAATAGATTTGGAACACAGGAAGCAAGTAATTATTAGAATCAAAATAGGCTAATGTTCTCCCTATGCTATTTCTAAAACAATTTGAGGTTCACTATTAGTATGTGTATTTAACATATCATTTTGAATCTCGTTACAACTTATTTGGACTACATTTAATAGGATTATTTTTTTTGGCATTCATGGTCATGCAATGTCTATAAACAATACTTCTGAACCCTTTTAATACTAGAAATGGCCATATGGTGTCAAGAAATGAGCAGATCTTTTTGTATTTTTAACAGTGCATTTATGTCATGCTTTTAATTTTTGGATTTCTATCTGCAGCTGATGGCATGTGTCACCACTAAAGTATTATGTATCCATCTAGTTGCTTACCTTGCCCTGATCTCCATAGGATCTGTTTAGACATCCCTTGTTTAATGTCCTTATGAGCCATCACACTATTCAACAGCTTCAACGGTTATTGTGAGATGGCTCTGTTTTGAGAGATTTTCTGGAAAATTGGTGGATAGGAAGTTGACAGACATTAGAAGATAGACCAAAGCCATTAGAACTCTTTTCATCTAGATGTATCCTGCCCAGAGGAGAGGGGAGAAGAAAGGGAATTATTGTAAACCTTATAAATTTTCCTCAACTGTAGTTAGCCAAAATGGCTCTTTCCGGTATCCATGCCCCGGCAAACACTGTGAGGAAACTCCATCCTGTTCCAATAGAAGTGGATTCTGTGCTGTGCCTCCTGAGAGAAGGTGCAGATGGGGGGCAAGGAGCGGGGATGGCAAAGATGGTTGTAACAGCCTCCAGTGTAATTTAGAGCAGCCTTGAAGTTTGCTTTAACTTATAGCAACCTCCCAATATCTGCCTGTAGGCTGCACCTCAAATTCTCATTTACCCAACACTGGGGCCTGTGAGATGGTCGAGGGACATCAACATAGAACATATCACCAGACATCGGCAGTACCAGGAGGGATGAGCTGGAGTACCGATGAGAAGCGCAATCAGGAAAGTAACTGAAATACTTTCCTCATGGACTGTACTTTCTAAATGGACAACCTACCCTAAATTCTCAATTACTGAGGGGCAATCTTCACTCATTGCTATATTTGCTTTCCACAACCAACTCTCTGTATAACTTTTCATAAGTGATGTACCCAAATACTTGGATGCTAATATCTAAACTGTATTCTTAAATTTATTCACCTAAATTTGGGTTATTGCTGATTATGCACTATTTGTATCTTATGACTTTAAAAACAAACTTTGTATTTGTGGATGATGTAAGCACTATACCCAGATGTACAGACACGTTTTTCTTAACCTGTGTACTATATCATGTTTTAATATTACCTTTAATAAAAAAATTAAATCTAACCTCTTCCACCAATAATATATGCTAATTCTACACCAGAGAAGGTATCCTCTGGCTATCTGAGTTTCTGTTATGGCCCACAGAAGAATTCAGAGAGGCATATGGGAACTGGCACAGAATAGGCCCCTTATTAGCTGCCAGTAGAAAATGTTCAGAGAGTTGATCCCTATGTAGTGATGACTGCCCAGATGGGGTGGAGTGAGACTGCTGCTGGGAAGGCTAGGACAGGGCATTTAAAGAAAAGTAGTAGTTTTTTTTTTCTGTACAATTCTGCCTAGGTTCTTACAAGATGCCCATCTTTGTAGTATCTGAATGCCATGGACTGCTGTCTCTGTGTGGAGTCATGCAAGAAAGATGCTTTGGTATAAGAAAGAAATTTTTTATTTTAACTGGTAAAAACAATGTTGATATGCAAGGATAGAGGAAACAACTTCTCTTTACAAAAATGATTGAACAGTACTGAGTAGACAGTTCATTTACATTAACATGGCATGTATTTATCACCACCCTGATTTTTTGCTTTTGTGTTTTGACATTCCCGGTCCTTGGTTTCTTTGTCTTTTTAAGTAATGAGCTCCTTGAGCTTGAGTGTCTTTGTCTGTGTTTGCACAACAGCCACTCTAATACGGTCACAACAATGACTGGGCACTACAACATTATAAATAATAAAATAAGAATTGAGCTGTTGAAATAACATTGTTCTGCCTTCAATACCCTATGAAGGTACAATTGAATGTAACTAAATAGTAGGCTCATTCCCACAGGTCTGAAAGAATTCATGAAGGAATTTCTAATAACTTCAAAGTAACAAAAGAAGCTGCCAGTTTGGCATGTAAGGGTACACCGGTGCCTGGTAGAAGTAAATTCCTTTTTAGAGACAAACACTTCAATTACACAGTAGCAAGTTCTACAGTAAAGGAGTTCTCATTGCACACAGAAATCAGAAGTGTATGGAAGGTAATAGGGCTTGATTGTGCAAGATGCTGAAGAACTGCTGCCTTAGATTTTGCACAATTGAGCCCTACAGATACATTTCCCTGCCTGCTCTGATTTATTCAGGGACAATAGAAATACTTTTACAGTCTTTCATCCTAAAACAAAACAAAGCATTTTACAAATATCAACTGAAAACCACTGCCCATAGCAACACTGAACATCATTTTTTGTTGCTCCCTGCTGGACTCTTTCCAATTTTTCCACATCTTTCATGTAGCGTGGGGCCCAAAACTGGACACAGTACTCCAGATGTGGCCTCACCAATGCCGAATAGAGGGGAATGATCACGTCCCTCTATCTGCTGGCAATGTCCCTACTTTTATAGCCCAAAATGCCCTTAGCTTTCTTGGCAACAAGAGCACACAACAAGGAGCGACAGCATAATTCAGAAAACAGGGTCATAGGTTTTAAGGCCAGAAGAAACCACTATGATCATCTAAACTGACCTCCAGACATAAACGTGTATAAGGCACTATCCCTTTTAACCCCATTTCCTCATTTTAGCCCCAAAATTGGAGATAAATGAAAAGAGGTTTGGAAGATATCTGATCATTGTTTGGGAAGAGTTGGAATCCAGTTTGTTGTTTAATGTGGGGTTTTTTTTGCTTTCAATGCAAAAAAGAGAGATCATGAAACACGATTATTAAACCATGTGCCTGCTTACACACAGTTTTTCTACCAAGGTAACCAAGTCTGAAGGGCCCAGAACTCCAATGACGAGAAACATCTAATTCCCATCAATTTCCATGGAGAGAAAGCATTAGCTCTATTACAGAGAGTGACATAAAATCCTTGGTGGAAACCTACTAAGAGCTCCCTCTGCTTCTGCTGGCCTGCTCCCTTTTCTGGCAAACTTCTACCATCCTCAGTACTTCAGACAGAGATGTGCAGTTTCAAGGGTATTTAGAGGCAGTGACATGCTCAAGACTAATTCAGAGGGATGAATTACAATACCAACACTGAACAATCCCTACTAGCAGTGAGCACAGCATCTGAGTTCCTCAGGTCTACTAGGAAGTCAGGCAACACTGTATTAAAGGTAAATATGGCCTGAAGAACTCAATCTAACCTTCAGTAAAACCAGCTAATATGCCAGAACTCCATGAGGTTGAGTTTTATGCATGTTGGTAATGTACGAGAAAGTCCTCAGCAACAGGCAAAGAGCTGCCAGGAGGCATAAAGTCAAAATCATAGTTTGCCGTACAGTTGGGGCCATTCTCACACTTTCTCTTTTACTGCAGCAATCCGTTCCTTATAGTGTTTCATTAGATTGTACAACAGGGTTTCCCCAGGAGAAGCTTTTCCTTCAAGCCAAATACTGTTCCCACTTACAGCACTGTAAATCCAGAAAAATGCTGTTGAATTATATGACATTGAAATCAGTTGCACAAAATGCAATTGATCACAGAATTTGGACCATCTTCATGTTCAGAAGTGATCATAGGCAGATAGAAAGATTTCTCCTGCCTACGCTTACCTTTTCCTGCATTGATCAAGCTATCCAGCCTCCTCCTGAAGTTTTTAGTAGCTAGATGTTAAGTAAACATATTTGCTCATCCTCTCTCCTCATTTCAATTTCAAACACAAGTAATATGTTCCAAAAAGACCTCATAAATTCGGGAGATGGTCAAAAGTCAGCCTGTGTTAAGACCTGTCATATTCTCAGCACAGAGGGAAGCTGCCCCTTGCTGATTGAGGCAGTTTTTTAAAAAATTCTGCTTATTTGACCCTGAGATCTGGAGAGGGATACACTGACTTTCATAACACAAGCCCAACTTTTAAAAGACCTGTCGAGACGAAAGAGAGCCAGCTAGCCTTTAAAGTGGACACAGTCTGTGTTTTCAGTTTATGTTGTCATTCAGTGAGAAAGAAACATAAGTCAGTAGTTCTCAAATGAACCACCAAGTCAGAGGGTCTGGATTTTATAGGCTTCCATAGACAGCTGTGATTTCATTAATGATTCACATCATTTTGATTTTCAGAATTATGCTTTGAGAGTGAGATTTCCTCTCGCTAGTGCAATGTATGTAACTCCTTTTTTAATGGATAGAGAAGGTAACTTTGGGGAAACTGCAGTGCTGTCACTTTTATAATGTACATGTACAACTTGATGTCACTTATTCAAATGAGAATGCACATTCTTCAGATGTGCAAACTAGGGCATTTCATCATTTGCCCACAATCTCCAGGTTTCTGGACCTTCATCCTTAACAGTAAGGCTGTATGCCCTCAACACCAAGTGTGTAAATGGCGCTTAAGCCTGGTATTAAGTAAGTTGTGTATCACATAGGTTAGATGAGTTGTGCTTAGGTCCCGAGGTGATGGAAATAACAAAGTATTGTCTACTTAGTTTTTAATCATTCAAATTACAGAGGAATAAATGGAATTGAACAGCTCATTTTAAAACATATCTTCATTTCCCAATAGTTCATCCATACATGTAGGTCACAGATCAATATCTATTGCTAATTTTTTTCCTGGAAACTGGTGGAATAGTCTAATGAATTTGTGAGGTAACAGCATTAAACTTCTAGGCAGGGTATCAAAATCCACCTCTGATTTATGTAGCATATCTGTAGTGTGGAAGTAGGGAAAGAATTGACAAGGATTTGTAGGGGATCTTAATGCACCTCAGTCTGTTAGCAAGAGTTAGGCCAGCTGTAACCCTAATGACCTGAGATTTGTAGAAGCGAGGTTAGTGCGAGGCGAGTAGGAAAGAACTGTGTGAGAAGTTATCACGACCTTGCACTGATAATTAAATACGTAGACTGGCGCCCAACGTGAGGAAAATAAGATAGCAGGATAGCCTATGTATAAACAAAATGCAGCTGCTGCTTATTATTGTCTATATTATTGCTTGTTATTGTCTGTAACAAAGGTATAAATGCTTGCTGTAATTGTTTACCTGTGGAGAGACCTGTCCGGGACTGGGGCGACCCAGTGTCCTAGGGCACTCCCTCCCTCTATTGCAATTGCTGGAGTTAGAATAAAGTATTTGATTTTGCTGCACCCCTAAACAAAAAGCGAGAACTGAGCTTTTCTCCGACAGTAGTAACTTGACAGCCATTACACAGCCATGAATGATGCATTAATATCTACAAATCAATGGTCAAAGCAGTTTCTTTAGACATGTGCAGACCATGAGGTGTCTGAGTAGATCCCAGCCTGGACACAAAGTTTATCTGTTGCTCTACAGAAGACAAATGTCATTGCTACTGCAAGATTCTCAGCCATGGAAATTACTTAACAGTTCAGTTGTGATACAATTAAGCTGTGAAAATATTTCCCAGTCTCTTGAATCCTTGTCTACACAGTGTGGATAGTACAGGCTCAGTCCATCAAAAGTAATGGAGTGAGATTTTCCACTGTGTTCATTTCACTGGACTGGGAGCATAATTACATTTTGAGGAAAATAAATCTTTCTAGTATAATCATTTAGCTCAACAAGCTCTAACCCAGCAGAGCACGCTGGCATTACCTACTTATATAATAAATATATGTCTAATAAATAAATGGTTAAAAAAGCCTTCATGGCAATAGGATCATATAAGCAGGGGTCAGGAGTTTATATCAATGCCTGTTAGAGCCCTCTCCAAAGCAGTAGGCTTCTTTTCAGGTCTACTATGGAGATTTGCTTTCTTACACAAGCGAATGTGGTTCACCTCAAGGGAAAAGAAAACAGATCATCTGATCCTTCACAGTGGGCCTGTACACCACACTGCTAATCATGAAGAAATCATGGAAATACACCAGGTGTAAGGCACCACAGTTTAAATCCAGCAGAACTTTCCCTGTTGCAGCCTCTGGGGAGCAGGTCCTTCAGAGGATAATAAAATCTTAAAGGAAAATGCAAAAACAAAACGCAGAACGATTAATTAAATAAAGGGCATCTGTCCAAGAAACCTGCAACAACTCTATGAAATGTGTTTTCAGCACCATAATGCACATTTTCTGTTTTGTTTCACAGCAAAACCATTACATGTAAGTGTTGCCTTTGAAACTCCAGAAAAAAAACACAGATGAATGTTTCACGGTGGACCAAAGGTTGCCAAAACTAACAGATTTCTGTTTAGAGACCCTCACAGTGAAATCCCTGTGAAGTAGCAGAGCTTGAAGAGTAATTAGCCACAACCATAACAAAACAGTGAGCTACTCACCACTCAATTCTCTCTGACTTCTCTGTTGTTTTAACTATCATTGGTCTTGCTGGCACTTGAGAAAGGATTGTCCATGAAAGAATCACTTCGCATAACACCAGCTGAGGTAACAAGACAGAAAGGATATTTGTCATGGTATACTTATAACATTTTGAAACCAATTCTCACCATTGTACCTGTTCCCATTCCTTACAGCCTTCTTTACAAGCAAAATTTATTCCCAGTAAAATTCCACTGACTTCAATGGAGCTACATAAGGGATGAATTTGGCCCCTCATCTGTCATCAAAATCATAAGGGGAATTAGCTCAAGTGGTAGAGACTAGTGCTTATGCTCTCTAGGTTTGGGGCAGGGGAGGGAGGGAAGGAACTTTCCCTTCTCTTTTAAGGTCAGGAGTTGGCAACTTTTGGCATGCAGCCCAACAGGATAATCCTCTGGCAGGCCAGGAGACATTTTGTTTACGTTGACCATCCGCAGGCACAGCCCCCCGCACCTCCCAATGGCCATGGTTCGCCGTTCCCAGCCAATGGGAGCTTCAGAAAGCAGCGGCCAACACTGAAGTTTTTTCCTGAAATTTTCTTGTCATTGCATTAGAAGTGGATGCAGCTCCACCAGTGATAGCAACAATGGGAGGGGCACTAGTGTAGAACAAGCCACAGCTGTGTTAAACCCAGAGTGTAAACCAAGCGTTAAGCTGGTTGTACATCAAATAAACTTTTACTGCGCTTTCAGATCTGCTCTGAGGAGTGGTAAAGATGTTAGTAGCTCATCTAAACTAGGTTTCACATGTCTGCTAGCAGCGGTAGTGATACACTGGTAATAAGGCACCAGAAGAAAAATCTCAGAAAAAGTTCAGTGCAGATGCAAGCTTTGTTTAACTTCTCAAGAAAGAAGATACTGTATTGATGGACACTAGACAGAGAGAGAGCATTTGCATAGCACTTTTTCATAACAGTTAATCATCATCACATATAAAGGGACTGATGTTTTCTTCCTCTCTATATTGCTTTATTGATGCTTTGTTTTACCAACAAAAGTTGTAAATAAAGTAGCCTGCACCAACCCTTCACTTCCATCAAAAAATAAACAAAACAAGAAACAAACAAACAAACAAAAACACCATTTTATTCAATTATTGTCATTAATGAAACCTGTAAAAGTAACCTGGGCTTTTATGTTATCCTTCCAGTTTAAATAAAATAATACTGCCAGAGCTGTCTCTCTTCATATAGTGTAACACGAATATCCAGAAGTTATATTACAGATATTGTATAATTAGGAAGCAGACCCACATTGAATTTCCCCACCCATGGAGATGTTTGGATTCAGGGATTTGGGCTTCCCTTTATCCAGTCCTTCACGACAATCCAGTTCAGAGTGTGGATCCAGTATTGAAACTAAATCTAAAACTAAAATGGAGACGTTTCCACCATATCTATCTCCCTCCATCACCCTCTGCCCCATGGCACCTTTTCTGGTTATGTTCTGGGATGAGGACACCAGAGGCTGCCAACCCCATCCTGAGTTCTTCAAAGGAAAGATGGCAGGAGGGTTGTAGTAGCCAATCCAATGCCCTCCCACTCTGCTCTCCACTTAGCATATGCTGCTACCCATTGCACTCCAGGTTTGTGGGTGTGTTGGGGAGATGCATCGGGAAAGCTGTTGATTCATGCTGGATTAAGCTGAGAGCATGGGCTACCTGGCAGTGCCCCAATAGGCAGTGAGTGGAAGCAGATAGCTAGCGCCTAGCTGAGAGACCCAGGTGAAGAATAGAGGTTTTAAGTGCCTTCTTCCAGAAGATAGAAACAGTCAGTGGGATCTTGAGGGAGATGTGACAAAGTTCCTCCTCTACCTTGGTGGGTCCTGCGCTTATTGGCAGATTTGCTCGCCTCAGAGATCTTCCCGTCTGGTGGAACCCACAGTCTGGGTCAACTCCTGTGTCTGATCAGGAGTTGGGAGGTTTGGGGGGAACCCAGGCCCACCCTCTACTCCGGGTTCCAGCCCGGGGCCCTGTGGATTACAGCTGTCTATAGTGCCTCCTGTAATAGCTGCATGACAGCTACAACTCCCTGGGCTACTTCCCCATGGCATCCTCTAAACACCTTCTTTATCCTCACCGCGGAACCTTCCTTCTGGTGTCTGAAAACGCTTGTACTCCTCAGTCCTCCAGCTGCACTCACCCTCACCCTCACCCTCACCCTCACCCTCACCCTCACCCTCACCCTCACCCTTGCGCCTCTTGCTCCCAGCTCCTCACATGCACACCACAAACTGAAGAGAGCTCCTTTTTAAACCCAGTTGCCCTGATTAGCCTGCCTTAATTGATTCTAGCAGCTTCTTGGTTGGCTGCAGGTGTTCTAATCAGCCTGTCTGTCTTAATTGTTTCCAGAAAGCTCCTGATTATTCTGGAACCTTCCCTGTCACCTTACCTAGGGAAAGGGGACCTACTTAACCTGGGGCTAATATATCTGCCTTCTATCACTCTCCTGTAGCCATCTGGCCTAACCCTGTCACAGAGGGTTTTAGAGATAAGGTCTAATGTCTATTTCTGAACATGGAAATGGAAATTAGCCTTTTCTGGAGTTTTGATCTGGAAACAACATTAGTCCTCACGTTCTTCATTCAAACACAGATTTCCTGGTCTCTGGCTATATTGATTTGAAAGATAATTTTTAAAAATTGTTTCTGCATAAATAGCATGGAACCTGCAATGCACTGTGTCTCCTGCATCCACACCTTCTGAAACTCTTATCAGCGTGAGCTTGATTTTGAGATTAGTTTGAGCTTTATTATGAGCTTGAATTCCTGGTGAAATGTTTGCTCCCCCAGTACAGTAGTGTCTTTAATAACCTCATCCATCAGTGTCCATCAACTCTTGTACCCTTTGCCTGAGATGTACTGAGCCATAACTTCCATACTACTTCTCCTTCTCCATTACAAGCTTAATAAAAGCCATAACTGGTTGGAAAAATTCCTGTGAAACATTGTTTCATTAGAATTGACCAATTTGGCAACATTAGACTATTTTGCAGAGGGAATCAAACTTTGCTGTAGTATTGAAAGAACCCAGGAGAGGTTCCTAGGGGTAACCTATCTGATTTCTGACACCTTCCCTGCCCAGCTCCTCAGTAGCTCACATGGTGAACAGTTGAGGAGCCCAAGCTTCCATGGTCTACAAATACAGATTCAGGGCAGCCACTCAGTGCTTAATTTGTGCCAGGGCTTGTCAGGCTGAGCCCTGGCACCTCAAGGCTTAGTAGTTCATAGCCCCGGCACTCTGGGCTTGCTGCATCCGTTATGAAAGTAAAAAAAATTACTTGAGCCCTGGTACCTAATTTCTTGAGCCCTGGCACCTCTTTCATTACAAATTAAGCACTGCAGCCAGTGATGCAAACTACCCCATGTTGGCAACCCCATAGCTCTCAGTATCCCCAGTTCTGCAGCAGCCAGGAACGTGGACTGCACTTGGACTCTAATCCCTTTCACTGAGAATTTTAAAATTTTGAGGTTTCATTTCTAATCAGTATGGACCAAATTTCTAAACCATAAAATCCCCCCCAAACCAAAACTTTCTTCACTCATTTCTTATCGTAGAATCATAGACTCGCAGGACTGGAAGGGACCTCCAGAGATAATCTAGTCCAGTCTCCTGCACTCACGGCAGGACTAAGTATTTTCTAGACCATCCCTGACAGGTGTTTGTCTAACCTGCTCTTAAAAATATCCAACCTCCCTAGGCAAATTATTCCAATGCTAAACTAACATGACAGCTAGGAAGTTTTTCCTAATGTCCAACCTAAACCACCCTTGCTGTATTTTAAATCCATTGCTTCTTGTCCAATTCTCAGATGTTAATGAGAACAATTTACTTCCTTCCTTAATGTAATGACCTTTTGTAGTGTATCTGAAAACTGTTATCACGTCCCCTCTCAGTCTTCTCCTCTCCAGACTAAACAGACCCAATTTTTTCAATCTTCCCCATAGGTCATATTTTCTAGATGTTTAATCATTTTTGTTGCTCTTCTCTGCACTTTCTCCAATTTGTCCACATCTTTCCTGAAATGTGGCACCCAGAACTGAACACAATACTCTAGTTGAGGTCTAATCACCACAGAGTATAGCAGAAGAATTATTTCTTGTGTCTTGCTTACAACACTCCTGCTAATACATTCCAGAATAATGTTCACTTTTTTTGCAACAGTGTTACCCTGTTGAGTATTATTTAACTTGTGGTCCACTAAGACCCCCAGATTCCTTTACGCGGTACTCCTTCCTAGGCAGTAATTTCCTATTTGTATGTATGCAATTGATTGTTCCTTCCTAAGTGGAGTACTTTGCTTTTGTCCTTATTCAATTTCATCCAGTTACCTCAGGTCATTTCTCCAGTTTGTCCAGATCATTTTGAATTTTAATCCTGTCCTCCAAAGCACTTGCTACCCCTCCCAATAAGGTATCATCTGCAAACATTACAAGTGTACTCTGTATGCCATTATCTAAATCACTGATGAAGATATTGAATAGAAACAGACCCAGACCTGATCCCTGTGGGACCCCACTTGATATGCCCTTCCAGCTTCACTATTAATCATTGATAACTACTCTCTGGGAAAAGCAACAGAGAGTCCTGTGGCTCCTTTAAGACTAACAGATGTATTGGAGCATAAGCTTTTGTGGGTGAATACCCACTTTGTTAGACACATACTCTCTGAGAATAGTTTTCCAACCAGTTATGCACCCACCTTACAACAGGTCCATCTAGGTTGTATTTCCCTAATTTGTATATCAGAAGCTCATGCAAGATAGTAACAAAACCTTTACTAACGTCAAGATATACTGCATCTACTGCTTCCCTCCTATCCATAAGGAGTATTATTATCCTGTTAAAGAAAGCTATTAGGTTGTTTTGACATGATTTGTGCTGTTACTTATCGCTTTATTATCTTCTAGGTATCTGCAAATTGATTGCTTAATTATTTCCTCCATTATCTTTCCGGGTACAGAAGTTAAGATGACTGGTCTGTAATTCCCAGGGTTGTCCTTATTTCCCTTTTTATAGAGGGACACTATATTTGCCCTTTTCCAGTCTTCTGGAATCTCTCTCATCTTCCATGACTTTTTGAAAATAATCATTAATGGCTCAGACATCTCCTCGGTCAACTCCTTGAGTACCCTAGGATGTATTTCATCAGGTCCTGATGACTTGAAGACATCTAACTTGTCTAAGTAATTTTTAACTTGTTCTTTCCCTATTTTAGATGTCCAATCGCTGCTAAGCTTTTTGGCGAGAATTGAAACAAAACAGTCAATTGGCACATCTGCCATTTCCACATTTTCTGTTATTGTCCCAGCCCCCCCATTGAGTAACAGGCCTACACTGTCCTTGGTCTTCCTTTTGCTTCTAATGTATTTGTGGAATGTTTTCTTGTTTCCCTTTATGTCTCTAGCTAGTATAATCTAATTTTGTGCTTTGGCCTTCCTAAATTTTGTCCCTACATACTTGTGTTATTTGTTAATATTCATCCTTTGTAATTTGACCTAGTTTCCACTTTTTGTAGGACTCTTTTTTGAGTTTCAGATCATTGAAGATCTCCTGTTTAAATCACGCTGATGTCTTCACACTCTTCCTATCTTACTTATGCAGTGGAATAGTTTGATTTTGTGCCTTTAATAATCTTACTTTGAAAAACTGCCAACTCTCTTGAACTGTTTTTCCCCTTAGACTTACTTCCCATGGGATCTTACCTACCAAATCCCTGAATTTGCTAAAGTTTGCCTTCTTGAAATCCATTATCTTTATTGTGCCAGTTTCCTCCTACCTTTCCTTAGAATCATGAACTCTGCCATTTCATGATCATTTTCACCTAAGCTGCCTTACACTTTCAAATTCTCAACCAGTTTCTCCCTATTTGTCAAAATCAAATCCAGAACAGCCTTTCCTGAGTAGGTTTCTCCACCTTCTAAACTAAAAAAATGTCTCCAATATATTCCAAGAACTTGTTGGAGAATCTGTGCCCTGCTGTGTTATTTTCCCAAAAGATGTCTGGGTAGTTGAAGTCCCCCATCACTACCAGGTCTTGTGCTTTGGATGATTTTGCTTAATATACTAGTAGTTTGAATATGAAAAAGCATACACATTCCTGACTTCTGGTCAACAGAAGTTTATATACAAGCTGACAAATTTTTCAGATATTAATTGTCTTTCTGTTTTTGAATGTAAGCTCCTGGAGGCAGAGTCCATGTACACTGAGTAGCTCAATAAATAATAAAGTGATAGTGTCTAGATATCATAGTGTTTCCTTATCCTCCAATGATTACAGTAATAAAAAACATCAAATGAGGAGAACAAAAACATCCCCGTAGAAGTTATGACTTGAGTAACATGACTTCTTGTTACATAAGCAATAGGGAGCAGATATTTAGGTATATGTGACTTCTCCTTTCCCTCATCTCCAGTAAAGTGGAAATTCAGAATAGAACAGCTTTAACGTTACACAAAAACTTGATGTAAGATTTCCTGACACTTATATGAATCTGTATCCTAGCATGCACCATGTATATGATAAGAATTATTAAAATGACCAAATGTAGTTAAGTTATGTTGCCATGGTTCCTTTCTGTAGGTCAAGAGTAAGATTACTCTTTTGACGATTACTATTTTGTTGACTTTTGCCTTCCTTTCTGTCTCCCATTTTTTAAAGTCAGCCGTCATGTTGGCCTTCCTGCCCACCCTTTGGACAATTTAAAGTTTTTCATTAATTTCTATACATCACGAGAGCGTTCTTGGAAAAATGCCTTTCCCACCAAAACTACCCACAAATTGCAAAATCAACATTGAACTATTTTGTAGCCATTACTCCTGTGACAGAATTTGAACCTAACATCGTCTGATCCAAGGTACTGAGATAATTTACTCACTCTTTACAAAAATAAAAGCCAGCAATGTCTGAAGGAATTACTCTCTTCTTTGGGCTGCAACAATTATATGAAATGGTTTCCTTGTCCGCTGCAGGAACAGTAGTTCTTTTGACATCACCATTTTTTATAATGCTGTCAAATATTAGCCTAAATGAAATGGTGATGGGCAACCCTGCCATGGACAGGGCCCTGGGCTGGGACCCAGTGGAGAGGGAGGGTCTGAGTCTGTCTATCCTGGCCACTGCCCACCCTGGTGTGGCGGCCCGCCTCACCAGTTCTATTGACTCTGGCCACTAGGCCACACCACCCAGATTGTGAGGGCCACTCTATTGACTCCGGCTGCTAGGCCGCACAGCCCTGATTGTGAGGGCCACTCTACTGACTCCGGCTGCTAGGCCACATGGCCCTGATAGAGAGGGTGAGTAGATTGATTTTGGCTGTTAGGCACATTACTCCGAGACCCAGAGGGGTTGCACAGACTTGGCCACAGGCCCCATCTCTAAAGGGGAAGGGGCATGTATGATCCACGAGTGGTAGTCATATTGTTTTGGCCCATTTTATCCCATTTCTGGTCCAGTTTGAAGTATTTGGACCAGATTCTCTGGTATGCTACATGGACTTCAGGCTATGTAAATGGTTTGAAATGAACTTAAGCAGGCCGATAATTGCCATGAAGGAGTCTTCCTGTGTATGGAGTTTCTCTCTAAGTGAAATGCAGTGTAAGGGGAGAAAGGGATGTGTCATGCTGGGAGTGTGGGGCAGTGGCTGGTGTTGTGGTGAACAGAGTGCCACTATGCTTATGGCAACAGCAGACTATAGAGTAGGCCCCTACTGCTCTAACCTCTGACAGGGCTGAATATTCAGGAATCAAGGCGCTAAATCCATCTCCAATGCCCGCTGCCGTCCACCACATGAAAATCAGGGCCAATCCTATTAACTATTATCTTCTCTTTAGAATATGCAATTCAGTGGCTGACTCTATGAAAATTACTCACTTAGCCTTCACTGAAACTAACAGAGCCAAGCTCCATACAAATATACATTTATACTTCTATAGTTGCATTGTCTTTGATAATCAAAGCTCCCCTTGGCAACCAAAGCATCTCACATACTGTAAGTCATCTGTGGAGAAATGAAAACAAACAGTTAAGGAGCAATCACTTAAGAAAAACTTTTCCAACAAAGCTGGACCAAATGGCTTCAAGCTCATCTTTCTCTGTAAATAAAGTGGTGAAGAGAATGAGATGTTCAGTGAAGTGCTCAGGGCCAAAAGATATCCCGACAAGTCAAACAAATGTAAGCACATTTAGAAAATGTTTAAAGTAAGGAAACTATTCCAGAAATACCCTCCTTCCCTATCCTTGTCTCCCGTTTACTTGCATTCCTCAGGAAAAGCACCATATACATTCACGCAACAGGATTTTGCAAGAATATTCATTCTTCATCAAAATAGAAGGAAACATTTAAGGTATAACTTGTACTACCTACTATTCAAATGCCTTAGCTCTGGATATCACACATAGATGTGCAATGATACAAGATTTATGTACTCTGACACAAGGGAATCACAATGCCATCCTCAATAACAGATACCACAAACATCCAGAACCCAACACTCAACAGCCTGCGGGGCGTTAAAAATTCAGATCCAACTTGGTGGTTCAGATCTCCATCACCGATTTGTCTTTCCTGGTTGATTCTGTAGTCCAATAATGCTACATTTTGACATCACATTCATTTTCATGGGAACACAATGTTAAGTCATATGAAGATTGATTATTTATCATTGATATTGATAATGCACTAACAACTAGACACTCCATTGTGCTAGGCACTGGGTGAATATATATAGTGAATGACAGGCCGAAGGTCTAGAATTTCACTGAAGAATAAATAAGAGGCAATAGCTGAGGATTAATTTTGCTATGAAAGCAGCGTGGTCTAGAGGACTGGAGTCTGACCTAAGAATCAGAAGACCGAGGTTCTCTTTCTACCTATGCTAACAGCTTGCTGGGTGAGCTTAGGCAAGTCACTTGCCCTCCCTGTATCTCAGTTTTCCCATAGCTAAAATGGGGGTAGTGATACTGACTTCCTTTGTAAAGTGCTTTGAATCTACCAGTGAAAAGTGCTACGTAAGTACGCCGTATTAGGAAAAGTAGAAAAGGCTATTTATCTCCACTTGGTAGATACAGAACTGAGGTATATGGTGCAGTTGCAACTGTGAGACAATGTGGGTGAGGTAATATCTTTTACAAGCTTGTCTCTGTCACCAACAGAAGTTGGTCCAATAGAAGATATTGCCTCATCTCACAGAACTGAGGCATAGAGAAGGTAAGTGTCTTGTCTCACAAAGGAAATCTGTGGCAGTGGAGGAACTTGAACCCAGGTCCTCCAAGTCCCAAGCGAGCACATTGATCCCTGGAAAATCCATCATCTCCTTATTTACTTAACATGACTTAATTGCTAGCTCAGAAACTCAGGGCCTTTTTAAAAAGAACGTTGCAATTGCAGCTGAGTGAATAAACAGTAAAAAATCATTTAAAAAATGTAGCTGCTGCTTCTGTGCATGAATAGCCCCCAAGCATCTAGTGGCTTTCTCATATGTATTTATTATTTACAATTATGTATATGAATAATTACTTAAAATATTATATTTGGTTATTATTATTATACTGATACAATAATCAATCAGTATAACCAAATTTTAGAATTACCGTGCATATTGTTAGCAGCTTTTGGCTCATATTTGATGTTCAAAATTCAAGTTGCATTAGTTAGTTTTCTTTTGTAACTACACATGAGAATGCATATTCACCCCAGAGATCTCAAGCCCTTTCTTGTTTCTAAGGCTACACATGGAAGTTTCACTGATTTAACAAGTTGGCTTAAAAACTGATTTTGTTACATTGGTGCAACTTTGTGCATGGACTCTCTTGTATCAGTTCAAAACTGCTTATATCAGTTTAGTTTGTCCCTGTAAATTTACCAAATTTAAACTCATAGAAGAGTGTCCATACACCAAGTTAACTAAAATACTTTCAAAATCACACTTTTAGGCAAACCAGTGCAACTCTGTGAGCAGACCAGGCCTAAAAGTTTCACTCATCCAAGCAGAGAACATTAAAAAATCTTCAGAGCCAGAGGACCAATCACATACTCTGACCAGCAACTTATAAGTAGCAAACAGTCCAAGCAATAATCAGAGTGAACAGTTCACAAACAAACAGGCAGAAATATGATCACTTATAACATTCATTGACCAATGAGCACATTCATTAAATTGAAAGAGACACATTTGATGAATAAATTATTTTCTGCAAATAGTTTGCTCATTTTAAATCCAGGTTAGTCTGCTACTATAAAGCAACCAACTGTCTGCAGGAATCCTGGTGTCATACTGGCTCATATCAAGAGCATTGACAGTTAAATACTATACATGATTTTATAAGGAAGTGGAAAATTTGATAATATAAATAGTAATCATATCAACAAATTGCATTTTAATATGGCCAAAATGATTTAGGGGTTATAATAGATACCCAACTGAATACGAGTGCTCAGCTCAATGATGTGGCTAACAGAGCTGAATCAATCTTTGGATGTGTAAATAAGACAGTTTCAAATACGTATATGTTACTGGTGAGACCATTGTTGTAATACTCTGTCCAGGTCTGATGCTCGTAAAAAGGATGTTGAATAATTGGAGAAGGTTCAGAAAAGAGCCAAAATAATGATCCAAAGGCTGCTTTACAATGAGAAATTTAGGGATCTCATTCTAATTATAAAAGAGAAGTTAGGAAGTGTCTTGATCACCTAACTGCCCTTTGAAAGTCTCCCCCAAGGAGGTTCATTTACCATTAGAACAAAGTATCAAGTGATATGCTTGATTATCTACTATTTGAAGTCTTTAAATTGAGACTGGATGTCTTCCTAAAAGGTATGTGCTAGTTCAAACAGAAGTTATAGTGTGTGATCATAATAGTCCTTTCAGATCTTAAAATATAGGAATCTATTAACCAAAACCAAGAATTGAACAGGGGACCTGACACAACCATGTTGTCTTTGGCACTGATAAAATACAACGTGTCCAATAGGACATATTCTTTACACAATGACATCTCCTCAACTGATTTCAGCAGCACATATTTTTGAGAATATGGACTCATTATCCAGACTGTATCACTAGTGTTACTCTGAGTTTTGTTATGTGCATTTTCTCTTGCTCAACCTGCTCCAGACCTGGCAGAACTGATGGCATTTGCAAACAGTTTCTGTTTTGCATTACTGGCAATTGAAAGGATAACAATGTTGCCAAGACTGTACAAAGCAAAATCCTCAGCAAGTGGCCTTCCCGTCCTTTTACTGCGAAGTTTTGATAGCAACAGCTCTGATGTAGCATGTATGGTGAAAAATGCGCTTTGCTGTTCCTTAATGTTGTGATTTATTGTCATTTCTATAGGCTTCTTTTACTGAATAGGAGAGTACACAATAGAATGGAAATATACTGGAAAATGGAAGAGAGGTGCCTAGCGGATCTGGCGTACTCTATTATGTCAAAATGACTCAAGAAACTTTCTGTCAGATTTTATCTTGAAATGCAGTTATTTAATACTGACAGTCTGAACATTTCTTAGCTGAGGTATTAATACACATTAATACTATCTCAATACTTCCTGGACAGTGATTATACCTAGAAATTTGCCAACTGCCTTATGTTACAAAATAATGTTATCTTCATGTTTATAGTTTTCCATATAGTGAAGCAGAGAGACACTCTGAATACTGAGATAAATTTCATCTATTTATCTAAAGCAGCATTTCTCCATCCTTTACATATCAGAATCCCCTTTTTGAATACCATGACCTTTGCTGGGTTCACCTATAAAGGTCTATCGCATCTTACGTGCATTTAACATGCGCAGTTTCAGCTTTACGCGGTTGGCAAACCAAAAAAAAAGAGAAAAATAACAATTTTAATACTGTTCCTGTAGTGTGGGCAATTTCGCCTGCCATTCAACTCAATGTAATTTTGACTATGCGCGGTTTTCGGTTTTCCCTTTGTGCGCTAACCACAGAATGGAACCTTCGCATAAGATGAGACTTGCCTGTAGTCAGAACTCCCATCCCATTTAGCAATGTGGGAAGGTCATGACCCCTTAACACCTCTTCATGACCCCTGGTGGTTTTAAGCCCCATGATCCAAGGCAAAACAGATACATTTTTAATGATGAACAATATATTTCACACCCGTTTGCTTAATTTTAAATATTACAGAGCCTTTCTTATCCTTAGTAGACTATGCTGAATGGGAACTACGCTACAGAAATATTTTGGCAGGATATGGTCAATTTTAATTAGAAAGGGGCCCAAACCAAAAATCTGCCTTAGAAGGGCAGAAGATTTGGCTTCAGATTGAAGTTCACAGCTGAAAGTTTTCTCTAGAACACACCAAATCTGACATCCCCAAATGTTGGTAAATTTCAGATTTGCATCTGGGTTTCAAACCCTTAAATTCAGGAGTGTCTGGATCCAGGATTCTAGTTCTGTCCATTTTAGGGATAAAGGCCTGATCTTCCCTAATGTGCACTGGTTTTACATTGGTGTGACTCCATCGACTTTAGAGGAGTTAACGCCTAATTTACACTGGGGTAATGGGGGGAGAATCAGGCCCATAAAGAGATCATAACACAATTGTAATGTACTGAAATTAAATGTCTTCTAATCTCTTGCTGTAATTACAAACCTGATTCTTGCTGTAGGGTTTATTTTTAGGAGCTACAATGGTTTAGATTTTATCTACACTATTTACTATGCTGAAATATTGAATGAAATAGAGAAAAGTAGTTTTTCTAAGCCACATATTTAGTATACTGATGCAGTGTATAAACTCTGATCACTTGCACTATGTTTAGGAAGTCACTAAAAATAAAACGTTACTTTTTAAAACAATTTTCTTCCCTTCATAATTGCCTTGTTTTTGTATTACATTAGGACCAAGATTTGCAAGAGTGTCAAGTGACTGCTTTTAGCTGTATGGAGTGGAAATCCATCAACCTCATGAAGAAACTTGCACAAATACAAACAGATATCATCTTCCTTTCCAAATGCAAACGAATGGACGTCATACCAAATGGACTAAAGGTAAAAAATCCACTACTATCTACATACTACACAGACCACAGTGAGAGACTATGCCATACTCTGTCAAACAAACTGAGGAACCACCTGATTAGCATCCTATACAGCAAACAGGAAAACATCAAAAAAGAGCTCTCCTACCTGGAGACTCTCATTAATAACCAAACTTCTATACAAACGGACTTCACTAAAATAAGACAGGAGATCTACATTACTCACTTCACTTCTCTACAAAGAAAAAAGGACTGTAAACTGTCTAAACTCCTACCTGCCACATGAGGCCACAACCGTGGTACCCCTAACCCACCCAGCAATATCGTCAATCTATCCAACTACACACTCAGCCCAGAAGAAAAGTCTGTCCTATCTTGGGGACTCTCTTTCTGCCCTGCCACCTCACCAATATGATATAGTTCTGCGGCGATCTGGAAGCCTACTTTCGCTGTCTCCGACTCAAAGAATACTTTCAGGACAACACTGAACAGCACACTGATACACAGGTACCCTCCCACCAACAGCACAAGAAGAAGAACTCCACATGGACTCCTCCTGAGGGTCGAAATGACAGTCTGGACCTATACATTGAATGCTTCCGCCAACGAGCACAGGCAGAAATTGTGGAAAAACAACATCGCTTGCCTCATAACCTAAGTCGTGCAGAACGCAATGCCATCCACAGCCTCAGAAACCACCATGAAATCATCATCAAAGAGGCTGATAAAGGAGGTGCTGTTGTCATCATGAAAAGGTCTGACTACCAAAAGGAGGCCTCCAGACAACTCTCCAATACCAAATTCTACAGGCCACTTCCCTCAGATCCCACTGAGGAATACACTAAGAAACTGCACCATCTACTCAGGACACTCCCTACATTAACACCGGAACAAATCAACATACCCTTAGAGCCCCGACCAGAGTTATTCTATCTACTACCCAAGATCCACAAACCCGGAAATCCTGGACGCCCCATCATCTTGGGCATTGGCACTCTCACTGAAGGACTGTCTGGATATGTGGACTCTCTACTCAGACCCTATGCCACCAGCACTCCCAGCTATCTCCGTGACACCACTGATTTCCTGAGGAAACTACAATGCATTGGTGACCTTCCAGAAAACACCATCCTAGCCACCATGGATGTAGAGGCTCTCTACACAAACATCCCACACACAGATGGAATACAAGCTGTCAGGAACAGTATCCCTGATGATGCCACAGCACAACTGGCTGCTGAGCTCTGTGCCTTTATCCTCACACACAACTATTTCAAATTTGATGACAATATATATCTCCAGATCAGTGGCACTGCTATGGGCACCCACATGGCCCCACAATATGCCAATATTTTTATGGCTGACCTGGAACAACGCTTCCTCAGCTCTCATCCACTCATTCCCCTTCTCCACATACGCTACATTAATGACATCTTCATCATCTGGACCCATGGGAAGGAGACTGGAAAAATTCCACCACAATTTCAACAGCTTCCACCCCACCATCAACCTCAGCCTGGACCAATCTACACGGGAGGTCCACTTCCTAGACACCACGGTGCAAATAAGTGATGGTCACATTAACACCACCCTATACCGAAAACCTACCGACCGCTATGCCTACCTTCATGCCCCCAGCTTCAATCCTGGGCACATCACATGTTCCATTGTCTACAGCTAAGCACTGAGGTACAACTGCATCTGCTTTAACCCCTCAGACAGAGACCAACACCTACAAAATCTCACCGAGCATTCTCAAAACTACAGTACCCGCACAAGGAAATAAGGAAACAGATCAACAGAGCCAGACGTGTACCCAGAAGCCTCCTACTATAAGACAAACCCAAGAAAGAAACCAACAGGACTCCACTGGCCATCACATACAGTCCCCAGCTAAAACCCCTCCAACACATCATCAGGGATCTACAACCCATCCTGGACAATGATCCCACACTTTCACAGGCCTTGAGTGGCAGGCCAGTTCTCGCCCACAGACAACCTGCCAACTTGAAACATATTTTCACCAGTAACTGCACACCGCACCATAGTAACTCTAGCTCAGGAACCAATCCATGCAACAAACCTCGATGCCAGCTCTGCCCACATATCTACACCAGAGACACCATCACAGGACCTAACCAGATCAGCCACACCATCACCAGTTCATTCACCTGCACGTCCACCAATGTAATATACGCCATCATATGCCAGCAATGCCCCTCTGCTATGTACATCGGACAAACTGGACAGTCTCTATGGAAAAGGATAAATGGACACAAATCAGATATTAGGAATGGCAATATACAAAAACCTGTAGGAGAACACTTCAACTTCCCTGGCCACACTATAGCAGACCTTAAGGTGGCCATCCTGCAGCAAAAAACTTCAGGACCAGACTTCAAAGAGAAACTGCTGAGCTTCAGTTCATCTGCCAATTTGATACCATCAGCTCAGGATTAAATAAAGACTGTGAATGGCTTGCCAACTACAAAACCAGTTTCTCCTCCCTTGGTTTTCACACCTCAACTGCTAGAACAGGGCCTCATCCTCCCTGATTGAACTAACCTCGTTATCTCTAGCTTGCTTGCATATATATACCTGCCCCTGGAAATTTCCACAACATGCATCTGATGAAGTGGGTATTCACCCACGAAAGCTCATGCTCCAAAATGTCTGTTAGTCTATAAGGTGCCGCAGGATTCTTTGCTGCCTTTAAGTGATTTGGGATATCTCAGTGTTTGTTTGCCCAACTTAAGGCACTTTAAAGGGACTTGCCTTTCAGAACCTCCAGGTATTGCAATTTGAGCAACCAAAATCCAAAGGATCAAAAAATCACTAGTCACTGGAGCTAGTCAAATTTTTTCAGTTGAAATGATTTTCAGGGATGGGGGGGTAGAGGGGATGAAGTTTCCAGAAAATCTAAATTTTTCTGATTTTCCATCAGGAAAATGTAAATGATGTACGGCAAGTTGAATCAACCGCATTCAGAATAAATCATTTTTTAAACTGATCTGAAATATTTTGTTTTGAATCATTTCAACTAAACATTTTGTATTTCTTTATTAGTGCTGCCTTATGGGAGTTGTAGTTCAGGTCTCCATTCTCTCCTATTGGCCAGGCTCCCTGGAGGCTACATCTCCCATAATATAATGCAGATTTCCTTCTGACTGAGTTGTGTGGTGCATCATAGAAGTCACATGAATCTTGGTGCATTATGGGAGAAGTGGGTCAACCAGGGAGCCTGGCCAATAGGGGAGAATAGGGCATCAAGTTCCTGAATTACAACTCCCAGGAGATAATGTGTCATTATGGGAAAATGAAGTTTTGTATTGAGCTGACTCAAAACAAAGCATTTCAGGTCAGTTCAATAAACCGAAACAAAACATTTCAATTTCAGGTATTGAAAGAATGTGTCGACATTTCCTAATCAAAATTTTCACAATTTCTAATCCACACAAAATTTGGAAATATCTCTGTTTGGAATGAAAACAAATGTTGAGATGCCAGAATTTTCCACAGGACAGAAGCTCTGATTTGTGCTCAGTTCTACTACTCACTTTGGAATATCTTGGCCTAAAGCAATAATCATGGCAAGAATGCCATCATGGCAAGAATGCCACTATAGGTGACCTTAGCATCATTATATACTGGTGTAATGCTTCTCTGATAATTTTAGTATAACTGTTCAGCAAATATATAAGAATCCCAAGCAGGCCTTAGAAAATCTGGAGCTGAAAGCAAAGGGTAGATATGTAAAGTAAGAATCATAAAGAGAAAAAACCCTTGGAAGGAAGATTCCGCAGTGCACAAAATAGAAACACACCGTCTATAGTGAATCTATCAATCTATTTAAATGATTAATAATTTTACAATAGGCTGGATTCACAAAAGGACTTAGGCACCTAATTGCCACTTTAGATCTCTAAATCCCAAAATCAGGGTGCACTAGAATTCACAAAATCCCCACTTAGCTGTCCCTAAAACCTGGAGGCACCAAAACTTGCTCGGTGCCTACATTTTTTCAGTAAAATGTCCCTGGGCTCTTAGGTTTCTGTTTCTGATTCTAAGCATGTGCACTGCATCTTCACACCAGGCATCGGGGCACCTCACCCCAAGGTGATTCATGAACAGGGGTAAGATGGGCGTTCCTCTGCCTAACTCACCTTCAGGGTCCAATCCAGTAAGTGTATTCAGAGTGATCCAAAGCCCGTGTAGCTGAGCTTACACAAAGCTCCTGGGGAGGGGGAGGGATCTCCCTCATAGCTTTTAGCCCAGTAGTTAAGGTGCTCATGGGGAATAGGGGGGATTGCTGCTTGAAGCCCCTCCCCCACATCTGAAGGGGAGAAGGGATTTAAACAAGGATCTGCTACTTCTCAGGTGAGTGCCTTAGCCACCGGGCTATAGGATAATCTTATGCAGGCCTCCGTCCATTTCTCCTGTTAAAACTGTTCCACTTTGGATAAATAATTTTTAAAAAATAATTGGAACGGGGGGACTGGATCCTGGTTCTCTTTGCTGAGAGTTCTAATTAACAGGCTACACGGTCATTCTCTTGCTATCTCTCTCATTTCTCTCTCCAAGTCTCTCATTTCTTCCCACCTCTCTCATTTCTCTCCCCACCAGTGTCAACAGGAGCGATTGAGGAAGCTCCCACTGGTATATGCCATTTCCCATTGGTTAGGACACACACCTGAAATATAGTGATCCCTCTTCAAATCCCTTCTTCCCTCTCAGGAGGAAGAGGGATTTGAACTGGGGGGTGGGTGTCTCCCACATCCCAGGTGTATACCATCACCAGTGGGGTAAGAATTATGGGGGAGCTCCTTCTCTCTTCCCTCTTTTCCCTCCTTCCCTACCCAAAAAAAAAAAAGTTTTAGGCATCTAACTCCAACACGGGGTTTGCAGTTGAGAATCCCAAGCAGAGGAAGATGCCTCCCTGCAGCCTGGACTTAGGTGCCTATCTCTGTGAGAGGGGTGGGGCTTGGCTTGACGTTTCTCATTGGCTAGCTTAGGCAGCTCCCCACCTAGCATGCTGGCTTTTGTGAATCCCATTCTAAGGTGCTGACCTCTCCCCATTCACTGTATAGGGAGCCTAGGTTCCAAACTCAGACTTCGGGAATCCTAGTGATTTTGTAGGTGCCTAAAAGTCAGGCACGGTGCTCAGCATCACCGCACCTAATTTTCTCTGTGCATCTAACCCAATGTGCTTCCTTCTGATCACTGATTCCTTCTATTATTGATCCACCTGTATAAAAAAAAAAACAAAAAAGGAAGAAGTCATAAATCTTCCAGTGTTGTCCTCCTGGACATAGAATGAACATTGGTCAACAAGCAAGTCAGAAGCTTCCTCCACTAGGGACTGAAAGGCTCAGTTCAACTCCCATTGAAATCAATGGAAAGACTCTGTTTGAACTGAATGGGAACTGGACACGGACCTAAATGAACAAAGGCTGTTGTTGCACAGACTGAGTGACGTTAAGTGTTGCCTGCAGGGTTTTTTTTGATTACATTAAAATCAGTGCTTAAATCACTAAATTGTGGAAATTTCCCATTCCACAAGTAAGCAAATATTCTAAAGTATATATATTTTACTTAGCAACCACCACACAAAAATATACAACGAGAGAATCTGTTAAATCCAAACCCTTGCTGCATATAAAAATGTGTTCTTTTGACAGGTCTGTTCCTTTAATAGGGTTTCATTGAAGAGGGTGCTATTGTTTTATAAAATACTTTGTGGTTTGGTATGTAAAATATGCAGCCATTTAATATATCTCAAGTAGTTCAATTTTGCATTGTATTTTAACTTTTGATGCAGTATAAGTTTCTCTCCAGCAGTTCTCTCAGAAAAGGCTTCATTGTCATTTTCTATATATTTTGGTTGAGTACTCAGAAAATGTCTTCTTTGATCAGACTTATTTCTTTAAGTATTTTTGTATGTGTACCATATATATAGGGCACAATTAATGTAAGGACTAGAATAGCTCACAGGATTGGTGATAACGCATTGATACTTTCACCTCTAAGTCATCACAATCCTAGTGCAAAGTGACTTCCAGTTGTCAATGGCTGTTTGGCAACATGTGTGAAATGTGTCAGATGTCTCAATCGATCTTCTAAAAGACAGGTCACAGCAAAGTCCCTAAAACTGGCATATGCAATTGTGACTGCTGACACACCTGAAAAGAAAAATCTGCAAGTCAAAAATGGGAACATCCACAGCAGAATCATTGATAATCACTGATGTCATTAATCAACCATCTCACATAAAATGCTACCATAAACAGATTAAAAAAAGAGACATCATATTTTAAATGGCAAAACAGTCAGAACCACAATCTTTGAAAAAGTATATGATTGCATTGAATAAACACAATTGTTGATAAGAGAGTCAAGCATGACCAAATAAGACCCTGCCCCAAAAGGAAGAAACTGAATAACACTATTCAGTTACACTAATTAAAAAGACATTTACAGAAAAAAAAATTATCCAATCAGAATACTACGGAGGAGCTCAGCTATAACAGAGATAGATTATCTTATCAAAAACAGGTAACTATGGCCCCAGTTATGCAGTGAAGTCACGGGGACCTTAGAGTGTGTTTAAAGTTAAGCATGTAATGACATGGGAACGTTCTATGGCCTGTGTTTATACAGGAGGTCAGACTAGATGATCATAGTAATCCCTTCTGGCCTTGGAATCTATATGTGCATTGATATCAGGACCCTAAATTCTATGTCAAGCTATTCTCAATGTATCCTTTACTTCGAAAAATTAATGCCTGATCTACAAAGTTTTGTACTGGTATAACTATGTTGATTAGGGGTGAGATTTTTTACTAATATAGATATACTGGTACAAGCCCTAGTGTAGATGCAATTATATTGATATAAAGATGCCATAAACCAGTATATCTTATTCCTCTTGCTACATGGGAATAAGTTATATCGCTATAAGCACATTTATACCCATATAAATGTGTCTATAATAGGGAGGGTTGTACTGCTTTAACTATACAGTATGGTTAATCAGCGCCATTTTTGTGTGTGGACAAACCTTAACTCAGATTATAATCTCACTGTTGTCTTAATTCTAAAATGAAAGAGTGGGTTACTATTGACTTGAACAGTAGCAGAGTAAGGCCAATGCTGAGCAGTTCTGAAATGCCTGTTCATAGAACCTAGTCACTTGGTCTGGGTGCATGTGGAGTGAATTTCACCTTAAATGCATAACAGGTTATGAAAAGGAAACTTCCAGCTCTTTATTTGCAGTGGGCCAAATACATCTCTTGTGTGACTCCAATGACTTCGCTTTTGCAAGATTTAAATGTTCATCATTTTTTCAGCTGGAAACACCAGAATAACAGATCTGAGGCAAACTTGTGTCTCGGCAGAAGTTATTCACAATTACTTCATCCAGCTACATTTTGTCTTTTGCAGGACATGTTGAGTGCCCCACCCAGTGACAACAATGCATTAGAAGAACAGGTGGATACCCTTCTTAGTCACTGACTACATAATAACGTGGTAATAGTACCCATAATGATCATATATTGATGCCATAACGTTACCCCTTAGTTCCGCAAATATTACACTTTTTGACCTGTATAGCATCCCAATTTTTGTGTAGCAATAACCATTGTTCTGTCCACCAAAATAACAACTTCAAACCTACATTTAACAAGAGATGAATGACTTATTTGGTCTTTCACTCCATTTTCTGCCAGTCAGGGCTCTTAAGTGCTGCACTAATCATAGAATCATAGATTAGGGTTGGAAGAGACCTCAGGAGGTTATCTAGTCCAACCCCCTGCTCAAAGCAGGACCAACACCAACTAAATCATCCCAACCAGGGCTTTGTCCTCTAAGGATGGAGATTCCACCACCTCCCTAGGTGACCCATTCCAATGCTTCACCATCCTCCTAGTGAAATAGTGTTTTCTAATATCCAACCTAGAACTCCCCCACTGCAAATTGAGACCATTGCTCTTGTTCCCTCAGCAGCTTCTCGTAAGTCATGTGCCCCTGCCCCATAATCATTTTTGTTGTCCTCCACTTGACTTTCTACAATTTGTCCACATCCTTTCTCTAGTGGGGGGGGGGGCAAAAATGAACACAATGCTCCAGATGTGGCCTCACCAGTGCTGAATAGATGGGAATAATCACTTCCCTCGATCTGCTGGCAATGCTCCTACGAATGCAGCCCAATATGCCATTAGCCTTCTTGGCAACAAGGGCACACTGTTGACTCATATCCAACTTCTCATCCATTGTAATCCCCAGGTCCTTTTCTGCAGCATGCTGCTTAGCCAGTCGGCCCCCAGCCTATAGCAATGCATGGGATTCTTCTGTCCTACGTGCAGGACTCTGCATTTGTCCTGGATGAACCTCATCAGATTTCTTTTGGGCCAGTCCTCCAATTTGTCTAGGTCACTGTGGACCCTATCCCTACCCTCCGGCATTTCTACCAATCCCCCCAGCTTGGTATCATCCACAAACTTGCTGAGGGTAATCCATCCCATCACCCAGCTCATTAATGAAGATGTTGAACAAAATCTGCCCCAGGACCTACTCTTGGGGCACTCTGCTTGATACTGGCTGCCAACTAGACATTGAGCCATTGATCACTACATGTTGAGCCTGACGCTCTATCCAGCTTTTTATCCACCTTATAGTCCATTAATCCAATCCATACTTTTTTAACTTGCTGGCAAGAGTACTGTGGGAGGCCATATCAAAAGCTTTGCTAAATTCAAGATATATCACATCCACCACTTTCTCCATAACCAGAGAGCCAGTTATCTCATCATGGAAGGCAATCAGGTTGGTGAGACATGACTTGCCCTTGGTGAATCCATGTTGACTGTTCCTGATCACCTTCCTCTCCTCCAAGTACTTCAAAATGGATTCCTTGAGGACCTTCTCCATGATTTTTCCAGGGACTGAGGTGAGGCTGACCAGTCTGTAGTTCCCCAAATTCTCCTTCTTACCTTTTGTAAATATAGGCACTATATCTGCCTTTTCCAATCATGCAAGATCTCCCTCAATCACCACAAGTTTTCAAAGATAATAGTCAATGGCTCTGCAATCACATCAGCCAACTCCCTCATCACTTGCAGATGCATTAGATCCAGATCTATGGACTTGTGCATGTCCAGCTTTTCTAAATAGTCCTGCTCACTTCCTCCCCACATTGTGCAGCCCAGTGCAGCAACCTAGGTGATGACCTTGTCTGTGAAGACCAAGACAAAAAAAAGCATTGAGCACTTCAGTTTTTCCACATGATCTGTCACTAGGTTGCCTCCCCTATTCAGTAAGGGCCCCACACTTTCCCTGACTTTCTTTTTGTTGCTAACATACCTGTAGAAACCCTTCTTGTTACCCTTCACATACCTTGCTGGCTGCAACTCCAGTTGTGCTTTGGCCTTCCAGATTACATCCCTGCATGCTTGAGCAATATTTTTATACTCCTCCTTAGTCATCTGTCCAAGTTTCCACTTCCTATAAGCTTCCTTGCTGTGTTTAATCTCACCAAAGATTTCTCCGTTAAGCCAAGCTGGTCGCCTGCGATATTTGCTTTCTTTCTATACATTGGGATGGTTTATTCCTGTGCCCTGAATAAGGCTTCTGGTGCAATGGCATTCATGCTAAGAGGATTCCCTTCCACTCTGAGGAAATGACATTTCACTTGCTAGTTACTCAGGAGTGCCATTGCCAAAAAGCAACATCAGCATCTGCAGCAGCCACAGAAGCATCTTCTGGATGAAAACTCATTAAATTGACCTCTAAGTATATCGGTCATTCTGAGTCAGTATTCAGGCTCTCTTGATGGTTGATTGAAGCCATTTTCAATTTTGGCATTTTGATTAAAAGTTGAAGGAAGGGTAATTTAAAGACAACAGATATAGGCTGTGACTCTGCACAGTACTTAAGCATGTGCTTAACTTTCAGCATATGGGTAGCTCTACTGAAGTCATGCTTGATTGCTTTTGCTGAATTCACGGGCAGCTCTAGCTTTTTGCCACCCCAAGCATGGCAGGCAGGCTGCCTTTGGCGGCATGCTTGCGGGAGGTCCGCCGGTCCTGCGTCTTCAACTTACCCGCTGCCAAATTGCCACTGAATCCGCGGGACTGGCAGACCTCCCGCAGGCACGCCGCCAAAGGCTGCCTGACTGCTGCCCTCACAGCAATCAGCAGGGTGCCCCCTGCAGCTTGCTGCCCCAAGCACGCGCTTGGAGCACTGGTGCCTGGAATCGCCACTGGCTGAATTGAACCAGGAACAAACTACTTTTTGTTTCAGCAAAGGGATATAGTAGTAGCTCCTATTCACGTAATTAGATTCATAAAACCCGATTCTCCTCTTGCTCTTCTGAGTCACAGTATGATTCCAAATCCATTTCCGGAGCAATGTGACAATATGCTGCCCAGGCTATAAAGTAAAGTCACAACTAAGCTAACTTAAAGTACAATTTGTTTGAAAGTGGACAATTTTCTGAGCTTGAGGCTTTTAGAGTAAGTGGTTTCCATTGCTGAACAACAGTGCTATCCTCTTTTCATTTGCAAATATCTATGTCTGCTCATGGGCCCTTTCCTTTTAGTTGCTGAGTGTCTTCTTGACAACATCAAAGGATATTCCCTAGCTCCCCTCATTGCACTCCGTTCTGCAAGACTCATTTCACAAGTAACCTCATAGCCCCCTTGACTTCAATGGGGCCAGAATTTTCACTCTCAATAATTAGATTCAGGAGGATAGAGAGAGGACAAATGACTTGAAGGAGGTGATGGGTTTGGGGAGAAAGCAAGAGAAATGAAGACAGTGGATGTGATCCAAATTAAAAGTGAACCTGAATTTAAACCTGGAGTGGTAAGCAAAACTGCCAAGACATTTAAATATGTTCTTTTCTCTGGTTTTGGGTCCTTTTTCTTCTTAATGTTGTTATTTACGGTCAGTATTTAAGCAATGCAAAAAACCAAACCAAAATAACTAAGCTATGCCTATTCTGAACACTGACCTTTAGTTCTCCTATCCATTGCAAAATAGAAAAGGGCTGTTCTTCCCTTTCTAATCAGACATGATTTTGACATACTGCTTCCAACTACTTGTTAATGATTTTCCAAGCTACTCAGCTTGATTCTTCACTCCCCCCTGAGTATGAAAGCTTTATTGTTCCCTGCTAATGTTTCTACCATCCACCCCTCCCTATCCTGAGCTTTGGCACAAATTGACTCATTTGAGCTTCTGTGTGAAGACCACCTGCAGCAGACCTTGAAATGACTAACATGGAAGCAGACTGAGATTCAGTTTAAAGCCCAGTTTCATATCAACTCTACATCTCTCTGTTTCTTACACCAAAAACTACTTCATTTCCTATACCAACTGCTAAAGTAATAGTCCCAAAAGAGGGAGCAATAATTTACAGCAACTCTTCTTAATACCCAAACATTAATTTTATTTATTATGCCAAGAATGAAATTTACTCGAGACATAGTCAGTGATTGGCATCTTTGGAGGAAATATGGTAAATTACTCAAATATATGGATATAGCTGTAGAGATTTATAAAACATTGCCTTGAATGGTTATAACATGATATATGACTAGTGCTGAGGTCATGTCCAATGTACATTTTGCTCATTTACTTTTGCAGGTGGGGCTGAAACAGTTGCCAATTCACAAAACGAGGTTTAAAAAAATAGATTGAAAAGTAGATTGGAAAAGTTAGATTAAATAGTGTTACTTCTTAATAGCAAATGTATATATGTATATATGTCCAGGCATGATAAAACCCAGTTTTTGACAGTTTGAAAAATAAAAAATAAATTAAAGGACCCAATCCTGCAAACACTTCCTACTATGTACGGTGCTTATTATTTGAGTACTCCCATAGAAATCAATGGAGCATGCCCAGTAGAAAGCAATATGCCCCCTGAGTCAAATAGGACTACTCACAATAGTAAAGCACTCTGCCCAGCAGAGTTCACAGGATCAGAACTTAAAAGGCCTGATTCTGCAAGACTTACTCAGGTGAAAAGTCCACTGAAAGCCAGGGGCAGCTCCAGGCCCCAGCACGCCAAGTGCGTGCTTGGGGCGGCAAGCTGCGGGGGGCGCTCTGCCGGTCGCCGCGAGGGAGGCAGGCAGGCTGCCTTCGGTGGCTTGCCTGTGGAGGGTCCGCTGGTCCCGCGGCTTCGGTGTGCCTGTGGAAGGTCCCCCGAAGCCACGGGACCAGCGGACCCTCCCTAGGCAAGCCGCCGAAGGCAGCCTGCCTGCCGTGCTTGGGGCAGCAAAATGCCTAGAGCTGCCCCTGCTGAAAGCAGTACTATTACCATGGATTTGCTGTGGTGTAACTGAGACCAGAGTTTGGCCCAATGGACCTACTCATGTGTGTGGCCTCCAACTAAACAGATAAAAATCTTCCACTTTTCAAGCTTCACACACACAAATGCATTGGAGGAAATGGATTTAGCAAGTGATGTGTTTTGTTTCTTTGTTGGAACACATTTGGACGACAAACTGTGGCTCTGTTTTTCTTGTCAGTGCTAGGGAGAAAAGAGAAATGTAAGGCTATTTAACAAGGATTCAGAATATGACTCACCTACTTTTTTTTTTCTTTAGGAAAAAAACTGGGTGATGTTTAAAGTCCCTAAATCACAAAAGGCATATTTTTAATATCTTGTACTAGGGCTAACCTTTTTAATAGCACTGGAAATCCCCATGTACTACATCTAGGTGTATCTAGATGGATTGCTTCCATATGAATACATTTTCCTTCACCATTTTTCATTCTATTGTACATATCTGTAACGTATGCTTTTTATAATGAAGGGCTACTCTTAATAACCTTGTATTTATTTTATTTTTATTTTTTTAAGAAAGAGCAGATGTTATGAAGTGAATGAGAGCTATTGGTTTAATAAAGCACAGTCATCTTCCCTCAGATGTTACAATAAGCTAGATTAGATAGAGCTCTAATGGAGAAAGTTTGAATGTTATTTCTACTGTTGATAAATGGGGAGAAATGTCATTTTCTCCTTTTGGTGTATGCTGTGTGTATGTATGTATTTAATTGTTTAGAATCTGGTACTGTAAAGATATGAAACCAAAGCATCCCTAGATCTTAAAATGGCCAATTATACAAACAAAGTTTTTTAACTGACAATAAGGAAGTGTAAAATGATAAAGTCCTTTTTTCTCCCCAATTAAATATTTTTCATGAAGGTCTTGAATATATTTCTCTCTATAGTGTCATTCGAGTAATAACAGAAAACTTGGTGTCACGATGGAAAAAAGACATTAGAACTTTTTAAGGGTGGAGAAAGGGGATCTGCGAATGTACATCAAAGAGAGAGTCTTGTTTTTCCTTCTATTCCCTCAGTGTTTCCATGAAATCTAAGGCAATGACATCACAACAAAACAACGTTGCCAAGATATACTATACAAAAACATGTTTTCACATGGTTACATTTTCTGCAAATTATAGCTCTTGGAATATAAATCAGAATAATTGTTTAAATCAGAGTGACTGTTGAAACAGATTTACAGAGATCAAATCAAAAATGTAATAATTCTTGAGGTTTCACTAATGCTCAGAGCACCAAATACTTCTAAAAATTTTGGTTGTCAGTTATATATAGTGTTTACATTAACATGCTGCTTGAACAGAAAAAATATATATTTTAAGATGAAAATGTGAATCCAGGGTTACAAGAATGTTTCTGAAACAGCTAAGTCATCTTGTTTCAAGTAAAACCAGATGTTTGCTTAAAGTGAAAGCCAATCATTTCTTTTAATTATGTTCACTGGTTAGGCCACCAGGAATATCCATATGTGCACACAATGATCCGATTAAAATCAAAGACCTTATGATGGAGAAAGCAATCAACAACTGAAAGACCACCAAATGATATGCAGTGCACTGATCTGGATTCTACCATGTATGTTTGCTCATTTTCACTCAGCAAGTCAAACAAGAAAGATATTGCTAGAATTCTCTAAGACAGTCATATGAGAATTATAACCTAGGTTCTTACAATAGCTTCAGTACTAATGGCCTGGTAAACAGTGCTTCCAAACCAATTATCCTAGATTAAATAGCCAAAACTTCCATAAAGGTTGAATGTACCACGTACTGTAAGGGAAGCATTGCATCAAAATCTGTGCTCTCTTCAGCTTTTAGAAGATGTTATATCTTGGTGATCTTGAGAGGGAAAGTAAGGTTAGAAGACTTGTACAGTACTTCATATCAATATTTAAGAAGGAGAGGTGTTGCACCTCCACTTGCTTTGCAGATGTACCTCGTGTGGCATAGCATTCCTTTCTCTGACATTTATGATATTCATCTTTTTGGGCTGGGCATGTTTACCAGAAATGCTTGGCAACTTTACCCCATCTTATGTCGTTTTCTCTTCTGTGCTACTTGGGCCTAACGTATTCTGTCAGAGCTGTTCTGACCTTCCTCCCCACAACTAAGTCTTTTGAGTAGATAATAAGCAGTCCTCTGTTCCAGTGATTCTCAACCTTGCCAAACTACTGTACCCCTTTCTGGAGTCTGATTCGTCTTGCAAACCCTAAATTTCACCTCATTTAAAAACTACTTGCTTACAAAAATCAGACATAAAATACAGGTCACAGCACACTATTACTGAAAAATTGCCTGCTTTCTCATTTTGTCTGTATGGAAAGTTTAGTTTGTACTGACTTCGCTAGTGCTTTTTATAGAGCCTGTTGTAAAACTAGGAAAATATCTAGATGAGTTGATGTATCCCCTGGAAGACCTCTGCTTACCCCCAAGGGTAGGTGTAGAGAACCACTGTTCTATTCTATTACATACAGGCTTTTATACTGCACTCATAACTGTAGTAGCCAAGTGCCTTCCACTAGTGAATTAAGCAATGAGATTAATATCCACCACAGATAACTTGTTCTCTCATCCTCTCCCATCATACTGCAGCATCAACATAAAGACACTCCTTGCTGCCATTGCTCTTCTTTCATATTAGTTCCAAATGAGAAATTAAAATACAATCACTCTTTCTGAGAAACTGAATTAAAATTTCTTCTGCTAGTTCTACTGACCACATGAGTTAAGTTCAGCCTATCAAGTAACCAGAAAATATACCATGTGACTTACGTAACCAATCGCAGCCAACCACTCTAGGTAAAAATTCAAAAAAGTGATGTCAAAACATGCCAGAAAACATTGAATTGCATTTTACATCGAAATGTCAGCATAAAATCTTGAAAAATTGCAAATTTATTCCAATTTCACAAATATTTGAGGAACTTGAACAAGAGTAATATTTTAATACTTAATATCATTAATATTTCTGTGACTCTTTCTCCCAGCTTGTTCCACTAGCCAGAAAACAAACTTCATAGTTGGCAAATGAATTGCTGATATCAAAAACTATTTACATTCAATATGTGATCAAATAAAATTTATCTATGACATGATATAAAGGAACCACCATTGTAGCTTTTAAATAAAGTAAGTTTTGTTGAAAGGATGTCAAAAGAACAATAGTCGCATGAGCTATTCTTATAAAACAAATAGTCCAACATAGGTTATGCTCTACTGGTAATGTATTGATAATTAAAGTACTGCGTGATTTATGGAAGGCAGAAGGGAAATTACTCTAAAAATATCTAGATTTAGTACTTATAACTCCCAGCTCCCACTGTCCCAAAGGACAACACTTCAACAATCACCATGACTCAGTTGAAAAGATCTTTGGCTTATTTTTGCAAAATGTTTGCTTGACTTCTTCAACTGCATCTACTAAATGTGCTTAGCTCGATAAGATAACTGACTTATAAAGCTATACAACAGAGTAATTATAGCATCAGTCCACAATAGTAGTGATATTTTACAACATTCAACACATTCAGAAGTCTTGGGAAAAAAACATCCAGAAGAATTAACTTCCATTGACACTGGAAACTCAGTGTACAGATAGACTATAATGTATTTTTAAGTTATTTGTCTGTCTTTATAATGCCAGTCTATAGTAAGTTTTTTTCGGGATATGAAGCAATGTATCAAAGTTATAAATAATGTATGTAGTAAGTAGAGCTAGTCAAAAAATGGAAACCTATTTTCACCACAAAAAAAAAATCTATATCAAAGTTGTGGTCCATTCCAACATGTTCAAAACAGACCACCCAACTCCCCCCCGCTTTTTAAAAAAATGTCTGCATTTGTTTTACCTTTGACAAATGAAAATATAATAATTTCAGTAATAGTTGGTATTTTATTACATTTTTAAAGACATAGAAAAATGAAGGCAATTATTTTATTTTATTTTATTTATGGTAAAGGGCCATTTCCAATTAAAAACTTTTTTAGTCAAAATAATTTTGTGCAGTTCTAATAGTAAAGTGTTAGTGTATATTATGGATTTGAACAATCAGTTTCACTCCCCAATGGTATGTGACAGGAAAGTCAGGATTCATATTCAGTGAAACAGCAGTTCAAATGAATAAATATTAACACTATGAATTTTCATAACACCTTTCCTGAAAGCAATTTAAAAATATTTTGTGCAGCAAGTGTTATCAGAAGCATTTTTATACGTGGGTAAATTGAGACACAGAGAATGTAGCATAGTGGTAGCCTGTCATAAAGTACACAAGGCTTCATGAGATATGCCATTCCACACCCTGTAAGCACCAGTAATTGACACTGTATGACCACATTTGGAAATGGAAATGTATTTTCCTAGCTGTGGGAATTTGACCATCACACTTCCACTCCGGCATAAATACAGAGCAATTGGAAAGTAGATTCAGCAGATAAAGGGCAGAAACTTACACAATGGAACAATGAGTGTTTTATTGATGTAATAATCCAGCATGGGCCCTGATGTGGCACAGGATAAACTCCAGCTGCAATGAGGAAAGACTTGTTTCTCCCAGAGAGGGGGAACCAACCTCAAGGTCTGATTCATCTCCCGATATAGTACGTAAGAGCCTTTACATTAATTTCCAGAAAGATGAATCTGGGAGTTAGTCATTAGCTATTCCTGGGCTCATGTGGCATAATGATATGGCAGCAGCATATAATGGCTAAAAATAGTCAACTATTTACTATTTACATATCACAACTGTACATCAGCCAAGTACAGTTTCATCAAATGAACTGTTTAAACAAATCTCAGCACTTTCACAGACACTTGTTTTAGGTGATGAAATGATGACAATGACAATGGTGATGCTGATGATGGAGGTTCACATTGATGTTGTCATACCGGGACTCAGCAAACAAACACATATAAGCGAGATTAGACCAATGCGGGAACCACAAACACAGTTAGATGTGGGACAAACTAGATTGTCCATGACCATTACAGGCTGTTGTATCCTTGCACTGTTCACGTTCTTCACAGGTGTTAATGCACCTTGTTTCAAAGCAGTCAACAGTGATATGATAAATCTGCCATCACCATGCTCTGTCATGGGCTGTTGCTTCTCAGTTGCTGGGGTCAACCTGACATGCTTTTAAATTTGACTTCAGTGTGTCTTTAGATTATTTGTACTGGCCATCATGAGAATGCGTGTTTGGCCTTAGCTGATCATAAAATATGTTCTTGGGTAGTCTCAAGTCAGCCATACAAATGAGATGCCCAGACCAACGCAACTGAGGTTTTATGAGAATGCTTTGAATGCCAAACACCCAGCACCAATTAAGGATTTTGATACTGGGAATCTTGTCCCACCATTTGACCCTGCAAACAAACTAAAGAAAGTACATATGAAACTGACCAAGTTTCCTAATGAGGTGGTTATATGTTGTCCATGTCTCACAACCATAACAAAGTGTTGTAAAAACACAACTGCCCCATCTACATTTGGTTTAGTACTTATTGTTATGCCCCTGTTGTTCCATCGGTGGTTTGACAGCATTCCAAATGCAGAGGTGGCTTGGCTTTGTGATGGGTAATATCATCAGTCATTGCATTCTGTGACAGCATAGGTCCTATGTTGCAAAACTTCTCCACAGACTTAAAAGGTCATTGTTGATCTTAATAATTGGGTAGACATGCATATCCCCTAGCACCAGTTGATACATTACTTTGGTTTTCTTCAGGCTGACTGTGAAAACAAAACAACTGACTGCACAAATGAAATCGTCAGTTATAAACTGAATGTCATCAACCAAGTGAGCAATCAGTGCACAGCCAATAAAAGCTCCTTAATGAGTAGAACTGCCATTTCTGTGGGAGCACGGAAGTGTTGCAGATAGAACTTCTTCCCGTCAGGGTGGAACCTGATAGATACTCCTCTGTCAATGTCATCAAATCCAGCCATAAGTGCAGCCCCCCCCAAAATATGGAAAAGCGTATGGGAGCCAGCCCACAACCTTGTTTTATGCCATTGGTGACCAGAAAGCGGTCTGATATCTCACCATTCTCCACCACTCTGGCCATCATGCTATCATGAAAGGACCAAATGATGACGGTTTCCAGAAACCCTCACAATTTACAGTGTCAAAGGTTTAGCTAAGTTGACCAACACCATATAAAGACTGTGGTTTTGCTCCCAACTCTTTTTCTGAAGCTGACCAGGTGTGAAGTCATGTCTATAGTCTGTTGTCCACACCAAAATCCACATTGAGACTCAGAGAGGATGGTTTCCTCAAGACAGGTGTTAAGTCTATTCAGTATAACTCAGGCAAGAGTTATCCCACCAAAACAGCAGTGATAATCACCACAGCCATTCACAATTTGCCCTATCACTCTTATGTTTATAGACTCATAGAAATGTAGGGCTGGAAGGGACCTCAAGAAGTCATCAAGCTCTACATTCAAGCCCACTGTCCTGAGACAGGATCAAGAAAACATAGACCACCCATGACAGGTGTTTTTCCCAACATGTTCTTAAAAACCTCCAGTGATGGGGATTCCACAATCTCCCTGGGAAACCTATTCCAGAACTTAACTATCTTATAGTTAGAAAGTTTTCCCTCCTTCCTGCAAATTAAACTCACTACTTCTTGTCCTACCTTCAGTGGACATGGAAAACAATTGTCACTGTCCTCTTTATAACAGCCTTTAACATAGTTGACGACTATGATGTGGTAACAACTATGACAGATGATCTGGAAAAAGCTGAAGTACTCAATGCTTTTTTTGCCTCGGTCTTCACGGACAAGGTCAGATCCCAGACTGCTGCACTGGGCAGCACAGTTTGTGGAGGAGGTGATCAGCCCTCAGTGATGAAAGAACAGATTAAGGACTATTTTAAAAAGCTGGACATGCACAAGTCCATGGATCCGGATCTAATGAATCTGAGGGTGCTGAGGGAGTTGGTTGATGTGATTGCAGAGCCATTGGCCATTATCTTTGAAAACTCATGGCAATCGGGGAAGGTTCCAGATGATTGGGGAAAGGAAAATATAGTGCTCATCTTTAAAAAAGGTAAGAAGGAGAATCTGGGGAACTACAGACTCACTTCAGTCCCTGGAAAAATCATGGATCAGGTCCTCAAGGAATCTATTTTGAAGCACTTGGAGAAGAGGAAGGTGATTAGGAACAATCAACATGTATTCACCATGGGCAAGTCATGCCTCACCAACCTGATTGCCTTCTATGATGAGATAACTGGCTCTGTGAATATGGGGAAAGCAGTGGATATGATATATCTTGACTTTAGCAAAGCTTTTGATATGATCTCCCAAAGTATTCTTGCCAGCAAGTTTAAAAAGTATGGATTGTATGAATGGACTATAAGGTGGATAGAAAGCTGGCTACATCGATGGGTTCAATGGGTAGTGATCAACGGCTTGATGTCTAGTTGACAGCCAGTATCAAGCGGCGTGCCCCAGGGGTCAGTCCTGGGGCCGGTTTTGTTTAACATCTTCATTAATGATCTGGATGGTGGGATGGATTGCACCCTCAGCAGGTTCACAGATGATACTAAGCTGGGTAGAGAGGTAGAAAAGCTGGAGAGTAGTGATAGGGTTCATAGTGACCTAGACAAATTGGAGGACTGGGCCAAAAGAAATCTGATGAGGTTCAACAGGACAAATGTAGAGTCTTGCACATAGAATGGAAGAGTCCCATGCACAATTACAGACTGGGGACCGACTGGCTAAGCAGCAGTTCTGCAGAAAAGGACCTGGGGAGTACAGTGGACGAGAAGCTGGATATGAGTCAAGAGTGTGCCCCTGTTGCCAAGAAGGCTAACGGCATATTGGGCTGCATTAGAAGGAGCGTTGCCAGCAGATCAATGGAAGTGATTATTCTCCTCTATTCGGCACTGGTGAGGCCACATCTGGAGTATTGTGTCCAGTTTTGGGCACCTCACTACAGAAAGAATGTGGAAAAATTGGAGAGAGTTCTGTGGAGGGCAATGAAAATTATTAAGGGGCTGGGGCACATGACTTATGAGGAAAGGCTGAGGGAACGAGGCTTATTTAGTCTGCAGAAAAGATGAGTGAGGGGGGGATTTGATAGCAACCTTCAACTATCTGAAGGGAGGTTCCAAAAAGGATGGAGCTAGGCTGTTCTCAGTGGTTGCAGATGACAGAACGAGGAGAAATGGTCTCAAGTTGCAGTGGGAGAGATCTACTTTGGATATTAATAAAAACTATTTCACTAGGAGGGTGGTGAAGCCCTGGAAGGGGTTACCTAGGGAGGTGGTGTAATCTCCATCCTGAGAGGTTTTTAAGGCCCGGTTTGACAACGCCCTGTCTGGGATCATTAGTTGGGGCTGGTCCTGCTTTGAGAAGGGAGTTCGACTAGATGACCTCCTGAGGTCTCTTCCAATCCTAATCTTCAATGATTCTATGACTTTTATCAGTTCCTGCTCATTCTTTTCTCAGGACTATGCCCAGGTTTTTTTAACCTTTTCTCATAGGTCATATTTTCTAAACTTTTTATCATTTTTGTTGCTCTTCTCTGGACTGTCTCAAATTTGTCCACAAGTATTACAGCTGAGGCCTCACCACTGCTGAGTAAAATGGAACAATTACCTCCCATGTCTTATATACAGATGTGATTCTGGCACATCAGATGACAGCTCATGCCCAGGGTCCCATGTCTCAGAGGAACAATGACAAATAAATAGCTCACCGATATTGTTAAAATACGTATTAGAATTATTAAAAAGTGCTTAGCTTTAGACTTTATTGAATGCTTGTAAATTGCTGCATTCACTAATTTTACTTCTAATATCTGTATCCTATATTATAAGGTAATATTTAAACATTTGTATTATAAGCGTCTGACTGTGTAAATCACCAGACAGTAGAGACATTAATTAGCGTAATTAATGCTGATCTCAAACAGAAGGTTGAGGTAAACAGGATGAAGTTTAACAAAGACAAATGCAAAGTGCTCCACTTACGAAGGAACAATCAGTTTCACACATACAGAATGGGAAGAGACTGTCTAGGAAGGAGTACAGCAGAAAGGGATCTAGTGGTTATAGTGGACCACAAGCGAAATATGAGTCAACAGTGTGATGCTGTTGCAAAAAAAGCAAACTTGATTCTGAGATGCATTAACAGGTGTGTTGTGAGCAAGACATGAGGAGTCATTCTTCCACTCTACTCTGCGCTTGTTAAGCCTCAACTGGAGTATTGTGTCCAGTTCTGGGCACCACATTTCAAGAAAGAGAAATTGGAGAGGGTCCAGAGAAGAGCAACAAGAATGATTAAAGGTCTAGAGAACATGGCCTCTGAAGGGGAAGGCTGAAAGAATTAGGTTTGTTTAGTATGGAAAAGAGAAGACTGAGAGGGGACATGATAGCGGTTTTCAGGTATCTAAAAGGGTGTCATAAGGAGGAGGAAGAAAACGTGTTCATCTTAGCCTCTAAGGATAGAACAAGAAGCAATGGGCTTAAACTGCAGCAAGGGAGGTTTAGGCTGGACATTTGGAAAAAGTTCCTAACTGTCAGGGTGGTTAAACAGTGGAATAAATTGCCCAGGGAGATTGTGGAATCTGGCTATATTTAAGAGTAGGTTAGATAAATGTCTATCAGGAATGGTCTAGACAGTGTTTGGTCCTGCTCCTTCATAATTTTTAGACATATTCACATAGCAATAGAAAGGTGTACAGTGCATTAAAATGTGCATTCAACCACTAGGTGAATGGGTCAGATTACGTGGACTCATGGGCATTATGAAAATGATACACTTTACCTTTCCTTCACTACATATGACCACCCAACTACCACCAAGACTGTCCAATGTAAAATCAGCTCATGGATGAAGAAGAGCTGGTTGAAACTGATCCCTAGTGAGACAGAGGTGATATGGGTGAGCAGAGGAGAGGGTTTTGTCATCTCTCAGCTGGACTACAGCAAAGCAATAACCTAGTGTAATGGATCGCTAACTCACCAAGGTGGCACCTCCTGCTGGGCACTCTGGGAATTAGTTCCATTCTAGCCATGGAGTATCCTCTGAGGGATGTCTTGTCCATTCTCAGCTCTGCTGCATTGTCTGGGACCAGTACTGGATTTACCATGGTGCCAATGGCTCCATTGCACCGGGCCCAAGCTCAGAAGGGGACCCATAATGTTCACTTCCTCCCCTCTTGCAGTGCTGCAGAAGCAGAGGCCCTGAGAGCGAGCCACAGAGATCCAGCATAGGAGCTGAGAACTCAAGGGGCCCTGGCAACTGTAGTTACTTGGCCAGTTCCCTGCCTATAGAGCTGGCCCTGGAGCAGGGAAGAAACTACATTTCCCAGTATTCCCTTGGCAGCTATCAACAGGAAAGGGAGGAGGAGAGAATGGGGAAGCTGAGACCCCATGCGCTGCAGCTTGCTGCGAATGGAAAGCTGGCTGCTAGAAGAGGGTGGCAGTGTGAATGGGGAACAAATGTTCCCAAGGAGTAGAAGGCTTTGGCCCAGATATCCCCTTCAGAAGACTTCCCCAGACTGGATTAGGGATGCTGGTGTGACCTCGCCTGGCAGCCCCCAAAGAAGGAATTGGGTGTATTACATGGACAGTGCCCCTCTCTATCTGAAGCCTAGCAAGGGAGGTATGTGGATCCCACCAGAAGTTAAAATGATAAGTAAGGGAGGGAAGGCTCTACTAGAGGACCTGGGCAGCTTTAGATACAGTACCAGGCACGTAGGAGGATTTCCACTGAGCCACGGAAGCAGAAATTGTCTTTTCCTTTCCAGATTTAGTTAATATTCAGAAAGGGAATCTAGCACCTGCCTGTTAGGATATAGATATTCAGGCCTGTCTGCAAAGGCCTACACTTTAAGAATTTAGGTGTATTCTTATCACTTAGCTAGTTATAGAGATATAAAAGAAAGAAGCAAAAATCACTGTCTGTGTAGTGGCCTTCTCTTACTGTGACAGTCTGAGGCCTGGTTCTTTAGCAGCCATAAACTGGGAAATGTATGGTCACGTCCTCACATTCCAAACTAGTCATATTAAAATAAGGCAAACTGGGACTGTTAGGAAGGTGATTCGATCTATCACCTCCAGAGAAAGGAAAGAACCTAGTAATTTAGTTTGATAGTTTTCTGTCTGATAAGAACTTACCTAACAATAGACACAGCTGGAGAACCCTTATGTCTGTATAGATGTAGTTGTGAAATCCTCACTTCTGTATTGTTTTGTATGTTTATTTGCATGGTCTCTATCTGGTTCTGTGATTGTTTCTGTCTGCTGTATAATTAATTTTGCTGGGTGTAAACTAATTAAGGTGGTGGGATATAATTGGTTAGCTAATCATGTTACAATACGTTAGGATTGGTTAGGTAAATTTTAGGAGAATGATTGGTTAAGGTATAGCTGAAAATATAAAATGTAAATTAGGGGCAAACAAGAAGTAAGTTGGGATTCAAAAATAAGAAAAAGGAACTTGAATTTAAGCTTGCTGGAAGTTCACCCCAATAAACATCGAATTGTTTGCACCTTCGGCCTTCGGGTATTGTTGCTCTCTGTTCATGCGAGAAGGACCAGGGAAGGGTGAGTGTGAAGGAGTAAGTTCTCTAACACTGCCTTCCAGATTTGAACACCCTCAAGCTCAGTTTGGGCAGCTGTTACTTCAATTCTCCCAAATCAAATATACTGATCCACTGTAACTTGCTGTAGAAAAAGTAGGATAAAATTGAGCAGCAAATGCTGGCATCTTCTCAGTGCTAACTAGGGCTGGAATTGCTATTTTCAACAGCCATTACCATTTTTTTTAGTTTTGTTTGTTTAAAAAGAAGACACTAATATTGCATGGGTAAATTCCCCACAGAAACAAAGAGTGGAACAAAAGAATAATAAAGTCACCTCAACTTTTCCTCATTTATGTAGTACTTGTGGCACCTTAGAGACTAACAAATGTATTTGAACATAACCTTTCGTGGACTACATCTTAATTAATTAGCCTCTTCGAGTTGGTATGGCAATTTCCACATTTTCATGTTCTCTGTATGTATGTGTATCTTCTTACTATATGTTCCATTCGATGCACCTGATGAAGTCGACTGTAGCCCACGAAAGCTTATGCTCAAATAAATGTGTTAGTCTCTAAGGTGCCACAAGTACTCCTGTTCTTTTTGCGGATACAGACTAACATGGCTGCTACTCTGAAACCTGTCATTTATGTAGGACAGTCTTATAATATGAATCCAGATATCCTCCAATCACACAAGCTGAAAATTGTTCCACTTCACTGCAGTTCTGTAACCATGCAGAAACCAGTCCTGTCTGTGTTCTATGCACATCCAAAATTCCTACCTAATCCAGAAGTGCCTTGCTTTTGTAACCATACTACCTGATATTTTCAGCCCTTGTAAGCTAAGCAGGTTTACATTTAGTAATTGGGTGAGAAGTCTCTCAGAAAAAGTTAGATGCTGTAGGAGATGTTTCTTATTCACTAGGTAATGTGAGACCTTCCTGTTACAATAGTAAACTAGTGCAGCATACAATTCTCTTTGCTCCTAGAGTCTAGAATGGAGTCCTTTGCTTCTATACACAGCCTATTAAAGACAATGAAAAGACTCCCACTCACTTCAACAGGCTTTGGACAGAACTGGTTATACATCGGGTAATTCCACTGTTTTTAAAGGGTCCTGGTCCCACAGCAGAGGGGGGGCCATGTGAGCTTGTTGCAGAGTTGCTGCTCAGGGATGGGAACCCCCTGGAATTCCAGCCTCCAAAATCATTGAAGCTGCACTTTCTGCACGACTATGTGCTAGCTGAGGGGTGCGTGGGAATTGGTGGCCTCTGCTGCAGGTGACAGTCATCTCAGGTCTGCATTTGCCTTCGTGGCCACCTGCCGCCTCAAAGTCTAGTCCGTTGCCTCAGGGACAGGGACAAGGCACAGTCCATTGGCCATGCTCCTCCATGGCAAGATTCAGTGTAAGGGGGGAGGGAAGACCCAGGATCACACACTACTCTGGATACCGACCCAGGGACCCTCTAGCAGCAGCCTCCCACTACCTTCTTCCAATCCCCTCTTCTCTCTGTGTACCCTGGGCCACTTCCCCTTGGCCCTTGCACCTTCTTGGCCCTTTTCCTCAGAGACCGCTGCTTGGCAAGTAACAGGCTGGAGCTCTTTCTCTGTTCCCCTGAGCCTGCCCAGCACTGCTCTAGCCTAGGTGCACCATCTACAGGGAGCCAGTCCTTCTCTCTTGCTTGTCAGGAAGAGACTGCTGCCGCCTCTGCTTTGCAGCCTTCATATAGGGCCAGCCTGGCCCTGATTGGCTGCCTTTCTGCCCTTCTCTGATTGGCTGGGTTCTGCACAGTTTCCCTCCAGCCTGCTTTAACCCCTCCTTTTCCAAAACAGGGCAACTGTCCTACTACACCTGGTTTTAAAGCCTTCAGCACTTTGGAAACTCCAACTAGTACAAAACAGTGCACAGCATCTCCCCAGTAGCATAGGCTATTGCAAACACATCAAACCTATCCTTCTTTGTCTACACTGGCTTCCCACTGGCAAACTCATCTGTATGAAAAACAGAACTTTCTCCAAGCATGGTCCAAGACTGTGGAATGAACTCCTCCAGGAACTAACAAACCTCACAACTTTCCATTCCAAGTGCAAAGCACATTATTTGACCTGTCCTCTCTAACATGAACATGTAACAGGCATATTTACATAACAAAAGAAAAAACACAAAAACAAAAAAACCCAATACACTACCAAAACAAGACACTCCACTGCCCATATTTCTCCCCAGAGAGAGAGGATGAGAGAACAAACAAGATGTGTAGTCACATGACTTTATGCTCTACTGGAAGCTGCTCAGATACAATGGTGATAAGTGTGGTATGAGAACCTGTATAGAATAGTGGACAATTGACGTACTTCCCTGAGGTCTAGTTTATAGAGCACTGGATTGGAAATTAGTATACATAGGTGCTGATCATGGCTCTCCAACTGACCAGCTCTGTGGCAAGTCACCTCACCTCTCTGTGCCTCCACTTCTACTCCCATCTTTTTTCTTTGTCTCATTTAAATTGCAAGTTCATTAAGACAGGGACTGTCTCTTGTTACAATATTTGGCACATTTGGGCCCTGATTTTGGCTGGAGCCTCTAAGACCTACTGTAATATAATAATAAATAATAATAATCAGGTGGCTGAAGGCGCAGACATTGCCTCACAATGTCACTAAACATCACAATGAACCTTATGTTAGTATTACAATGCTGTGGGCTAAATTCTGCCCTGACCTACATGAACATAATTCCCACTAAGATCTTTGGGAGTTGTGTGTGCACATCTGAGGGCAGAGTTCGGGCCATAAAGTTTAAGTATGAGCATCTGGGCACAATTTTCTCCAGTGAACAGAATTCCAAGTTTCTGTAACATCTGCTGTGGGAACTATAAGGATTTTATATTAATGTTTTACACTGTGTTAGCTATAATCACCTACTTTTATGGGGCAAGTGTAGTCATCTCCACCTGATAATTTTAGTGACGTGATTTTAGTGATGTGGACACTAGAAACTGGACTGGGACCATCAACTCATTTCACATGGGCCATTGAAGAGCTATCAGATGGTAATGAGTTTAGCTTGTGACTTGCAAGTGACCTAGGCATGGTGGGTTTTTTTCCAGCAGAACATCATTTTCAGATGAGCTCTCATTCCTCTGTTGGGAGTCAGTAAATCCCTTCATATTTTTGAGATTGTTTGACTAAGATAACAACTGCATTGGCGCAGAAAAATATGCTTAAGTGTTAGCAGTTTGTGTATAGGCATTTCATAATGGGAAGGATAATTTATAAGAACATAAAAATGGCCATATGCATCAGATCAATGGTCCATCTAACCCAGTATCCTATCTCTGACCATGGCTAGTGCTAGATGCTTCAGAAGAAATTAACAGAACAGGGCAATTATTGAGTGATCTATCCTCGTCATCCAGTCCCAGGATCTGGCAGTCACCGACTTAGGGACATCCAGAGCATGCAGTTGTGTTCCTGACCATGGGGGCTAATAACCATTAATAAACCTGTGATGGCGTGCTGAGGGAGGGCCAGTCATTGTGGCCCAGGCAACCACTCCTTCTTTCCCCTGCTGTGCATGCGCCCAGTGGAGAGACCACATAAAAGGAGGCAGCCCAGGTCAGTTGGGGTGAGCAAGGGAGGATGTAACTTGCTGACTCCTGTGACAGTAGAGCTCACAGACTACACTCCAGGTGATTCACTGCCCGCTGAGGAAGCTGCTGCCTGTTCTGCATCCCAACACAGAGGGAAATAAGGCCTATAGGTTGTTGGTTTGTTTTGCCCCACCCAGGGGTCATAGACTGTTTGTCTGCTTTGCCCCACCCAGGGGCTGAAGTCTGCTTACTCCCTCCCAAGGAGATAATTTCCCAGTGTAACTGCCTGCTGGGCCATAAGACTCTTCATTTTGCCCAGCCAAGATGCTCCACAGCTGCAGATAGTTTGTCTGTTTTGCCAGAGACTATGGACTATTTACAGAATGACAGTACACCAACCCTGCACTGGGCCAACAGGGGCTCCCTAGCTCAATGCACAGAACTTATCTGCTATGAACTTGTCTAATTCTAGTTATACTTTTGGCCTTCATAACAGCCTCTGGTACTGAATTCCACAGGTTGATTGCATAATGTGTGAAGAACTACTTCCTTATGTTTGTTTGTAATTGAGATATACCTATCTTATAGAACTGGAAGGGACCCCAAAGGGTCATCAAGTCCAGCCCTCTGCCTTCACTCGCAGGACCGAGTACTGATTTTTTCCCCAGATCCCAAAATTGCCCCCTCAGGGATTGAACTCACAACCCTGGGCTTAACAGGCCAATGCTCAAACCACTGAGCTATCCCTGCTGTGTATTAATTTCATTGAGTTACCCCTAATTCTTGTGTTATATGAAGAGGTTAATAACATTTCCATATTCACTTTCTCCACACCATTCGTGACTTTATAGACCTCTACCATATCTCCTCTTACTCATCTGTTTTTTAAGATGAACATTCCCAGTCTTCTAAAATTCTCCTCACATGTAAAATGTCCCTTATCACTGATCATTTTTGTTGGTCTTCTCTCTATCTATTAATATTCATTTAATTAGATAAAAAGGCACTACTTTAAAAATTGTGTGAATGTTACTGAAAACATCACCATGCAATTGTACCTGTTTATAACTTTTGATTTTTGTTGATAATTTTTAGAGTAAAGCACACACTTACATTCTGTCCTGAATTAGGGCCTAAATTATACAAAACAGTGTACCATGAAACATTTTAACAAATGAGAAATTCTGGTGCTTTCTTCTCATTTGGTGAGGAATACTTTACCTATTAATTTGTTCTTCTATAAAACAATATCTAAGATTCCATAAATAAATGTAGTTGCATTTTTTAGCTAGTTCTCACTCAGCGGCCTGCGGAAAACTGGTGAATAACAAGTGAAATTTGGACATAATTTTGTGGAATTTTTCTGTAATGTAGTGATATTTTTATGATATATTGTGATGATGATATACATGCTTGTTCATTATTCCTTACCTAAATCAAAATGCTCTGCTGTTATCTGCTGTACACTCTCAGGCAAGTCAGCTCAGCAATACAGCAACTAGGGGCTTCTGTGTAGCTACATCAGACAGTAAACACAAGTAAACGCAAGGTTTAATGCAGACTCCCTTCCACATGTCTAAGTCTTTAAGGATATCTAAGGGCATCAGGCAGATTTTGTGAGCCAGATTCTCAGAGCTGTGCTGGTTTACACCAGCAGGTAATCTGGCCCCATAGCTCTAAAGATCTTATTATCAGGCGATACATACCTAATCTTCTTGTATGTCTCAAAAGTTATATATAATAACCTGGAAAAAAACAGCTGTTTTAGTCAAGATGCACCAACCCCTAGAAGAGTCTGTGGAAAAAGTCAGTATGCTCTGACCTAGTTGGAGGCTTCAAAGAAGGGACTGCTGTCCTCATGAAAGACAGGTGTGGACATATATGAGCATGGTCTGTAGAGTGGAGCTTAGGTCATAATCATCACCCAAAGTTTGAGCAGCTCAACAGCCCCCATCCTCAAATTTAAATAACAGCTTGAACCAAATAAATCAGCCAAACCAAGGAGCAAATGAAAAATGCCACCAGCAGATGTCACAAAAAGAAGGTGAGCCAGAGACTCCATGAAGTCCACGCCAGCCTTTGCTATTGATCTTACATGGAAGGTGCTTAGACATTACAATGACAGACAGCAATATAAACCCCTAAAATATATGGTCCCATGAGCATTTGCAAGACTTAATATCAATGCAAGGGGTCTGGAATACAAAGAAAACCCGGTTTTTATTCAAACAAATGTTTGTAAAGGAATTTTTTGCAACATTTGTCCAGCTGTGATCATTCCAATGCCTTCCTGGGTTATGGTTATAGTGTTCCTAAGTAATAGCCTACATGCCATTATGGGGATTTACTGGAAAATGAGATTTACGTTAGAGCAGAAGTTCCCAAATTGTGGCCAATGGACCACTGGTGCATCATGAAGCATTATTATTATTATTTTTAATGTATTTGTAGCAGCACCAGCTAAGTGCTAGGTACTTTCCAAATCCCTGCTTTGAGATGCTCACAGTCTAAGGACAGACGGCTAGACAGAACTTAGGGGAAGTAGAACAACAATATGCAATTTATATACAAAATCAGCTTGATTGACTTCAGGCAGCATGGCAGAAGTGACTTTTTTACAAGGGACTAAAAAGAGGACAGGGAAGGAGCCTTTCAGATGAGCTCAGGGAGGTTCTACTATGTATAGGGGCTGTATGGAGGAAATCACAGAGACTCAGTGTTTGCTAATACTGTGCAGAAAATTATCTGGTCACATGGTGCTTTCTCTTCAACTTGTTCACAGCTGTCTCTACAGGTGCCCAGTGGAACAGGAGCAGCAGCCAGCCAAACTGCCTCTGTTTGCTAACAGGTAACCAGGAGGAGGACAGGAAACAGAAATGAGAGCCACCAGTGGGGAGAGGAATTTCCAAAGTTGCAAGAAAGAAGTGAATGAGGCAGCCGAGCTGTACATGCAAGAGACTAGGAAAAGACAAGAACTGGGAAGTGTGCAGCACATCTGAGGTAGAAGGGAACCAAACAGCAAGAAATCATGTACAAGGGAAGAGAAGGGCCAAGCAATGAGACAGCATGTGCAAAGGAGGCACAGAACTGGGGAACAGATGGCCAGGGAAGCATCTGCAGAGCAGTAAGGGGAGAAAGAGCAATGGAACAGAATGGAGCAAGAAACAGACAGTCTGATTAATAATGTTTTTCTAAAACCATAAAACACTTGTTGCATTAAAGACAATTAAAAGCCTCAGAATGCTTTCCCAGCTTTAGTTTTCCATATAAGCAACTGTAGTATTGCCACAGGCACATTCTGCAATTGTAAATGGAAGGAAGGTGGGTCCACAAGACATTCTCTCTGTGTTAAGATGAGGTCCGCCCCATGGAAAACTTTTAGTTATATACACAAAAGTGGGCAATAGATTTCAGTGAGAAAATGAGGGCTGGAGCATTCAGAGGACTGGTTACAATGGGCTGCACAGCCTTTCTACTCTAGGTCACTGGTTGAAATTTCTCCGGTGAGGTTTGTCTTTTAATCAAGGCTGGCTTAACCCCAAGCTGTCCAGCCCCAGGGCAAGCCATCATGGTACAGATGTGGTATAAGATCCGGAACAACAATAAAAACCTCATGCATGAATACATTTTATTTCTGCTTACAATTTTTCACTAATCAAACCTGTTTAGTGGAACAAGGATCTCCGTCTCTGTTTGCAGTGTAGAAGTGTATTAACAGATTAAATTATACTATTTCACATCCATATAGGTTTTTCTTAGTCTGATCCTTCTTCATGAGTTTAGTGTCATGGATCCACTGATGCTGCATGATTCAGTAGTTATAACTTTTGGTCACTGAAAATTATTTTCTTCACTCATAATGATACGCGGCTGTCAGAATCGTAACTGAATCCTAACATCTGTAAAAAACGCATTCACAAATATTCACTAATATTATTTAGTAGCAACTGCATGACACTTTGTATTTGTTTTCTAGAAACACTCTGACAATAGAGCTTGTTGAACATTGCAAAAACAGGTTTTATGAGGATTTGTTCCAATTCCAAACAGCTGTTCAGTTCAACTATGTTTGTGCAGTGGTTTTCCTTTGTAGAAATGTTTGGGGAAAGGCTGTTCTTTCCATGATTACCTGTATTTGCATGTGAACAAGAGTATTCATGTAAGTGTGTTTATACACACACACACAAACAGTTGTGACACTTGCATTTTAATACCTTGTGGGTTGCTCTTGTAGGGTGAAATTCACTTGTAAACACTCAAACATATATACACATATAAGATATAATTTCCAAGTAGGGTGGTTGGGAAAATATATTCTTGGATGGCATGGGGGAATGGGCAACTTGAGACCAATGCATTGATGTTAGACATGACTGTACTGCTGTACTAACTCATCAACACCCTGACCGGGTATTTGGGTGGCTTGTTCTCAAGGGCAGGCTGAAAACCTAGAGGGGTTCATGTGAGTCTTCACAACAGAAATGACCTATTATCTAAATACTTACACAGACCCCATCACTATAGGAACTTACCCTTCCTCCTGCTCATAAAAATTCTGGTCATCCAATCAGCAATCTTGGGTTTGAACACCCCCTTCACATAGGTACAAATAAAGCAGCCTGTGCGCAAATGGGTTATTGACATTTCAGATTCTTAATTTGTACCACATTTTGAAGTCAATGGGATTTAGGCTCCTAAATGATTTAAATGCTTCTAAAAATGGGACTCAGACTCCTACCTTACTTAGTTGCTTTTGAAAATTTGATCCATGATCACTGACCCAAATATGTTATTATCTATGGACAAAGGTGAGAGATGGGTTGGAGAAAAAATACTTTGATCTTAATGATACCATCTTTTTAGTGCCACTGTTTTGTTTTGATTTTTATTAGCACATTTTAGGAATTTTGACTGGAATGAAAGGTGTGTTGTGAGAGTGTTAGCTAACACATTGTGAAAGTCTAATACAGACAAGGCAGTGTGGACTCTTAAACACATTCCAAGTGAATTAGGTTGAAGCCAAAGGAGGGGTCTAGATTTCAATTTGATCAGGCTAGGATGTGTAAAAATTCTGTGCTGCCTTGCCTACACCAGAGGTTCTGTGTGTATTAACTAACAACTTCTACCAACATACCATAACATACATCGATGCCAACTCTGCCCACATATCTACATCAGCGACACCATCACAGGACCTAACCAGATCAGCCACACCATCATCGGTTCATTCACCTGCACGTCCACCAATGTAACATACGCCATCATATGCCAGCAATGCCCCTCTGCTATGTACATCGGACAAACTGGACAGTCTCTACGGAAAAGGATAAATGGACACAAATCAGATATTAGGAATGGCAATATACAAAAACCTGTAGGAGAACACTTCAACTTCCCTGGCCACACTATAACAGATCTTAAGGTGGCCATCCTGCAGCAAAAAAACTTCAGGACCAGACTTCAAAGAGAAACTGCTGAGCTTCAGTTCATCTGCAAATTTGACACCATCAGCTCAGGATTAAACAAAGACTGTGAATGGCTTACCAACTACAAAACCAGTTTCTCCTCCCTTGGTTTTCACACCTCAACTGCTAGAACAGGACCTCATCCTCCCTGATTGAACTAACCTCATTATCTCTAGCTTGCTTGCATATATATACCTGCCCCTGGAAATTTCCACAACATGCATCTGACAAAGTGGGTATTCACCCACGAAAGCTCATGCTCCAAAACGTCTGTTAGTCTATAAGGTGCCACAGGATTCTTTGCTGCTTTTACCAACATGCCTTTCACCATAGTCAGGACAAACCTTTAGTGAAGAGGACTAGGATGGTACAGTATAATTCTTAAGGTATGCTTTGATATATTTTATAGTGCCCAGAGGCCACAGTAAAGATCGAAGTCCCATTGTGCTTGGCACTGTACGAAGACTAGTTAAATGTCTTAAGTCAATATTCCAATAGCACATTTAGCAATAGCCATTAACAACCATTGAATTTTCCTCTGTAACATATACATCAAGAGCTATTGTCTTAACTAGGCTTGGTGCATTTTACACAATGAAAAAGGTAAGGCTTCATTAAACCAAAATGTACTTGTCTCACTAATTGTGAATACAAGCGAAGGATAGAGATGCTGAGAAAATAATGAAGTGTTATGAAGAGAAGTTGCTTTAAACATGGTAACGAGGATAGAGAGCCTGCAAGCAGATGGTCTTCTGGTTTCTCATTTCAGAGCTACTGTAAACAGGTGTTGAAAAAGCCTTCCATCCTGCTGATGCCTGAATGTGGAGAAAGCAGCCCTTTGGGAAAACCACAGCAAAGAGAAATTACTGCATATTCTGCCATTTATCAGTGGGAAAAGTTCATAAATGCAGCTCCTCTCATGGAACTGATTAATATTTCAAACAAATGCGTACCACACAAAGGAAACATTGCTGTTTGCAGCCAGGCTGTAAATTACTGCAGATAACTCAAGAGACGGGTTTGGGAAATGAGCAACACTTTGCACAAAGATCTGGATGTCTGCATCAAATTGGTTTATATTTACATTCTAGCATATCTGTAGCATCAAACCGAGCCAGCCATTTCAATTTAAGTACTGTAGTTCTGAACTTGTTGGATTGCAGCCTTTTATGTTTCATCTGAGACCTCCCTAACACTCCCTCCAATGCACACACACGTTGCATATGCTCTTTAGAAAATATGGATCTGCCGCACAATAAATATGAAAATTCAGCAGGAAAAATTAGAGGATTTTGGTTGATTCCCTCCTGTCTCTTTTCTTTATTTTATTTTCAGTAGGGGAGAGGGTATCACGTGGGAAAGACAGGGCAGAAGGGAGTGGAGAAAAGAGAGGAAAGTATGGTGTACTTTACGCCCGCCTCAAGTCTATATCTATCCCCGCCCCAAGTCTAAAAGCCAGATGAAGTTCCAAGGATTGCTCCTCCACATTCATTCTGGCAGACTCCATTTTATTTTGATGACTCGCCTCCCACACTCTACTATGCACACAGAGAACAAGCTCACTGGAGAGAAGCCCAGTTCTTTTACTGTATTAATTGTAGGAGTACTCAGCTCAGAATGGCTATGCTCAGGCTTCTGGAAACATCTATTCACACTGGACATACTCAGAGGAGTAACATTAGCATAAATCACTCCCATAGCAACACTTCATCTCTTTATTTGTATAATAAATCCCAAATCCAGGATATTTACTCTTACAAGTAGGCTTAGAAGGATTAGATTTTTATCAGTAAATGTTGATTTCACTGCACACAGACATACGGAAATATATTTCCAGGGTTAATAATTGAAATTTGCAGGTAGGCAAATAAAGAAAAAATGCTACTTGGGAACATATTTGAGTTTGATTTAAGGCTGTTTTTTGGTGTATAGGTCAATATGTGATGCTGACTTTTGCTTTAATGGTTATAAGTTTTAACTTTTTGAATCTCAACCTCTGCTGTCATTAAATAATCATCTGATTCCTCATAATTTGCCACCATTCTGAACATTTAAATAGAAAAAATAAAAATTGATATTATTCATCAAAACTGTATAAAAAATCAAATTCTGCCATGCCTACTTAGAAAGCATCAAATATCTGAGTGAGAGAGACATTGTAAACCTACCCGGTTTGACCCAATGTCTAGGTGATTTATATATCCATTTTACTTGTGTGTACATTTTAATTAATTACAAAGTACACAACATCATCACACTATGCTTATCCCTATCTCTGGATATCCAGGGCATCTGTCTTCCATTTACTCAATTTTCAAAAGTGGTCACTGAGTTTGGTAGACTCTGGTTTTGAGTGCCCAATCTGAGAAACTCTTAGTCTGATTTTCAGAGTTGCTGACTGCCACTTGAGTTATGGGCACTCAGATACCCCCAAATTGATTTGTGTTGGGTACTGTCACAGGGCGGGGTTCCCTCGCCCTGGATTCTTACTGCAAACAGGCTTCAAACACATCACTGGCAAGTTCAGCATAAAGTGCTTTATAAATATTTGTTCCCCACATTGTAAGACTTTTCCCCAAGTCATTGCCTACTACCAAAGAGGGGGAGAGAGCTCAGCTCTCTGAGCTCTTGGGCTGCCAGCCAGCCAGCCTTAGGCTACTCACAGTCCACCACAGGAACCCCAAATACTGAAGCACCAAAAGTTAGTAGTCACTTTTGGAAATGAATAGCATACTCCTTAGAGCAGAAATTGCCTTTATTTTTGTGTATGGAATAGCATAAGCCATACTACACAAATAATGATGACACACTGGGCCTGGTTTTCCTTGGTCTAAATCAAAGCAGTTTCTCTTAAGTCAAAAGAATTACAATATACTAGATAATTAACTTTTTGCTCATGATTTGTGTCAAGCTACATTAAGATAGTAGCTGGAATGTAATTAAACACACAACAGCAAATAAAATGTATTTTTATTAAATCAAAACAAGCCCACAATATACTACATGATCTACTGTTCCATATTCATAAAGCTTGACCTCACAAGTTAGATGTTTTCCCCCGATTCTTTCTTTATATAGAAAAGCGATAGAGACACATGGATTAAGCATGTTTATTTTTTATTTAAATGTTTTGACAGATTATAATAAATTTAGGCCTTAACTTATTTTGTATTCAATTCAGATGTAATTTTAAACAGGTTTATTTTTTAAAAGAAAACCATATTATAACTTAAATTAAAAAAATCTGATTTAAATAAAATCCTTATTTTTTTTTGACTTGAAAAAACAGAATTGGTTTTTTTTTTAAATTTTATTTATTTATTTTTTATTCACAGATACACAAACATGATTTTGCACTCAGCACCCTGCAAGACATTGGTAATTATTTTTGAGCATTGGCCTGCTAAAACCAGGGTTGTGAGTTCAATCCTTGAGGAAGGCAGTTAGGGATTTGGTCCTACTTTGAGCAGGGGGTTGGACTAGATGACCTCCTGAGGTCCCTTCCAACCCTAATGATCTATGATTCTATGATCTATAATACTTAATCCTGCCTCACTGCAGGGTACTGGACTAAATGACCTATCGAGGTCCCTTCCAGTCCTACATTTCTATGATTCTATCTGATGTAAGTCAAAGAAGAATCAGGCCCAATAGGCAATGGAATGTATCTAGAAATAAGAATGTTCCCCATCCATACTGGAAGCTTCAGATAATGAGGGCTAAGGAAGGAGTGGCTACATTTCCAGAATAGGTGTGAACGGCTGCACCACCAAAATTATTCTTTTCACTGAACGTTAAATCAAGCTTGTAGTATCTTTTGTTTTTTGCCTTTAATATGGGTTTGATCTCTGGTTCAAGTCAGTTTAGGGAGGAGCAAAGAAACAATAAGAAGGCTGAAGAGACTGACTTTTAAGGAAACAGTTACATAGATTAAGTATAGGCTAAGCAAATGTAGAGGAGGAACATGATCACAATCTACAAATATTTGAAGAGTATAAATACCAAGGAGGAAGTAATTAGTAATTTAGGCAAATAAAAGGAAGTAATGGGATGGAATTGAGAAGAGTAATAGGCTGAGTGTCTGGAAGAGCAATCTGATGTTGCAGTCTATTAGCTGGTGGAATAGTCTCCCATGAAATGAGGCAGCAGCTTCATCACTTGGCTCATGTAAAGATAATTGGACAATGAGGACCTGATCCAATTCCCCCTGGAGACCATAGAAAGACTCCCTTTGACATACATGGGTATTAGGTGAGGTCCTAAACATATTGTAGAGAATCACGCCTGCACTGGCGGGGGATGAACTGAATGACCAGTTATCTCACATGAATTTGTCTTATGTAATTCTCTGGCTTGCCCATTTGTATTTTTTGCCCATCTCAACTATATATTTTGCTCATTTCCACTTCTGCAACTAAAGTTCCTCTTAAATCAGTATTTATCCCTACCAGCCTGACTTTCTTGTTTCTTATTTGGCTATGAAGTTACTTGATCCTTTTTCTAATATCTGGCTCCTCATGGTTTGTTCCAGTTTTCTCAGCCTAACAGTCAGAGGCATTCATGCAGCCTTCCAAAATTATAACCTTGATCTGCTTGCTAGTTTTCTTTGCTAAAGATGTGGGAACTCTGTTTGAATAAACCATCAAAGGGCATGTCTACATTTTGAGCTGAAAGTGTGATTACCTGCTTCAAGTTGACATACTCGCATTAGCTCTGATTAAGCTAGTGTGCAACAAACGAGAATGGAACTGTGACAGTACCACCAGCTGGAGGGGCTAGTTGCTCTGATCACATGCCTAGGGTGTCTAGCGAGTATGTTCTAATTTAGCTAGCCCTTCTCACCTCTTGTGCTTCTACAGCTAAACTCTATTTTTAGTGAGCAAGCTCAAGGAGAGAAGATAAAAATGGTCATGCTGCCTCAGACCAATGGTCCATCTAGCTCAATATCCTGTCTTCCAATAGTGACCAATGCCAGATACTTTAGAGGGAATGTACAAAATAGGGCAATTGTCAAGTGATCTATCCCCTGTCATCCAGCTCCAGCATCTAGCAGTCAGAGGCCTTGAACACCCAAAGCATGGAGTTGCATCTGTGATCATCTTGGCTAATAGCAATGAATGTATCTAATTCTTTTTTGAACACAAGTATATCTCCTCATGCTGGGAATCACACCCACAGCTTAAGGTGTAGACATACAAGAGACCCTACAGCATGCTTGAAAGTCAACAAACTCTGGCTTTGTCAGCTTAATGGGGAAAGTGAATTCTAGAATCAATGGGACCATGCTGAAAATGTCCTTTTCCCACCCACCTGGAGTTCAAATCCAGGAACTGTTAGAAAAGGAACATACTAAGCTTTATAAGACTTGAGGATCTCATAATAAATATTAAAACTAATGTCCTACAAATAAACACCCCAAGTCCCTCAATCATCCAACCATAAAAAGCCCAAGAATCATGTAGACAACAAATGGACATTTTGTGGGAACAATCAAGGAAGTGATTTCCAGACAGGGAATATATCGCTAGCATCGCTTCTCTTTCACCAGGGAACTATTAGTTGGAGTGTCTCCAGGACAGAGAGAGGCATTTTATTAGGTGGCCACTGCCAAAAGCATTTTGAGCTTCACACATCAAAGCCAATACTTTCTGAATGAAATTTAAGGAAACTGGTGATCAGTACAGATGTCAGAGCATCCATGTCATCTGCTCTGTATAGAAAGCACCACTTAACAAGAGGACAACCACACTATGCACCAACCTAAATCATTAGATTAAATATAGCCCCACGTACAGCATATTGCAGTAGTCCAGTGTAGAGGTGACAATATGTGTAATGGTACCCAGATCTGCTTCCAAGACCTTGTATACCCTTCTGGGCAAGCCTATAAAGGAAATAGTCTTAGCAATAGTTGCTAGCTGGACATTCAGGATCTCCTAAGGCTACGTAAAGCAGAAACATTACTAAATAGTAATAGGCTAGAACCAAAGTCAGGGATATGAACAGCCAAAAATTCAAACCCAGAGCCAGATTCCAATTTTGCAAATGGCCCTTATCTTTCAAACAGGCCAAACTAAATCCCTACATTTGAATGCCACTAAATTCAATGTATGTACATGAGGAGGTTAGATATGGCTATGAATTCTGTTTCTCGGTAACAATTATTGATAGCAAATATTGTTTTTAAAACACAATGCCTTCCTTTATTTTGCCATACAAATGAACAAGAATGACTTAGTCTTGTGTTAACCTTTCCAGGTATATTTGGTTGGATGAAACTGATATGAATAAGGTGGAATTAGCTTTACAAAGTTGAATCTTCGGGGCTGCTGCTGCTTGTGTGAATAATTCACTATGAAAGGTGCATACATGTTCTCTCTCCTTTTTGTATTTTCCATTTTTTGACCAGCTGTTTAAAAGTTGATAGCATAGTAAATATTACTGTTTTGAAATAAGATGCATATCTTAAGACTGGTATTTATATGATTATTGGACTTTACCCTGACTTGATATGAAATCTGTGGACAAATGATGCACTTCATGAAGAGGCCAAAGTTTAAGTGGGAACACCCTGTTTGTTGCAGCAAAATGCCACACACCAGAGGTGGGGAAACATCAGATCTTCCAGAGATTATTGAAAACTGAATACTGTTCATGATGAACTTGCACCTGAAAAATAATCCACTTTTGTATAAATGATATGGATTAATGACATGAAGCTACCGTGCCTTGCAATTGGGCATGCATCCTAAGGATGGTTGGAATGCATGCAGGAACATTTCCCCCCAGAAGAACATCAATTCTCCTGACTTGGTGTTATGCTGAGTTTGTCATTACATTGCAATACCTGTAACTGCCTTTTCTGTCCCAGGTTACTCTGGAGCAGGAAACTCACACCTGTTGCCCGGGTGCCTTACATCATTAAGGATAATAGTGTTCCTGGAGGGGGGGGTCCCAGCTGAGAGAGGGAATTAGGTGGGAATGCTCTAGTTACCCCTCTGCAGTAGACCTCTTACTTCTATGAATATTGATAGTTAACGGTGCCTCTACCAGGACAGGCACTGCATACACCAGTGGGCGTACCTCGGCTGCCTTCAGGAACAAAAATATAAATAATAGATTGTATCCAGGCAATAAACACTCAAAAGCAACACAATGTTTCTTAAAAGTAATCCTAACAACATACAGTAAAAATGCAACAGACTAATATAGGTTATTATACCCATAGCAGATCAGTAGGTGGCACTGCAATAGCTCAGGTAATGGCTGCAGCTTTCTACAGCAACATAAACAAATCTCTTGGCATCATACACAGATCCATCCCATCCTTGAATGCACACTCTTCCTTAAGATTATAGCCCTCTCTTGTGTTGGCACACTGAGTGAGCAGGAGTTCAGGCCAGCACTTTGTAAATTCGACAAAGGCAGTCCAAGTGAAACAAGAAGGAGTGAGGCAATTTTGTATTGTGACTAGCTTAGGTTGCGCAGTACAAGTTGGCAGTAACAGTTGTTATATTAGAGAGCAATAACCCAGGGGTAAGTCACTCTTTCCTCAACTGTCTGTAGGCCAAATTCACATCCGCACAACCCAAAGTCTCCGGCTTCTGCTCTCAAATGTGGAGAATACATCCATGAGCTAGGGCTTAGCACTAACAAGTTGTCAACAGTAGTGTAGTTTTAACCATAGTCATATGTCTTCAGCCCCAAAAACTCAACCCCAGGACTCCATCACAGCTTCTCCATGGCCCAGACCCTAAAGGGAGCAGCAGCTCTCTTCCAGCTCTCTGCCCACAAAATGGAGCCCACCAATGCCCTGCCTCTGAGCCAGGAAGATCAGTCCCCCATTGTACCTTGGAGTTTGTAGTCCTTCAAAGCCAGTATACGGTACGTAGAGGGCTCTCTGCTCAGAATACCTCTGAAAGGATTCAGAGGCTCCTCAGACAGGGGGACAACGTACAAATATCGTCACATCATTTTCAGCTTCAAACTTTGTGCCTGTAAACCAAATCCAAACATTTAGAGATTTGCCCATCCCTGGTGGTAATAAATCTCAGTCTTGTCTTTAGCATGCCAGGCCAGGACTGAGTGCCTCCTTAACAGAGACAACAGCTAATTGCACTGGATGTGTGTTGCAATTTAGCGATGTGAACATGGCCATCAAACTCATTTAACATGCAGCTAAAAGTAAGATTTGAAATCAGCTTCTGGAGGGGAAGGGCTAGTATATTACCACGCTCTACTGCCAATGTATCATACTTTTTTTTATAAAGGGGCATATTCTACGCTCAGTTATGCCCCCCAAAGAATTGCATGTGTATACATTAGAACAGAATATGGCCGAAGATCTGCCTCTGCAGTTTCAAAGATAATAGAAGCCTCACAGTCCTGCCCTGAAAAAGAGAATTGTTCTTATTTGGGGATCAGTTATGATCCCAACTCTGTGCCCACAAAGATGGGAAAGGGATGTGAGGAGCCCTTTTATTCCCCCACTGCTACGCAGCTACCCCCTCTCATGTAGGTGAGTGGGAAGTCAGTTGGCATGAGCATGAAATGGCAACATCTGGCCCCATAGCATGCCAGCCATTGTACTGGAGGTGGCACAAAAAAGTAAACTGTGTAGGGAAAAGGGCTAGCAGTGTACTTGTCCCATGGAACAAAGGGGAAGCAGGGCCTGAACTGGGGACTCTGAGACAATATTACATGGGTGCTCACAAAAGTTTGAGCAGAAATGGGTGAAAATTCTCCCTTGTCGAGTAAAGAAAGGATGGAAAAGAGAGAGAGAAATCCTTATGCGGTCTATCTTAAGGGTTTCCACAGCACCCTTCTGGAGGGGCTTGTTCGTGATTGCTTACATTGTGTTGTGTTGTGTTGAGACTACCAGTTAAAGTGGAACAGAAATCACTCAGTCTCTTTCTGCTGAGATTATATACTGAGCTCAGATGGTACCTCAATCTCTTCACAGACTAACTGAAGCAAATATAAGCCAACAGAGCACATCAATGTCTGCCTGTATCTGCAGAGAGCCTGAATGATGGCTCTGAGAGGTCTGAGTACACCATTCATCTCAATGGGTTGTTAGCTTAAATGCTCATTGTTGATCATCTAAATGTCTTGTTAACTGTTTCACCACACCACAATGTGGAATGACAAGGGCACACAGGAGGGTGATTCTGGCAGAGGACATGGTGCAGGGGGGAGCAGCATAGTGAAAGAGGGAAATGATAAGTGGGATTGCTCCAGGGAGGAGAGGACTTGGTAGCCCCACTGAAAGGTCAGCAGCAGACCCACTGATCAACCTGGCACTCCTGCACTGCATTCTAACTCCCTCTACCTTCCCTGCATAGGCCAGGGATCTGCAGAAAACCAGGGACAAGTGGATAGTGATGGGGAATAAAGGGTCAGGGCAATAGGGAAAACAATCTAAGCAACCATCCTTTCCCAAATTACAATCCCCCCTTCGCTCTTCAGTGTCCTGCTCCCCAGAGCCTCAGAAGGGCGGCTTTGGGGAGTCACAGGCCAATTCCCAGGGTTCATTGAGCCACTTTGATAAACCATGGGACATTCATGAGGCCTAGAGGCTTCCTTATGACTGCAACCTAGACCTCTGCTTGTCAGAGGAATTCCCCTGACAGTTCCCCCTCTCCTGTAGCTTTCAGGGCTGGGAGAGTGACATCCAGAGAGCGGAAAGCATTTCAGCAAAACAGTTACTCATGCAAAAAATGTAGCAGGAAACACTGCATTTGTATGGAATGCCCATGAACTCAAACCAATGAAAATTTCAGTTCCTCTATAAACATTTCAGCCAGCTCTATGCAATATAGGAGCTGACACCTCCTTTGCTCCAGGAAGCACTAACCAACAACAAAGGTTTCAGTCCAAACTATTACGTTAGTATAACAACAACACATGAGTGTTGTGCTAACTCCCAAAGTACTGCTCATTACCACACCTGGGAGGAGGGTTTGGGCTAAGGGGCACATATATCACGGAGTAAGGAGTCTTAGGGGTCTCCAGGAGTGACCGAGGGAGCAGATAGCTGGGAAGGGATTCACTAAGGGCTGGTCTACACTAGGGGGCGAAATCGATCTAAGATACGCAACTTCAGCTACGTGAATAGCATAGCTGAAGTTGAAGTATCTTAGATAGAGTTACCTACCGTCTTCAAGGCGCAGGATCGATGTCCGTGGCTCCCCCTGTCGACTCCGCTACCGCCATTCGCATTGGTGGAGTTCTGGAGTTGACAGGAGTTCATTCGGGGATCAATATATCGCATCTAGATGAGACGCGATATATCGATCCCTGAGAAATCAATTGCTATCAGCCGATATGGCCGGTAGTGAAAACGTACCCTAAGTGATAGCCACAAGTAGGGGATTCCAGAGTACTGCTATGAGGGTCCAAGCAGGATTACTGTAGTTCAGGCTCTAGAAGTTCACTTTTCCCCACGTTGGTAAATTTTCAGTAGAACCTGCACTTTTCCAGGTTTTTTTGAGGCCTGTCCTTTACCACTCTATAAAAGCAGTGGGGGGCAACTCAGTAGAAGGAACAGTGCTAGCTTTCCAACCTGGCAGCCTACCTTTCACCACACTGAAGCCAAGTACACTGCCAGCAAGTCCCATGTGTGTTCCACATGAGCAGGTGAAGAAAATAAAATATATTTATATGGGTTGCGATGACAGTCTGAGTCCATTTAAAGCATAACACACGGCAAGGAGTGTGGTTATCCTGGGATACCAACATTGCTCATGTGCACTAATGGGCAAAAATCCAAAGGCACGGTGCCTTCATCTTCTTGGAAAAATCTACGGGCCCTCTACTCTTTTGCATGTTTTCTTAGTTGACTTTTTTTCTCTTTTAAAATGCAGTGAGGGGGGAGGGAGTTTAAGGTTTACGTGAGCAACAAGGAACTATTTTATGAGAAGATTCAATCATCCACTGGTTTTACACCATTGTAACTTCAGTGGAGTTGCTTCTGATGTATACAGGCGTCAGCAAGGTCAGAATAAGGCTCCTGGCGTACTTTAAAAAGTATCAACTAAAACTTTTTAAACCTAATATTTAAATTAGATATGGCCCAATGAAGGAACTCCAGCATGTCAGCTTGCTACTACACTTTTACACGCTACAGCAGGGGAAAGATATTGCATGACCTTCTCTGAGACAACAGTTAATACTCAGCGAACTGGAAGAAGGTGTTTGAGCAGGACTTTGTGTTGATAACAGCCAACAACTCTGTCTTCTGGACGTTAGTCTCATTAGTCTCATTATTTACTGTCTCTTGAACCAAAGTCCTTTGCTTGGCCAAGTGGAAACTGAACCAAGGAACTCGAATAAATTGGTAACTTAAACAGTCATAAGCCAAGGAGCAGATGGTATTCACCCAGGAGTTCTGAAGGAACTGTGATATGAAATTGCAGAACTACTAAGTGTGGTATGTTCCCTATCATTTAAATCAGCTTCTGTGCCAGATGACTGGAGGATAGCTAATGTAACACCAATTTTTTAAAAGGCTCCAGAGGTGATCCTGGCAATTACAGGCCAATAAGCCTAACTTCAGTACCTACCAGGCAAATTGGTTGAAACTATAGTAAAGAACAAAATTATTGGACGCATAGATGATTATGGCTTTTCTCAAGGGAACTCACCATTCTATTAGAATTCTTTGCGGGGGTCAACAAACATGTTGACAAGGGGGATACAGTGGACATACTGTTCTTGGACTTTCCGAAAGCTTTTGACAAAGTCCCTCACCAAAGGCTTTTAAGCAAAGTAAGCAGTTGTGGGATAATAGGGAAGGTCCTGTCATGGATCAATAACTGGTTATCAGTTTTCAGAATGGAGAAGAGTAAATAGCAGGATCCCCCAGGAATCTGTACTGGGACCAGAGCTGTTCAACATATTCATAAATAATCGGGAAAAAGGGATAAACAGTGAGGTGGCAAAGTTTGCATACAAAAAAAATTACTCAGTAGTTAAATCAAAAGCAGACTGTGAAGAGTTACAAAAGTGTTTCACAAAACTGGATGACGGGGCAACGAAATGTCAGATGAAATTCAGTGTTGATAAATGAAAAGTAAGGCACACTGGGAAACATAATCCCACCTATACATACAAAATGATGGGATCTAAATTAGCTGTTACCACTCCAGAAAAATGTTGGAGTCATTCTTGAGAGTTCTCTGAAAACATCTGCTCACTGTCCCGCGGCCATCCAAAAAGCTAACAGAATGTTAGGAACCATTAGGAAAGGGACACATAATAAGACAGAATGTATCATAATACTACTATATAGATCCATGGTACTCCCACACCTTGAATACTAAGTGGAAATCTGGTTGTCCCATCTCAGTAAAGATATATTAGAACTGGAAAAGATATAGAGAAGGGCAACAAAATTATTCAGAGATGGAACAGCTTTCCTATGAGGAAAGATTAAAAAGATTGGGATTTTTCAGTTTGGAAAGAAACAACTAAGGGGAGATTACATGGAGAAAGTGAATAAGGAAATATTATTTACTCCTTCACATAACATGAACCAGGAGTCACTCAATAAAATTAATAGGCAGCAGGTTTAAAACAAATGAAAGGAAGTATTTCTTCACACAACACACAGTTAACCTGTGGAACTCATTGCCAAGGCATATTGTGAAGGCCAAAACTATAACAGGGTTCAAAAAAGAGCTATATAAATCCATGGAGGACAGGTCCATCAATGGCTATTAGCCAAGCTGGTTAGCGATGCAACTCCATTCTCTGGGTTTCCCTAGCCTTTGACTGCCAGAAGCTGGGACTAGAATAGTGGTTCTCAACCTTTCCAGTCTACTGTACCCCTTTCAGGAATCTGATTTGTCTTGTGTGCCCGCAAATTTCACCTCACTTAAAAACTACTTGCTTACAAAATCAGACATAAAAATACAAGAGTGTCACAGCCACACTATTACTGACAAATTGCTGACTTTCTCATTTTAACCATATATTTGTAAAATAAATCATTTGGAATATAAATATTGTTCTTACATTTCAATATATAGTATATAGAGCAATATAAACAAGTCAATGTTTGTATGAAATTTTAGTTTGTATTGACTTCACTAGTGCTTTTTATGTAGCCTGTTGTAAAACCAGGCAGATATCTAAATGAGTTGATGTACCCCCTGGGAGACCTCTGTGTACCCCCAGGGGTACATGTACCTCTGGTTGAGAACCACTGGACTAGACGATAAGGGAAGGATCAGTTGATAATTGCCCTGTTCTGGTTATTCCTTCTTAAGCACCTGGCATTGCCCCTGTCAGAAGACAAGATACTGGGCTAAATGGACCATTGGTCTGACTCAATATGACTGTTCTTATATTCTTATGAACCGATTCACAGGGTACATTGGCCATCAATTACCTGGTGACTCCCTCAGATTCTGTAGAATTTGAGTTTTTATTTTAAAAAATGTAAGTGCCAGTACTACAAACAGACATACCGCTGAAGGCACAACCACTCCCACATAGCACCGATGATGCCTATGGAACTCTGGATAGGTAGGTAGGTAGACTATGCCTTTATGCTGAAGACTTTGTTCATCACTTTGATGTGACATTAAGAGGAACAATTTCTTCACTGATTGTAGCTGAAAGGCCAAAATCCATTTGCTGTGGATGTAACATCTTAACTATAGTTTCTGCTAAGAACTTTTCATATAGGCCCGGAGTCCACAGTTTGGCCTGGGGCATGAGGGCTAGCTAACAGAGAACAATACATGGCTAAGAGAAAGCTGGGGTAAACAAATAACCTTGTGTGTTTCAAGTCAATGAGCGAAGTCAGCATAACTCTGAATGTAACTGGGCGTCCTTATCGTGACTTATACACACATGAAGCGCTGAGAAAGGCCTCACAGTTAACTCCTTAAAGCAAGGAGAAAATAGCGGTACAATGCCCCTCAGATTCCAAACAGAGTTCAGGGAGAGGCCAAATATAATTAACATGAGTTATGACACCCTCCCCTCAAATGTATGCCAATCTTATCCCACAGAAGTGCAAGGGTAAAACTATAAACAATTGTTATTGTTAATTATTAATTACTGCTTTTTCGCTTTATATCTCCAAGAATGTACCTGTTCTTCAACCGGGAGAGCTGCTACCTCATTCCCCTGGACCCCAAAATTAGGATTTAACCTATACTCATTAATAGACATAGTTTGAGGGTAATTACCTGTGTGTCAGCAGTATGTTAATTTGAGCCATGGGTAGAGCCATTATGTAATCTTTTAGACCATTGGGCTTATTGTGTTTATCTTGTCTTGCTGCTAGAACCTATCCAGGATCTTAAAAAATCCCATTCCCATTGCTTTTCTTTACCCAATAATCACCCTATATAATCTATTGTAATCAATTGTTCTGCAGTGTCTCTGAGCCTAATAAGCAAAGTGACACCCCGCCAGCACTGTGCGTAATAAAATCCTGTGCTTCACTCTACACCAGTGCTTCTCAAAGTCAGGCCAACACTTGTTCAAGGAAAGCCCCTGGCGGTCCGGGCCAGTTTCGGCCGTGGCAGGTAAACAAACTGGCCCAGACAGCCAGGGGCTTTCCCTGAACAAGCAGCCACCAGACTTTGAGAAGCACTGCTCTACACGGTATGAATTACTGTTCCTTCCGTGGCTGAAGGTATTTGCTATAGCTGGGACTGCTATTCCTTAAGAATGATCAATAACAGAAATAAAGGAAAATTACAAATGAAACTGTAGGTGGTAACGTGGGGTTTTGGAGTTGGAGGCAAGGTTCTTTGTCACCCATAGCACCATCTTTCATTCTTTTTCTTAAAAAGAAATTGTACTATGATTTTAAAAAAGAGCAAGTGCTCCAAAGACTCAAACACCTGTTTGATTCATTGTGTTTCTAATATGTTTACTCGTGTGTGTGTGTGTGTGTGTGTGTGTGTGTGTGTGTGTAAAAGCACTCATGCATGCACATATTTTTGGTACTGTCTTTATTGGGAAATGTAAATTAATTTCTATTACAGAAAGGGGGAAAGTTCTAGTTTTACGGTGAACAAGGGAAAATAATGCCAGTCTCTTACACTTTATTGACATCTTTGCTTATAGGAAGAAATATCCCCTTCTTTAAGCGGATCTATAAGGTGCACAAACTATGAGTCTAGAAATGTAACTGTTTTAGAAACATGAAACAGTCCTAAAGCTGAAGTATAGAATTCACATTGGAAGGTAGAGAGCTGGTGACTTAAAACCAAAACAAGTTGTAGTTAAATTTTTTTTGAACGTGCATTGGCTGTTCTATTGTGTTGATTGTTACTATCTTGAGCATTTTTTAAATATTTCCCATTAGCCTTTATTTGATATTTTATGCTTCCCCTCATAAAACCTTTAAACAGATTAATTGTGCCTGTGATGTTTGTTTGGAAGTACAGCTGGTCTTCTTTCCAATTTCTTTTATAATTGTGATGTCTCAGAGATATCCTTGTAAAACCAAAGGGTAGATCTACAAACAACTATTTAATTCTCAAAAAGGAAATCCAGATTAAAGTTATTCGGGGAAACATTTCAATAATGTTTGAGATTTATAAAACTTTAAATGAAGGACTTTAAAAACCAAACAAAACAGGTACTGCTTTATAGGTAAACAATGATCGTCCTGGAGTTCCTTTAAAGAAAAAATATCACAGCTCTATTAAAATAGGATGTCACCGAATGAAAAATAAAACCAATCTCAAAGTGTAAGAGTAATACAAACTAGTTTAGGAGCTGTCATGCTGCACCTCCTGCGAGTGCTATATTTCAGGATTATTTTTCTTATTAGTTGGAAAGGATGGGTGAGGTTTCAGACCAAAGCAACTGCTAACTATAAAACCAGATCAAAAAAGGTTTCAGTTTGAAAGAGCACCTTTAAAGTCTGTTTGTGAGATACACTGTTCAGCTGTTAAATGTCTTGTAAGTTTTCCAAGAACTTTAGTGAGCTTTCTTCATAAAATCTATATTATTTTCATTGAAGATTAATGATAGGCTTATTAAAAAAATCAAAAAGTTGGATACGTTTTCTGTTATTATAAATAAGGGTCATCACACTACATTACTTTGGAATGTTTTTATAAGTTTGGTTGGTAAAACTACAGTTTTTTTGTTTTTTTTTTAAATATATGGGCCTATTTTTTTCCAGTCTGTTTTTCATTTTTAAAGGAGACCATCTAGTTTTTCCTTTTCTCTGCAAGTATATCTAGCACTAGCAAATATTATTAACCTTGCAATCTCATAGAATCAATTTTCACTCTGATTTAAATGCTGAGCAACCATGCTAAATTCAATATGTTTGCACAGGTGTACATCAGTGCCCATTGACTAAAATAAGGCTGCACAAGGTGAATGAGAGCAGAATTTGGCCATGTGCATTAGTAATTGGAATGACGGAAATTAGACCCCGTCCTCCATTCTGATGTCTGCAGATGGGCTGCTGGACTGCGCTGTTGCCTCTCCCTGACCAGATAGATCACAAAGCAGGATTAGAGCTACAGAGTGCAACAAAGATGCCAGTGTGTATTCACATTCCAACACCAAAAATGATAAGGTTGCCAGGTGATAGCATATGCTCATTGCAATAACATAATGATGTGCATGGCTGCTGAGCTCAGTCACACTGAAAGTGGCAGGGTTACAAAAAATTATACCCTGTCACATGGTAGTGGTTAATACCACTGACTCTAGTGATTACTGTTATATCTTTCTTTCTGCTTTTGAAAATCAAATGCAAATAAAAGATAACATCAAACCACAACAATCACAACCATATAATACAGCCAAGCAATAAAACACACAAATAGAAATGTCTAGGATGGAGGTCAGGTTAATGACCTAGACCTCTAGACCTCTCTTTGTTCTACACACACACACACACACACACACACACACACACAGTAACAGATGAGAGGATTATTCTGTTTGTTATTGGACATCAGTCCATTGCTGCTGTCCCTATCTGTTAGTCAAGACGAGTTTTGTATAAAAGGATAAGAACAAGCTTTTCAATAGTGACTAACAATTTGGGATGTATCAGTTGTGAGTATCCAGTGTGATAAATTCAGGATAGATAGCTGCAAGGGGGATGTAGAAAACAGTCTGAGAAGGTTAAAAGGCTCTCCTCCCTATCAACTAAGGAGAGGTTACCAGAGATCAGTTAGTGGGTGTCTCATTTTCAGAAGCAAAGAAAATCAGGCCCTGTTATGGGGTCTTTGGATTGACACCCACAAACTAAGGAACTCAAATTCATTGGTCACTTTTTAAAACCTTTAATGTATCTAGACACATTTTTTTTTAAAAAGTTACTTAACTGATTACAATGGCATATATAATTTTAAAATCCATAATAAAAACATATGGTACAGCTGCACAGTTGCCATTCATAGTTAGATAGCTCTATGTTCTCGAAGAAAAGTATTTTAAAACAAGGGCTTGCCACTTTTACAATCAGGAAAGTCAGGTACTACAGTATGAGTCATGTCAGACCTAATATCAGAGGGGTAGCTGTGTTAGTCTGGATCTGTAAAAGCAGCAAAGAATACTGTGGCACCTTATAAACTAACAGACTTTTTGGAGCATGAGCTTTTGTGGGTGAATACCCACTTCGTCGGATGCATTTAGTGGAAATTTCCAGGGGCAGGTATATATATGCAAGCAAGAAGCAAGCTAGAGATAATGACGTTAGTTCAATCAGGGAGGACGAGGCCCTGTTCTAGCAGTTGAGGTGTGAAAACCAAGGGAGGAGAAACTGGTTTTGTAGTTGCCAAGCCATTCACAGTCAGGATTGAACAAAGACTGTGCCTTACTTTGCATTTATCAACACTGAATTTCATCAGCCATTTTGTTGCCCAATCACCCAGTTCTGTAAGATCCCTGTGTAAGTCTCCACAGTCTGCTTTGGACTCAACTATCTCGAGTAATTTTGTATCATCTGCAAACTTTGCCACTTCACTGTTTACCCCTTCTTCCAGATCACAGAATCATAGAAGTGTAAGAGTAGTAGGGACTTCAATAGGTCATCTAGTCTAGTCTCCTGCACTCAAGGCAGACTAAATAATAACTAGATCATTCCTGACAGATGTGCGTCTAACCTGTTCTTTAAAACATCCAGCAACGGAGATTCCACAACCTCTCTAGGCAATTTCTTCCAGTGCTTAACCACCCTGACAGGAAGTTTTTCCTAATTTCCAACCTAAACCACCCTTGTGGCAATTTGAGCCTATTGCTTCTTGTCCTATCCTCAGAGGCTAAGGAGAACAATTTTTCACCCTCCTCCTTTTCACAATCTTTTCTGTGCTTGAAAACTGCTATCATGTCCCCTCTGAGTATTCTCTTCTCCAGATTAACAAACCCAATTTGTTCAGTCTTCCTCATTGATCATGTTTTCTAGACCTCTAATCATTTTTGTTGCTCTCCTCTGGACTTTCTCCAGTGTGTCCACATCTCTCCTGAAATGTGGTGCCAAGAACCGGACACAGTACTTCAATTGAGGCTAGATGACCTATGACCACAGCACAGAATAGAGTGGAAGAATTACTTCTCGTGTCTTGCTTACAACACTCCTGCTAATACATCCCAAAATGATGTTCTCTCTTTTTCTTTTCTTTTTTTTTTGCAACAGCATTACACTGTTGACTCATATTTATCTTGTGATCCACTATAACCCCCAGATTCCTTTCCACAGTACTGCTTCCTAGGTAGTTATTTTCCATTTTGTATGTGTGCAACTGATTATTCTTTCCTAAATTGAGTACTCTGCATTTGTCTTTACTGAATTTCATCCTACTTACTGTAGACCATTTCTCCAGTTTCTCCAGAGCATTATGAATTTCAACTCTATCATCCAAAGCACTTGCAGTCCCTCCCAGCTTGGTATCATCTGCAAACCTGAATATCTTGAAGAGTACTGGCCCCAATACAGATTCTTTGAGACCCCACTATTTACCTCTCTCCACTGTGAAAACTGACAATTTATTCCTAACCTTTGTTTCCTAGGTTTTAAACAGTTACTGATCTATGAGATGACTTTCCTTTTTATTCCATGACTGCTTACTTTGCTTAAGAGCCTTTGGTGAGGGACCTGGTCAAAGGCTTTATAAAAGTCCCAGTGCACTATATCAACTCAATCTCTCTTGTCCATATGTTTGCTGACACCTTAAAAGAATTCTAATCGATTGGTGCGGCATGATTTCCCTTTACAAAAGCTGTGTTGACTCTTCCCTAACATATCATGTTCATCTATGTGTCTGATAATTCTGTCTTTTACTATAGTTTCAAACAACTTGCCTGGTACTGAAATTAGTCTTAACAGTCTGTAATTGACAGGATCGCATGTGGAGCCTTTTTAAAAAAATCATTGCCATGATAGCTATCCTCCAGTCATCTGGTACAGAGGCTGATTTAAATGATAGGTGACATACCACAGTTAGTCGTGCTGCAATTTCATATTTGAGTTCTTCCAAAACTCTGGGTGAATACTATCTGATCCTAGTGATTTATTACTCTTTAGTTTATCAATAAGTTCCCAAACCTCCTCTACTGACACCTCAGTCTGTGACAGTTCCACAGATTTATAACCTGGAAAGAATGTCTCAGGTGTGGGAATCTCCCTCACATCCAATGCAAAGAATTCATTTAGCTTCTCTGCAATGGCCTTGTGTTTTTTGACTGCTCCTTTAGCAGCTTAGTCATCCAGTGGCCGCGCTGACTGTGTGGCCTGGTCCACACTACACTGTTAAACCGATTTTAACAGCGTTAAATTGATTTAACGCTGCACCCATCCACACTATACTGCTCTTTATATCGATTTAAAGGGCTCTTTAAATCGATTTCTGTACTCCTACAAAACGAGAGGAGTAACGCTAAAATTGATATTATTATATCGATTTAGGGTTAGTGTGGATGCAAATCGACGTTATTGGCCTCATTATTTTGCAGTAGCTACCCACAGTGCACCGCTCCAGAAATCGACACTAGCCTCGGACCACAGACGCACACCACCAAATTAATGTGCCTAGTGTGGACACGCACAATCGACTTTATAATATCTGTTTTATAAAATTGGTTTAAGCTAATTCGAATTTATCCTGTAGTGTAGACGTACCTTGTGACAGGCTTCCTGCTTCTGATATACTTAAAAAAAATCTGTTAGTTTTTGTGTGTTTTGCTAGTTGCACTTTAATTTTCTTGTTGTTGTTGTTTTGTTTTGGGGCTTGCCTAATTATACTTTTACACTTGATTTACCAGAGTTTATGCTCTTATTTATCTCAGTAGGATTTGATTTCCAATTTTTAAAGGATGTCTTTTTATCTCTAACTGCCTCTTTTATTCTGTTTAGCCATGGTGGCATTTTTTGGTGCTCTTACTGTGTTTGTTTTGCTTTGTTTTATTTGGGATATACATTCAGTTGATTTTCTAGTATGGTGCATCTTGCATGCATTCACTCCTGTGACGACTTCTTAATTTCCATTTAACAAGCTTCCTCATTTTTGTGTAGTTCCCCTTTTTGAAGATAAATGCCACTGTGGTGGGTTTTTTTTTGCTATTTTCCCCACTACAAGGTTGTTGAATTTAATTACATTATGGTTGCTATTACCAAGGTTCAGCTATATTTACCTCCTTGAGCGTGTGTGCCACTTAGGACTAAATCCAGAATTGCCTCTTTCCTTGGGTTCTAGGATTAGCTGCTCCAAGAAGCAGTCATTAATGGTATCTAGAAACATTATCTCTGCATCCCAGCCTGAGGTGACATGTACCTAGTGAATGTGGGCATAGCTGAAATCTCCCATTATTATTGAGTTTTCTGCTTGTGTAGCTCTGTAATCTACCTGATCATTTCACAGTCACCATCATCATCCTGGTCAGGTGGTCGGTATGATATTTCTACTGCTTTACTCTTACTAGTCAATCACGGAATTTCTATCCATAAAGAGTCTGTGGTAAAGTTTGATTCATTTAAGATTTTTACTATATTTGACTATGATTTCTCTCACATATACTGACACACCCAACATTGTCATTCTTATATATTTTATACCCTCTTATTACCATGTCCCATTGATTATCATCATTACACCAAACTTGTCATGCCTATGATATCAGTATCCTCATTTAATATCAAGCATTCAAGTTCACCCGTCTCAGTATTTAGACTTACAGCATTTGTATACAGCACTTACAAAGTTTGTCAATATTTAGTTGTCTGCCTTCATCTATCTTTTGTGTTCGATTGTTTCTCTTTACTTCCTATCTGTACTTTACCAACTTCTATTCTCTCCTCTTTACTAGCATATAGAGTATCTCCGATAATAAATCCTTCCATAAGGGTTGTATCTGTCTAAATCAGGTGCTCTGCCTCACCTATTGGCTTTCCCCCAGCCCTTAGTTTAAAAACTCCTCTACCACCTTTTTAATTTTACATGCCAGCAATCTGGTTCCATTTTGCTTTAGATGAAGCCCATCCTCCCTGTATAGGCCCCTCCTTTTCCAAAAGGTTCTTCAGTTCCTAATAAACCTAAATCTCTTCTCCAAACATCATTGTCTCATCATAATAGACCACCTACCTGGGGTGCCAGAACGGGGGGAGGGGGGGGCCAGGGAGCCATGGCCCCATCACTTTTTACCTGCCTTAAGGGAGAGAGAAGGAGGGGAGGAGGCGGACAGGAGCAAGTGGGGGTGGAACCTCAGGGGAAGAGGCAGGGAGGCCTCAAGGGAAGGGGTGGACCCGGGCAGGGTCATGGTTCAGGCACTTGGCCCCCACACACACTTCTATGGAGCTTCCAGTGCTCCTGCCACCTACCCACAAGACAGGTTATCATACATGCTACAATCAGTGCAATAAAACTGGAAAGCTCCCACTCTGCTGCCGGACTTCTGCCTGCATTATGTTTACTCTTGTAGGGTTGGCTTGTTTGTTTCTTGAGGATGGGCAGTTTATTATCTTTAGTTTAGAGAATGTTTATTAAGTGTACCTGGCTCTGATGCTCCTTCTCTAAACTCCCGCTCAAAAACTCCCCTGTTCACAAGCTCCTCTGTTCTCGCTGAGTTAAGTCCTGCTGCCTTCACAAGGGATTCTTAAACAGTTGGTGATCAAAGAATGGCAGGCTAGTGCCTTGTTAGGAAACTCTCAGCCCTGCCTAGCAGGCTGCTAGGCTCAGCACACAATCCCCATGAACACACCACACTACAAACGTCAATCAAGTAGACACTCAGCAAACAAGCAAGCACACAACAACCAACAAACTAACAGACAACAAACTCACCCCAACAGTCATCTGGTTCCATTTTGCTTTAGGTGAAGTCCATCCACCCTGTATAGGCTTCCCCTTCACCTGGAGAACATAAAAATGACCTTACTGGGTCAGACCAATGGTTCATCTAACCCAATATCCTGTCTTTGAACAGTGGCCGGTGCCAGATGCTTCAGGTGGAATGAACAGAACAGGGCAATTATTGACTGATCCATCCCCTGTCATGCAATCCCAGGATCTGGCATTCAGAGGCTTAGGGACATCCAGGGCATGGGGACAGGGTCCCAGACCATCTTGGCTAATAGCCATTGATGGACCTATCCTCCATGAATTTATCTAATTCTTTTTTGAACCCAGTTATACTTTTGGCCTTCACAACATCCCTGGCAATGAGTTAAATAGGTTGATTGTGCATTGTGTGAAGAAATACTTCCTTACAGGTTTTTTAAAACTGTTGCCTATTAATTTAATCAGGTGACCCCTAGTTCTTGTGTTTTATGAAGAAGTAAATAACACATCCTTATTCACTTTATCCACACCATTCAAGATTTCATAGACTTCTATCATATCCCCCCTTAATCGTCTCTTTTCCAACCTGAATAATCCCAGTCTTTTTAATCTATCCTCATATGGAAGCTGTTCTGTACCCCGATCATTTTTGTTATGCTTCTCTGTACCTTTTCCAATTCTAATTTGTCTTTTTTGAGATGGGGTAACCAGAACTGCATGCAGTAATCAAAGTGTGGGCTTGCCAAGGATTTATATTGTTGTATTATGATATTTCCTGTCTTATTATCTATTGCTTTCCTAATAGTTCCTGAGACAGGATGTACCAACCCCGCACTGGCCCAGAAGGGGTTAACTAATCACTTTGGGCCCAAAAGGCTATGCCCCCTTGCCTTTGCAGGGCATATTCGAGGCAGGGCCAGCCTTACACGAAATGGTACCCCAGGTGAGGAGTGTCTTTGGTGCCCCTACCCCATTCCATTTGTTAAACTTTTGAATACCTTATTTTTTATTGCATTTGTAGCCCATTTCACGACTGTGATACATCATTTGCATGCATGATTTATCCCTGTCATATAAGATGATAAATTTGCATGCGAAGATCTGTACATCTGTATTTATTCATGCCATATATAAATAAAAAATAAAATAACAAAATCATTTCCTCTAAGCTTATAGAAACTTTTTAATTTTAAGAATAACCGAAATGTACTAACATCAAGAAATTGAACTGTGCACCCACATTGGGTGGACCAGTATTAAATGTTACAGCAGGTGACAGCCTTAGAATGTTAACCGTAATCATTTAGTTCAGAAGGTCACTTTTCTCACCTTTGCCTTCACGAAGTGAAAGATAGCATCAGAATGATTCAAAGACTGGCCATTGGCATTTTCAAGTGATAAAATAGTAATGTCAAGTGATGTCAGTCTCTCATCGGCCATCGTCAACTGAAGATATGTTTTAATGAGCCTGAACTTCAAAAACCTGCACTCACCACTCGTGACTGTGACTGGCAGTGTGAACAGAATCCTCAAAGCTCCACATGTTAGGAAAAATGCCCTTTGGCTCTGCATCCTGAATGAATTGGAGAGTTTGGAGTGGAGAGTGCTTTCCGTGTTGCAAAATGTGATGGATGTTGTCTAATTTGACATAGAGGTCTTTATCATTGACATCTAAAAATATCCCATGAGTCAATGTCCAGTGAACATCCATACAATTGTTCAAGAGTGTTTTCCCATCTGCCAGCAGCTTACTAAGGTCATACAAAAAAACCCAGGACTTTTCATGGTACTTCATTTTTCCAAACCTTTGTTTGATGGACTCTCAGGCAGTATCAATGAGTGAGCAAAAAAAAACTCTTTTGAATTTTAATTCCAAGTTTCCCATAACCTCATCTCTGCCTTCATAATCAAACTGTCTCTTCTTCTGATGAACATAAGTTTCCTTGAAGACTGGATCAACTAAATTTACCACCGTTTCTTTCGAAGCAGTGATGGCTTTTTCAAATCCATTGTCTCTGTAAGCCACAATGAAATCAAGGCAGCTTCTGATCAAAACAGTAGTGGTCATAATGTCCATCGACTGAGTTTGTAATGCCTTGCTTACAACATTTAATTGGTACAGGATATTGTGCCAAGTCACAATTGAGAAGAGTAATTTGAAGTCAGTGATCTGGTTTGCCAGGCTTTGTGCCTTGTGTCAGATTCTGGCCTTGGCTTTACTCAACTGCGCCAGTTCCATCGAGACATCATAAACCTCAGTCACTTGGTACCTCACTGGCCTTACACTGTCAATGCAGCTATTCTAGTGAGTGTCACTTAGTAGCTTCATGGTCAGATTTGTAGCATTGTCCTTGAGGATCTTCCACTTGGCAGTTGGAAAACAGGATGTGTATCCTTTACAATACTCCAAAGAGAGAGACTGAATTTAAAGACGATGATGCTGCATCTGACATCACCAGGTTGAGGGAATGGCAACCTCAAGCACAAAGAAAGCTTTTGGATTCAGCACAAGGATTCTTGCATGGACATCACTGTTTCTTCTCTTCATTTTCCTGCCATTGTCATAGCCTCAGCTGCAGCAGTCCTGAAGCTTGATTTAATTCTCATTCAAAACATTCATAAACCATTCTGTTTGGCCTTTTCAAGTAGAGTCGTCCACAGACTGGAAACGGATGCAATGTTCCTTTCCTAGGATACAGCCTTCCTCGTCATCAACAAATCTTACTGTAAATTACATCTTTTCACTGTGACTAATGTCAGTAGTGTGGTCCATTATTATGGCATAATACTTCGCTTTGCCAAGCTGGATCAATGTGTTACCAATAAGGCTGCGAGTCTGTCATTGAGGTCATGGAAGTCATGGATTCCGTGACCTCTGTGACTTCTGCAGTGGCCGGTGCTGGCTCAGGGACTGACTGAGCGGGGCAGCCAGCAGCAACAGCTTGGATGTGTGGGAGGGGGCTCAGGGCTAGGGGCAGGGAATTGGAAGATGTGGGGGACAATTACCTCAGGGTGGGGAGGCTCCCCTGTTCCCACTGGCATGGCCCTGCAGCTCCTAGATGGAGAGGCCAGGGGGGCTTCACATGCTGCCCACACCCACAGGCCCCCCTCACCTCAACTTCCATTGGCTGCAGTTCCCAGCCAATGGGAGCTGCGCAGCTGGCACTTGTGGCAGGAGCAGTGCCCAGAGCAGCCTGGCCCCTCCACTGCCTAGGAGCTGCAGAGACATGTGGAGCCAGATAGGGAACCCCTGTGAGCCCTGCCAACCTGCCCCCCTGCACCAACAGGGATCCCAGGCCACATGCCATGGCCCACCCCTCCCCCGAGCACCAGCAGGGGTCCTAGGACACCTCCTCCAGCATCTGTGGCCCCCCTCAGAGCACCCGTGCCCCCCCTGCCCAGGTTTTAGTTTGCGGTATAAAGTCAAAGTCATAGACAGGTCATTGGCCATGAATTTTTGTTTACTGCCTGTGACCTGTCCATTACTTTTACTAAATGCCCACGACTAAAATGTAGCCTTAGTTATCAAGCACCTTCCTTGACATAAGGTCAATCAATTCATTATGAATTGTTTTGCTGCAGTAATGGTCTATAGCTTCTTTAAGAACTGCTTGACATTGGTGCTCATGCATGACATAGTCATATTTCCCAAGACGCTTGACCAAACCAAGGAAATTACTGTGATGTTCAGTGAACAACTTACCCGATGAGCCCTGGGATACCAAATTATTCTTTGCAAAGAAGTGAGTAATTGAGATCAGATACTCGAGCACATTCCTCCAATGCTGGGTTTCTACATTCATAATTCACTGGTTTTCTTCATCTGCATTTACTGGGCTTGAGCCTGGACTCAACCACCATTCTTTTGGAGTAGGCCATAAAATGTCTGGGTTACTTTTCATATTGTTTCAAACTATCAGCTAAGTTATGCCAGTAATTGTAGCTGGAAAGCACAAGCAATGATTTGGCATTCTTGTCCAATATTTTGCAACAAAACGAGAACACTTTGTCAGTTGATTTTGAGTAAACTAGCCAACACTGATTCAGTTTCTCACCATTCTCAAGCACTCTTTCATAGTGTGACTTTGAGAAGTGTCTGCTGCTCATTTACTGGAAATGTCATCTCCTTGATTTTGCCTGTCCATTCAAAACTGTATGATCAATATCGGCAGAGTTTAGGATCTCCAGCCATAAAGTAGGATCTGATGTATCGATTTGTGCTGTGCAATTTTTCTCACTGCTGTTTCTGTCATCATGAGAGGTTGATTCTTCTTTATCATTTCTCTCCTTTTCACGTGAACCAGATTTTTCTTTGTCATTATTCACCTTTTCATGTGAGCCACGTTCCTCTTTATCATCACTCTCTTTTATGCTGTCAGGAAAACTGGACAATTCCCCATCACTTTCCTCACATTTCCATTCTTTATCTTCAGGTAAAGCTGCTAATTCCTTAGTAATAGCGATTCCATCATTTACAATTCGCTCCGCAATTTCTTCTTCACTGGGATGATTACTACTGACTAAAGCCCAGTCTATGCTGTTCTGTTTCAGATATTTTCCCATCAAATTTGCCATTGCTGCAAACTAGATAGCAATTGACCTTTTCGCTTCCTATACTGAGCTCCTGAAGGCTTCTTCAGGGGAATCTTTTATTTTCTATGGGGGGTGTGACGGGCGCAACTCACCACTGTGGTGCCTCCTGCTGGCTGTTCAGGGAATTAGCACTGCAGCCTCTGCTGATGGTGTCTCGCCCACTGTCACCTCAGTTCCTGGACCCATGTCACTCCCAGGACCGCAGTGTCTCCTTCATGACACCAACCTCTGGCTGTGCCACAGTCTGTGTTCCCCTCTTCTGGGGGAACTGCAGTCTACTCTGGGTCCCGGCCCAGGGACCCTATAGATAGCAGCCATTTACTGCATCCCCACTGACTCCTCTGTGGATCTCCCTGCCACTTCCCTGTGGTCCCAGCACCTCTTTGCCCTAGCCTCAGGGCCTCAGCCTGCAGGTATAGGAGCACACAGGAGCACCTGTAGGCAGTTGTAGAAGCACCAGTCTACATCACTGCCATGTCAAGGGTGCTTGCTGCCCTCAGCCTGCAAGGCAGCCAGTCTACCCCCTCCTCCAGCTCCAGGAAGTGACTCCCTCTGCTCTGCCTTGCAGCCCTTCTTATATTAGCTGCCAGGCCATGACTGGCTGTTCCTTTCAGATCCTTTCTACCTAGGGTTCCTTTTAACCCCTTTGCTGCTAGTGTGGGGCAGCTGCCCCATCACAGGGGAAACAGACAACATTAGGGAGAGGAAAAGGCTATATTCTGCAGTCTTAGAAAGTCATCAAACATAACGTGTTAAGCATGGCAAAAGAACTAACAGTATTTCTTTTATATCATTGTGTAGATAAGGGTTCTATAGATATCTCTGGTATCTTATTAAATATGTCCTTTATTAGTCGCTACTTACACTCTTCGAGTCTTAAAACACAAGTACTCTTTCACAATTACACAATAAAATATCGCATTTGGGCTCTCACTTTATTCTTGTAGCTCACTGACTGACTGGTGACACCCCACTCTTTATAGACCCAGGAAGGCATGGTTGACTACATTTTAGGAGGTTCAAGGAAAATGTAGTTCTCAGAAAGTGTGAAAGGCTCCATGAGATTCTACAAAGGTCCAGAACATTCTAGGAGGTTAGTGAAAAATGAATCCACATATGGAATATCAGAATCATTTTACTTCAAACATTCTATTTTCCCTTTTGTTGCTAGCAACAAAAACAGCACCCCAAGCCTGGCACCTGGGTTGTCTGCCCCTAAATCCAGCTGTGGGTCTAAGTGGAGACAGGTTATAAAAGGAAGCAGCTCAGCTCAGTCGGGGCTGACAGAGGAGACTGGATACATGCTGCAGGCTTTTGCCAGGGAGCTAATGGAGTTCCAGATTGCAGAGGTTGAACACACTGAGAGCGCTGCGAGACCCCAGTCGACTGTGGAAACCAAGGAAGACAGATGGCTGCTGCCCATAGAGGAGCCACCAGAGCTGGGAGCAAGAGTGGGAAGCAGCCCATTGAATGTGTTTGTTGGTATGGAAACCTGAACCAGTCTCACAGGGCCCTGGGTCAGGACTTGGTAGAGTAGGCTGAGCCTGGGTCCTCCTCCCAACTCCTGCGCCTACCGTGGGATGTGGCAACTGACTCTGAGTGTCAGATCCTGCTGCCTGGGGCTAAGATACTGGCCATTTGGGAAGGAAAGAGCAACTCTATAGAAATCTGGGCACTGGACCTCGCTGTCCTGAAGAAAGGGGTGGCTCCAAAGACTCCAGCCATTGGGCCTCTTTGCCCTGAAGAAAAGGGTGACTCCATGGATGCTGATCAGTGGGCCTTGCCTTCCTGAGAGGTAGGATGGCTTTGCAGATACGTGTAACTGGGAGTCACCACCACTGAGGGGGGGACGACCCCCACATTTTCCCCTGCTGCGAACTGACACCCAATGGCAGTTGCTAACATTCTGTTAGCTTTTTTGACTGCCACTGCACATTAAGTCAATGGTTTCAGAGAACTCTCCACAAGGACTGCAAGATCTCTTCCTTGAGTGCTGACAGCTATCTCCCTTGCAAAACTCCCATTTGCTGCTTCTGTTCATTTGCACCTCTGGTGTTTTAATCCCCTGTGTTCCCTTACTTAGCCCTGAGTTCAGAATTTATCACATTACATCCAGAAAGGCAAATAGAGAAACATCATTGAATTGCGTGTAGGAGAGAAGTACCATGAAATTGAGTGTAGGATCTCACTTCACTCTCCTAACTGTCTATAGTACTGTAGGGACTAGCAGCCCCAATCAAGATCATTACTCTTTGTGTTGTGTGCTGTACAAGATCAGAGATAGACCTGTCCTAAAAAGATTAAATCTAAATAGACAAGATACAAAAAGAGTGGAAGGAAGCAAGTATTATTATCCCCATTTTACACATGGGAAACTGAGGCACAGGAAGATTAAGTGACTTGCCTACAGAGAGTCTGTGGCAAAGCTAGGAACTGAACCAGTCTCCTGAGTCTTCATTTCAGAGCCTTATCTACCAAACTTTCTCCCCTCTCTTTGCTATGCTCTTTTACTGCTTCACACTCTTGTCAATAAATCCAACATTATTATGTTTTTAAAATTAAATGAAATAAAAACCAGTTAAACTAACACTTATCATGACCCTGCTCCACACTATAAGTCCATAATCAACCCCATCAACCTTCTTCAACATAGTGAATTGCAATGACACCCATTACATCTTCCCAGTGCCTCTGTGTTGAAAGAAAACACCCTCCCATTTGCAGAAGCTCATATCTAAATATCTCCCCATATTGGGGGGGATTTGGTAGCAGCCTTCAACTACCTGACGAGGGGTTCCAAAAAGGATGGAGCTAGGCTGTTCCAAGTGGTGGCAGATGACTGAACAAGGAGTAATGGTCTCAAGTTGCAGTGGGGGAGGTGTAGGTTGGATACTAGGAAACACTATTTCACTAGAAGGGTGGTGAAGCACTGGAATGGGTTACCTAGGGAGGTGGTGGAATCCCCATTCTTAGAGGTTTTTAAGGCCTGGCTTGACAAAGCCCTGTCTGGGATGATTTAGTTGGCGATGGTCCTCCTTTTAGCAGGGGGTTGAACTAGATGACCTCCTGAGGTCGCTTTCAGCACTAAGCTTCTATGATTTCCTCCAGAATGGATGAGTTCAAGAATTCATTCCTGATAACTCGGGAGGTTCCAGGAATCTGTGAAGGCATGTTAAGTCTTTGCTCTTGGGTGCTACTCCACAGGTGGGAAGGAGTGGAGGGCTCTGCCCCGCTTCATGGCCTGAGGAATGGGTGCGGGAGCCTGGGGACCTATGGGTCATCTTTGGGTTCCTGCCCTCTTGTTATGCTTATGCTTCGAGGGGTGAGGACATGCTTTAAGTCAGCAACCCAATTCAATCCTTGCCCTTTCAGGTGAGAACGCCAATTATGATGGTGTTTTTTGGAAGCTAGAAAGGAGACTGATGTCGCACAAACTATCATCAACTGTACTCACAAAAGCACCAAACAATCATTTTTAGTCACTACCAACCTTGGCCAGCTTTGAACTGCTGACCAAGATGTGAAAGGCTTTGTATCCTATTACCAATATTCTAAATCTTCCAACCTCCCCTACAGCTCTATTTTTTGGATTATTATGTAGGAACAATAACAGAATATCCCATAAACGGGTTATTTAGATATTCAAACATGTCAGGTTGTACTTTCTACATTTCCCAACAATTGTGGGGTAAATATTTGTTAAATGAAGTATTTTACATCTGTCTTGGACCAAAGCAATCTGTCTGTCAGTAATACCACTGAACACTTGTAAAAGTATGCCGGCCATTACAGAGTTATGCATTCTTGGCAAATGCCGTCTTTGAACTCACATTACTGAACTGCCAGTAAAAAATAGGGTGCTTTTTTTTAATCAACTGGATATCTTTCAATTATATAATCGTCTGTCAGAGAAGCAGTTGAAATAGATAAAAAAAAATACTATTTTAATTTCATACCAAATGGCAAGAGGTTGACATTTTTTTGTCTAGCTCTCAAAGCCATTTGGTGTAGTTCAACAGAACAAAAAAAAATATTGTATGAAGATCAAAAGGGAAAAAAAAAACGTATATTTTCCTATGAAAGGCAGCCCAGGATTCTTGCAGTAGGAAATGCTTCATAAGAATGTAAAAGTGACCATATTGGATCAGACCAATGGTCCATGTAGCCCAGTATTCTGTCTTCTTACAGTGGCCAGTGCCAGATGCTTCCTAGGGAATGAACAGAGTAGGGCAGTTTATCATGTGATCCATCCCCTGTGGTAAAGTCCCAGTTTCTGGCAGGAAGTTCTTCATTTCTTTCTCATACATGAGAGCCAGTCCTTCATCTCATCATTATGTTCATCTGCAGTCAAAGAGAATGGAGCTGGAGGACCAATGTTTTCATAACCCATTTTACTCCTATACAACATAAAACAATGAAAAAAAAGCCATAAATAAGAACTATGCCCTTAACCCCAACCGGTTAGAATAAAAGTGGCTGGCTTAATCTAAAGTCCTATTTTACATACACACACACATCCCTTACTTAACTTACATTTAAAGTTGCTCAGATGTATTTCCCATCAATGCACTTGCTAAAATCTGTGAAAATACAGTTTACAGTAATATTTAATATTATCCAATACACCCACAAACCATCTAACTTCCCAGCCACACAAAATAATACACATCCACTTTCCTGTCTTAGGTGCCACCACATTACATTCACTTCCAATACAAACCTACACCACCCACAATCCTCACAAATAAAATGTACACCCTTAACTGCAACCAGGTAATTTTTCCCTTGATGAATTACACTTTGAATTATTACAAATGTACAATCTCCCCATCTCTGGAATATCTTCAACTTCTTCACTCTTTCATATAAAATGTTTACTAAATGTATATTGTCACTCATTTTCTAAAAGCTAATTTTAATGTTATTCTTTTCTATTCAAATAGAATTCAGTGGTATTTACTTCCAATGAAAACACTTCCTGCTCTCTTTCTAATCTACTTTCTACATTCAAAATTCTACATTTCCCACCAGTGTGAGTATTTCAAGGTCAGAGCTCAAGTTGTATTGGATGTTTCTCTGCTGTGCATGGTTGTGATAGGTAGTATGTGGGTATATCTATACTATGAAATTAGGTCGATTTAATAGAAGTTGATTTTTTAGAAATTGATTTGATACAGTCGATTGTATGTGTCCCCACTAAGTGTATTAAGTTGGTGGTGTGCATCTACAGTACCGAGGCGAGCGTTGACTTTCAGAGTGTTGCACTGTGGTAGCTATCCCACAGTTCCCACAGTCTCTGCCACCCACTGGAATTCTGGGTTGTCTGGTTTGCCTCTCTGGTTCTTTGGTAGGCTTGCCTGATATTCCAAGCAGGACTGAATATCCATTAGATGAAATTTAAAGAAGGGAATGACCTGGAGTCACTCCCATTTATGTCCAGGCACCCCCAATCAACCTCACCAAGGCCGACCAGGAGCACCCATGTCTGCCCAGGAGCCCCCAACTGACCTCACTGAGGCTGGCCAGGAGGAACCAGGAGACAGCAGCAGATGGTACAATATGTCTGCTAACCATTTTTGCTCACTTGCAAAGGCAAGGAGCTGCTGCTATGTAGCATTGCAGTACGGTGTCTGCCAGCAGCACCCAGGAGGCATACGGTGACGGTGAGCTGAGTGGGCTCCATGCTTGCCGTGGTTTGTCGTCTGCACTGGTAACCCAGGAAAAAAGGTGAGAAATGATTTTTTGCCATTGCTTTCATGGAGAGAGGTAGGGAGGGGAACCTGACGACATGTACCCAGAACCACTCGCAACAATGTTTTTGACCCATCAGGCACTGGGAGCTCAACCTAGAATTCCAAGGGACAGCGGAGGCTGCTGGAACAGTATAGTAAGCCAACCCTGTAAGCCATGTCATCAGTCGCCCCTCCCTCAGTGAGAGCAACAGCTGAAAATCTTTTTGCGCCTTTTTTCCATGCAGATGCCATACCACGAAAAGCGTGGAACCTGCTCAGATCATCGCAGTAGTTATGAGCACTGTAAATACCACATGCATTATCCTGCAGTGTATGAAGCACCAGAACTTGCAAAAGCAGGAAAGGAGGCGATGGCAGTGCGGTGACAAGAGTGATGAGGACATGGACACAGACTTCTCTCAAAGCACAGGCCCTGGCAATTTGGCCATCCTGGTGGCAATGGGGCAGGCTCATGCCATGGAACGCTGATTCTGGGGCCGGGAAACAAGCACAGACTAGTGGGACTGGATATTGTTGCAGGTCTGAGATGATTCCCAGTGGCTGCAAAACTTTCTCATGTATAAGGGCACTTTCATGGAACTTTGTGACTTGCTTTCCCCTGCCCTGAAGCACAAGAATACCAAGATGAGAGCAGCCCTCACAGTTCACAAACGAGTGGCGATAGCCCTGTGGAAGCTTGCAACGCCAGACAGCTACCGGTCAGTCGGGCATCAATTTGGAGTGGGAAAATCTACTGTGGGGGCTGCTGTGATCTAAGTAGCCAACACGATCACTGAGCTGCTGCTATCAAGGGTAGTGTCTCTCGAAAATGTGCAGGTCATAGTGGATGGCTTTGCTGCAATGTGATTCCCTAACTGTGATGGGGCAATAGATGGAATGCATATCCCTATCTTGGCCCTGGGACACCAAGGCAGCCAGTATATAAACTGCAAGGAGTACTTTTCAATGGTACTGGAAGCACTGGTGGATCACAAGGGACATTTCACCAACAGCAACGTGAGATGGCTGGGAAATGTACATGACGCTCGCATCTTCAGGAACTCTGGTCTGTTTGAACAACTGGAGAAAGGGACTTACTTTCCAGACCAGTAAATAACCGCTGGGGATGTAGAAATGCCTATAGGTATCCTTGGGGACCCAGCCTACCCTTAATGCCATGGCTCATGAAGCCATACACAGGCAGCCTGGACAGTAGTCAGGAGCTGTTCAACTATAGGCTGAGCAAGTGCAGGATGAGGTAGAATGTGCCTTTGGATGTTTAAAAGCACGCTGGCGCACTTTACTGACTTGGTTAGACCTCAGTGAAACCAATATTCCCATCGTTATTACTGCTTGCTGTGTGCTCCACAATCTCTGTGAGAGTAAGGAGGAGACATTTATGGTGGGGTGGGAAGTTGAGGCAAATCGCCTGGCCACGGATTACGCGTAGCCAGACACCAGGGCAGTTAGAAGAGCACAGCAGGGAAGCTCTGAAAACCAGTTTCGTGACTGCCCAGGCTTCGGTGTGAAAGTTCTGTTTGTTTCCCCTTGATGAAAACCTGCCCCCTTGGTTCACTCTACTTCCCTGTAAGCCAGCTGCCTTCCCCCTGACTTTGATCACTGCTTACAGAGCCAATAGTCATTGTTGTTTCAGATTCATGCATTCTTTATTACTTCATCACACAAATAGGGAGATAACTGCCAAGGTAGCCCAGGAAGGGTGAGGGAGGAAGGAAGCACTGGGTGGGGTAGTAGTGGAGGGGAGGAGGGAAGGAGAAGGCCACACTGCACTTCAAAACTTATTTATTGAATGCCAGCTTTCTGTTGCTTGGGCGGTCCTCTGAGATGGAACGGTTGGGTGCCTAGAGGTCCCCCCACCGTGTTCTTGGGCATCTGGGTGAGGAGGCTATGGAACTTGGGGAAGAGGGTGGTTGGTTACATGGGGCTGCAGTGGTGGTCTGTGCTCCTGCTGCCTGTCCTGCACCTCAACGATACGCTGGAGAATATCAGTTTGATCCTTTAGTAGCCTTCTTTCATCACGCTGACTACACCTATCATCTTGATCCAGCCACCTTTCCTCTCACCCATCCCTCCAGTCCTCGAGTTCATTTTGTGCTTTCCTACACTCTGACATTGTCTGCCTCCATACATTCTGCTGGGCTCTTTCAGTGTGGGAGGACTGCATGAGCTCAGAGAATATTTCATCACAAGTGCGGTTTTTTCGCCTTCTAATCTTCACTGGCATCTGGGATGGAGATGATACCGGAAGCGTTGAAACATTTGCAGCTGTGGTAGGAAAAAAAGGGAGAGTGGTGTTTAAAAAGACATATTTTAGAGAACACTGGGTAGACTCTTTTGAGGTGAACCAAGCTGTTAACATTACAGAGCACGTGTACTTTCTTTACAAGGTCACATTTTGCCTCTTATATTGAGGGCCTGCCGGTTTGGTGTGAGAGATCACACACGCATGGCCGGCGGGCAACAGAATTTGGCTTGCAGTCAGACATGGTAAGCCACAGTCTTTTGGCTCCTTTAACCTTCATAACATGTGGGAATGGTTTCAAACAGCAGTGCCCTCATGTCCCATACCAAGCACCTGTTAGGTTGGCCATTTAAAATGGGTTGGCCATTAAAAAGGAGGAGGGTCTGCAGTTTTCAGGTTAACATGCCGCACAAACCCAACTAAACCCCTCCACCCCACCCTATTCTCTGGGATGTTCGCGTCACCCCTCCCCACACCGTGTGGCATACAGCAGGGATGATTTCTGTTCAGCCACAGGCAAACAGCCCAGCAGGAACGGCCACCTCTGAATGTCCCCTTAATAAAATTCCCCTATTTCAACTAGGTGACCATGAATGATATTACTCTCCTGAAGATAACACAGAGAGATAAAGAATGGACGTTGCTTGAATACCAGCAAACACCAGGACGATATGCTGCCATGCTTTGTTACGCAATGATCCCAGACTACGTGCTACTGGCCTGACGTGGTAAAGTGTCCTACCATGGAGGATGGAATAAAGCTGCGCTCCCCAGAAACCTTTTGCACAGGCTTTGGGAGTACATCCAGGAAAGCTTCACTGAGATGTCCCTGGAGGATTTACTCTCCATCCCCATACACGTTAACAGACTTTTCCAGTAGCTGTATTCACCGCGAATGCATCCCAAGTCTTCAGGGCAAATTAATCATTAAACATACTTGCTTTTAAATGCTGGATTATATTTACAAAGGTGCACTCACCAGAGGTCCCTTCTCCGCCTTCTAGATCTGGAAGCCCGCCTTCGGTGGGTTGGGAGGGTACTAGATCCAGGGGTGAAAAACAGTTCCTGGCTGTCAGGGAAAATGGTTTCTCCGCTTGCTTGCTGTGTGCTATCTTCAACCTCCTCCTCATCATCATCTTCGTCTGTCCCCAAAATCCGCATCCTTGTTATGTGTGAATCCATTGGCGGAGTCCACGCACAGGGCTGGGGTAGTTGTAGGGGCACACCCTAGAATGAAATGCAGCTGCTTGATCTGAATAAAGTCAATGGTGACAAGCTTTGAACATCATGGAACAACTTTTTCCTTTAGTAACTGGAAGAGCTTTAAAAATATTTTGGCTCACAAAGTCAAAAACTTAAATAAAAGCAAATTATGTCAGTTTTCAAGTGAGCAATATTGAATGTGTTAGGCTCATTTCAGGTGGCATTTTTTTTAAAAAAAATATGCATTATACCAATAAAAACAAAGGAGTGAAAAAGTCAAACAAATGGACATTTTTTAACATTGATATATTTCTGGATGCTGGCCAGTTTTAATAATCTTACCTCTGTTTAAATTAAAATACAGTGTCAGCTTTTAATACAAACCCTACATGGGTTGCAAACTCACAATATGTATTAAGTCTAAAAAAAATCATCATTTATCACTGCACTATTTCAGCAGTGGCAGCTGTGTATTTTTAAAAGGTTCCTATGAACACAGATCTTACTTTAAATTTAATACTATGTTATATTACTTACACTTGAACTGACCTTCATAAATATCAAATCCTTACAATCATAAGTCCTGACATTTAATACTTTCCTGCAGGGCCACGTTACATTATAAGGTCACTTGTCATTTGCAGCTTTTAGAGAGACTTATCATTTTAATGAAGACACTAACTCAGACACATATAGTCATGAAATAGTGGATTAGCTTACTACTCTTACTGCAGCTTAGCCAACACCCTATACAGGATCATACTGAAATAATTAAAATTGTCCACACCAGTTCATTGCCTACCTGTACTAATAAGCTGCAGGTGCTTTGCATTGTTACCTCAGAAAAGAACACCTCAGGGGGTGCTTTGAAGCACTGTAGCCCTTCCTGTTAACTCAGGATGAAACTAAAAATGCTGCCCCATTTACCTTCTTCACTCAGTGCAGGAAATTAAAAAAACAATTGCCCTCACCCACTTAGCAAGATGCCTAGGTGTCAATTTCAGATAGAGGTAAAAATGCATTGGACACTGAGTTCCAGCGTGAAATCGTGGCCCCATTGAAGTCAATAGCAAATTTCAATTCATTTCAATGAAGCCAGGATTTCACTTTCAGTGATCACAGAGCCATAGCAAAGTCTATAACAGAATCATGGCAAAAAAATGAAAAAAACTGGCAGTCGGGAAGAAGAGTTTGTAGGTATCCCTTTCAGAGTTCTATGTGCCTCCCTTTCTCCTCTTGTGTATTCTGCCTTAGATCATTTAGGGACATGTATACATTGTTTGTATTTATTGATTGTCAATTAATAATTTATCTGATTAATTCTTTATCACCATGTTGCTGCTCTGTCATTGACCACAAGGAGGTGGTCACTAGAACTGATTTGCACATGCTCCCACACTAAGGGTACAGCGGGCAGTGATCGATCCAGCAAGGGTCAATTTATCGTGTCTAGTCTAGACATGATAAATCGACCTCTGAATACTCTCCCATCGACTCCTGAACTCTACCACCACAAGAGGTGCAGGCAGAGTCGAGGGGGGAGCAGCAGCAGTCCACTCACCACGGTGAAGACACCACGATAAGGTCGATCTAAGTATGTCAACTTCAGCTACGTTATTCACATAGCTGAAGTTGCGTAACTTAGATTGATCTCCCCCGGTGTAGACCAGGGCTAATACATGACGATGATGATGGGTCTATTCTACATATGAGCCAGAAGGAGAGTTGTTTCCCTGCGTCCTGGTGATCAGTGTTTCCAGAGCTGCACTTAGAAAAAGCCAGGTACATATGTTAAACAGCATATTTTGACACCATAAGTACATCACTCAGAGGTTTTTCAGGTATTGCAATGGCTTCCCACATAATTCCAAGTCAAAGGTCCTGGTCTTGAACTTCAAAATCCTCAACAGAGAGGGCCTGGGCTCTCTTGCCAAAACATGCTGCAGTCTCTTCAAGAGTAGCACAGCTGCCAGGACTGTGCGCGCTGCCTGAGAGCCCCCAGAAGGAATTCTGGCTAAGTCCTAGCATTTCTGGCTGCAGTGCAGCCCCTCTCACATGCCTGATGGTCCATAAGGCACAATCTCGCTCTCAGCAAGCTGCACAGTGATGTGTTTCGATAATGAGGAGAGACTGTGTGTTTCAATTGTCAATGGTGATTAATAGCTCGGTAATGGTATACAGTTGCCAATAAAGCATGTGAGTTTTGTATTTGAAACAGTTTTCAGTGAAATGTATTTATGGCCACTTAACATTTCAGGAACCCATATCCAGAAAGGTTTGCTGCATTGCATTATGAGTGCTTTAAGTAGTCTCCAGGTTTTCAAAGAAGATAACATATATCCTTTACGTAAAGAACCACAGTATGTCAGAACGAAGGAAAGACAAGTAAACGGACACTGCAGTGTTTACTACGGTACTTGTTACAAAAAAACTCATATTCTCTATCCTCATGAGGAGTTATAGCTCCCATAAAATTTGAGTAAGTGCATTAAAAACCTAATTCAGTGGAGAAACAAAATATGTAATAAAGCTGAAACAAGATGTCCAGGTTCAGAATAACCATCCATCTGAGTTTACAATGCAGAAATTCTGATGACAGTTTATTTTAAACCAGGTTGTTCACTGTCATGCATTATTATTTGCATTCAGATGTGTGAGCCTGGCAAAATTAAGGGAATAAATTTTATACTTAAAAAAAAACCACAATGTGAAATGTTGTAAAGAAATGTCATGCTGTATCGCTGTTATTTATTAAGATATATGCATTGCATCAATTTTGCAATTTGAATTCCTGCACTATAGCTCTGGAACAGGCTTCTTCTCCTTCTACTGAAATGTAAGCAAATATCTATTATCAATAAATAAATAAATACATCAGTTAAAGATGCACCACAAATTTGATAACAAATAACTTCTCAGGGATCATGGTGGATTCTCCATCAGTGACCATTTTAAAATCAAGATTAGAGGGTTTTTTTCTAAAAAATAAGCTCTAGGAATTATTTTGGGGAAGTTCTATGGCCTGTGTTATACAGGAGGTCAAACTAAATGATCATCTTCTTTAGAACCTGGGGGAGGCTAGCTCAGTGGTTTGAGCATTGGCCTGCTAAACCCACAGTTGTGAGTTCAATCCTTGAGGGCATCATTTAGGGAACTGGGGTAAAGATCTGTCTGGGGATTGGTCCTGCTTTGAGCAGCGGGTTGGATTAGATGACCTCCTGAGGTCCCTTCCAACCCTGCTATTCCAGGAAAGTACAAGTTACAAATGTAGACATCTTATTCCTGTTAAAGATATTATTTAACATTAAATGTCATTATCAAATTATATTGTTTAGTGTGTCCCACTATTGTAGGAGCAAATATGGATAGAAGGAGAAAGGTTTAGAACAGGCACTGGCAACCTGTGGCACACGTGCCAAAGGTGGTACACAAGCCAATTTTTACTGGCATGCTGCTGCCAGCTGGGGTCCTGGCCGCCAGCCCCGCTCAGCCCGCTGCCAGCCTGGGTGAATGAAATCCTCAACCAGCAGCAGACCGAGCAGGGCCAGTGTCCAGGACCCCGGCTGGCAGGAACTGGCAGACGGAACCCTAGACTGGCAATGGGCTGAGCCGCTCAGCCCGCCGCCTGTCTGGGGTTCAGGCCACCGGCCCCTTGCCAACCCTGGTCCTGACCATTGGCCCCGCTCAGCCTGCTGCAGGCTTGTGATATCAACCACCAGCCCCACTCACCTTGGTGCCGGTCTGGGGTTCCAGCCTCCCGGCCCAGCCCCCTGCTAGTCAGGGTCCGGGCCTCCAGCCCTGTTCAGCCCTCCTGCTGGCCTGGGGTACCATCCCAGGGCTCTGCTCCTGGCCTGGTCTGGGTGCTCTGCAGTCCTTATAAAAAATTACACTACAATTAGCTTAAAAACTTAAAAACTTGAAAACTTTGTACATTACAGTAACCTTTAAAACATGTATACCATTAATAAATACGTAGGTTTGATCAAACAAAGTAGTTGTACTTATATGCCTGTGCTTAATTTGTGTTTTCGATGATTTACCTTCTAAAAAAATCTCGCATGTCTCACACCCCCAGAAAGGGCATTTCGCACCCCCAGGGACTGTGTGCACCCCAGGTTAAGAACCAGTGCACTAAACTGGTAAGATCTGCATTTTAATTTAATTTCAAATGAAGCTTCTTAAACATTTTTAAAACCTTGTTTACTTTAGATACAACAACAGTTTATAGACATAGAGAGAAACCTTCTAAAAACATTAAAATGTATTACTGGCACGCGAAACTTTAAATTAGAGTGAATAAATGAAGTCTCGGCACACCACTTCTGAAAGGTTACTGAGCCCTGGTCTAGAAGATATAAAGAGTTCACTAGATGAAGGAGAATAATCCTTCACAGAGAATTCAATACAGAAGTAGGATGTTATGAGAAAAGAAAAGAAGTGAAAAATAGATATAAGAAAAAATATAATGGCACAGAAGTTGTATCACTTATCAGGTTAAACTGTAGGTTGTAAGTTAAATTCAATTTTTCACCATTAAACAAATAAAGATAATGCTAAGTCTGTAATGAATATTTCAAGTTTTTTCCATCATTTATATGGGAGTTGCTCGAGGACTGCCATTTCTGATAAGATGTTATAATTATCTTAATCATTTGAAGAGATTTCCACTTTTGATAAACCATTTGGCTAAGCCAAAGAAACCCAAGTCTGAGGATGTGTAGGATTTAATGCCACCTTTATTATTTCTAGAATGACATTTTCAGGTGGTCAAGAGTAGCCACATTTAAAGTAAAATTTATTGGTCAAAGATTTTTCCAAAATCCTTTCACCTTAAGGCAATCTCACAGCATGTGTGTCAATGAACCAGAGGTTTTGCTGCACCTCCTACATTTATCATCCTCTTTTACACCTTAGATAAACGTGAGGAGGTACTAGGATGATCTTCAGCTGAATCAACTATAACTTTAGGTCAACTGAGGATTGTTTAATGTTACAGCCAATATTATTCCACTAGGATGCAGCTAAAGTGGCTCTCAACTTGGTTTCCCATGAAGCCTGCAATTTATCCAGGCTTACGGCTATTGCCTTCATAAGGTAAGAATAGAGGATAAATTTTTCAAAAGCCCTTATGTGATTTGGGAGCATAAATCCCATCGGTTTTCAATGAGACTTGGGTGCCTGAATCAGTTAGGCCCAGATCCTCAAAGGCAGGCATTTAACTCCCCATGAAATCAATAGGAGTTAGGTGCCTAAATACCTTTGGCAGTATTGAAATATTTACCTATCGTAAAATGGAACTAACCATGTGCTTAAAGTTAAGAGTATGCTTTGCTAAATTGGGTCTTAAGAACTTATAAAAAAGGCTTTAAACATTCTCCAGCCCAGTCTCTTTCCTCTCTTTTTTTTTTTTCATCCAGCACAACTGGTAGTGAAGTGGGGAACTGACATTTCTGATCACTGCAGTGGTCTCTGCCAAGTGCTTTATTCATGTCCAAGAGTCCCCACCACCCACCCTTGCTCTGGAGTGCAGTAATGTCTTTGGACAAACTGCTGGGCACCGCACAAGGATTTACAGTAGCACAGCCTAAATATTATTCATTTAAACATATACCCCTAGATCACAGGAAAGCAAAGCTGGAGAGGTTTCTTTCTCAGGCTGTTCCTAATTTCAGAACAAGCGACCAAGTACTTTTTATATCCACATTATAGCCAACCACTCCTTTACTTGCTACACTGGTGCTCAGTATCTTCTGTTTCTAATCGCCGTGGCCTTTATGATACTGTACTTAATGAATTATGCTTCTCAGGAGGAGGTCAGTGAAAGAATTAAGCTGAAAACCCCTAACAGTGTTGTTGGCCAGAAGCCAGCTCTTTCGAGGCTGTGTTTCTGCATGAGCTCTACCACAGCTGGAGCGAAACGACTTGCAGGTGGCTCAGTGGGCAGCAGATCACACAGTACTGCTCTGTCCGCCCCTCGACAGCAAGGAGGGAGTCACCTACGCCTGCCGCTGGTGGCTGAAAATGTGCAGGAAATGTCTGACAATCTTGATTAAGAACTCCCAAGCACTGAACTTTCCATAAGGAGAAGGCACACTCAGATCTCTCTTCTTTGACATTCTGACTTCCAATTTAAGTTCTACTTAGGGTCCAGAGGAAAATGCTAATTCTTCTCTTTGTGATGTATGCAGTACATGCATTTGCAAACTTCATATAGCACACTTCGTACTCACACAGCAGATCGGAGACTGGAAATTATGTACGTATATGGGATTTTTTTCCCCCTGAGAGATTTTATAGGTTTTATTTAAAAAGTAGCTGAAACATATTAAACGATTTCCTGAGTTTTTATAAACTATTCATTTTAAAATTATCTTATCAGATGCACAGCACATAAGTAATGGAAAATAATGGTACATAAACTCAGAGATGGTGTGGTACAGTGGATTGGGTGCACTGAACTGGGACTCAGTAGATCTACATTCTATTCTCTGCTCATGATCTGCTGTGTGACCTTGTACAAGTCACTGTCCCTCTCACCTTTTATCTATTTAGACTGTTAGCTCAGCAGGGAAGAGACTCTCTCTTTCTTTGTGGAGACCCCAATAGAGCTCATGTTCCCAGAGCTCGCACCTGGAGTGCAGGTAGCAGGAGTACCCAAATGTAGAGACTGTTCTATGAGAATAATAATTTCTAAAGTAAAACACAAAGCTTCTCTGAGACACATTCCTGCCAGGACAACTCTACACTTTCTCATGACTTTCTTACCAGGACAAAACACTGTTGTCTGTAAAACCACCAGGGACAGGTCCACAAAACGGGGCCATTTCCTATTTGTATTTCTAATCGCTGAGATACATGGTGTTGTCCAGTGATGGTGATACAGAGTGGCTGGTGAGCAAGAGTCAGGGAGTTGTTTTTTTGATGATAGGATGTGATGAATCAATAAGTTTGTGATCAGACAGTAGGTGGCTAACAGTTTTGCAAGCCTGGCAAAAAAAAAAAAATGCTCAGGCCAGCCTCTTTCCTCCTGTACCTCCAGTACTGATGTTCCAAGAAAGACCTGGCTCATGTGACCATGAGGACAGGGTCTTAAAAATTCCCAAATCTTGCCAGCCTAGCTCCTCTTAATCTCACAGATTGCTCCCACTCACCCTGAGAGAATAAAAAGCTAGTAGCTTGATCATGCCCTCCTAGTTCTTCTTACTCATGCTTATCTAATCAGGAAACAGAAACAATAGCATGTGACTAAGGTGGCCAGTCACACTGTAGCAATAAAAAATGATGAGTAGGGTTAGCAGAGACCTCAAACAACCCATGGTCTGATATTTGTTCACTGAACAGTTACAACTGACGAACAAGTATCAGAGGGGTAGCCGTGTTAGTCTGGATCTGTAAAAGCAGCAAAGAATCCTGTGGCACATTATAGACTAACAGATGTTTTGGAGCATGAGCTTTTGTGGGTGAATACCCACTTCGTCGGATGACATGCATCCGACGAAGTGGGTGTTCACCCACAAAAGCTCATGCTCCAAAACGTCTGTTAGTCTATAAGGTGCTACAGAACTAACGAACAGACTCAGAAAACACTAAGTCCATTTGCGAACCATTAAAGAAAAGGGATAACATTTGTCTAATTGGCCAAACTCTAATAAGAATCTTGGATTCTGTCTCCAACACATTCTATTTAGCCACCAGACAACATGGAATCTCTCTATTTCCTGCACTCACTGCAGACCTTGACAAATCTGCAAACTAAACACAGCCATGAAACAGATTCTGAGGGACCCAACAGCAAGTTTCATGCCCTCACGACAAACTGAAATTCAGAAAGAGCCAGGAAAAACCAGCATCACTAGTAAGCACTTTAATTTTTTATCTTCATCTTGCACTGCAGTACCCATAGTGAAATAGGTGCAGGGAGGTGCATGGGAATGAATGACAGGAAAGTGTTAATGGCACAGTGTGTGCAACTTAGAGTCCTCAGCGCCCCCCAGCTGGTCTCTAATCCCCATCCTTGCACCTTGATCATTAAGGCTTAATTTATTGCATTTTAAATTAAAAACATATAATGAGGAACATACAGGCTCATGTGCGTGGTAGCTCTCATTCCCTATAAATTCCCACTCCGCCTAGGAAAGTGTGGTTTGTTTTTTTGTGTTGCTAATTGGTGAGAACAGAAATTGCTAGCAGGTTTTCATCTCTTGAATATATTTACCATCATGGAAGAGGGAGAAAAGTCATTCCTCTGGCAAAAGGGGAGAAACTGGAAAGATTATATTATTTTGACCTTACATTTGAGCTGACAAACAGCACAGTACTAAATTAATGACTTGGCACAATAGACAGGATTAGCATGATGGGTTATGAGCAGTTTTGCAGCACCATAGCTGTTCTGTTGCTACCAGTGGAGGTCAGTAGAGGCACCGATTGCAAAAAAGCCAAATGTAAAAAGACAACAGCGTAACTGAGCACATGCAATGCAAAATCATATCTAGTCCAAAAAACCAGTCCCTCCAAGCTAATGATTTAGGACTATTAGCAAGCAGTAGTACATGAAAGGATGTAGCACAACTGATCAGGTTGCACGTAATTCTTTATGCTTTCCCCTTTCAAAAGTAATATTTTTTCAGTTAATTTAAAAACAATTCAGAAAGTCAGGAGGCCCATTGTTGGAAAAGTAGTGACGCTGGACAACAAATTAAAAAGAAGTGAAACATATATCTTCTGCTTCTCTTCTGGCTGTAGATCAGCCACTGCTCAATGAGTACTTAAAAGCAACAATAAAAAGCTATTCTCTCTAAGTATTGCTCTGCAGTGATTGGACTGCATTCCTTTAGTAAAACAAGAAGTCCGCATAAAATAAGCACAGGCTATTTGGCTAAACTCTAACAATTTTATCTAAAAGAACAAGACAAAAACCACACAAAAATGTCAAGGATTTCCTTTGCTAAATTATAGACCATCATCTTGCATAGCAAACCACTGACCTCACTTCCCAAGTAAACATTCTTGGAAATGAATTCATTGATAAGAATGATTGAACTGTCCATTCAGGGACAGATCCCAATGCTGTTGCTCGAGTTGAATAATACCTTGCTCTACTCATTCTGAGAGACATGAATTAACATGTCAAGTATCAGAGGGGTAGCTGTGTTAGTCTGGAACTGCAAAAGCAGCAAAGAGGCCTGTGACACCTTATAGACTAACAGACATATTGGAGCATGAGCTTTTGTGGGTGAATACCCACTTTGTCGTGCATGCATCCGACGAAGTGGGTATTCACCCACAAAAGCTCATGCTCCAATATGTCTGTTAGTCTATAAGGTGCCACAGGACTCTTTGCTGCTTTTACATGAATTAACATGACCATTAACATAAATTAGGGTATCAGATTCCAGTCCCACATATTTTGTTCCTAAGTGACTCCATCAGGGAGAATGACAGAGAACTCTCACCACATGGACACCAGAAAGATGTAATTCTTCTATTCACAAGGCAAGTAACATTCTTCTACATAGCATAAAAATAGTGGGACCCGAAAAGACCAATGATTTATCTATCTCACTATAACCTTAGATATTGGTACTAAGATATCAGGTAGTGTAAGATACTAAAATATTGGTGCAGAAATATCAATAAGATGAGGTGATAGGTGTCTTAGAAATACCAAAGATACATAAATAGCTCTGACTGTGGCCATTAACAGATGCTTCAGAAGAAGGTATAATCACCACCATAATGCAGTTGCAACAATGTTTGTCAGATGAATTTCCCCCAGTCCCAGCTAATGAAAAGCACACTGCCCTGAGACTTGAGGAATAATAGTCCTTGTGATTGTTCTTCTAGCTAGTGTCATCAGAGGCGATGCATGGGGGGGGCATGCAGGGTCAAGTGCTCCCCATCAGTTGGCCTGCCTGGAGGGGAGGGAGAGGGGCTCTGTCCTCCTCCCTCTGTGCTTGCCCCCCAGCATGCTCAGTACCAGTCCCTGGCAGCCAGGGTGGGTGGGGAGTGGAACCAGCCACTTCTCACACCAGCCGCTGGGTCGCTGCTCTGTGGGCTGGGTGCAAAGCAGGGTGAGTCACTGAGCAGAGAAGACACACGGAGCGGCCATGTGTCCCCTTTTAGATTGTGTGCCCCCCCTTCCCCCAGTATGGGGAGGCACAAGTCATCTATGAGTGTAACTATACTGAAAAACATTTTCTGCTCTTATATTCTGTTCTGCTAATAACTACAAATCAATACAGCCCTAACTCATTACAGTATTAATTTAGATAGAACAAAAGGCCCAAGAGTCAAAGGTGTTGACATGACATGACCTTGTCACTGTCCAACATTAAACAGTACTAAAGAAGGTCTGAGGTTTAGTACACAAAGACCTCAGCCTGCTTATTACCATACTTAGTACCAAATCCTTTTAATCTTTTCTTAAAAAGACAGACAAAGAAGGAATAACAGTGGAAGCATTTAAAATATAAAATATTAATGAAGGCTTTCATTTTATCAATATTCCTTCTTCCTTTTCTCTTTAACTGGAGAGAGTTTTTAGAAGGAACCTCCCCCCCTTGTCTGACAGTCTCACAGATGCAATTAAAAATGGACATAACTGTGCTTTTGGGAGAAAGTGAAGTTAGTTGTGATGGGCCAGAGCTGTTGTGATTGCTGTTGTTGAAATTCAATCCTGTTTCCTAGAAGACAAAACAAGACAACCACACACAAAAAGGACGGGGGGAGCAAAACAGCAAAAGATAGAAAATGAAGATTCTGATGTTGACTCTCACTTGTACCCTCACTCCTGGCAAAATACAAGCACAACACACGGTCTCACCACTCTCTCTGAGTATGTCTACACTACCCACCGGATTAGCAGGCAGAGATCGCTCCAGCGGGGGTAACTCTATCGCGTCTAGTCTAGACGCAATAAATCGATCCCCAAGTGCTCTCCTGCCAAAGGCTCAGGTGGAATCGACGGGGGAGCCGCAGCAGTTGACTCACCGTAGTGAAGACACCACAGTAAGTCGATCTAAGTATGTCGACTTCAGCTATGTTATTCACGTAGCTGAAGTTGCATAACTTAGATTGGTCCCCCCCTCCCAATGTAGACCAGGCCTCTGAGACCTGGCAAACTTGTAGCAGCACTAGGCTGTTCAGGGTACTGGATTTAGCTGCCTTTCTGGTCACAGGCTTACAGCAGTTTTGCAAAATACACTTTCTTGGCTGGCTAAGTCAGACTCTTATTAGAAGGCAAAAGAAGAGAGTAGGAAAGAGAAGAAATAAGGTTCATCCGGCTGACACCTGTCCCCATTACTCCTTCCCTGCCCCCTCAGGCTGGAAGGCTGATTATGGCCTAGGTGGGGCTGACTGAACTGCTCTGGCTGGCCACAATATCCTGCCCATTAAAGGGGCAGGCCACCCTGTTACAAAAATGTTCCTGGTTTTTTTATTCAAAACAACTCTTCCTTCCAATTTTTTCTTCAGTTTTATTTCTATAAAAAGTTTTAAAAGACTCAAACGAAATGGAACATTTTGTTCAACCTAAAATTATTTTTTCAACTTTTTAATTTCGCTGAAATATTAAAAAAAAAATTCTTTTCAGATTAACAAAGGTTGATGTCGAGCTGAAATATTGGTTATTATCCCATCGCTAGCTGTGTCCAAACAAAACACAGTGCTCCAGGTGGCACAGACAAAGGGACTAGAGGAGCTGTACAGAGAGAGTGTATTACTGCCCTCCTTTGTGATCACACGTCTAATCTTCTGTCAGTGCTGCTGTGCACTAGGCTTCTACGCCTCCCCCAGGTGAGCTCTGGATTATTAGTCTCCCATGTCTTTTAGCTTTAATTTATTTAATTTCTCTGCAGATCCAAACCTCTCTACTCCCTTCACAGGCACCTTTATGCTTTGGTCTCTGGTCTTTTGTTTCTTTGCTTTCACTTGACCTTAGAAGAATCTCTGAAAAGCTGAACTGTGTCAATCCTGTATTAAATTCTCTTACAGTCTCCAAAGTAAGTCCGGACACAAAAAAATCTTCCTTTGCTGGTATCCCCCATTCAGATGTCTTTTGACATCAGACAGGTTCATCAGCTTAATTAATGACTTCAGATCCCACACCCAGATGCCTTAACTTTGCACTTTTCTTAGGCTACTCCTTTATTTTCTCTTTCTCTAAACATAGGAAGCAGTCCTTAAAACACTTGCAAGGACAAAGGCAATAGAGAAAGACAATTACTGTCAGCTCCTTAAAATCCAATTATTTTGCCTAACCTTCCAGTACCTACCTCAGGGAGCTAACCTGAGACTCAGGAGAAAGACTTCAGATATGACCTCAGGAAAGTCTCTGTGCCTCATTTTTTCCATCTCTCAAGAGGTGATAATAGCAACTTCTACATCACAAGGGTATTGTAAGGAAAAAAAATACAATAAAGATGGTGAGGCACTCAGATATACCAGCAATGGGGGCCACAGAAGTAGATCAATAGGCTTATTCTTGAAAGACAGACAAGTCTCATGACAGAAAAAAAGGAACACCTTTTTTATTCAGCATGAACCATGGGAAACCTCCGTGGAAAAACACGGAAGAAAGAGTTGCTAAAAATGACAAAGAAACAGCAAGTGAGTCTACCTTCAACCTGTGCATCTGAAAGACTTTTACTATAGGAAAATGCTCTTTTTTTAGCCCTTGTAGCTCAGCTGAACTCATTGTTCCTTTTAAGGAAATGAAATTTAACAACAGATTTACCAAATCAAAATATCAAGGAGAGAAAAACTGCATTGTTCACGATGAGACATTTTATAGGGCGTTTCCCGTCTTTACCGTCAGTGTTCTAGGAATGTAACACATGGGATAATATCAATTGATAATTCTGGCCTCAGATACTGTTATTCTATGTTTCATGAAAGTTAATTGCATCTTCAAACATTGTCAGACAAAGTACTGAGAAACAGGGCAGATTCCTTTGCGATGCAGTTTTCTATTCTTTTGACAACCAGTCCATGCTAGACCAAGCAGAACTCTTATAAAAAAAATTGACACAGCAGGTGTAATTGAGAGCTCAGGGAACAAAAGGGTGCTATCATTTTATAAAAAGAGCTAGCCTCCCATGGTGACCTGCAAAGAATGTGGCCTTTGAAACAGCTTCACTAGAATTAGTAGCCTTTCAGAAAATATGACTATTGTTCTGAATTCCACTTGCAAATTTAATTTGCCCCCTGTTATTCTTAAGCAAATTCCAACAGAGTTTTATTCCACAAAATCTGTGTAGGTACATGAGGAACACTATTTCAGCTCAGGAAATTCATGGGCCTTTTGTACATACAGCTGTCTATTTATAGTGTTTATTTGTCCCTCTGTACTTAAAAAGAGCAGTTGCAGATATAATTCATGATCAGATTCAATACTGAAATCGTAAGTGTTCTATAATTAAACACATACATTGTAGGACACTATGAAATGCTGAATTATGTTTAGACAGATAAGTACATGAAATAAAAGGTCTTGCTCATAAAAGCAAACAAATTTGAAAGCTAAAGTTCAAAGGCAAGGCTAAAACTATATCTCTTCCCAACATGCAATATTAGACAGATATGATGCTTTAGCTCAGACAGCCTGTATAATATCTACCCTATTATAGTAAGCCAAAAGTAGTTACTTATGAATAGGGTTTAACTTTTAATTTTCAATTTCTTTGCTTTGATAAGTTTAGAGTTAAATTCATCCATGGTTTAAGCAGAACTAACTTAGCCCTGGTATATATGGGAACAATGTAATATCTTTCCATAGACACTGAGTAGTAAACATTGGCTACAGAGTTTCTGATCCACATACTATAGTCAGTTACAGTGACTGATTTAGGAATAATGAGAAGTACTTGTGGCACCTTAGAGACTAACACATTTATTTGGGCATAAGCTTTTATGGGCTAAAATCCACTTCATCAGACAAGTACTCCTTGTTATTTTGGCTGATACAAACTAACATAGCTACCACTCTGAAACCTGATTTAGGAATATGCTCCTAGTTATACTCAGTTATAGAAGATGCATCATCCTCTTTCAGATGGCTTAGACTTTCCCAAAGGTAACACAGAAATAACCCCATAGTCTTGTAACACATTAGCATTCATGTGTTGAAAACATATTTAATTTATAAAACTGACACATTTCAATAACAAACAAGAGATGGAACATAATTAAACAAACACAGTCCTATACTTGATACAGTCAATGAATAACCAAATCTATCTATGTGGAGTATAGAGTGCTCCTGTTCAGTGAAATATATAAAGAAAAGGATGAGCTTTGTTATAAGTAAAGGTAAAAATGATTGCTAGAACTTTTTTGGATTTAGTTCCAGTTTTGGTCAAATGATCGGATCCATTTAGTCAAATCAATTCACCAATCCATAACAGCAATCAAATTAGTCAGCTTTTCTACACTGGTGAGGACACATCTGGAATATTGTGTCCTGTTTTGGGCTCCCACACTACAGAAAGGATATGGACAAATTGGAGAGATTCCAGCAGAGGGCAATGAAAATGATTAGAGGGCTGGGGCACATGACTTACGAGGAGTGGCTGAGAGAACTGGGCTTATTTAGTCTGCAGAAAAGAAGAGTAAGGGGGAATTTGATAGCAGCCTTCAACTACCTGAAGGGGCATTCCAAAGAAGATGGAACTAAGCTGTTCTCAGTGGTGGCAGATGACAGAACAGGGAGTAATGATCTCAAGTTGCAGTGGGAGAGGTGTAGGTTGGATATTAGGAAACACTATTTCACTAGGAGGGCGGTGAAGCACTGGAATGGGTTACCTAGGGAAGTGGTGGAATCTCTATCCTTAGAGGGTTTTAAGGCCCGACTTGACAAAGCCCTGGCTGGGATGATTTAGTTGGGGCTGAGGAGGGGGTTGGACTAGATGACCTCTTGAGGTCTCTTCCAACCCTAATCTTCTATGATTCTATGATTCTAAGAGATTTCATGAGGTATAAGAAGAATACTGCTTTCAGCAAGTATAATTGTGTCTAGGGACATCATATTGGGTTGGCTATTTACTATCCAAAATAATCATCAGTCATAGATGTGAAAAAAAATGTGTTTTCCCCAAATAAATAATGTTTCAGATTATGTTTGGTTACAAGAAGTCACGTCATGTTATGTCATCTTACCATGCCTGACAAGATGGAAACAATTATGGCATGACACAACAAGTGTCAGAAATCAGAAAACTGAAATGCACACTTTTTAAAAAGGAATACCAGGCCCCTGCAAAACTTTTCTAAGTGGCAAATATGCAACCAAAATGTTTAAGGGCTAATTTGCTAAGGAACAAATACTACTTCCTCCCCTGTCTATTGAATTATTGAGGGTGGGGGACAGGAATCTGTCAACCAGGGAAGAAGAATGTGAAATTAAGGGCATTTAAGTCCATGAGAGTTGCCTATATATGGACTTACCTTTCTTTTGTTTTTCTGAACAGATGCATAAAGCAATGTACTGGTATATGTGTATATCTTTCTATCTAGATTTTTGTATTGTGCTACATGGGATTTTAGGGTTTGGTTCTACAATTGCTTATTGTTTTATTTAGTCCCTCTGAGGTCAATGGGACTAAATATAGGGGTCAGAATACATGCAGGAATAAGGTTAGGCAGGGTTAGGACCTTCAGTGGTTGTTAGGTATGCCAGTTTGTGAAACTTCTCAATACGAACTAACATATACTCTGACAGATTTACAAGAACTGCTGAGAAGTTCAGCATGGAAAAAAGAGGTTTCCCATACAAAAGCGAGTTTAAAATGAGTTGTATTGATGCTATTTAAAAACAGAGCACTAAACAGAGGACCTTCCCAGTACTGCTTGGACCACCGCTGAGTTGTTGGATCTGATAAATATATGAGGAGAGGAGTCTGTTCAGTCGCAGCTGCAATTGACCCATAGGAATTGGGACACATATGGGCAAATTTCTCGAGGCTTGTGCAGAGCAAAGATAAAGGAGCTGAGGCAGGCGTACCATAAAGTGTGGGAGGTGAACCATCACTCTGGTGGTGCACCCAAGACCTGCCGCTTCTATAAAGAGCTGAATGCTATCCTCGGTGGTGACCCCACCTCCATCGCCAATAGCCCAATGGATACTTTGCAGGTAGCAAAACGAAGGAGTAACCCAGAAGCTGAAATTCTGGATGAAGAAGTCGAGCTAGAAGAGGATGTATTGCTCCCAGTGGGGTCACCCGGCGGGGCAGGCTGCCAGGAACTTTTCTCCACTCCAGAAGTGCTCAGCGGGGAGCAAGAAGCAGATGAGATGCCAGGTAAGTTGCTATGGTTTGTGTAGGGAATTGAAAAGTGGGAGGCAGGTAGTGTTTTCTGTGAGCTGGACATTACCCTGTATAGCTAATCTGCCTGGCCAAGCAGGGTGTCGATGGACATCGAGATCTGCAGGGAATCCTCCAGAGAGAGGCTCTGGAAAGTTTCAAAGAGGTACTTGTTAATTCTCTGCCACAAATTCCAAGGGATTGCAGCCTTGTTAGTTCCCCCATTGTAGGAAATTGCACCATGCCATTTAGCAATCACTGGAGCTGAGACCAAAGCGGCACATAACTGAGCTGCATATAGACCAAGGTGAAAGCCACAAGCATTCAGCAGTTGGGCCCTGGTTTCCCTGGTAACCTGCAGCAGCGAGATGTCAGCCAACAGGTTGGCTGCCTGTGAAAAAGGATGTGATAATTTTACAATGAGTTCCCTGCAAAGCTGCCCTGCAAGCCGTGACTGTTTTGTCTGTATGCACAACCACCTTCCCCGCACTCTTGATATTCACCATGATTGGGGTGCTGACGGAGCTGTGTGTCTGCCTAGAGTTCAGAGAGAAAGTGATTTCTACTAGCAAAAGGCCCTTGTTACTAAAAGATTTCAATCATTTGCTGGAATGTAACAATTCCTCTTCTGTTCAGCACAGACCTTGAGGAACACACCACGCACCCCCTCGGACCGGCTTTTGCAGATGAGGAACCCTAGTCGCAGCAAAGAAGACATGTTCTGGAAGGTTCTGCAGCGCGATGAGAGACAGACCAGGGAACGCAAAGAGTGCTGGGAGCCGAAAGGCAGGACAGAAAAGAGAATGCTGCATTTGCTAGGCAAGCAACAGAGCAGATGATAAAAGTTATGGCGGATCAGACAGAGAAGCTCAAGTCTTTGATACAGCTGCAGAGTGAGCAGATCCATGGTTGATCTCCACTGCTGCACCCAACCTCAACCCCACCCCCCTCTATGTCCCTTCACATCACTCTTGAGTTTCCCCATCACTCCGCCCCTTCTCACAGCTTGCACAATGATAGCTGGAGCTACACACAGTTGTGAGGTTTTACCCTTTTTAACAATAAATAAATGCTAAGGTATTTAATGGTACAGCATTTTTATTCTGTGTTCTACAAAAGCGTATAGCAATCAAGTCACTCTTGGGAACAGGCTTCTAAGGCATTTTGTTATATGGATCTTGGGGCCCAAAATTGTACATGGATGCTCCAGGGAAGCAACTCCAAGGCAGATGTGTTACTGCCCCTCATTGTTCCTCAAAGCCTCTCTGATGTTAATAGCAGTCCTTTGGGCTCCTCTGACAGCCCTAGCATCTGGCTGTTCAAACTGTGCAGCCAAGTGCTCTGCCTCAGTCCTCTACACCTGAGCAAACATTTCACAGATTCACACAGATTATGCAAAGTGCAGCACACGGCTATGACCATGGGAATATTATCCTTGGTAAGGTCTAGCCTGCCTTTGAGACAACTCCAGCAAGCTTTCAAATAGCCAAAGGCACATTCGACTACTATGCGACACCTGCTCAGCCTGTTGTTAAAACTCTCCTTGCTGCTGTCCAAGTGCCCTGTGTAAGGTTTCATGAGCCAGGGCTGTCAGGCGTAAGCCATGTCTCCCAGAATTACTGTGGGCATTTCCACATCCCCCGCTGTGATCTTGTGATCTGGAAGAAAGTCCCTGCCTGCAGCTTTCTGTACAGGCCACTGTTCCTGAAGATGCGTGCGTCATGCACCTTTTCAGACCAGCCTGCATTGATGTCTGTGAACCCCCCGCCTCGGTGATCCACAAGCACCTGCAACATGACAGAGAAGTATCCCTTCCTATTGATGTATTCAAAGGCAAGGTCGTCTGACACTAAAATTGGAATGTGTGTGCCATCAATCGCCTCTCCACAGTTAGGGAAACCCATCTCTGCAAAGCCATCCACTATTTCATGTACATTTCCCAGAGTCACAATCCTCCACAGCAGGATACAATTTATTGCCCTGTACACTTGGCGTAATATAGCAACTGACTGGTAGCAGTCTGGATTCACTAGCTTCCACACACTTCTCTACCAAAAGGGCAGCTCTCAATCTGGTGTCCTTGCACCACAGGTTGGGGGACAGCTTAGTGCATAGCTCCACAAAAGTTGCTTTACTCATCCTAAAGTTCTGTACCCACTTGTTGTCATCCCCCACTTGCATGATAATGCAATCACACCAATCAGGGCTTGTTTCCCTAGCCCATAAGCGACGGTCTGCTATATGCAGCTGCTCTGTGAATGCACAAAGCACTGATAAGTTGCTGCTGTCCGTATCACACTTGAGTGTCTGCAATTCATCCTCTGTTAACTTTGGAAGTAACTCTGTGAGTAACTGTGCTACCATGAGCGATGTCCTCGCGACAGCTAACAGAGCAGAGGAGAGACGTGTGGGATCCATCCTCTCTCACTGCAGATGCTGGCACACACTACAAAAGAATGACGGTTGGAAAAACGGCACGAAAGGAAGCCAGAAACACAGGGCCACCTGCGGGGGGAGGGGAAGGGCAAGTGGGGCAATTTGCTGTAGGCCCCGGGCCCCATAGGGGCCCGCATGAGGGTTTTTCGGGGGCCCTGGAGCTGGGTCCTTCACTCACTCCAGGGGCCCCAGAAAACTCTCAAGAGGCCCAGGCCCCTGGAGCTTCTTCTGCTCCGGGTCTTCAGTGGCAATTCGGCGGCAGGGGGTCCTTCCGCTCCGGGACCTGTCACCAAAGTGCCCCGAAGACCCGTGGCAGGGGGTCCTTCCACCCCGGGACCTGCCGCCGAAGTGCCAGATCTTCGGCAGCAATTCGGCAGTGGGGGCCCCCTGCCCCCAAAGATCCCAGGCCCCCTGAATCCTCTGGGCTAGCCTGCAGAAACCATTGGAGGGGTGGGACACAAAGCGATGCATGACGGTACATTTTGCACATCCCAGGATGCGCCGTGACATTTCTGCATTCCTACAACACCTAGCAACAGATGGTATCGCCAGGCACTGTGGGATACATACCCTCAGTCCGTTGCTCTCGCTGTTGACAAAGGTGCCCCAAATGTGGACATGATCTGTTGACAGAGGAAGCAAATGTAGACATGCTTTGGCAACTTTGCTTTTGTCAATTTTTCCTTGTTGACATTAGTTTCATTGACAAAACTTGCCAGTGTAGACAAGCCCATAGAAAACAGGATTGTTTTGAGGATCCCCTCCCCACTCACTCTGGGGATCCATTGTGTTCTTAGACGCTGTCTCCTGATGTTTGCAGGTCTGCTAACTGGAATACTGTAATCAAAAAGGCTTTTTAAGTCACCATTAACACTTACTTAAATGAAAAATGGGTTTACCCTGCAGCCATGCTCATTTCCGTCTTTGTATCCTGCTATGCTACTTTTGAAAGATAAGTTTGTTCTGTCGTGTAGTTATTAGTGAAGTTACATTAGACAAAACATTGCTGTATGTATGTGCTAACTACTTATGCTAAACAATCTGTTCCACTTTGTATTTAGCTGTGATACTTTCCCAGACTTGAAGAGCTCTGTGTGGTTCAAAAGCTTGTCTCCGTCACCAGAAGTTGGTCCAATAAAGGATATTACTTCAACCACCTTGTCTCTCTAGTACACAAAACAGGCATTATAAATTGTGGGTTTCTTTAGAAATCCATAACTCAACCCAGATTCACTGATTGGACTGGGAACCACTCAAGTAAACTTTAAATGAGTGTCAGGAGAAGCTTCTTCCTCATGGGTGCCAGGGAATACGGTTTTGGGTAGAAAAAAGGCAAAGCTCATTCATTTTCACTGAATTATATATTAATCTAGCCCTTTCCTTTCAGATGTGTCCCTCACAGGTAGGACAGGCAGTCACTTAAGGCACTAACATGAGAGGCAACAAAATAGCAACTGTTTGTGTGTCTTACATTCTAAGAGCAGTGAATATTTTCCTTTTGGCACAAGGCATCCGAACTCCTAGAATCAGCCCTGAGACCTAACTGCAGTTATACTATACAAGCCTTTGTCTCCTGGACTCGATTGCTGCAATGCACCTTTGAATCACATTCGGAAACACCTTCACACTTACAAAGCAGTGATTCTCACACACAATACCGATGCTCCCTACATTGCACTGGCATCTGCTTGCAATTCAAGGAGTTGGGTGTGAGCCATAAAACATTATATGGTTTGAGTCATGGCTACCTCTGTCCCTAAGAAATTGAGATGAACTGGAATGTTCTTGCCAAAAGTCCCCAGAGACTGGACTGGGAATTTTTGGTGAAGGAAGGCCTCAGTTCTCGAGCTCCCTTCTTCCACTGGTCCAATGAAGCCCAGATCTGTTGACCTTCATGTTACATAGCAATGCTTATTTATTGACTCAGATCTTTTCCTGAGAGCTGATTTGGTGAGGCTGAGTTTCTTGTTGTGACAAGGGCTTGGCTTTGCTTGGCTTATGTTTGGAGAGCTCTGAGGGGATTTTTGGGGGTCGTTTACTATGTTGTAATTTCTATACTATTAGCTGGTGTACTTTGGGTGTGCATATTTTATAAATTAAAAGGTAAACAACTAGAAGAACTGAGAGAGGTCATTAAGAAGCAGCCACACGAGGGAATGTGAAACATGGCCTTTTGAGTTTGCAGTACTGTGATACCCACTGCAAAGATAAGTGATTATAGCATAATAAGCTTATTTGCACAAGGCACGAGATAGCAAAGGTTGTAGCAGTTGATGTGCTAAATGAACAAAACACGAGAAAGTTATAAAACTGCAAAATTCTTCAGCGCACAATTCACAGAGCAATCCTCAGGCTCATTGCTCAAATAATAAGCAATGCCCTATAGAGTATTTAATTTCTCTGAAAAAAGCCTTGAATTTTAAGACTGATTCAGCAAAACTGGGATGCACAGATGGGATGCGTATTAGATTGCATAGGCCAAGATTTTCATATTTGCCTATGATATTTGAATGCCCAAGTCCCATTAATATTAATGTGAATTGCCCATCCGCTGCGTGGATCTAAAACTCTCAGCTGTGCTGTTTGCAATACAAGAGCTTAGCCTTAGGAACAAACATGGACATTTGGATCCTGTTGCAAAGCTCACTGAAGCCAATGGGAATCAATGGAAAGACTCCCATTGACTTCAATGAGTTTTAGATCAAGCTGTTGCTAGGTAACATGACATTTACTTTGAACAGCTAAACATGTTTACATAGACATTTGATAATTTGGTAATCTCTGTAAAGTGCTTCAAATATAAAAACCTGTTACATTAAATATAAGGGAGGAAGGAAAGGGAACAGAGGAGAGAGAGAGAACAAGGATTATAGCCACCTATTATAGACTCATAGACTCATAGGTCAGAAGGGACCAATATGATCATCTAGTCTGACCTCCTGCACAAGGCAGGCCACAGAACCCTACCCATCCACTTCTATAACAACTCCTAACCCAGGACTGAGTTATTGAAATCCTCAAAATTGGTTTGAAGACCTCAAGCTGCAGAGAATCCACCAGCAAGCGACCCATGCCCCACGCTGCAGGAGAAGGCGAAAAACCTCCAGGGCCCTTGCCAATCCGCCCTGGAGGAAAATTCCTTCCCGACCCCAAATATGGCGATTAGCTAAACCCTGAGCATGTGGGCAAGACTCACCAGCCAGCACTCAAGAAGGAATTCTCTGCAGTAACTCAGTTCCCATCCCATCCAACATCTCCCCGCAGACCATTGAGCAGACTTATCTGGTGATAATCCAAGATCAATTGCCCAAATTAAACTATCCTATCATAACATCCCCTCCATACACTTATCAAGCTTAGTCTTAAAGCCAGAAAAGTCTTTTGCCCCCACTACTTCCCTCGGAAGGCTGTTCCAGAACTTCACTCCCCTAATGGTTAGAAACCTTCGTCTAATTTCAAGTCTAAACTTCCTTATATCCAGTTTGTACCCATTCGTCCTCGTGCCTACATTAGTACTAAACTTAAATAATTCCTCTCCCTCCCTAATGTTAACCCCCCTGATATATTTATATAGAGCAAGCATATCCCCCCGTAGCCTTCTTTTGGCCAGGCTAAACAAGCCAAGCTCTTTGAGTCTTCTTTCATAAGGCAGGTTTTCCATTCCTCGGATCCTCCTAGTAGCCCGTCTCTGGACCTGTTCCAGTTTGAATTCATCCTTCTTGAACATGGGACACCAGAACTGCACACAATATTCCAGATGGGGTCTCACCAGCGCCTTATATAACGGTACTAACACCTCCTTATCCTTGCTGGAAATACCTCGCCTGATGCATCCTAAAATCGCATTTGCTTTTTTAACAGCCGTATCACATTGGCGGCTCATAGTCATCCTGTTATCAACCAATACCCCAAGGTCCTTCTCCTCCTCTGTCGCTTCCAACTGATGCATCCCCAACATATATCTAAAATTCTTATTGTTAATCCCTAAGTGCATGACCTTGCACTTGTCACTATTGTATTTCATCCTATTACTATTACTCCAGTTTACAAGGTGGTCCAGATCTTCCTGAATAGTATCCGTGTCCTTCTCCGTGTTAGCAATACCCCCCAGCTTTGTGTCATCCGCAAACTTTATTAGCACATTTCCACTCTTTGTGCCAAGGTCAGTAATAAAAAGGTTAAATAAGATCGGTCCCAAAACCGATCCTTGAGAGACTCCACTAGTGACCTCCTTCCAGCCTGACAGTTCACCCTTCAATATGACCCGCTGGAGTCTCCCCTTTAACCAGTTCCTTATCCACCTTACAACTTTCATATTCATCCCCATCTTTTCCAATTTAACTAATAGTTCCCCATGTGGAACCGTGTCAAACGCCTTACTGAAATCCAGGTAAATTATATCTACCGCATTTCCTTTATCTAAGTAATCCGTCACCTTCTCAAAGAAGGAGATCAGATTGGTTTGGCACGATCTACCTTTAGTAAATCCATGTTGCAATTCGTCCCAATTACCATTGAACTCTATGTCCTTAACTACTTTCTCCCTTAAAATTTTTTCCAAGACCTTACATACTACAGACGTTAAGCTAACAGGCCTATAATTACCCGGATCACTTTTATTCCCTTTCTTAAAAATAGGAACTACGTTAGCAATCCTCCAGTCGTACGGCACAACCCTCGAGTTTATCGATTGCTTAAAAATTCTCGCTAACGGGCTCGCAATTTCACGCGCCAGTTCCTTTAATATCCTCGGATGGAGATTGTCCGGGCCCTCCGATTTTGTCCCATTAAGCTGTTCAAGTTTGGCCTCTACCTCAGTTGCGGTAATATCCACCTCCATATCCACGTTTATCATCCCTCCATCATCGCTAAACTCCTCACTAGTCTTATTAAAAACTGAGGCAAAGTACTTATTTAGATATTGGGCCATGCCTATTATAAGTCAATGCATCACAGAGAAAATGTATTCCTTTTTATCAGTTAAAATGGAAATTGATACCGAGCCTGCAGTTTTTCTGATTTCAGAGAAGCTGTACAGACAGTAGTTCTGGGAAGTTAAACTGATGCATCACAAAGGTTGTTTTGACCATATCAAATAGTAGTTAAATTACACTGGTGTGGTCTGAGAGTAATAATTGTTCCAAGTGTGATCAAACATAGGGAATCTATCTATGTGTTGTGCTCTTGTGTGATGGTTTCTCAGGACACTCAAAAGTGTAGGTTACCATGCAGCCCTCTGCCTCTGAGGCCACGTCCAGACTAGGTATTAAAATCGATTTTAGATACGCAACTTCAGCTACGGGAATAACGTAGCTGAAGTCGAATTTCTAAAATCGAGGTACTCACCCGTCTGGACGGCGCGGCATCGATGTCCGCGGCTTTCCGTGTCGATTCCGGAACTCCGTTCGGGTTGATGGAGTTCCGGAATCGATGTAAGCGCGCTCGGGGATCGATACATCGCGTCCAGACTAGACGCGATATATCGATCCCCGAGCAATCGATTTTAACCCGCCGATGCCGCGGGTTAGTCTGGACGTGCGCTGAGAGAGAGAGATTTGCTGATGCTAAACTGGATGACAGGTCCCTGCCACCCCAGTCTATCAGCTACTTCAGACAAACTTCTCAGGATTCTGTCAATCTTACTGACTCCTGACTCCAGCCATGCATTCCTGCGCTAAATCACCCAGCTCTGGGCTCTCGCTGTGCAGCGGCAGGCACTAGCCCTGGGCGCTGACCCCCAGCTCCAGCTGGGTGGCAGCAGGCTCCTATTCCTGGTCCAGCCACGCAGTTTCTGTCCCCAGCTCCGGCTTCTGGCCGAGGGCACTGAGCTCCAGCCCTGGCCACAAGGCAGCAGACACCAGGCCCTGGCTCTGGCCATGTAACAGTGGGGCTCATCACCATACCCATCACTCTTCATCCACACTGCCTCCCATGGCCATGTATCCATCCCCCGCAGGACCCTGCTGCCTCCCCCGGTCCCACATCCATCCCGCCATGGCCCCTGCTGCCTCCTCCTTCAGCTGCCCCCACCCCCAGGCTTAATGGATCCTGGGGCTCGCTGAGAAAAGTGATATTAACAAACATGCAAGTATCATATCACTTTTCACAGCAGACTTACTAGCTATCTGAAAAGTGATACTTTGTCCGTAAGCTCGGATTTGCATACGTTGGGTTTACATAACTCAGGGAGCGTCTGTATGAACAAATATACCAATATCCCTTTTCACAGTAAGTCCCAGGACCCATTAAGCCCTGGATTGTGGCGGAGGGAGTGAAGAGGGAGGCAGCATTATTTTTGTTATTGAATCTGCCCCAAACCCCACCAATATACATTACAGTGAATTGGATGTGAATCAGCTCATATTGAATTGTTTTTGCTAAAGTTAATTAACAATTTTAGGAAAAAAGTGTCAGTGTGGCCACCAGGGAGAGTTGGTAGATGCACTCTAAAGCCACTAAAAATTTTGTGGCGAGAACCCCAGCCCCAGAGAGCCTTCTCCCTGGAGTGTCTAGTGCCTGCCACTGGATACTCATAGAAATTACCCAATTTACTGTCTCCAAAGAAACCATGTGCACACCAGCACTGACGTGAATTTATAGTATAATAAAACAAGAGTAAGCTTTTTTAACAAAGAACAAAGATTTAAGGGAAACTGAGCAAGGATCATGGAAACAAAATTGATTACAAATAAAACAAAAGTATAGCATGCTTGTAAAAAACTAAACATAACCTCAGCAGACTACAATCCTTTTCTAAAGAAAAAATCTCATCTAAAGCAACTTCTCAGCATCATTAACCCCGGCAACTCCCAAGCCAGGTTCCAACTTTCCTGGATGCAAAGAAGTGCCATCCTTTTTGGTTCCTCGGTGGTGGACAATAAAATAGCTTTTCTCCCTGCTTCTTATAGTCCAGTAAACCTTTAAAATCTATTCTTGCTGTTTGTTCTCCGGAGTGCTGGTGCCATGCTGCTCTCTTCTCCTCCTGTTAACTTGCTCACCCTGTCTATCTCAGATGCAAATGTAGTCTCCGTTGCATTTAGCCTACCTTGCTTTACATTGGCGGTCAAGGCAGACAGGCAAATCAACAATCCTTTGCCTGGGAAAAATTTGTTTATCAACGCTGCCTGGTTACCTAGTTTAAATATATTTTTAATAGACACATATAACTTTTTGCATAACTCCTGTACATACACAATGCTTGTGATGACCAGTATGATATAAGCTTTTATTTCATTCCTTACACAACATTCTTTATAGATAAATACTATGACATCAACATATTAGGTGTGAGTTGGTCAGGCCTGATAGGGCTCATAGGGCCACATCTTGTGTATCCATTATTTTACACATGGTGAATGAGGATGTGATTGGCCAAATATTCCTCAATTACTACAAATATGTTCAACCACCACAGCAAGATTTAAGAAATGGCTGTTCCCAGCTTTCACCAGGTCTGAAAGACTAATGTTACAAGTGATGGACAAAATCAATCTTCAGTCCTCGAGACTAGTGCTTGGATCTATAGTGGTTATCTCAAATAACAACAATTTCTATAGTAAAGAACGACTAAATCTCTAATCAAGTAAGGATTGTAGAATTGGGCCCAAAATACAAGGACTAGTGATATAAAGTATGAATCTCTGTTCCAATATGAAAACACTGAGAACCAGGATCTGTTTCCATTGTTAAAAGAGGGACAAAATTTTACAAAACTAGATTTGTTTCAGGTTTACCAGTCATTGGAGTTCAAGAAGAGTCTTGATAATATATTATCATTAATACGCAAAAAGGATTCTTCTGGTATAATATGCTTCCATAAAACATGACTAGAATTCTGGTTACAACTCAACTTAAAATTAAACACGCATTACCGGATTTGAGTGGTATGATATTTTTATCTGGATGCAAATGCAAAAGCTCATTTGAGAAGATTGGAATCTGGGCTAAAGTGGTTTAAATGATTTCTAAAAGGTAAGAAAAAAGGACAAATGTGTCTTTTTCCATTTACCTAGGCCATCTGAGTGATGTAGAAGGCTTAACACCTCTCACAGAGAAATGTAATGTTGTGTCAAAAGTCACCGTGCCTAAGAATGCCACAGATCCTCTCTAGAACTGGCTAATTATCATGGAAAGTCTCCAGAGCTACACATAATTTGTCTACATTAAAAAAAAATCTAACACAGTTCTTAGTAGCTGGCATTGAACTAAAAACTGTAACAAGCTATTTGATCAGACCAAAATTTACAGACACCTGCAAGGGATTTAAAAGAAAGTATGGCCCCAAGTTAGAACAACAGCTAGCATGTGATGCTTCAGCTGTAGGTATAGATGAAAACTTATCACCTAAAATAATATATGGGATCAAAAGACTAATTGCTGCCAATTCCAGAACCTTTGCTCAAGCATATGAAAACAAGACTCTCCTGCTGACTATTATAGTTTGGAATCAGGAAATTCCAAGTTTCTCTGTTGGAAGAAGTTACTTTGATTGCAGACCAGAAGCCTATTGTTAAAATTCTTGGACCAGAAATTGATAACCTGGCTGATACATTATAGAAACGGACACTGAAGCTAACCTCGTCTCACTACAATATCATGTCTAAGTTATCTGAAAGCCAGAGAAAGCTGCATTATCTTATTGTCCATTTGAGATGAAAAGTTCAAAGAATCCCTTTCTCACAATCTCCTTTTTTGGAACTATTACCAAGTACCCTGGAATCAGTGGCAGCAGAGATGGAAGAAGGCTATTGGCTTGATTTTCTGTTGCGCTGCAGCTTATGCTGTCTTTTTTTTAAATCTGAGCAAAGTGGGTAGGCAATGTTACCATCCTGTATTGGAAGTGTCTTTCCACTGGTGCACAAAGCAATGCAAAGTCAGGCCCCTCTCATTAAAAAAGATGCAAGCCTGTATGTATACATTGGTTGAGTCCTCCTGCTCTGCAGCAGCCACAAAATGCAGGAGCTAATGCTGCAGCATGTGACTTTAACTCCCTTCCAGATTTGTGTGTTAAAAATGTGGGAGCTGAGCAGGGGACAGAGACATGGATAGCATCCAGTCCTCAGTTTACTTCCCATAACACCTGCTTCTGTACCCATCCTGTAACACCCAAATGAAAGGGCATCTGAATGGTCACGGTTAATGGAGGTTAGTGCTGTAGCTATAACAAATCCTTTCTTCCATGCAATGAGAGGTGTAACTACATCTCAGTGTTTCAGAGTGGTAGCCATGTTGGTCTGTATCAGCAAAAAGAACGAGGAGTCCTTGTGCATCTGATGAAGTGGGTTTTAGCCCATGAAAGCTTATGCCCAAATAAATTTGTTAATCTCTAAGGTGCCACAAGTACTCCTATTCTTTTTACATCTCAGTGGAGTCCCTCTCTGACCACAGTGCTAGAATGGCCCCATTATTTATCATGAAATATGAAAAAACCTTACATCCATGTTACAGCAGGATTAAAAGAAATTAATTTAAAAAGGAATTAAATAAAAAGTGGCACTCATCTGACTGGGAGCATTGCACAGATCGCTGTGTGTGATGCTTTGGGATTAGTGTCCTCCAGAATTTAAAACATTTGTGGGATGCAACAGAGTCATCGTGATCAAATTCAGATGTGACATAAATGGTGGTATAAGTTATCCACTGCCCAATGAGACTAAATTGGTGTAATTTACACACCATAGGCCAAATTCTCTATTGGTGTAAATAGTCTAAATTTCACTGAAATTAAAGGTGCTGTGTCCATTTACAATTCAGAAAATTTGGCCTCAGGTAGGCAGTACAGTAAGTATGAGGCAGCAAAAGCATCTAAGTGTATGGTATTGCAAGAAAAAATAGGTCCCTTTCTATTTTTTCTTATACGACTTAGATCCCCTGTTGTTTTCCTGCTTCAGCTCCAACGTCTCGCCCAATCAACATGTTAAGTAGCATCAGCTTCGCCTTACTTTTATACCACCATTTACCCCACTATGAATTTGACCCAGTGTGCAGAAGCCATAAATATTTTTTAATATCCACCTAATGAATCTGGATCGAGCAAACTTTCCACTGACTGACCCCTGCCTATGTGCCTTCGCTGATCACAGGGAACGCTTCTAGAACTGTACTTTAGGGAAAGAAAAATAGGTTCTTAATTTGAGAGAGTTAACACATGGTAACTAGCTTGAGGTAAAAGCCTGGTGAAGACAAAGCTGTTTGTCTTGTTCACCAAAGTTAGCAGGTTGAGTAACAGACTATGAGAGGAGCCTAGTCTTTACCTCAACATGCTACCTTGTGTGAAAACAACAAACTGCCTTGTTTTCACAAGGGTTTTCCCTCAGGTCAGTTAACTTGTGTTAAGAACACACTTTAGTTCCCTCAGCAAAGACAAGATCTGAAAGGGCTGTTCGGCCTCACTCTAGGCCTACTCCTGATGCTGGCCTCTCTGCTGAGACTACCAACAAAGTTGCCCCGATAATTTGGGTAGATTTACAGCTCCACTCATTTCCCAGCATACTCTATTTAAAAGCATGATGGTCCTGATTCTCCTTTCATTTACCCCCATGTAAATCTGCAGTGACTCCACTGAAACCAGTGGAACAATACATTGTATAAATGAGTACAGAATCAGGCTGTGTTCACTGCTCAAGATTCTCCAAGTGATTACTGATTCTGAGTGTCTTAATTTGTTGGTGACCAAATTGAGGCACCTTAAAGTGAGCCTGATTTTCAGAGAAGAAGGCTCAGCACTTTCTGAAAAATCAGACTCCTTTAAGGTGTCTCAGTTGGGTACCCAAAAACAGAGGTATCCAATATCACTTTTGAAAATCTGGGCCACATTTTAAAAGGATGTGTCAGTTTCTCAAATAGATGCAAAAGCAACAACCACTCATGTAGTTTGATGTTTACAGATTCATCAATCAAAAAGAAGCACTTTGATCACCTGACATGATTTAAACATCACTCTTGATATCTGACACCAGACCAAGAGCATGCAGATCTAATAAATTCTTGGCTTCTGCAAATTTATTTTAAAAATATAAAAGAGGGTCAGTTATAAAGAAGTTGATTAATATATACCCCGCTCAAACAGCCTTGAACATCTGTGTATTAAATTCATTTATTAAATTATACCAATCTGTATTTTAATGAGTAAAAGATACTTATTCTGCCATCCATCAAAATAAACTCAGGAAATACTTAACATTATAATCATTTTTCTTGTTTGAACACGAGTTATGAAATATGAATCCTGCACTAAGAATGCTGTACTTGCCATTATGATCAAATATGTTTTTACAGGTGCACCAAATATTCCGTTTTCCTTGCATTCTCAAACTGTTGAAAATATAAACCATGTTTTATATTTCTTAGGTAGGTAATATTGCCTTTTTCCCCCTCACATGGCACCCATTATTAGTGAGTTATTACCACATCTTTTTTCATACACACTGCATCTCCTAAAGTTGCTTAGTAATGAAAATACAGATTTATGTAACATCTAGTGTCAAGTAACATTTAGGGCACACTTTAGTATTGAAAGGTTTGGGGGCATTAATAACATTCAAGTGCATGTTAATATTACCAGATACGGTGTTTACAATCTATTAGGTCAAGTTCAGTCTTTTACCACTTTGCTTTTCTCTTGTTTAAGGAAAGTCCACTTTTAGACACAACCAGGATAATGTGTGTGCACCGAAGTTGTGCTGCTCGTTGTTCTAATAGCTGTAATTTTTATTGCCATTTTTCCCCTTTCTTATCTTCCAAAAAAACCTGGCAGAAAGTCAGCAAGTCCAGCTGGAATAGCCGGTGAGCTAAGCTTCAGATTTCTTCACAATATCAGTTTGACACCATATCAAACACTAATTCAAATCATTTAACATATTTCTAATGTCTATTTTTTTTTTGAAAGAGCAGTCATTTAGGAAAATAGAGTTTAAGGCTGAGAACCAGACAGGCAAAGAAAATAATAGTTGATAATGTAGAATGAAGAAGGGTAAGATGACTCTGGGGGGCCAGGCCAGCTGGTGTGAACCTACAGGCCTCTATTGACCTCAATGGACTAGCTACAACAATTTTCACAAGCTGAAGATCTGGCTTGGAGTTTCAATACATAGATCAAGGTAGCCATATTGGCAAGCAAGACTCCAGTTCTGCTTTCACTGAAGTCAATGAAAGCTTTTCCTTTGAGTTCTAGGGGAGCACGTTCAGACTGTAAAAGAATGCTTCGACAGCAGAGCCAGCACACCACAAAAAAGCAATCACATTCTGGAAAGTAAATATAACCCATATTTTACCATTTTTTCCAAAACAAATGGATGGGGGAGAAAAAAAAACACTTGACACTTTATTTGTTGGGGGGCAGGGCGGTGGGATCCCTTCATCAAAGCAATTGCTTTGTACAGTTTCAACCAGAATTTAAATTGCCACCCTGTCAGAATTCCAGCTGTGACAGAGTCAGTCCCGTTAATGGGAACATGGGAAACAGCTGATGTGAAGGAAGACAAAGAGGAAAAACTGTAAATTGAAATTCCAAGGCGAGTGAAACAGAGCAATAGCTCTGTAACAGCAAGATGATGCCCAAACAAAAGTGGCATCAGGAATGGAACAAAATTAATACAATAATAACATGGAGAGAAAATTGGAAATCTAATCTATTTAATAAGAACTCTTCCCATTCCAATTGTACTTCTGTTTCTTCTCATCTTTTTTCTATTTAACCCTGTAGTGAATCTCTTTTCCAAAATATTTCTTATTGAAATACACACTATTTTTTCCTCCACCTGAAACTATGCAAGGTATATAGATTCATAGAATTTAAGGCCAGAAGGGACCATTATGACCATCTTGTCTGACCTCCTGAATAACACAGGCCAAAGAACCTTGCCCACTAATTACTGCATCAAGCCCATACCATATGTTGATCAATAGCATATATTTTAAAATATACCTAGTCTCAACTACAAGTGATGGAGAAACCATCACATCCCAAAGCGTAAGTTGTTCCAGTGGTTAGTTAAACTTACTGTTTAAAATGTCTGCCTTATTTCTATTCTGAATTTTTCTAGCTTCAGCTTCCAACGAGTTGATATCATCATGATGAGAGACAAAAAACATTCTTTAAAAAAAATATCTGTTTGAAATGTGCCCATTCCCTGCTCTTGGTAAATGTACAAATCTTCAGCATCCAAAAGAAAATGTTGCACCCTCCTGGCAAAGAGGAACTGACAAAAGCTGTCTTGGTCACTACCACTATCTTGCCACCCAGAAGTAGCTGACGATCTAGTAGGCCCCCAAAATTGCATTCAAAAGGGCAGACAAACTCCTCCCACAGGAGGAGACAATATCGTGTCTAGTCTTGTCCGTACTAAACCATTTAAGCAAATAAGCCACAAGGAATAATTTAATTAATCAGATTACCCTCTTTTGCTATGTGCATCTTACAGTGTGTAAGCAGAGTCAGGATAAACTCTACCCTGACATCTGGTGGAAAGAATTTCAGAGAGTGTATTTGCATAGGCACGCCTACCCCATCCCATGCTGCCGAACTGTGGGACTGTTTGGTGACAAATGACTCACCCTCAGTTGGGTGGTACTTTCTAGACAAGGGACATGGGTTCCAAACCCAGTGAATTGAGAGAGAGAGGCAGGCAGGCAGGCAGGCAGGCAGGCAGGCAGGCAGGCAGGCAGGCAGGCAGGCAGGCAGGCAGGCAGGCAGGCAGGCAGGCAGGCAGGCAGGCAGGCAGGCAGGCAGGCAGGCAGGCAGGCAGGCAGGCAGGCAGGCATCTGTGCCTGGTGGTGCAGTCTCCTTGTGGAGCCAGAAGCACCAGTTCCACCTCCTCCTCTCTCCACTGTGGAATGTCAGAGTTGATTTTTTTTTTTTATTATTCCCTCAAGAGTCTAAATACAGGTTACTGAGCTGAATTCACTTTGGGCTAATGGTGCACTAGCACTGGGGCTCCCCCACTAAGAGCTGAGATCACTAAGAGTTGAAATCACTAAAGAGCTGAAATAACTGAGCTGAGAGCACTGAGTACTGTGCTAACTAGTGGGGGAGCCTGAAGTTACACTATGGAACAGAGCAGCTGGTGGAGTGGAGCAGTTTGTGGGGACGGCTGGAGCGGATCACGGGACAGCTGGTGGCAGCAGAGCAGCTGGCAGAGCGGAGTAGCTGTGGGACGGGTGGAGTGGCCCACAGAGCGAGCGGAGCCAAGCAGTTTGCAGAGCAGCTCATGGAGCAGAGCAGCTGGTGGAGCGGAGCAGTTTCTGAGGACAGCTGGAGGAGCAGAGTGGAGCAGCTGGTAAAGCGGAGCAGTTCGTGGAGAAGGCAGAAGCAGAACCCACGGAGAGGCAGGGCAGTTGGCCCTGGACCACGTAAGGTGCCCCTTTCTACCCAGGCTGGGGGGAGGGACCTCTACAGATAAACTCTCGAACTCTGGGGTGGCATTGACCAGAGACTTTTGGGTTGTTGGACTTTGGGGTGATTGGACTTAAAACCCTAAAGGGAAAAAGGACAGTGCCAAACGTACTTGGAGGTGGGTTTTTGTTTATGGTTTGTGTTATAACCCTGTTTGTGGTGTTTCTCCAATGGGATGCCGCATTGATTCCTTCCTTTATTAAAAAGATTTTGCTACACTCAGATTCCGTACTTGCGAGAGGGGAAGTACTGCCTCCTAGAGGCGCCCAGGGGGGTGTGGTATGTGAGTGTCCCAGGTCACTGGGTGGGGGCTCGAGCCGGTTATGCATTGTGTTACTGAAACGGAACCCCTGGATACTGAACCCAGCCCTTGTTGCTGCCAACTCAGAGGGGCAGAAGGGTTACATTTTTGGGGGCTCATCTGGGATCCCTGGGTCAGTACCCCTCGCAAGCACCTGTTGAGTGTTCCACTGCATTGGGAAATAATTGTGTTTATATTTTGAGGAAACTACTGTTTGTATAATGGCTAATATGTCGGGTTTGTTGGGCCACAGTCCTGCAGCCTCTAGCTCAGGGGCGGCAGACTCAGCCTATGATTGGGCAAAAGCACTGGAGCATATATTGGAAAAGATTGTGTTGGCTTATGCTACGTCAAACTCTTGTCCTAAGTTAAGGTTATTTGATGGGGAAGAGGAGTTTGAACTCTGGTCGGAGCATACTACTGAAATGCTGCGGGAGTGGGCCGTACCCGATGTAGAAAAGCGATGATGTCTAATAGAGAGCCTTAGTGGCCCAGCATTAGATGTAATTCGTACCCTGAAGCTCACTGACCCTGAGGTCAGTGTGAAGGACTGCCTAGAGGCCCTTGATAATACCTTTGGGAGCGTAGAGGGCCCTGAGGACAGTTACTGTAAATTCATTAATTCCCGACAGAAAAGGGGTGAGAAAATTTCAGCCTATATACAGAGGCTGGAGAGACTACTTCAGAGAGCTGTTATGAGGGGAGCAGTGACTGCTGAGCAGATGGATCAGACCAGACTGGCTCAAGTTCTAAGAGGGACTCAGTATTGGAACCCAATCCTACTTCATCTCTGACTAAGAGAACGGCAGGAACATCCCCCAAGTTACTCCCAGCTGATAAAGAAGATCAGGGAAGAAGAAGAAAGGCAGGCAGCCAGCGAGTGTTGGGAAGCCCAAACATTGGAACCAGCCAGCACGACGCCACCGCCAATGGCCAGTGTACTGATGGAGAGCACCACAGAGGAACTTGCCCAACAAATGCAGGTCCTGACAGAACGGATAGCTGAGCTGCAAAGCATCATTGACCGAGCTAATTTTTCCAGGAATAAGGAGCCTCAGACTGTGATGATAGAGAAGTCAGTATCTAGAGTCACCGTCCCACCTCGCCGAATGGGGAAAGGACAATTCTTTTGCTACCGGTGTGGTCAGGATGGGCACAGTGCTGCTAACTGCCATAAGGAAGAGAACCCCTCCTTAGTGTATGAAAAGCTGAGGATTAGTTGGAAGAGACCAAGTAGCTGCCAGAAGGTCTGGGGACAGAGACCACCTAGGCCTAGAGGATTTGAAGATTCCCCCAGAAGAGACCATCCAGCTGGGATCCCTGCAGGACTGATAGGGCCTCGAGCAGAGGTCATGGTGAGGATTGAAGGGGCGGAGTGGAAAGCCGTGCTTGACACTGGATCTCAAGTGACTATTATATTTCAGTCATTCTACCAACAGATGCTTAGGCACCTGCCCATACAGCCACTGACTGGTATTGGTCTGTGTGGCCTCAGCATGGATGAATACCCCTATCAAGGGTATGTCATAGTGAACCTGGAATTCCCAGAGGAGGTTGCTGGGGCAAAGCAAGAGGTGGACACCGCTGCCTTAATATGCCCTGACCCGAAAGGGACCTCTGATGTGTCTGTGCTGATAGGGACCAACTCCAGCCTCTTCAAGGTGCTCGCAGATTACTGTAGACAACGGGCTGGGTACCAGTACCTGAGTACCCTGATGATCCATACGCTTTGTGCTGAAGCCTGTAGGAAGATTGAGAGCACCAAGAAGGAGACATCTGAGCTACCGATTGGGGCACTGAAGTACATGGATACAACCCCCTTAGTAGTGCCTGCAAGGACGGAGCAAGAAGTACTTGTCATGAGTACCAGGCTGAAAGGCAGTAAAGGGGCATTAGCAATGATAGAGCAGCCGGCTGAAGGAGAGCTCCCGGAAGGAGTGCTGGTTCCCAGTGGAGTCATAACCCTACCTGCTGAAGCCCAGGAAAAGGTGACTATACTGATTGCTAATGAAACAAGTAGAGATGTTGTTGTGAGGCAAGGACAAAAGATAGCAGACCTCTTTGAGCCTGAATCAATTGTAAAACCCCAGTGTGAGACTCAAGTGCCAACAATAGACCCAGCAAAGTTTGACTTTGGAGATTCACCATTGTCCGAGGAGTGGAAAGATCGCCTATGAAGGAAACTTTGTGAAAGATCCAAGGTGTTCTCATTGCATGAGTGGGATGTGGGATGTGCAAAAGGAGTAGAGCACAACATCAGACTACATGACTCTCGACCTTTCAGAGAGAGATCTAGAAGGCTTGCTCTCTCCGAGATGGAAGATGTGTGACCACATCTTCAAGAGCTGGCTGCAAATGGCATCATTACAGAGTCCCGCAGCTCATACGCCTCGCCCATTGGGGTGGTCCGTAAAAAGAATGGGAAAATCCAGATGTGTATTGACTACCACACCCTAAACCGCCGTACTGTGGTTGACCAGTACACAATGCCTCGAGTTCAAGATGCCTTAGACTGTTTGCTGGGGAGCCAGTGGTTCTCTGTGTTGGATCTTCGGAGTGGATACTACCAGATCCCTCTGGGTGAAGAAGTTAAGGAGAAGACAGCCTTCATCTGCCCATTAGGGTTTTATCAGTTTGAACGCATGCCCCAAGGGATTTCTGGAGCACCTGCCACATTTCAATGTCTTATGGAGAAAGTTGTGGGAGACATGAATTTACTGCAAGTGTTAGTTTATTTGGATGACCTGATTGTGTTTGGAAGAACTTTGGAGGAGCATGAAGAAAGACTTCTTAAAGTGCTTGATATGCTGGAGGATTATGGTTTGAAGCTTTCAATTGACAAATGCCAGTTCTGCAGGACCTCGGTGAAGTATGTGGGGCACACCGTGTCCCAAGAGGGTGTGAGTACTGATCCTGATAAAATAGAAGCACTCACTACATGGCCACGTCCAAGCAACTACAGAGAACTCAAGACCTTCCTTGGGTTTAGTGGTTATTACCGCAGATTTGTGAAAAACTATGCTACAGTTGTAAAACCCCTCAATGATCTTACCAGGGGATATCAGTCCAGCAAGGACAAATCTAAGACCAAGAATAAAAGGCCTTCCATGCAGAAACACTATGGCCCCTTCGAACCCTTTGGGCCACGGTGGGATGAGAGATGTGAAAGGGCTTTTCGAGCAATCATTACTTGCCTAACTCATGCCCCAGTCCTAGTATTTGCTGACCCAAGCAAGCCATTTATCCTGCATACTGATGCCAGTTTGGAGGGTCTGGGGGCAGTACTGTACCAGGAGGTGGAAGGCAAGCGTAAACCTGTAGCCTTTGCCAGCCGAGGACTGTCTGATAGTGAAACCCGCTATCCCACCCACAAGCTGGAGTTCTTGGCCTTGAAATGGGCCATCACTGAGAAATTTTGAGACTACTTGTATGGGACTCAGTTCCAGGTGTGGACAGACAACAACCCACTGACCTATGTGTTAACAAGTGCTAAACTGGATGCTACAGGGCAAAGATGGGTGGCCGCTTTGGCTAGCTATGACTTCAGCATTCAATACCGATCAGGGAGAAGCAATGTAGATGCAGATGCATTGTCCAGGCGTCCACAGGCACCACGACTTGCTGTGATACCCAAGGATGGAGTGAGAGCTATTTGCAGTGTAAGTCGCCGAGAGCCGGAGGCCCATGAGAGCCTTCATGGATGTGTTGCTGAAACTTTGGGCCTACCCCCTGAATACGTGCCTTCTGCTTCAGTAAACTATATTGCTTTGGACCAATCTCCCTTGCCCATGCTCAATACGGCTGACTGGCAAGAGGCCCAGCTGCAAGATATTGACATTCGTGATACACTACTTGCCAAAAGAGAGGGGCGAGGCCCAGCTGAGGTTGTCCCACCTACCCCAGAGGGCAAACTACTATTGAGAGAATGGACCAAACTAAAACTGATTCAGGGAGTGCTACACCGCACGACCACAGACCCTCTACAAAAGCAACGGAATCAACTAGTGCTGCCAAAAGATTACAGAGCCCTGGCCATGAGGGCCCTGCATGATGACTTTGGACATTTAGGGATGGAGAGGACCCTGGAACTTATCCGCAGTAGATTCTATTGGCCACGGATGGCTGAAGATGTTCGCAGGAAATGTGAGACCTGCGCGCGATGTGTTCAAAGGAAAACTCTGCCCACGAGGGCTGCATATCTGAAGAACATCACCAGCAACAAACCTCTGGAGCTGGTTTGCATTGATTTCTTGTCTTTAGAAGTGGACAAGAGGAATATTGGGAACATCCTATAAGTGACCGACCATTACACGCGATATGCGCAGGCATATCCCACACGTGATCAGAGGGCCACCACTGTCGCTCGAGTACTGTGGGAAAAATATTTCTCAGTTTATGGATTCCCAGCCCGGATACACTCGGATCAGGGACAAGATTTTGAGAGTCACCTTCTGAAGGAGGTGCTGAGGATAGCAGGTATTAAAAAGTCGAGGACAATGCCTTACCACCCACAAGGTGACCCTCAGCCAGAGAGGTTCAACCGAACCCTATTGGATATGTTAGGGACTTTGCGGCCAGAGCAGAAGGCAACCTGGAGCCAACATGTTGCATTTCTGGTGCACGCCTACAATGCCACAAAGAATGATGCTACGGGGGTCACCCCATATCTCTTGATGTTTGGGCGAGAACCAAGACTACCCATAGATTTGTGCTTTGGTGTATCAGAGGATGGCGATAGCTATGAAACCCATCAGCAATATGTATCCCGACTACGAGAAAAGCTACAGGATGCTTATCACTTAGCTACGTCTGCAGCTCGGAAGAACGCAGACCACAACAAACAGCAATATGATGCTAGGGTGCGTCTGCAAGAGCTCCAGCCAGGGGACAGAGTCCTGCTGCGAAATTTGGGTATTGCTGGCAAACACAAGATAGCTGACAGATGGAAGGCAATACCTTACTTAGTGATGGAAAAGCTAGGAGACCTGCCGGTCTACAAGATCAAACCTGAAGAGGGTCCACGGCAGACCAAAACCGTGCATAGAAACCTTTTGCTCCCTGTGGGAGAATTGGTAGGCAGCCCTTATGAGATGGGCCACAACAGGGCAACTGGGCAGAACGAAGGTGCTGTACCAAAGCCGCCTTCCAACGTGGACAGCCAGCCTCCTGCAGCTAACCTACCCCTACTCAGCACATCTGACAGTGAGTCTGAGGAGGAAGACACAACCATGGTGTATCCTGGGATGAAGACAAGATTTCAGTCTCGATCGGCTGAATCAGAAGAGAGCACATCCTCTTCCGCCCTAAACCCTATGGCAGAAGTATTTAGGCCCATTCCTGACATCCCTGAGCCACTGGTGGGACCCCCGTGTAATGACTTACACGGGCTATTGGACAGTGGTGACATACAGATGGAGGATGTCCAGAGCACTTGAGACCCTCCACTGTTAGGACTAGAAATGCAGGAGCCTATGCCAGTATCTGAGGGGAACTCACAGGAAACCTCCCCATCCGGCACTCAAGAGGATGTCCCCCCTACCACAGCAACAGAGATTCTCAATAGGCGAGACAGGGTAATAAGACCAGTGAAACGGTTAACTTACGATGCACCTGGGGTGATTAGTGAGGAGCCTATACATTTAGCACACAGGTTTGTGAAAGCTACAGTAGGCTATCTAATGCCTTTTGGAGGGGACCAATAAGTTGGTATAGTAGGGAATGTGATTTGTCGGGACGACAAATTCTTGGCTGGGGGGAGGATGTAAGCAGAGTCAGGATAAGCTCTACCCTGACATCTGGTGGAAAGAATTTCAGAGAGTGTATTTGCATAGGCACGCCTACCCTATCCCAGACTGCCGAGCTGTGGGACTGCTTGGTGACAAATGACTCACCCTCAGTTGGGTGGTACTTGCTAGACAAGGGACATGAGTTCCAAACCCAGTGAATTGAGAGAGGCTGGGGACAGGTATCTGTGCTTGGTGGTGCAGTCTCCTTGTGGAGCCAGAAGCACCAGTTCCATCCCTCCTCTCTCCACTGTGGAATGTCAGAGTTGATTTTTTTTTTATTATTCGCTCAAGAATCTAAATACAGGTTACTGAGCTGAATTCACTTTGGGCTAATGGTGCACTAGCACTGGGGCTCCCCCACTAAGAGCTGAGATCACTAAGAGTTGAAATCACTAAAGAGCTGAAATAAATGAGCTGAGAGCACTGAGTACTGTGCTAACTAGTGGGGGAGCCTGAAGTTACACTGTGGAACAGAGCAGCTGGTGGAGTGGAGCAGTTGCGGGGACTGCTGGAGCGGATCACGGGACAGCTGGTGGCAGCAGAGCAGCTGGCAGAGCAGAGTAGCTGTGGGACGGGTGGAGCGGCCCACAGAGCGAGCGGAGCCGAGCAGTTTGCAGAGCAGCTCATGGAGCAGAGCAGCTGGTGGAGCGGAGCAGTTTCTGAGGACAGCTGGAGGAGCAGAGTGGAGCAGCTGGTAAAGCGGAGCAGTTCGTGGAGAAGGCAGAAGCAGAACCCACGGAGAGGCAGGGCAGTTGGCCCCGGACCATGTAAGGTGCCCCTTTCTACCCAGGCTGGGGGGAGGGACCTCTACAGATAAACTCTCGAACTCTGGGGTGGCATTGACCAGAGACTTTTGGGTTGTTGGACTTTGGGGTGATTGGACTTAAAACCCTAAAGGGAAAAAGGACAGTGCCAAACGTACTTGGAGGTGGGTTTTTGTTTATGGTTTGTGTTATAACCCTGTTTGTGGTGTTTCTCCAATGGGATGCCGCATTGATTCCTTCCTTTATTAAAAAGATTTTGCTACACTCAGACTCCGTGCTTGCGAGAGGGGAAGTATTGCCTCCTAGAGGCACCCAGGGGGGTGTGGTATGTGAGTGTCCCAGGTCACTGGGTGGGGGCTCGAGCCGGTTATGCATTGTGTTACTGAAACGGAACCCCTGGATACTGAACCCAGCCCTTGTTGCTGCCAACTCAGAGGGGCAGAAGGGTTACAAGTGTATTTGACTTTATTCATTATTTGAAATTATTCTTAGTTTCTAAGCTTTTATTCTGTGCATTGGTTGGAAATATTCAAAATTCAGTGTCTGTTATTTAGCTGTGATAGTCGACATGGCCCACATGGATTCATATCAAAATTCAAATATTCATGGACTTTTCCCCTTGGTTATTTGACCAGCTCTAATAAATGCAATTTAGATAGCCAGAGGTGCTATAAGAACTCAAGCCCTCATCCTATGATTAACTCAATGTGTGGCGATACTTGTGCCCCCGCACACCGCAATTATCTTTACTGGGGTTCCACGTGAACACAGGAGTCTGCCCACATGGGACACATTGCAGGAACAGTGCCCTGGACTTCAAGTTCCCTTGTAAATACTTAATATATGCACAAAGACAAAACCTGTGTTAAGCAGCAACCAAAAAACCCTGCAAAGATTGGCTACCTACCAAAGATTTCAGCTAATGACTGAACAAAGAATTATCAGCAGCCTCAGGGATGCTTTAAAGTACTGACTCATGGCATGGAATTTCTTGTTGGAGGTGCTGTTTGCTGCAGGGTTCACCATATGTTTATTTCATTCCTTTTATAGAGTGCAAGGAATATCTTGATTAGCAGAATATTTTATCATAAATTAAGAACTAGCATAAACATTAAACCCCATTATCAACTTTTTGATGTTTGGATTAGTTTGTTTATTTCCTCCCTCTCTCCATTTCCTCCCCTCTCCCTCCTGAGTTAGCTATTCTGCTCTTTCTCACCTGGCCAAAATCCGGAAGTGAAATTCTCTACACCTGCGATTACATAGATTCCTTGACTGTCTGCCATCACAGGCAAACTCAGACAGAGGGAAGTTTTATTTTTGAGTGTGGGTGGCCATGATGTTCATATGAAGAATCAGCAGAAAGGATATTATTTTTTTGACTGTAAAGGAAGTCAGAAGGCCCCAGGATACATTTTTATAGGAACAGTTTGTTAAGAAAAATTAAATTAAGACAATAAAATGAGAGAAAGGAATAATAGTGTGAGTGCTTGGCAGTGCTCCACAGACTCACCAGCTGTTAAATGGACAGGCAGAGTGGAGCCATTCAGGCCATAGCTTATAGCCTGGAGAACTTGGACTCTTTATCCTCAAACAAGAAACCAATTAATTTCCCTCCCCACCTATTACAAATATGGTTTAAAATAATATTTTGAGTTGTGTGTATCTGTAATAATATTCAGGCTAATAACAATTACTGGATATTATTACTTTAAAAAATCCAAGTAAAGTCAATCTATCTTGGGTATTTCTGCCATTTTGGTTCTACAGGCCATTATTATTAGCAGTAGTATTATTATAGTGCCTTGGCACCCCAGTCATGCACCAGGGTTCTGGGCACTGTAGAAACAACAAAAAGACAGTCTCTTAAGCCCTAAAGGAAGGCCCAGGCTGTCGATTACTAATAACAGGGAAAGTGAAATCACAAAAGCTATTAAATTTTTTTTTCCTTGGTTGGTTGGGGGTTTTTTTTTGTTATTTTTTGTGGGGGGGTATGTTCTTTTTAATTTTAGTGTAAAAGATCTATTATATTACCAATATTACCTCTCTTTCTGCTTACCCCAGCCCCTACACACACCTACAGATCACCATCACTTAAGCACCTGACTTTACTAGCCAATCCGGAAGTAGGAGTAAGGCGCTCCTGACTGAAATTTGCACAGATATTAATTGGGGAGTTATTGAAAACCTCGGTGAGCACAGAGAAATAACACAAAGATACTGCTATTAGAATCATGGGGAAAAACCTAAATCAATGAGATTCGGTCTGGGAAAATGCAGTCTAATACATCTTAAGACAAATACTCCAAAATATAGACATTTAGTTCAATCTTAAGGAGATACCTAGAAAGCAACAATGCTGAAAAGACTTGGGGGTTAATAATGAACAACAAATGATACCTGAGTTTGCAGTGCTATATAGCAGCAAAAGAGGCAAGTGTATTTCTAAACTGAATGTACAGAAGAAGCAAGTCAAGGCTAGTAATTAGAGAGCTGGATGAACAACAGATTTTCAGTTCTTTGGAAAAGTAAAAAAAAAAAAAAAATCCTTTCTAGTTGGACCAAAACCAAACATTTTTTAAATTTTTTTGGCAAATCTAGATGTAAAAAAAAAAATACTTAAAGTTGAACAAACTGTTTTGTTCAATATAAAACAAAAAGTTTCAGTTCAATTGTGAGTATTTTTAAATGTTTTTTATTTATTTTAAATAAAATTAAAGGACATTTCTAAGTTTCGGTTGAAAATTTTCTCCCAAATCTACCGGTAACTATCTTCTGCATTTGGCTCCTAAAATATTGTGTTGAGTCCCAAGTACCTAAATCCCTGAAAGAGATTAACAGCTTAAAGGTATCCAAGCATCTGGAGCAACTGATATACAATGAATGATTTACCCATCTAAATATATAGAGCTTGGCAATGAGAGGATATGACAACCCTCTAAAATATTTGAAGATTTTAAACATTGAGATTGTAGAAGAATTATTTATTGTGATACGAGTGGTTATATCTAGCTATAATGGGATAACTTAAGAAAGGGAAAATTTAGCTTGAATATCAAGGAAAAATAAACCTTCTTGGCCGTGAGATCTATTCACCTGGAACAGTGTCCAATGGAATACTGAAGAAACTACAAACTTTGGGACATTTAAAGCAAGACTGGACAAACTATTAAGAATGACATTGTAGGAATAATTGCATAAATAAAGACAGTCAGTAAAGGGTTGTCAGGAGCAGCATAGTTACTGCAGCTAGGACTAAAGATGACTACAGTCGATAGGTCTCATATACTAATTTACAGTGAAATGTGTCTTAAGTGATCACCAAAAGGATCAGAAAACATTGATTATCTAGTAAAACTGGTTTTCAATGAAATGTCAAATGAAATTATGCCTTGGAGATAATGGACAGTAGACTCTTAAGACAAAGGGTTAGGGGGGTTTTATGCGGGGCAGTCCTTAGTGCAAGGTTTAGGAAGGAAATAACTGCATTCCTCATCAGTTGTATAGTATATTGCCTTAGGCAATGGATACATTGACACTCATTATAGTCTGGATTACGATTCAGCTTCATTCGCTTCTGCAATTGGTTTTGGTGCTGACATGAAAATAAATGAATACCAAAATATTTAAACAAATGTTTTGTTTAGTGGAGAGCGCAGTCATAAATAACATTCAAATGACCTAATATGGCAGATAAGCTTCTGTTGTTGGTTTGCTTTTCATCAAAACTCATGGTGTGATTCTTGAGGAAAAGGATCGAATACAATCCAAAGAACTCGGAGAGGCTGTTCCTAAATACCATAAAGCTTCACAGTGGATATATCTGCAGAGAAATTTTAACCTCAGAAAGACTATGGGAATGACCAAAAAACTTACACCACATTAAACAGAAAGGTCTGGTGAGAGCTTCACAGAGACCTCAGAACTGTATACGGGAAAACAGAAGACCCCAGAAAAAGATATTTAGAGTGGATGTCCATCAATTGCTAAATTAAGCCACTGAAATCTGTAAGCAGCATTGGGGTATCACAACAGTGCATAATCACTTGAGTGTTTTACAACTATGAAGGCACAAAAAAAGCCTCCCCTGCTTTCCCATTGAGCTACAGAGCACTGACATGCAAAGCCCATCTTGTAATCCAGTTAGACTCTGGCACTCTTAATCCAAAGAGCACATTTTATTCTGATGGGCCCACATCAACTCTTCAAGAAGAAGACTGTTATCAAACCACTGAATAAAAAAGTTTGATGCAAATCTCTTCCCACAAGCTGAAAAACTCATGGTCAGGTCAGGAGATGAGATCCAGTGGCTGGACCTGAGGACCCTCCCACTGCTAGACACAAAGATTTATCACTGATAAACACCTTATTGACTTTTTATTTTAATCCCCTAAAGGAAGACTACGCCAATATTGGAACAAAACTAGACTTGTAAAACTACACTGCGCTGTGTGAAGTTTTTACCTATCTTAAAAGGCATAGCAAAATGTCAGCTGAGCTGGAGAATTTATCCACATATTGGTTCCATATGATTAATCACAAAGACTTCTAAATAAGGGCTTGTCTACATCAGAAAGTTGCAGCGCTGGTGGGGGAGTTACAGCGCGGCAACTTAGGAGGTGTACACATCTGCAGGGCACCACCAGCGCTGCAACTCCCTGTTTGCAGCGCTGGCCGTACTCCCGTTTTGTCTCGGGTGTAGAGGATCCAGCGCTGGTGATCCAGCGCTGGTAATCAAATATAGACACTTACCAGCGCTTTTCTTGACCTCCGTGGAATAAGCAGGTATCCCAGCGTACCTGAGGAAGCCTCTGGTAATCAAGCTGGTCTCCTTCCCCGGTTTGCTCTCGCGTTCCCCGAACCCCGAGCAAGCAGGTCTCCTTCCCTGAGGTTTGCTGGGTGGTTCCGGGAACGCGAGAGCAAACCGGGAAAGGAGACCAGCTTCGCCGTGGTTTGCTCTCGCGTTCCCCGAAACCCGAGCAAGCAGGTCTCCTTCCCTGAGGTTTGCTGGGTGGTTCCGGGAACGCGAGAGCAAACCGGGAAAGGAGACCAGCTTCGCCGCGGTTTGCTCTCGCGTTTCCCGGAACCACCCTGCAAACCGCAGGGAAGGAGACCTGCTTGTTCGGGGAACGCGAGAGCAAACCGCGGCGAAGCTGGTCTCCTTTCCCGGGTTTGCTCTCGCATTCCCCGAACCACCCAGCAAACCGCAGGGAAGGAGACCTGCTTGTTCGGGGAACGCGAGAGCAAACCGCGGCGAAGCTGGTCTCCTTTCCCGGGTTTGCTCTCGCGTTCCCCGAACCACCCAGCAAACCGCAGGGAAGGAGACCTGCTTGTTCGGGGGTTCGGGGAACGAGAGAGCAAACCGGGAAAGGAGACCAGCTTCGCCGCGGTTTGCTCTCGCGTTCCCCGAACCTCCCTTGAAGCCGCCCAACAGCGCTGCAGTGTGGCCACATCTAACACCACTTGCAGCACTGGTTGCTGTAAGTGTGGCCACTCTGCAGCGCTGGCCCTATACAGCTGTACTAATACAGCTGTAACAACCAGCGCTGCAAAATTTTAGATGTAGACATGGCCTTAGTGTCCTCTTGTTTATTCTAAGGTAGATGCTACTCAGAAAGTACACAGATGAATTATAAATCCTGTAAATTATTTAGCTGTATGATGTTTGCAGTGTTGTTGTAGCTGTGTTGGTGCCAGGATATTAGTGAGACAAAGGGTTTGTCTAAACTACGGGATTATTCCAATTTTACAGAAACTGTTTTTTTAAAACAGATTGTATAAAGTCAAGTGCACGCGGCCACACTAAGTACATTAATTCGGCAGTGTGTGTCCATGTACCGAGGCTAGCATCGATTTCCAAAGCGTTGCACTGTGGGTAGCTATCCCGTAGCTATCCCATAGTTCTCACAGTCTCCCCTGCCCATTGGAATTCTGGGTTGAGATCCCAATGCATGATGAGGCAAAAACAGTGTTGCGGGTGATTCTGGGTAAATGTCATCACTCAATCCTTCCTCCGTGAAAGCAACGGCAGACAATCAGTCAGTGCCCTTTTTCCCTGGCTTGCCCTGGCAGATGCCATAGCATGGCAACCATGGAGCCTGTTTTGCCTTTTGTCACTGTCACCGTATGTGTACTGGATGCTGCTGACAGAGGCAGTACTGCAGTGCTACACAGCAGAATTCATTTGCCTTTGCAAAGTAGCAGAGATGTTTACCATCCCTATTGCACCGTCTGCCATTGTAAATTGGCGATGAGATGATGATTATCAATCATTTTGCACTGTCTGCATTTGGAAATTGGCGATGACGGTTAACAATCCTTTTGTACCGTCTGCTGCTGTCATGGGTGCTCCTGGTTGGCCTCACTGTGGTCGGCCGGGGGCGCATGGCCAAAAATGGGAATGACTCCCCGGGTCATTCTCTTCGTTATGTTTTGTCTAAAAATAGAGTCAGTCCTGCCTAGAATATGGGGCAAGTGTACTAGAGAAGAGAGCACAGCTGCTCTGGGTCAGAGCCCCAGAGATCCCACAGAAATGATGAGCTGCATGCCATTCTAGGGGGTGCCCCTGCAACAACCCCACCGGTTGCTTCCCTCCTCCCCTAACCCTCCTGGGCTACTGTGGCAATGTCTCCCCATTTGTGTGATAAAGTAATAAAGAATGCTGGAATAAGAAACACTTAGGCCACGTCCAGACTAGAAATTAAAATCGATTTTAGATACGCAACTTCAGCTACGTGAATAACGTAGCTGAAGTCGAATTTCTAAAATCGAGGTACTCACCAGTCTGGACGGCGCTGCATCGATGTCCGCGGCTCTCCGTGTCGATTCCGGAACTCCGTTCGGATTGATGGAGTTCCGGAATCGATGTAAGCGCGCTCGGGGATCGATACACCGCGTCCAGACTAGACGCGATATATCGATCCCCGAGCAATCGATTTTAACCCGCCGATGCCGCGGGTTAGTCTGGACGAGGGCTGAGTTTTTAGTGAGATAAAATGAGGGGGAGGCAGCCTCCTGCTGCTATGATAGTCCGGGGAGTACAGAATCTTCTTTAGACATGAAATGGGGGTGGGGGGGCTGATGGAGCTCAGCCTCCAGCTGCTATGATGAGGATGGTTACCAAGCCTTCTGTACCATCTGCCGGGAACGACCAGAAGTCATTCCCATTTTTACCCAGGTGCCCCCAGCTGACCTCACCGAGGCCAGCCAGGAGCACTCACAGGCTGATGATGACAATGGATACCAGTCATTTTGCACCATCTGCCACCAGGAAGGGGATGCTGCTGTTCAGCACTGCAGCATCCTGTCTACCAGCAGCATGCAGTAGACATAGGGTGACATTGAAAAAAGGTGAGAAATGATTATTTTCCCTTTTCTTTTGGGGGGGAGGGTGTAAATTGAATACATACACCCTGAAACACCCGGAAAAATGTTTTTGACCCTTCAGGCATTGAGAGCTCAGTCAAGAATGCAAATGCTTTTCGGAGACTGCGGGGACTGTGGGATAGCTGGAGTCCTCAATACCCCCTCCCTCCCTCCATGAGCGTCCATTTGATTCTTTGGCTTTCTGTTACACTTGTCACGCAGCACTGTGCTGAGTCCCTGCTGTGGACTTTGTCTATCATAGCCTGAAGATTTTTTCAAATGCTTTGTCATTTCATCTTCTGTAATGGAGCTCAGATAGAACAGATTTGTCTCCCCATACAGCGATCAGATCCAGTATCTCCCGCACGGTCCATGCTGGAGCTCTTTTTGGATTTGGGACTGCATTGCCACCCGTACTGATCAGAGCTCCATGATGGGCAAACAGGAAATGAAATTCAAAAGTTCACGGGGCTTTTCCTGGCTACCTGGCCAGTGCATCCGAGTTCAGATTGCTTTCCAGAGCAGTCACAATGGTGCACTGTGGGATACCGCCCGGAGGCCAATACTGTCGAATTGCAGCCATACTAACGCTAATCCAACATGGCAATACCGATTTCAGTGCTACTCCCCTCATCGGGGAGCAGTACAGAAATCGATTTAAAGAGCTCTTTATAACGATATAAAGGGCTTCATTGTGTGGATGGGTACAGGGTTAAATCAGTTTAACGCTGCTAAATTCAGTTTAAACATGTAGTGTAGACCAGGCCAAAGTGGGTGAGGTAATATCTTTTATTGGACCAACTTCTGTTCCAATATGGATATTCTTCAAAGGTATGACCTGAAGAAGAGCTTTGTGTAGCTCGAAAACTTGTCTCTTTCACCTAAAGAATTTGTTCCAGTAAAAGTTATTACCTCACCCACCTTGCCTCCCTTAACTGTATGATGTGTAACTCAAAAGAAATTTGAGACTGGGAAATTCATTACATTAGTTCAGCATAGGACTAAAATCATAGTTTCTCAGCATTCTTAAAGAGGTGGATTCACAAAATAGTTGGAGGAGGTGGCACTGCCACCCTCACTATAACTTTTAGCTCAGTGGCTAGGGAACTTGCCTGGGATGTGGGAGACAGGTTCAAATCCTCACTTTGTCAAGTGGTGGTTTTGTGAGCAGTGTAATTATTCTGGAATAAAGATACTTTTTGATTCTGGAATACAGTATCCACCCAGGGGAGTTATTTCAGAATACCTAGATTATACCAGAATAGATATAGCAAAATAGTCATTCTAGAATAACTATGTTGGTCAATTATCACCCTTCCATGAGGCAGAGGAGGCCTTGCAGTTAGTGTGGGTATTGTGTATGTATAAGAAAATGACTTGACTATGAATTACTGTTATTTAGTAGTGCGATTTTTATTGGGATCAGTAGTACAGTAATTAAGTAGTTTAAATAACTTCCAATTCATGTAAAAATCCTGATCTAAATGGATGATCCATACTTCTATATTTGGATCAAAATCACCTCCCTAGAATTGTACAGAATTTAGCAATGTACTAAAATTTTGAAATATTTTGTAATTTCATTTATTAAAGGGTGTTAACACCTGCATTAAGTTCATGCATTTAAACATTGTAAACAATATTGTACAACCATCTTTATTTTACTTTCTGATACTTTATTAATCTATTTGAAGCTTCTATTTTTGATTAGTAAATTTATATAGTTCTAATTTTCTCAAGCCTGTATATTAGCAAAGCAACCAGAAATCCAAGAAATTAATCAGAAACACGATATGGATAATTGCTTAATTAAAATCACTGAACCAATGTGTTTTGTACCTCACCTTCTCTAATATTCTCACATTGCACTGTTTAGTTCATTCATCCTGTGTTATTTAAATGTGTAGTTTCTTTCTTTTATGGGCTGCACATTCCACAAACAATTTTGCTGATGCTCATTTACATAGAATGAATATTTACCCTTGTCCCTCGATTTGTGCATTTCTCTTCTCTTCTTCAGCTTGATGAGGTTGCTAAAATTATAAACCATAACAGGGCCCGGTGATTGGTGCTGAGTGATTTCAGAAAGATTGTGTGCTTGTTAGAACTGAAATTAGCATTTGTTTCAAAACGTTCCAGGGAATGATTGCCCAGTGAGATAATGTAAGTTGAGTAAAGAAAACTTCAAACAGAATTTAACGACAAAGGCATTGGGTGGTAATGCAGAGTGACCTTGTGTATTTAACAGAAATATGATGCATTGAGTAGGGAATCCTAGTTTGTGGAGTGCAATAGTAGTCTTCAAAAACACTTTTCTTGTAGTCACATTGACACTGTAATAAAAAAAACCAACCCAATAGTGGTTACAATTCATGTTTTTAAACAGTCCCAGCAATTCTTTTTTATTCAAGCTCAAGTAATTTTCAGATCAAGATACATTATAAAAATAATTAGGCACAATATAAAGATCAAACTGATATATAGTTTAAAGCTTTTATTTAAGAGCCTGTGGTTTGGACCATGTTGAGGTATTATCAATCATGCCTTTATACAAAAATTGCTCATAGATATTGAGCCTGATTCAAAGCCCATTGAAGCCAATGGGATCTGGACTTTAGCTTTTAAAAAAGAGAAGAAAGAGATATGTTGTTATAAATAAAATGTTTATATAGAATGAACTCTATGAAAAATCCAATTATAGCCAATATTAAAGGAAACATATATTATGCAATATATTAGTAGTTATGATGAATATTCCCTTACCTCCTACTGCTTCTCCTGTTCTTTTTCTCTGTATTTTTGGTGCTATCCTTATGAGAAAGTTAGGATGGTATTTGAATTTGATGTTTAAATCTGGGAGTCAAATTCATCCCTTGGTCAACTTAATTTTACTTGTTTTTTCTGCTGTAGCAGCCAGTCGCTCCAGCCCTATTGTGCTAGATGCTGTATGAACACATAACACGAGACAGTTACTGCCCCCAAAGAGTTATGATCTAAGTTTAAAATAGGAGAAAACAGAGGGAATGCAACAGATGAGGGATTGCAAGGTAACAATCACAGAGTGGGCCACAACCACCATGACTGAATTGCCCTCATTAGCACTATAAAAAGTAATTTCACCTCTGCTGATATTCACCCCTTTATATCAACTGTTGGAAATGGGCCACATCCACCCTAATTGAACTGGCTCCTTAGCACTGACCCCCCACTTGGTAAGGCAACTCCCATCTTTTCATGTGCTGTGTATTTATACCTGTCTACTGTATTTTCCATTCCATGTATTTGATGAAGTGGGTTATAGCCTATGAAAGCTCATGCGCACAAAGGGTGCCACAAAGACTCCTCGTTGTTATTTTTAATGACACAGTAAAGAGCAGAAGGTACTCATTAATAGCTGATCTATAGAAAAAAAAACACCTTGCCAGCAGCAGTCATTACAGGGAAAATCCAGCTTCAATCTGTATCCCTGGGCTGGAGCATGTTCAAGTTACTCTTTGTGGATGGTGCATGCATGCTCTGGTCAGCACCAGAAGCTGTGAGGGGATAGAGCATGCTCAGTGAGGACGGAATCTTTGGAGATTTTACCTGTTAAGAAATAGCAAGTCTCTACTGAACATGTGTGAACTGCACTTTCTCAAAGGCTTATAACTTGGTCAAATTTAGGCACCTTTTTAATGGGGACAGCACAAGACTCATCCCTGGCACTAGAGCATGTTAAAGTTCATGTTAGAGCACAATTTTTTTAACATGGGCAAAACAACCTATTTTTTTTCTGCCATCATTCTCAGGAATGATTGAACCATTTTGGGTGAAATTTTCCAAAAAACATCTAGCCTGAGGCAGACATTCAGCATTGAAAATTTCAGCCTTAACAATTAAAATTTGACAAAGTTAAACTAGGGGGTTATAATGGAAAGTATCACACAACCTTAGTATGCAGTACTTCAAGCGTTGCCTATAAACCTTTAAATGTGTTAAAGTTTCATCTGTAGACACATGAATATAGCTCTGTATAGCTGTGACCTAGGCTGTGCCCCCCAAGGCACAGAAAAGGAGGAAAAGGCAAAGAAAAAAGAAATGAGAAGCAGGCCATTTCTCTTCCTCAGTGTACCAAGCATCAAAACCTGCTTTGTCTTGGTACAATAATTCCAGCACACAAAACATACTTTGTTTGCTTCAGCCAAGAAAAAAAAAAGAACTAATTTACAACATTTCTTTTAGGCAGTTTTTCAATTCTTCCTTGCTTCTCTACCTAATGGAATGATTTTGGTAGGCAATCATTTCCTCTTCTCTTCCTCTCAGGGCCTATCTGTTGACATTCCACTGGCTCCTTCACATATCACTGCTTTAGGGGGATGGGATAGCTCAGTGGTTTGAGCATTAGCCTACTAAACTCAGGGTTGTGAGCTCAGTCTTTGAGGGGGCCACTTAGGGATCACAGCAAAAAACTGGTCCTACTTGTGAAGGCAGGGGACTGGACTCAATAACCTTGCACAGCCCCTTCCAGTTCTAGGAGTTAATCTCTCTCCAACAGGAGCCCTAGAGGGATAGCTCAGTGGTTTGAGCATTAGCCTATTAAACTCAGGGTTGTGAGTTCAATCCTTGAGGGGGCCACTTAGAGATCACAGCAAAAAACTGGTCCTACTTGTGAAGGCAGGAGACTAGACTCAATGACCTTTTGATGAGGTCCCTTCCAGTGTAGGAGATTGGTATATCTCCTATAAAAAAATTAATCCCAAGTAAACCCATTGTCTGCCTACCTTACTACATAACACAAGCTGCTTTTATGCCCTTGTTATATAGCTTTGTCATTTCCCCCACTGTCCACTCCCAAAATACAGAAGTGAACTTCTCCTCAATGAGGCTAAAAAATTTTTTTAAAAGTTTTCCAGTTTTAAAATGTTTAAAAATATTATGAGAATGTTCAAAAATGAACTTCAGGTAGGTTTCCAAAACACCATGGGTAAAATCCTGTGCCCATCAAAGTCAATTTCAAGACTCCTATTGACTTCCATGGAGAAAGAATTTCATCTCAAAACTTTAATATTCCTTTTCTGATTTTTACCAGATTTATAGGAAACACTCTCTCCTGGGATAAGATGCAGTATGTGAAATTCAAGGAAGATCAGCTTCCCTCTTTAGCCAAGGTAGGGTGGTTGAAAATCAGACGTGTATTGATTTCAAGAGGGAACCATTATGATAATCTAATCTGACCTTTAGCATAACTCGGGAAATAGAACATCAGCCACTAATTTCTACATCAAACCATGACTTGTGTTTGAGTGAGAGTATATCTTTTAGAAAGACATCCAGTCTTGATTTAAAGACTTCAAGTGATGGAGAAGCCACCACATCCCTAGGAAGCTAGATTCCACCATAAAAATGGAGTGGCTACCATTTGGCTGCAGTGTCAAGCCAGACATTCAGTCCATTAACTTCAGTGACAGTTTTGCCTGTATAAGAACTGAACATGGACTGAGAAAGAAGTTCAGGATTTGGTTTATATATAGTAGAACAGTCTCTGTGGGGAGGAAGGGCAATCTGGATTAAAGGTTTAGATAAATAAATATAATGTAATGTAACTAGTAAATACTGCTTCCATTATTTACCAGAATGCCAGGTGGTAAACTCACAGTCCTTGCTGTTTTAGATAAAACATAAGAAGGAACTGACTAAAGGATACATTTTAATACCTAGCTGCCAGGGAAAGTTAACACAGTTGCACCTATAACAACATTTTTATTAAATCTTTATTATGTTGTATTAAAAAAAGTCCCCTCCGCCCTCAGGTAGTTGGTTGATGCCCAGTTTTCAAATGAAATATTTATGAAGTTCTTTGTTTAGAAGTTTAATTGTATCTGTAAATTACTTTCATATGTTTATAGTGCTTTAGCCTCCAATATAAATGCCATACGATGCTCTATCATACTGTCCGGAACAGTCATTATGCATTTCACCATCACAACTGTTATATAACAATGAGCAGAAAAAAAGGACAAAAGGATAACTAAGTTAAAACAGACTCTATACATACTTATTTAGTTGGTAATACAGATCATATCTGCAGCAAAGTGTGCTTCTAATCATGTAAAGTTGCATAGTTATTGTAATACTTTCCATATTTAAACTCTCAGACAATTTATATTACTATAAAAAGGATACTAAAACTCACTCTGCATTCACCCTCCCCTTTCCACTTCCATGTCATAAGTTGGGGAAGGATGATCTTAATGATATAGAGCAGGGGTAGAATCAGAAGATCTAGGTTCTTTTCCTGGAACTGTCACAGATTTCCTGTTTAAGGGTCAGAGAAACCCTTCCAGTAGTAAAATGTGTAAAGGGCAAGAGAACTTCGCAAAGCCATGTTACTTTTCCAGTTAATGGATACAATTTTCAAAAGTGCCTAAGTGGCATTTTCAAAAGTGGCTTAGGTACTTTTGGCACCTAAATCTCAATGAAAATGAAAGGGATTTAGGCTCTTAAGAGCACTTAGATGTTTTTGAAATTTTTACTGAGTGCTAACATGCACTCCACCAGCCCTGATTCCACTACCCGCTATATATTAGTAGTCTGCGCAGCCCCCCTTCTGTAAGGCCTAAGAAAAAGGCAAGAAGATGCCTGATATCTCCCATAGGCAGTCTCTATGGTTAGCCCTCCAGCCTGATTTCTAAGCCTGATTAGAGATCACGCCTTGAGGTTCCTACTTCAGTCCTCCAAAACTTCAAACATGTAGATTACTCACCTCCAGAGGTGTAGTGCCCACAGAGATAGTGCTATGCCTAGTGTGATACCATGCAAATTATCCCAACACTGCTGTGCAGAGTGTCATTCTAGTCCTGCATCTTGGCTTTAGGCGGGTTGGGGAGCATTTACAGGGAGAGAGTGGTGGAGCCTAATGGTACACATTTACGGGCAGGGAGAAATTATGAGTTCACAGAGAGAAGGAATGGGGAACTAATGGATTTGGGGGATGCCAGAGAAGAAAGATTTGACATGCAGGTTGTATTTTTAATGACATATCTATTGAAATATGCAAATTGGGTCATGATGTCATTTGCATAAAGTTGCTAGATTTCCAGACCTATTGCCTTAACAGATGCTTTACAAAGCCTAAAAGATGAAGCTACAGAGTGAGCATCAGTTCACAACTGTAGAAAACTGTTGTTTTTGCAGCCTGACCAAAAAATAACTCTTTACCAACTTAACAGATGGTCAACATATGAATGAAAATAAGCTCTCCTGCCTGCCTCAAAAATAGTAAATATGTTTCTGTTATTTTTGCTTTCTTGGCTGTAAATTCTTATCACATCCAGCTGCTGGCAAAACGTTTCCTCCACTTATTGAAAAGCTCACCTGTTCCCATTTTTATTTAAACAAACAACAACATGTGAAGCACCATTTTTAAGGTAGCAATGAAAATGTTATGTGGAAGACCACAGTTTTCCTATACTGTTATGCTGTGAAATGATACAGTTTCTTACTGTAACTGTGGTTCTTTAAGATGCAATGCAGACATGTATTCTACTTAGTTGTGGGTGCACCCAGTGCACCAGAGCCAGATAATTTTGCCTAGCAATACCCATAAAGGGGTGGCACTTGTGCCTTGTGGCCATAGTCCCTCCCCGGCTATATGAAGCAGTGCTGCCCCAACCCCCCTCAGTTCCTGTGCACCAAACACCCAGAGACTAGACTCCAATACTGAGGGGACAAAGGGTGGATTGTAGAATATACGTCTGCATCACATCTCAAAGAACCACAATTACAGTAAGTAACCATGTCTTCTAATAGATGCAACCATGTATTTTACTTAGGTGACTCACAAGCAGTACTCGCAAGAGTCTATTTAAACAAGAACTGCAGGACCCCCTTACCAAAGCTGGCATCTGCTCTGGATGCCATGGTAATGGCATGATAGTTTGTAAACAAAAGTATCAATGACCACACGGCAGCCCTGCAAATCTCCAGCACTGAGACATCACTTAAGAGCACTATTGACATAGCTTGTGCTCTTGCAGAAGGGGCATAGTTGAAGCTGTTTCATATGCAGTCTTGATGCAGGAAGTTATCCACTTAGAGATCATCAGTGAGGAAACTGCCTGTCCTTCAAACAGTCTGTATATGACACAAAACAGATGAGGTGAAGCCCAAAAGGGTTTAGTCCTGTCCAGATAAAAGACCACACATGGTCTGATGCTTAATGTGTAAATGTGCTGCTCCTCTGGAAATGAATGTGGCTTAGGAAAAAACACAGGCAAACCACCTGGTTTAAATTAAACTGAGAGACCACTTCAGACACACATTTTAGGTGCGGCCGCAACATCACTTTGTCTTTGGAGAATTGAATGTAAGGAGGCTCTGCCATCAAAGCCTGCAACTCACACTCTCTCCTCGCAAATGTTATTGCCACAAGAAATGCAGTTTTTGACATGAGAGGAAAGGGACAGGTGAGGCCAGTGGGTCAAATGGAGGTCCCACCAGAGCCACTCAGACCATATTAAGGTCCCACAAGGAAACTTGTTCTCTCACTGGTAGGCAGAGATGCGGGATTCCTTTTAAGAATCTCACCCCCATGGCACTGGAAAACACCAATCTTCCATAAATGGGTAGATGAAAGGCTGAAATCTCTGCTAGATGCACCCTCAACCAGCTAAGCATAAGACCGGATGACTGAAGGTGCAACAAGCACTCTAAGATGTTTTAGATAGTGGCCATTGTCCGCTGAACTCCTCAAGCCAATGACCACATTGATAAACGCTTTCATTTTGCCAAATAGGACATTTTGTTAAAGTGTTTTTTGCTACTGAGTAGGACCTGGTTTGAACAGCCACCAAACATTACTCTTGCCCCTCATTCCACCATGGAGCAGCCATGCCAATCTGATGAGGGCCTCAGTGCCGAAGCAGGCCACATGGCTTTTTCTAGCAGATACTGCTTTAGGCAAAAGTCCCTAGCCACCTAGGTCTGTTTTGTGAATCATCTACAAATCAAACACCACTCCTTGACATGGGCCTCACCCAAGCAAAGCAAGCACCACATGTGGGGATCACTGTTGGGGTTTGCTCCTCCACACGATGGACAATGTATGAATCCCAGTGAGGGCACCACAGGGGAATATTTAACTACATGCAACTAAGATTAAATCTAACTAACACTAAGGGTACTAACTATATACAACTAGAAAAAACACACTAAAATAGTGAGAGATTGTGAGGCTAAGACCACATAGAACTTTGACTCCAGCCATGGGACAGTAAGAAGGAAGTGAGGAGGTCAGGGCAGCACCCCGTCATATAACCAGTTATGGGGCTATGGCCACAAGGCACAAGCATTGCCACTCTACAGGTACTGGTAGGTAAAATTCTCCAACTCTGGTGCACTGGGCTTACATACACCTAGGAGGAATACATGGCTGCATCAACTTGAAGAAGAAATAAAGGCTAATGTAAAAGGGGGAAGGTTATTCAGAGGGTATCAGTAAATAGACCAACAATTGAAGAAATAGAAACATTTGTGTGATACTGGATGGAGTTGGTTAATATTTTGTGTATGAAACTTTTTACATCAAAAAAGGCTTTTTGCAAAACGTTGACATTATCAAAACTTTCCATGACATTTTATCACAATTTTTATTGCAATTTTTTAAAAATCTTTATTGAAATTTTTCATTTACCAAATCCCTCGTTTTCCTTAAGTGGGAGAGAGGATGGTAATGGAGAATTGGTAAATAAAAGGCTTCTAAAATAATTTTTTAAACATGCTGATATAAATATCCATACAATTTCAATTTAAAAAATCAGCTAAATAATCACAAAAACCAGAAAATAGATAAACTTTGCATTTTCCCATTTTCACACAGCTCTAATACTGGACTTGAGTCTTCTCTTAGTCTTGTTTTACATTGCTGTAACTCCAGTCATTTTGATGGACTTACTCGTTCATACCACTGAGAAGAAAAACAGAATCATTGCATTAAATTCTTTACTTTATGCAATTTGATTTTTTTTGCTTTGCCATGGTTGGTCATTCCAAAGAGAGAGAGAGAAATTTTCTAATATATCCTTAATAATATGATAAAGGTTTTCTTTTTGGGAAGAGAGTGAATATTTGTCCTCCTTGGTTTGGCTTGTTTCACTTTAAAAATCAATATTTCTGGTTAAAGTAGTTTGGAAATGATAAAGAACACAGTCAGGGGTTCTCTTCTTTGTTGACATTAGTTTTGATTGGATTGTAAAAGATGATACAAAAGATTTTGAGTTCATGTGACTGAAAAAATACACTCCTTCACTATGCTATCTCAAAAAAAATATTTTTGAGAGGTTTCATTTATTTATTTTGGTTATTTGTGATTCAAAATCAAAAGAGGCACAATCATTAGTCATTCTACCAGTCATTCCAGTTTGCACTGATCACAAATAAAGGTAAAAATGTAATCTCAAAATAACACAATTTTGTTCCTCCATTTATTAAGCATCTTACAAACATCCATTTGTCTTCCAGGCCTCTGAGAGAGGCTTATTTTTTATTCTAGCTTATCTAGCTAAGTCACTTGTAATAGTTTGTAAGCTATTTAACCTACTAATATTTTCGTAACAGCATGTTAAAGCTGGAGAAAATAAAATTGGTTGGTTTGGGGCTACAGACAAGAAGAAAATGAGGTTAGCCATTTTCAATAGTTTATGTTGTGTTCCTTTTTCCTTTAAACAAAAGTAATTGTTCAGGCTGTTCATGCATTATGTGAACTAGTAGCTTATATTTATTACAAAACAAATGTAAAATAATCTGTTGCACCTATTGTTATGGAATTCAGTCCTTTGTGTTCGGAAAAGAAAGAGCAACTACAGCGCACAGACCCATATCCAATGCCCACTGAGAGCAGTGGCAATCTTTCCGTTGACTTCAGTGGGTATTGGATTGGACCCTATATTGGCACTGCGGCTGAGATTTTCAAAACCACCTAAAGGGATCATTGGACACTCAATTCCCCATTAAAAGTTAAGGGAATTGGGTGTCCAAATCTTCTAAGTGGCTTTGAAAATCATAGCCTAAGTTTTTCTAAACTCTTCTATAAATTAAGTCTGGGTGTGGTGCAGAGTGCAGTAAGGGGTGAACATTAATAGATCCTTGGCTGCAACCCACATGCACACACACTTGTTGGCCAGACTGAATGGGAGATCTAAACTGCATCATATCAAGGATGGCAGTGCCTTACTTTCTTTTCCCCACTAATAGTAAGAAGGAAATCACAATTCCTTCCCAAGGCCATTCTTGGGGTAGAACTGCTACACTAGCTCTTGTTCTGGGCTTGACTGTGCCTTAAAGGTCTGCCCTTAGCGTCCAATGAGTTAGATATTCTCAGACTAGTATAGTCAATGGAGTTTGTCCATCTGATAGCTCCAGAGCAAGCAGTTCGCAAGTTTTACCAGCCTAACTTTTTTCTTGTTTTCTTAATTACCTCCCACCCTCTTTTTTAACACTTTTTACTTTTAAAAGGATTAGGAAATTAAATGGAGAAAAATGCATCATTTGGCCAATAGACTCACACGGTTAAAAATTACAGACAGTAAGGAAATGGAAATGTTATGGTTCCAACAGTAACATTGACTTGGCTCAATTTTGCTAAACTTTGCATTAATTAAGTCTTTTGAATTTGACTAAAATAAATTAGCCTGCTCATTTAGAGCAGCATTTGCTTGCATCCAACCATTTGGAAATCCACGTAGAAGAAGAGACTCCAGGTTCCTAAAAGGATTGGGGGAAAGACAGGGTGAGAAAATTGTTACTGCTTGCCTCATTCTTTTCCTTGAATTTTCCTCCATATTTTTTAGCTATCCTGCAGTTTAAGAGCACTGATGATGGTACTCCCATCTGAACCCTGAATTCAAATCAGATCTAACACATTGTTATTTTAGAAAGCACTTAATTGTTTTACTAACTCTGGAAATAGCAGATAAACACTGTAGGTTACAATTACTGATGCTTTATCCCCATAGTTTTGTTGGATCTTTGAGCAGCACCTTACACTCCAGATCAGAGGCTACTCTTTAAACTTTTGAAAAATCAGTTTATACAGGGTTTGATGTCACCCATACTAATCAAAGCTCTATCAGTCCATAACCATAACTTGTACTGGACTTATTCAGGTATGCATGATAAACCCCTGCAGGACAGATAGGTCAATACTCTTCTACGTTACTTTATTTTCTTGGCAATTTATTTGGAAAAAATATTAGTTCAGTTACTATGTCTGTTTAGTTTTTCCTCCAAAAAAGAGATTGGTCAATTTCTGATAATGTGCATGTAACTCACGGTTCAGTATGTGTTACATTTCCCCCTCTATTCCTGATCCCCAGAGGAAATGATTCTGGTATAGAAGCCAGTTAGGTGAGTTAGTCCTTTATCCCATGCTGCAGATACTCATGACCTCAACTCTGGAGGTATTTAGTTATGTGTACAGACGGGCTCATTCGTGGTAGGGTATGCAGTCTTCGGAAACCATATTTTATGCTTAACTAATCCCTGTTTCTTATGCCACTTAGTAGTAACATGATTGTTTGGTCTTTTGAATCAGATGATCTAATTTCAAGGTTTTCTTTGTTACTTTGCAATGTGTCCTTTGCAAACCCAAATCACTTGCTGGGATTTCTCCTTCAGCAATTTTAAAAGTTTGAGATCATTACTGCCTCAGCAGGAACTAGGGATCCTGGTTCTTGCCCCAACAGCAAGAGTGGATTGCCACAATCCTGTTTTATTTATAGGCCTCCTGTGCTAGACCTTTGTGAAGCCTTCAGAAAACACCAGGTTTAGCATCTATGGCCTGGTCTACACTACGCGTTTAAACTGATTTTAGCAGTGTTAAACAGATTTAACGCTGTACCCGTCCACACTACGAGGCCCTTTATATGGATATAAAGGGCTCTTTAAATCGGTTTCTGTACTCCTACCCGATGAGAGGAGTAGCGCTAAAATCGGTATTACTATATCGGATTAGGGTTAGTGTGGCCGCAAATCGACGGTATTGGCCTCCGGGCGGTATCCCACAGTGCACCACTGTGACCGCTCTGGACAGCAATCTCAACTCGGATGCAGTGGCCAGGTAAACAGGAAAAGCCCCACGAAATTTTGAATTACATTTCCTGTTTGCCCAGCATGGAGCTCTGATCAGCACGGGTGGCAATGCAGTCCCAAATCCAAAAAGAGCTCCAGCATGGACCATACGGGAGATACTGGATCTGATCGCTGTATGGGGAAACAAATCTGTTCTATCAGAGCTCCATTACAGAAGACGAAATGCCAAAGCGTTTGAAAAAAAAATCTACAGTCTACACAGTGCTGCGTGACAAGTGTAACGGGAAGCCAGAGACTCAAATGGACGCTCATGGAGGGAGGGAGGGGGTACTGAGGACTCCAGCTATCCCACAGTCCCCAGCAGTCTCCAAAAAGTATTTGCATTCTTGGCTGAGCTCCCAATGTCTGTAGGTTCAAACACATTGTCCGACGTGGTTCAGGGAATAGCTCGTCAATGTACCCCCTCTCCCCGACCACGTGAAAGAAAAGGGAAAAAAATCTTTTCTTGACTTTTTTTAATGTCACCCTATGTCTACTGAATGCTGCTGGTAGACGCGATGCTGCGGCAGTAAAGAGCAGTATCCGCTCCTCTTCCCTCCGTGGTGGCAGACGGTACATGCTTGATAACTGCTGAATACCCCTGGCTGGCCTCAGGGGCGCCTGGGTAAAAATAGGAATGATTCCTGGTCATTCCCAGTAGATGGGACAGAATGGCTGGTAACCATCCTCATCATAGCAACTGGGGGCTGAGCTCCATCAGCCCCCTCCCTTTCCTGTGTAAAGAAAAGATTCTGTCCTGCCTGGACTATCATAGCAGTGGGATGCTGGGCTCCTCTCCCCCGCACCGCTTAATGTCCTGCCTGGACTGTCATAGCACCGGGAGGCTGCCTCCTCCTCATTTTATCTCACTAACAAGTCACTGTTTCTTATTCCTGCATTCTTTATAACTTCATGACACAAATGGGGGGGGACACTGGCACGGTAGCCTAGGAAGGTTAGGGGAGGAGGGAAGCAATGGGTGGGGTTGTTGCAGGGGCACCCCCCGTGAATGGCATGTAGCTCATCATTTCTGCGGGATCTGACACGGAGCAGCTGTGCTCTCTGATACACTGCTTCTTTAGTACATTTGCCCCATATTCTAGGCAGGACTGACTCTATTTTTAAAAATCATAAAGGAGGGATTGACTTGGGGAGTCATTCCCAGTTTTGCTTTTGTGCCCCCGGCCGATCTCAACCAGGGGCACCCATGATAGCAGCAGACAGCACAGAAGGACAGATAACCATCATCTCATTGCCAAATTACACTGGCAGCAGACAGTACAGAACAACTGGTAACCATCTCTGCTATCATGCAAAAGCAAATGAATGCTGCTGTGTAGCGCTGGAGTATCGCCTCTGAACGGGCTCCATGGTTGCCGTGCTATGGCATCTGCCAGGGCAAGCCAGGGAAAAACGGCGCGAAATGACTGTCTGCCGTTGCTTTCCCAGAGGAAGGAATGACTGATGACATTTACTCAGAACCACCCACGACAATGATTTTTGCCCCATCAGCCACTGGGCTCTCAACCCAGAATTCTAAGGGCGGGGGAGACTGCGGGAACTATGGGATAGCTACGGAATAGCTACCCACAGTGCAATGCTCCGCAAATTGATGCCAGCCTCGGACGATGGACGCACACCGCCGAATTAATATGCTTAGTGTGGCCACGTGCACTCGACTTTATACAATCTGTTTTATAAAACCGGTTTATGTAAAATTGGAATTATCCCGTAGTGTAGACGTACGCTATATCAGTGGTTCTCAAAGCCAGTCTGCTGCTTCTTCAGGGAAAGGATCTGCCGATGGCGGCTTCCACTGGTCGTGGTTCACCACTCTGGGCCATTGGAGGCTGCAGGAAGCGACACTGTCCGAGGGACGTGCTGGCCACCCTTCCCACAGCCCCCATCAGCCTGGAGCAACGAACCACAGCCAGTGAAAGCTGCCATTGGCTGAACCTGTGGATGCAGCAGGTTAACAAACCAGCCCAGCCTGGCAGGGACTTTCCCTGAATAAGCTGCGGACCGGCTTTCAGAACCACTGATCTATATCATTCCCTAAAGTTACAATGTATTAACAAATTGTGTCAGTAGTCAAGTATCAGAAGGGTAGCTGTGTTAGTCTGGGTCTGCAAAAAGCAACAAAGAGTCCTGTGGCACCTTATAGACTAACAGATGTATTGGAGCATAAGCTTTCATGGGTGAATACCCACTTCCTCAGATGCAACGAAGTGGGTGTTCACCCACGAAAATTTATGCTCCAATGCATCTGTTAGTCTATAAGGTGCCACAGGACTCTTTGTTGCTTTTTACATGACAGTAGTGTGATATAAACATAATTGTATGCCCTGTGTGTCTTGCCATTACTGAGGCCTGTGTATGAACACAACCACATTCTACTCAATAAGATTTGACTAGATGTAACTTATTAGAATTTTGTCTGAAATACGAACCATGCAAACCCTACAGTCTCACTCATCTGTATTACGTTACGTGGTTGATAATTTGCTAAACAAAGAGGAAACATGGTCTTCGTCTGAAATTAAAAATGAGTCATCCTACAAATACAATAGAGAACAAGATGATTTTGTGCTCTCTGTTACGTAGTCATAGGATTTTGTTTCCACACAATGTTTTCCATGTTGCATATAAAAAACTTGACAGTGGCCTAGGCTGCTAGTGAGGTGAGACCACTTCCTTTCATGCTGGCCAATGTTGTTTCACTATTTCCTTGCATTCCTCCATCTGGCTGGCTGGCCGTCCGTTCTCTCTTGTCTTGTACTTAGATTGTACGCTCTTTGGGGAAGTGACTCCCCTTTGTTCTGTGCTTGTACAGCGCTGTAGTGGAGCGGACTCACCCATGCAGCGCCCCCTGCTGGTGGTTCCTGGGAATTAGCTCAATTCCAGTTCCGGAGCGCCTTCAGCAGGCCGGTGAGTCGCCTGTCCTCTGGCCCCCATGCAGGAGCAGCGCCAGGGTTTTTGGCACCCTAGGCGGGGGTCCTTCCGCGCTCCCGGTTGTTGGTGGCAATTCTGCGGCGGAGGGCGTCCTTCTGAGCTCCCGGTCTTCGGGGCACTTTGGCGGCGGGTCCCGGAGCAAGTGAAGGACCTGCCGCAGAATTGCCGCCGAATACCTGGAGTGCGGAAGGACTCCCCCGCCACCGAAATGCCACCCCCCATAAATGCTGGTGCCCTAGGTGACCGCCTAGGTCACCTAAATGGAAGCACAGGCCTTGCCCCTGTGTCCCTCCCTGGACCCAGTGCCCTTGTACCTGTGGTGCTGCCCTCTGGCAGTAACCCCTCTCTCTCAAGGTCTCCCCTCCCCAGGGAACCCTCACCCTCTATCCCCACCTTGCCTCAGTATATGGTTACTGCCAGTCATTGTCAAGCTCCACACCCTGGGGCAGACTGCAGTATCAGCCTACTCATCATCAGCAAAGGGGTTTTGGACCTGCTGCCTTAGCCTACCCCTGGGCTGCCCTCTGCAACCCCCAGTACGTATTAGCCCAATGCTAGGCCACTGCCTGGGGCTTTCCAGGGTAGAGCTCCCCAGCTCCTCTGCCTTTCCCCAGCCCTGCTTCACCCAGGTACCTTGTGTCTAGCTCCCTGCAGCCAGGCCCATCTCCCTCTACAGCTAGAGAGAGACTTCCTGGGCTTCTGGCTGCCAGCCTCTTATAGGGGCCACAGCTGAGCCTATTTTCCCCAATCGGCTCAGGCTTCTTGCCCCAGCCACAGCCCTCTTCTGGGCTGTTTTAAACCCTTCAGGGCAGGAGCGGGGGTCCACCCTGCTACAAGTGCCTAGTACAATGTTGTCCTGGCCTACCCCTGGGACTCCTATGTGCTTAGATAATACAAACAAATCAATAAATGTTGAGACTTCCCCTCATGTTCAGTATGATGGGATATATTCAGGGAAGAAAAACTATTACTGTACATCATCTTTTCCATCCCATTTCTATACAGAATTGTTCCTTACAGTTCATAGAAGAACATAGAAATGGAAAGAACCTCCTGGGTCACCAAGTCCAGGCCCCTGCTGTGGCAGACAACCATGTCATATAGTCCCATCCACAGACTTATTCAGTCCCATCTTAAAACTATTTAGATTTCATTCCCCTACTACTCCTATTAAGAACCTCCCTCCTCTGGTAGTTAGAAACCTTCTTCTAAATTCCAGGCTAAATTAATTCATGGTCAATTTATACTCATTAGCTTTTGGGCCAACATTGTCCTTTAGCTTAAATAGCTCTTCTCCCTCCCTGATGTTTACTCCCCTGATTTATTTACATAGAGCAATCATATCTCCACTCAGCCTTTGTTTTGCTAAGGTAACCAAGCCAAGCTCTGTAAGGGCCAGATTGCTTCTGGCCCTGGCATGAGGGTGCGGGGGTGATAGGATGCAAGGAACTTTGTCCCACTCTTTTGCCTGCTGTGCAGAGCCAAAAACAATAGTAGGCACTGCTCCCTCCCTATGGGGCAGGGAGAAGGTGGGGCATGACCCTTCCTACCTATTCTTCACTGGCCCTAGCTTAGCTGTCACATAACAGTTTATTATTTCACCATATAAGAATGTCCATCTGAGAAAAAGTTTTAAAACATACATAAGGTGTGTATAATGAGGCCACCCAGCTCAGCAAATACGGAAAAATACCACAGAGAATAGTCTGTCTTCTATGTGAGTCACATTAGTGGCTCCAAGAACTTGATTTTTAAAATGGCCCTCCTAAGTAATACAAAAGGGGAAACAACTGAAAAAAACCCTACCCCAGCTCTCCATTTCACTTTTGCTTCCCTATTTTCCCTCAGATTTTAGCCCATATGTTAAAAAACAACGTGGATTTCTTGAGTTATGCTGTTTAGATATAAACACATGGAAATAATAAATACCTAGGACATTAGCTTGCATACTTCCTTAATGTATGCATATTTCTCCCCAATTTTCCACATGAAATGAGACTAATTCACTTAATTTTCTTGGGATCCACCCTCTGTCAGATTTTCCACAACTTTGTATTAATTCAGCAGTTGATTAATACCTTCAAGACATATTGTGGATGCAGAAGTCTCATAGGTCATCTGTTTATCTTACACAAACCAGCATATGTCCATGGAAGACAATGAAAATGTGCTGATTTATACCAGCTAGGGATCTGAAACCATGGCTCTAATGGCATGTCTGTGGATGTTTATCTCTTCAAAGAAATATTTCATATATATAAGGGCCCATATTCTAAACTCAGTAACACCTTTGTAAATGTAAAGTAACCCCATTAATGACAAAAGATTTTCTCTAGATTTACAACAGTAGTGGAATTTGGCTCAATACATATTGTCTTTCTTTTGGATTTATGGAGCAAAAGCCAATATGACCTTTCTGGTTGCCCTTTTTTAAAAAACATTACCTGTGGTGGTTCAGTTCCTGCACAGCTTACTCCTGCAAAACTTCCACTGACTTGCAGTATTCTCTGTAAGTATGAGGCCTTCCAGTCCAGACCCAGCGCATCACTGATAGCAGAATAGTGTTGGTAATAGGATTTGTTAAACTGTGCTCATGTTGCTGCACCAGTGGTTTCCTCTAGAAATGTAGGATGACAATATTATAGGTTATGCATTAAATTCTAGCTCCTGATATCATTATTTGTGTGATAGCATCATTCACTTTTATGGCACTACTTGCATGAATTAATCAAGCAAGTTTGGTCCACGGAGTGGTCCTGGGTGGGAAACAGGTTTACTATCCCGAGAATATTTTAGAGTTCAAAAATTTTTACTATCCTGAATCAGGACAAAAATTCAAAATCTCAGAAATGCTGATGAATCAAAAACTGAAAAAAAAACAAACAATTCAGTTCTGGTCAATCAAACCATTTATTTCAATTTTAAATAGTTTTGTTTCTATTTCAACCTTTTTTAAACCTTTGTTTCAGTCTGATTGATTCATATTTTGAAACAACAACATTCTGAACCAGAAAACTGGAATTTTTTGTTTCAAAAATATCAAAACAAAACCTTTCAACAATTTCAAATCCTTTTTCTTCATATTTCTTTGATTTGGGAAATTCATCACAAGTGACACTGTTTTCTTTCGACAAATCAGCACTTTTCTATGCAAAAATGATTCATTGAAAAATTCCCAACCATCTGATCAAGTATTCAATTTTTGTTTGGTTTAGTTTTAACTTCTTAGCCTTGGTCTACACTACGAGTTTAGGTAGAATTTAGCAGCATTACATCGATTTAACCCTGCACCTGTCCACACGACGAAGCTGTTTTTTTGACTTAAAGGGCTCTTAAAATCGATTTCTGTACTCCTTCTTTAGCGCTGAAATTGACCTTGCCAGGTCGAATTTGGGGTAGTATGGGGTAGTGTGGTCGCAATTTGACAGTATTGGCCTCTAGGAGCTATCCCAGAGTGCTCCATTGTGATCGCTCTAGACAGCACTCTCAAGTCCGATGCACTGGCCAGGTAGACAGGACAAACCCCGCAAACTTTTGAATCTCATTTCCTGTTTGGCCAGCATGGCAATCTGCAGTTGAGTGCAGATCTCATCAGTAAAGGTGACCATGATGGAGTCCCAGAATCACAAAAGAGCCCCTACATGGACCGAATGGGAGGTACTGGATCTGATCAGAACTCCATTCCAAAAGACGAAATGCCCAAACATTTGAAAAAAATCTCCCAGGCATGAAGGACAGACGCTGTAACAGGGACCCGCAGCAGTGCTGTGTGAAACTTAAGGAGCTGAGGCAAGCCTATCAAAAACCCAGAGAGGCAAACGGCCGCTTCTATGATGAGCTGCATGCCATTCTAGGAGGTGCCCCACAACTACCCCTCCCCTGTGCTTTGATTACGTCAATGGAATAGCATGCAACAGGGATGTGGGTTTTGGGGATGAGGAAGATGATGAGGAGGAGGTTGAAGATAGCTCACAGCAAGCAAATGGAGAAACCATTTTTCCCGACAGCCAGGAAATGTTTCTCACCCTGGACCTGGAGTCAGTACCTACCAAACCTTCCCAAGGCTGCCTCCTGGAACCACCAGGTGGAGAAGGGACCTCTGGTGAGTGTACCTTTGTAAATATTCTACATGGTTTAAAAGCAAGCGTGTTTAATTATTAATTTGCCTTGGAATTTGCGGCCAGTACAGCTACTGGAAAAGTCTGTTAACATGTCTGGGGATGGAGCGGAAATCCTCCAGGGACATCTCCATAAAGCTCTCCTGGATATACTCCCAAAGCCTTTGCAAAAGGTTTCTGGGGAGGGCAGCCTTATTCTGTCCTCCATGGTAGGACATTTAACCACGCCAGGCCAGTAGTACATAGTCTGGAATTATTGCATAACACAGCATATGGTCCCGGTGTTTGCTGGCATTCAAACAACATCCGTTCTTTATCTCTCTGTGTTATCCTCAGGAGAGTGATATCCCTCATCACCTGGTTGAAATAGGGTGATTTTATTAAGGGGACATTCAGAGATGCCTGTTCCTGCTCAGCTGTTTGCCTGTGGCTGAACAGAAGTGTTCCCTGCTGTTAGCCATGCGGTGGGGGGAGCGGTGAAGCGATCATCCCAGAGAATTGGGTGTGAGGGGGTTAGTTGGGTTTGTGCTGCACGTTAACCTGAAAACAGCAGCCCCTCCTTTTAAATTGCCAACCCATTTTAAATAAAGAGTCTACCCATTGTTCTCTAAAATGTGACTTTTTAACTACCACTCTTCCTTTTTTTTCCTCCACTAGCTGCAAATGTTTCAATGCTCATACTATTTTCTCCTTCCCAGAGGCTAGCGAAGATTAGAAGGCAAAAAAAATGCACTCGCGATTAAATGTTCTCTAAGCTCATGCAGTCCTCCCACACCGAAAGAGCCCAGTAGAATTCGTGGAGGCAGACAATGTCAGAGTCCAGGAAAGCACAATATGAACGCAAGGACAGGTGACAGGCTGATGGTAATAAGTGGCGGACTGAAGAGGATAGGTTGCGTCAGCTTGGTGACAGCAGGCAAGAGGCAATGCTGAGGCTACTGGAGGAACAAACTGATATGCTCCGGCATATGGCTGAGGTTCAGGAAAGGCAGCATGAGCACAGAGCACTGCTACAGCCCCTGTGTAACCAACCGCCCTCCTCCCCAAGTTCCATAGCCTCCTCACCCAGACGCTTGAGAACAGGGTGGGGAGGCCTCTGGGCACCCAACCACTCCACCCCAAGCAACAGAAAGCCGGCATTCAGTAAGTTTTGAAATGCAGTGTGGCTTTGTCCTTCCCTCCTCCCCCACCCCACCGGGTACTTCCCTCTTCCCCCACCCCTCCTGGGCTATCTTCACAGTTATCCTCCTATTTGTGTGATGAATTAATAAAGAATGCATGAATGTGAAGCAACAATGACTTCATTGCCTCTGCAAGTGGTGATCAAAGGGGGAGGGGAGGGTGTTTAGCTTACAGGGAAGTAGAGTGAACCAAGGGGGGCAGGGTTCATCAAGGAGAAACAAACACAACTTTCACACCGTAGCCTGGCCAGTCATGAAACTGGTTTTCAAAGCTTCTTTGACATGCACTGTGCCTTTCTGTACTCTGCTAACTGCCCTGGTGTCTGGCTGCATGTAATCAGTGGCCAAGTGATTTGCCTCAAACTCCCACCCTGCCATAAACGTCTCCCCCTTACTCTCACAGATATTGTGGAACGCACACAAGCAGTAATAACAATGGGAATATTTGTTTTGCTGAGGTCTATCCAAGTCAGTAAACATTCTACCACCATTCTGCACTTGCTCAGCCTATAGTTGAACAGCTCCTGACTACTGTCCAGGCTGCCTGTATACAGTTTCATGAGCCATGGCATTAAGGGGTAGGCTGCGTCCCCAAGGATAACTATAGGCATTTCAACATCCCCAATGGTTATTTTCTGGTCTGGGAAGAAAGTCCCTTGTTGCAGCTTTTGAAACAGACCAGAGTTCCTGAATATGTGAGCATCATGTACCTTTCCCGGGAATCCCAGGTTGATGTTGGTGAAATGTCCCTTGTGATCCACCAGTGCTTGCAGCAGCATTGAAAAGTACCCCTTTCGATTTACATTCTTGGTGGCTTGGTGCTCCAGTGCCAAGATAGGGATATGGGTTCCATCTATTGCCCCACCACAGTTAGGGAATCCCATTGCAGCAAAGTCATCGACTATGACCTGCACATTTCCCAGAGTCACTACCCTTGATATCAGTAGCTCTTTGACAGTGTTGGCTACTTGGATCACGGCAGTCCCCACAGTAGATTTGCCCACTCCAAATTGATGCCTCACTGACCGGTAGCTGTCTGCCATTGCAAGCTTCCACAGGGTTATTGCTACTCGCTTGTGAACTGTGAGGGCTGCTCTCATCTTGGTATTCTTGCGCTTCAGGGCAGGAGAAAGCAAGTCACAAAGTTCCACGAAAGTGCCCTTACGCATGTGAAAGATTCGCAGCCACTGGGAATCATCCCAGACCTGCAACACTATGCAGTCTCACCAGTCTGTGCTTGTTTCCCGGGCCCAGAATCAGCATTCCACGACATGAACCTGCCCCATTGTCACCATGATGTGCACATTACCAGGGCCCGTGTTTGAGACAACTCTGTGTCCATATCCTCATCACTCTCATCATCGCGCTACCGTTGCCTCCTCACCTGCTTTTGCTTTTGCAGGTTCTGGTTCTGCATATACTGCAGGATAATGTGCGTGGTGTTTATAGTGCTCATAATTGCGGCAGTGATCTGAGCAGGCTCCATGCTTGCCATGCTATGGCATCTGAGCTGAAAAAAGTTGCGAAATGATTGTCTGCCGTTGCTCCGACGGAGGGATGGGTGACTTGCACCGTCTGCTGCCAAAAGACAATGAGCTGCTGCTGTGTAGCAATGCAGTGCCACGTCTGCTAGCATCCAGGAGACATACAGGGACGGTGAGCTGAGCAGGCTCCATGTTTGCCATGGTATGGTGTCTGCATGGGTAACCCAGGAAATTAGGCTCAAAATGATTGTCTGCCATTGCTTTCACGAAGGGAGGGAGGGAGGGGAGCCTGACAACATGTGCCCAGAACCACCCACGACAATGTTTTTGACCCACCAGCAGGGGCGGCTCCAGGGACCAGCACGCCAAGCACATGCTTGGGGTGGCAAGCCACGGGGGGTGCTCTGCTAGTCACCTCGAGGGCGGCAGGTAGGCTGCCTTCGGCGGCATGCCTGTGGAGGATCCACTGGTCCTGCGGCTTCGGTGGACCTCCTGCAGACTGCAGCCGAATTCGCAGGACCGGGGACCTCCCGCAGACAAGCCGCCAAAGGCAGCCTGTCTGCCGTGCTTGGGGCGGTAAAATGCCTAGAGCCACCCTTGCCCATCAGGCATTGGGAGCTCAGCCCAGAATTCCAGTGGTCGGAGCAGACTGCAGGAACTGTGGGATAGCTACCACAGTGCAATGCTCCTGAAGTCGATGCTAGCCTCGGTACTCTGGACACACTCCACAGAGTTAATGGTCTTAATGATCTTGGAGTGGAGACACACACAATCAACTGTATAAAATCAATTCCTAAAAATTGACTTCTATAAATTTGACCTAATTTCATACCCTTAGTAACAAAGTAATAGATTTTTTTTAGTTGGGCTGGGGAAGGAGGGATCAGTCAGAACCGGATGCAGAAGAGGGGGAGGAGTAAGGGGGAGGGCATGTGACTGAAGCACTATGTACTCCAGCTATCCTGGGCCAAGAGAGTATCCCATAGGCACCTTTGGGAAGCTACCATCAATTAAAGTAGTCTGACAGGCTACTCTAACTTGTGCTGGGGACCAGGCAGATCCTCAGTAAAGTCCAGAATCTGGAAGATAAAAAAGTACCTTAAAGCCACCTTTGGCACACACACACACTCTGGGCTGTGCCTTCTAAGAAGCAAGAGTTCAGAATTGCAGCCACAAGGCCTGATACCACTAAGCCACTGCAGCTCTTTGCATTCAGCTTCCATTTTCAATCATAGATTGTATGGAAAGCAGGGACCATTATGATCTTCTAGTCTGATCTCCTCCACAGCACAGGCCTTAGAATTTCACTCAGCAATTCCTACATCAGGCCTAGTAACATCGGAACTAGAACATATTCCCTTACTAACCTATTTCATTTGTTAATTTCCTCATTGTTAAAAAAGTAAAATTTCCTGTTTTAATTTTCCCACCTTCAACATCCTCTCACCATCCTCTCATCCCTTTTTCTGCTAGATTAGAGAGCCCTGAAATATCAAATATTGTCCTACTTTGTATGTACTGATAGACTGTAATCAAATCAATTCTTACTCTAGTCTCTGAGAAGTTAATTAGAATGAATTCCTTTTTTCACTTATTCTTGGGCATATTTTCTAGAACTTGAATCATTCTTATGGTGCTTTTTTGAGTTTGGATTTTTCACCATCCTTTTTAAAGTGTAGACATCAGGACTGAACACAATATTCCAGCAGTGGTCTCATTAACACTAAAGTAATGTCACCAAAACAGATAATATCCCCTTAGTGCTCCTACTTGATATTCACCTGTTTACACACCGAAACAGTTGGCACCAGTTCAATTCTGGAAGCTGCATCTGTTCAGTTTAGCTAGCCCTGCAGTATTTGATGTTTGCCACCATGGATTCATCATTATGCATATTACTTTACTAGAGATTTTTCCATGTAGGAGATTCCCATTGCTGTTTGTTTTTAGGCATTTAGCTAGGTTTAAACTAGTATTTTCTTCATGCGATACCTCCTTTTTTCTGTGATCCACTGCCAGTAGTCTTCCCCTAGAGTCTTATCTCTCTTCCCCACTGTAACCTTGAAGGTTGTTTCATGTAAAAGGCTATAAAAATGTTTTCATGGATTAGGTGCATCAAGGCCTTAATTAGCCAATCAGTTACAAAGGACCTGCTTTCAGCTGTATGGCTTTCCAATTGCTTCAGTTTCTTCTCTCATTGCATTTATTAAAAACAACACTGCACAGTCTGTTTGGCCACCATAAATTAATCACACAGGAGCAGACAATGAACTAACAGATTGCAACTCAGGTGTTTTGACATCTCCCCTCCATATGTATATCTTTGGAATTACAGTTATGACTTGTAGGCCAACTGCAGCACAACTAAGTTGGTTTAATCATGTTTCTTCTGCTGCTGCTCAGTACTTTCGTGAATGGGAAAAATGATTCTGGTCTAGTTGATGTTCACTTACTGGATTTTAATATGCACAGAAAGCAACTTTCAATAATTGTGATCCACAGGGACCTAGTAAGAACTTCCCAATAATATTTATGTGGCTGAAAACAAAGTGTTTTATTATTATTTTAACCCACTTCTGTGGAGCAACTACCTCAGAGGGTAACATTTTCAAAAGTGACTTGGGCACTTAGTACTCCCAGCGCCCTTAAAGAGCCAGCTCACTCTGTGAAAATACCCTTTCCAGCAAGTGCAAACTCAAGCCAGACAAGTTCAAATGTGAAATAAGGCACAGATTTTTACCAGAAAGGGTGATTAATGGTTTGGAAAAGAAACTAACAAGGACAGTGATGGATTCTCTTGATGTCTTCAAATCAAGACTGGATGCTTTTCTGGAAGATATACTTATCCAAACACAAGTTACTGGGCTCAATACAGGAGTAACTGTGAAAATATAATGGTCTATTATTTACAGGAGGTCAGACTAGATGATCTAATGTTGCCCTCAAGTCTTAATATAAAAATAAATATATGGAGATATACCTATCTCATAGAACTGGAAGGGACCCTGAAAGGTCATCAAGTCCAGCCTCCTGCCTTCACTAGCAGGACTAAGTACTGATTTTTGCCTCAGATCCCTAAGTCGCCCCCTCAAGGACTGAACTCACAACCCTGGATTTAGCAGGCCAATGCTAGGAGGGTAGGACAAAGATATCCACCACCACTGGACAAGGGTGTCAATTAGATATTATCAATGTAAAGATCAACAATGAAGTGGTGAACAATTTAAGCACTTTCAATTAGGTTTCATGGTTCACTTGGCCCATCCCCCTTTAAAATTAATAGGGGAAGTTTCCACCCCTCATGATTCTACTGCATGCATTCATGTACTACAGACAATAATTAACTACATAAATCACATACAGAACTAGGACTAGCATTCACAAGGCAGTGGTGTTTAACATGCCAAATCATTGTTAAATCTATGAACAAATCCCTCAAAAAGAGCAATTTACTTTATGCCAGTCCTGATTCTGCCATGCTTGAAGTAGAATGTGCATACTGCATCTGTATTCAGAGAAAGTCACTTATTTTGAGCCTTAGAAATATTTTGTACTTTACTAGACTCATGCCAATGAAAAATGTTATGGAAAGTCAGGCACCTTTATTTTTATTTTATTTATTTATTTGTGTATTTTTGCATCAGAAATGTGAATCTCTTGACATAGCCCAATAATGTTCCACCAAAATTTTAACAAAGGTGCTCCCTCAAAACTTTGTATGTGGTCATCAGCACACTCAACATTCTCAGGATCAACTATTCTTTCATTCTAAACTATTTTAAAAAGAATCCACCAATGACAAATTTCACCACTGGTTCTTACATTTTAAAAAAGTCAGTTTTATAGTCTTCTCCCAAAGTCTCCCAAATCCATTGATTATGTATTCTTCCCCTCCCAAGTTTATCAGCCCTTCCGCTCCACCACCCAGTACCTCCTTGTATCTCACTGAGATACTTGGGTGGATCCTTTAGTTGGCAGGTGCTCCTCAAAGCAGCAGCCAAGGTGGATGAGGAGTTGTCCTGGCCACCACTGGTAATATTGGGAGCAGATGAGTTTCTAGCTGAGAAGTGGTTGAGGGGATGGGGAGTAGGTCTTCTTTTGGTGGTTGGTTGGGTGGTCAGGTAGAGAATAGTACTCCTTTAATTCTTGTAGTGAGCATGTCTCCCCTGACTGTTGGAGTTTGTGAGGGGGATTTGGGGACAGCAAGTCTCCCCTGACTGTTGGAAATAGGGCCCCAGCATTCCTAGCAATACCAGGTCTTCAGACATCAGGCTAGGGCTGGCTGAGGTGACAGACAAGCTACAGTAGTTATAAAATTACTACTGGGAGACTCAGGCCCCTCTCCTCTCCTCCTTCTCATGTGTTAGAGCAGCTCATGAGGAGTCAGAAGGTGGGGAGGAATATATGGTGTATTTCTGTACACACCTGGAGGCAAAGGAAAAAAATATTCGGTGAAGGATGAAAATTTTAACAAGCAGAGCACTTAGGTTTGGACTGTGATGTGAATTTTTTGCCACCTGCTCACAGATGTAATGGATTCCTGTTCAACATGGTTACAACACTGTGAACAGGGCCAGTCTAAGGATTGTGGGGAAGGTTACTTAGTTCTTGGTTGGACACCCCAAATTTAACCAACTCGTTTTACATGAAAAGCGTGTGAGCTGGGAGTATTGTTAGTTCTCACCATCCCAACTGCATGTTCCTTTCACTCTTAGCAAAGAATCTTGCTCCAGTTTGGCTGAGAAAGATATATGACTAGGTTTTCATGGCTATCTTCACAAGATAAAGGCTAGAGATTTAAAAAAAAACTCACAAAAACCAGAAACTAAGATTTTCCTTTAGATGGCTCTGATGCAGTCTCTGTTAACAAATGGCATAAGTACAAGCCCACTCATTCATACACACTTAAGTGTTCAGTAATACAACTGAATTCTTCAGACTTCCAGCATCTATCAAGTACCTGATCTCGCCAATATTTCATCAGAAGTGCTAAAGAGTAGAGGCCCCAGTTTCATTCACAGACTTCCCAGAGTTATCTTACAAGTTTGGGGAAACGGTCACATTCCAGAAACCTGGAAAAGGGGCAACAACATCTCTTTTTTCAAAACAGGAGAACAATCACCTGGCTCAAATTATAGGGGAATAATGCTGCTGTCAGTCTCACGCTACTGAACCAACTGAAACACTGTCTCAATCCAAAAATGAGAAACAACCACATCTGCACAGATCAATCTACAATCATACTACATATGCTCTGCAGAATGTCACTGAAAAATGACTAGATTGACAAAACAAAGTTAACACAACATATATAAAGGGATATAACTTACGTTGCTCGGGGGTGTGAAAAAGTTGCCTCCCCCTCCCCAAAGCAATACAAGTTTTGCGCTGTCCACACCAGCCCTTTGTTGATGGAAGACTCTCTCCCGTCAACACAGCTTCCGCTTCTTGCCAAGGTGGAGTAATTATGCCAAAGGGAGAGCGTTCTCCCATCAGCATAGCGTGTCTTCACCGCATGAGCTACAGTGGTGCAGCTGCATCGGTGCAGCGACATCGATGTAACCCTATAGCGTAGATTTGCCCAAATGCTTTGCGGCTGCTGTTGTATGAATGCATCAATCAGTGTCGCGAGTACTGCTACACCAGTATGGGATGCCTGAGAACTTAGTGAGCCTAGCAGAGGAACTATACCATGGTACATTAGCTGTGTGAGGGTCAATGGTTGTATTACTGCCTGGTTATCACTAGAATCAGGAGTATGCCAAGATTCAGTCTCTCACCTATGTTATTTCATGTTCTAATAGACTATCTGATGACAAAGCTGATTGAGGCCAAAGTGGGAGGTGTGAAATTTAAAGATTCATCTTTAGAGCATCTCAAGTATGCATATGAGAGACTATTGACCAACTAAAAAGACTACTGACCAACTAAAGCTAATGCTGGAAGAGACACAAAAAAGGCAGAATCTATGGGACTTCAGATCAAGGGTTATAAAACCAAAGCTAAACGTGCCCCCTATAAAAACAAAACATGTAGATGGCAATGATATTGAATGGGAGAATAGTTTTATGTATCTGGGCAGTCTTTTGACAGCAGGAGGTTCTGTACGTAAAGAAGTCACACGTCAGATCAGTCTTGCATCAATGGCATTTCGGCATCTTCAAAGGCCTCTGTTTGGGCAGCAGGATGTCTGCGTGACAGCTGACAGACAAGTGTTCAGCTTGGTAGTGATGACTTTTCTGACACATGGAGCATAAACATGGCTGTTAAAAGCAGCTGAGGAGAGGAAAGTAAACAGTTTTCAGTGCCAAAAGGTATAGCATATTTTTAACATCCATTGGTTTGATTTTGTCACAAAGGAGGAGATACTTGCATGATCCCAGCAAGTGGCAGTCTTGCATCAGTTGAGAACAAGATGACTGAAATGGTAGGGTTATGTCAAATGTGCAGAAGAAGCTATGCTTTTACAGAAGGTTTCTAGAGCTGAGGTTGAAGGAAATAGAGCATGAATGAGGTTGGAGCATGCAATTTTGAGGGATTTAAGAAACCTAAATCCTCCCATCCTCACTCTTGACAAATGAATACTTGCAAGAGACTATTCAAGAAAGAAATCCATCCTATGCACCACCAGAACTACATCATAGCCTTGTGAATTTGCTGCTGCTGCTGCAGCTGCTAGCATCCAGCCATAACTATTCTCTCTCTGGAAAAAGGCATGATGTATTTCCATTGGTGACTAAGGTCATTCAAATGGAAGTTAGGCTAAATTCTGATCTATACTGAATAGTAATAATACTGGAACTCTCACCAAACATTTTTTCACCTCCAAACCACTGTGCAAACATTAAAACAAGTTGCTGAGGGCCTCCTTTAAGGTTCTGGATATCCCATGAACTTGGTGGGATTGCAATACTCACTGACTTAAAGGAGCACTAGCTCTAATTATTTAAGCCCCAAAGTGCCCACTAGTTATGAGTGCCCAACTGGCAATATCTATCACTAAAATTTAAAAAATGGGCTTCAATCATGGGTGCCTTTTTTCCTTGAGACACCTAACGAGTATACAGCAAAATCTATAGGAAGCCAGATCAGTAGAATGCATGAATTTCCATATGTGCTGTTATGTTCAAGCACAACAGATCTGGGGCAACACCTGTCACTCAAACAGATCATCCTGTCTTTGCTATAGATAAAACACTCAGATTTCTCTTGTCTGCAGTTCCTCCATTGTATTACAATGCAGTTAAATGCTCTGCTACTTTCATATGACACAGGACTTATCAATACCAGCCTGTTATCTGTAAGTAACATTATGTTTTTAAATTGGACATTATGGAAACCATGAATATAACTCAAAAGATGCTTAACAATTTAACAAAATATAAACAACTGACTTCTAGATATAATAATAGGCTAAATAGCTACAATCAGACATGGTTAATCAAAACCAGTTTGTAAACTTCATTTTTATTCAGGTCAGTCAGACAACAGTACATGTAATGCATACTATAAAACTGATTTAGGGCTTTTGGACACCCATGCATCTACATAAACCGAGTAAGGATTAAACAGGTCTGTCTACTCATAAATTACAGCACATTGTTTTTAACTGAACAGGACAAAAAGCAACATGCTGTGAACCATCTACATCATGCTTTTCATCCTTTGACCGATTTCCCAGTTACTCTCTCAAATTATCACTCCAATTCCTTCTTTGTTCATCCTTGTATTGTTTCCATATTACTATCCAAATCTGCCTCCAAAGCTACTAATCAAAAAAGGCTGAAGCAAGGAACATTGACCATTTGATAATTTGCCCAACATATTAAAAATATGAGTTTGACATCTTGCAGCATGTTTTAACAATTGGTTTACAAAATTAAATTCATTCCGTTGTACACAATAACAGCTTAACATATGCTGTGAATCTTGTACACAGATCAGAACTTTGGACTGTTTTTTCTACAGCTGTTAGTTTGGAGTCTTACTGCTTTGTGTTCCTATCCCATCAGATCTCATAAGATAAACAGGGATGGGCGAGGTCATTGCTTGGGTTGGGATACTTACAAAATACACCTAGAAGTTTTAGGAAGTGATGATGACATAACATAGGTAGTATTCTTCCTTTTTCAGCCAGCAGCGAAGATCAGCACACCAATATGGACATTATGATTTCAGAGATACTATCTTTCTGCTTCATCAATATGGGCCATGCTGTAAGTCCCAGAAAAACTGTTTAGCACGTATTGAATACTAAGCACCAGTAATTTTGTTGAAATCAGTGGGAGGGCTTGAGTGAATAACTTCTCACCTGCATAAGGGGTTCACAATCTGACCCTATATCAGTAGCATACATTTTATACATTGAACTTGTACAAGATAATATATTCACTCACATGAACTAACAGGAAAGTGGTCTCTCCCATATATTACATCACTTTACATAGGTACCAAATATGAAGAGTGTGTGATATACAACTCTCTAGGTACATGAAACACATATGGATCTGATTTTCCACTTTGTTACATCAATTTTACACCACTGCAACTCTAATGAAGTTACACCAGCATAAAACTGGTGTAATGAAGTGGAGAATCAAGCCCATATGTCTTTTCCATATGTGCCAATTTATGGACCAAAGTGGTTTGAATAAGTTCACTAAACATCCAAACTCCTTCAGAGTTCTATGCATATTGTACCTCTGGAAGGACCTTCTCCCACTTCAGTACAACTTTTCTTTTTAAAGACAACTGTTATTTGTTAAAGACATGTCAATAAAAATCTATACTATTAAAAGCAAAAGAAAGAGTGAGAAGATTTGTGACCTACTGCACACTTGAAACAAAATGGAACTTCCCCAAACTTACTCAGCTGAGATTAAAGTCCCTTTTGCCTGTCTAAATAAATGGCTCTTTATGTAATTAAAAGTGTGACCTATGGTCTTTTGTGAATTCTTTATAATTTCACTGCACTAGGTTTCAAGTATTTTTGCTGGCTTCTTTCCATCTAGTACACCTGTGTATTAGCAGAACAATATTTTATTGCAATATGAAGTTAGTTAATTTTGTTTGATTTGGATCTGGTGTAAATTTCTGAAAACATATAAAGTGTATATTTATGTGCTGACCCAGATACATTAATTGAAGTAATTCCACTGGTGGATACAACATTTCCATCAGCCAAAGATAAGGCCTAATCTCTAAACCCTTACTCACCAGGGTAGATCCACTGACCTTAGCTAGAGTTTTTGTATGAGTTAAGTTTCTGTGTGTGTCATATATGTCTAGGTGGTAAGATCGAGTCTTTATACAACCTACTGGAACATTTCACTAATAAAACACTTCAACGATGTTTGCTTTTCTGACAAGAGAAAACATTCAAGATGAAATTATGTTCACTTTGTGTCTTGTAGTTTTAGACTGTAACCCAATTCTAACTACACTTCATACATTTATTCACTCATACTCTTTTTGGCACGGTTGCCTTTGAAAAAAATCTTCATTTATTTGCTTTGATGAAATGTTGATTTCAAAAAGTGGAGGCTAAAATGTTTCCAAGTCATCTTTTTATATTCAAAGTTAAAAGCCAGTGGGTGAAAAATGAAAAATGCAGCCAGCTAGCAACTTTTATTTTGAAAAAGAGCCATTTGGATCTTATATAGTTCCACAAACAGGAATAAATGGTCACAATTGCAAAGTAATTAAAAAATTTCATATATAACTATTTACAGTTATGATGGGAATACCTATGATTACCAAAAATTAATCTATAGGGCCACATTCTCAGCTGATGTAAATTAATCTTACACCATGACAAAGACAAAGAGCAATGCCAATTTAAACCAACAGAGAATCTGGGCCACAACTGGCATCTCCTCGAAATTTTACTTATAAAGCAAACAAAAAAAATCATGTTGAGTTTCCCCCCAAAGGAATACCTAAATACCAAAATTGCCATGACATGAAAGCAATAGGCCAAATCAGAGATTTTATGGAAAATTAATTTTCCGGTTGCATATGGCATGATCTTCAACTGCTTACCAATAGACAAGGAAGAGTTTGCATGTAATCACCTAGCATCCTCAAATCAGACATTCCACATGCCAAACTCTTTGGAGCAGGAATCACATCTGTCTCTGCATTTTTAAAGCACCTCACACTCTCGGCCTCATTTGGAGTCTCTGACACTTATACAATGCTGCTGAACCCAAGCCACTTCCATGAGTGTTGCAGAAGGCAGGATTTGGCACATAATATATTCATCCTTCCTCATTACATTCAAGATTCTTGTCCTCACTTTCAAATTCTGCACAGCTCTTCCTTTACCAACATCTATGTCTCATACTCATAGATTCACAGATTCAAAGGCCAGAAGGTCATAGAACTTCCCCAGAATAATTCTGCTTTGAATTAGAGCAGATCCTTTAAAAAAAATCTTACCTTGATTTAAAAATTGCTAGTGATGGAGAAAACACCACAATCCTTGGTAAATTTGTCCAACACCACATTTCACTCCCTGCTTGGAACCTGATTCAAAGACCATCAATGAAAAGACTCCTATTGACTTCATTGGGCTTTGGATCAAGCCACCAGTGGGGGCTTTGAAGTGAGGGGATATAGTCCACATATTTTATCACCGACCTCCCACACCGCAATGCTACCTTACTCATTGGGATTACTCATGTTTCTCACACAAGCAATCTTCCTCATGGCTCTGTGGGAGTTGAGTGAGCGCTTCCAATATGTACAGAATATGATTCCAATATAAGGCCGGTTTTACAATTTTGTGTTGTTCTCATTTGAAAAGCCAAAGAGGAAAGAGTCTTAATACCAATGCTTCTGGTAATAATAGGTTGCATTTACATAGCCCTGTACATTTTCAGAACATCCTACAAATACTAATTATTCTGGCCTCAGATTTTCCTCAACTATACAGGTGCCACCAAATTTCTTATAAGACACTATTCAATAACATAGCAAAATAACAAAAGCTTAACAAGAGGTCAGTGAATTAAATAAAGATGGCAGCCCACCCCGAAAGAACAAAGAAAATGGAAGGAAATATGACATACGCTTTGCAGAACACAGGATGTTTTGATTGAAATAATTTTGATTTAACGGAGGCTCATGTTACATGTCATTTTAATAGTGCTGCATACAGCACAGACACTATACAATACAAAATATATCATATGTTAATGGAAAGCATTCAGAATTTAAAGAAGATAAGAAACAGACATCTTTAAATTCATTCCCAAATGTTGTTCTTTCTCTTTTCTTTTTAGTCACAGTTTGAGACTCATTGTCCAGATCCTCAGCTGGTATAAATCAGTCTTGCTCCCTTTACTGGTGTAAATCAGCAGAACTTTGTCCAAGTCAATGGAGCTATGCTACCATATACAAGTTGAGAATCTGGCTTATTGTACCAAAACTGTAGCAACAACACCAGTTATGTCTAATAGTGGATGTTGCAGATGTTTCCTTCTTACTTACAATTTTCACTTGACCATTTTTCTGATTTTTATTAATAAATTCAAATATGACATCAAATGTTATAAAAAACAGCATGGGAAAGTGTCTTGTTTCCCTAAGACATTCTAATATCTCTTCCTTATTTTAATTTATTTCTGAGAAGTACACATCTTATTGTCATAAATAAGAGCAATATTTGTTGAAATCATATACAGTTCATTGGCTGGGATCAGTGATGAAAGCCATTGGTGTTCACCAAAACACTTCACTGCAGTCAATTTAAAGCAAAAAACTACAAAAAAAAAGAGGAAGTTTATTTATTTAAGGAAATACTGGGAAAAATTTCCAAGACAAATAGGCAAGAAAAATTAGTGACTAGATTTCATAAGATCTCAGTTAGATAATCCAAGCAATTTTGTTACATGAATAGATTCTATATCACAGTCAGCAGAGAGTTCTAAAACATGGCCTTTAATTACAGACCTCTGAAAAAGAAATAAGCTCTGCACAACATGACTTTTCCCACCAGGACACCTGTAGAGAAGAGGGATTACTTTCTACGCCAGAGAAGAGCATGTTTTTTTAAAAAGCTACTGGTACCAGCCTCTTGTCCTGCATGGCTCAGCATGGTGCCCTGCCTGCTGTTAATTATTATAATTCATTATTTGGATGGCAGTAGCTTCTAGAGGCAGCAATCTGGGATTTTGTACTGCTCCACTATCTGCTTCATCTAACCCCAATTCCTAGATCCTCCACATCTAGGCAATCCTCCCTCTCCCTTCTTGCAGAAAGCACCAAGCTGTTCATAATTCCTTTTAATTTTAGGCAACTCTCCCCCATCCCATCACTCCTCAAAGCCTTGTCTGATCCTATTGTACCTACTATTGGCAACCACCATTCTTCCGTTGACCAAAGACTTAGACTACTCTGGCTTGCATTTATGAGAACCCTCCTCGGTCCCTTTCCCCAAAGCATCAGTACAACTACCACTGTTATAGGCATATAGTATTTTCCAGAGCTAGACATTTTTCAGCCCTGGAGACCATCAGGAAAGCAAATACGAGACAGCTAGTATGGGACATCTCCTCTGCATCCTCACACTGTCTATCTCCATTACAATTTCTGCACCACTGTGCTGCACAGCTAGGCACAGGGAGGTGGGGAAGCTTTGCGAGCATGGTGGGGCTGGGAGGTTGGCGGGTAACACAGAAGGAGGAAGAACTGCAAGAGAAATCTTTTCCCCTCCCAACTGCACCACCTGGCTTATGAATTACATGTCAGCAGGGCTGAGTGATAGAGAAACAGCAAGGGCATATATGAGAGTTATCATCATCACAGATGAGTGACACTTAGCAGGTGAGACCCTGTTGGACATTTCCCTGCTCCCAGATTTCATACATTTCTGTGTATCAATTCCATCTACTTAATGGTCCTTCAAACAGCTTTCTATCCACATTCTAAACACTGTTCATTTCCAGGCCAACTGAAATGAATTTTGAGAGTGAGATTAACAATTGTTCCTTCCCTTTAAATGAACCAGTCCTCTTGTCTACTCCTACACATTCCTTTTTGTATTCTTCACATTGCATTTCTTAGTTGTCTTCTTTTTTAATCTACATAATTTCTTCTCTTTTCCTCTTCAGGTCTAACATGTCTTTCCTCCCTCCATGCAATTCAAGTCTCTCCATTTCCCTTTGTCCTCTTGTTCCCATTCTGGAATTTTTCTCTTTCACCTTGTATCATTCCCTCTACCCCTCTTTTGCCATTCTGCTGTGATTCTCCATTCCAATCCTCTGCCCTCTCCATTCTTCATTCTTCTTGGTTTTCTATTACCACTCACTATTCCTTTATCTCTCTTCTTTATACTGTTTTCTCTCTAGCACCTACTACATTCATTTCCTTCCATTCTCCATTTCCTTTCATGTCTTCTTTTTTCCTCAGTGCCCATCCTCTCTCACTCTTTTTCCTTATGTCTGAGCACAGCCCAACGTGGAATGAAATGAAGAATATTGGTCCAGGGTTTGGGGAAGTGATCATCTCTCATGCATTCCTTTCCCACTTTCTTCATTTACTTGTTATCCATCTGTATTACTCCTCCTCATCCTTCCCATTTTCTTTGTATCACACATTTTATTTGCTGCATCTCAGTGCTGTTTATCTATCTCCACTCAAAGTGCTTCATCTCTGTATATACTCCCATTGAACAGGCAGGAAATACACCTCAAGTATCAACCATAGCTGAGACGATAGGCTTAGCTTTGCCTTTTTTGTGCCAAATTTCATAATTCCAAGGTTCAGAGGTTTATAACTTGTTTCTTGTAGTTCCAGACTCACGGTCAGGATGCCCTAGCGTTGAGTTAGCAAGATCTATGGCTTTTTAAAATATTTTTCCCATTTCTGCTATTTATTTCAGACAACTTCAGCAAAGTTTATATATATATCAATTACATGGGAAGCTGTTTCAATAAATCCATGGTGACCATCAAGAACTTCTTTTTAACCTTTTATATTAAACTAAAGGTGCTAGCTGTCTCCTTCAAAAGGGCTGCAGAGTAATGTATTTAGAAGGCTGCTAGAGAGGGAAAGCTAAGTGATTTGCAGTAGAGTCTTTAAAAGTCATGGTTTACCAAGGTTAGTGGCTAATATTTTATAGGTACTTCAGCTTGAGCTAGGGCTTTGAGTAGCTTGTTAGCTGGGGCAACATCAGAGCTTTCATGACAGGAATTTTAGGGGTGTATGGTGTTTAGATGTTGCTTCTAATTATTAGAACTCGGAGCACTGGCTGTTGGGAGTCTGAAAGGACAGGAAACAGGAAGGAGTGGGGAGGAGTTGAGGAGGCAGAGTGAGAGTTACAGAAGGTGCAGCAGCAGCTTGGTAAAGAGGTTTCCACTTTAAAAATAAAGTCCTGTTGAAGTTTGTTAGTACCTTGCCTGGTTGATACAACATTTTGGCGACGAGGATGGATCTTCTGCCTCTGAACCCACCTGCACCCTTTCTGCAAAGCCCAGGTGAGCCTCCAATTGCTTTTACTGCCTGGATCCATATGTTTGAGACTTATCTGCTTGCAATCAGTGCTAAAGAGATTTCTGAAGTAAGAAAGCGTGCTCTGCTAATCCATTGTCTTGGAGTAGAAGGGCAGTGTATATTTTACACTTTTCCCCTTGCAGATGATAAATATGAGACTGCACTCTCTGCATTAAAGAACTTTTTTGTGCCAAAAGTGAATGTAGTAGCTAATTGCTACAGATTTCACCAGCTTGAGCAGAAACCAGGGGAGACTATAATGCAGTATATTGCTTCCCTGAGGAGTCTGACTGTAACTTGTGACTTTGGGAATATGGCAGATGAGATGATTAGAGATCAGCTTATTGAGAAAACAACCATGCTTCGTGTAAGAGAACACTTCCTTCTAGAACCACAACTTACACTAGAAAAAGCAATAACCATTGCTGTTCAGATTGAGTCAGCTACAACTCAAGCCAAAATAATGAGCAGGGATACAGGAGGCACAGTCCAGGTTGTGACTCCTTTGCAGAAAAGTTCACTATTGCTGCAGACAAACAATTGCAGGAGGAAAACTAATGAAAAGCCACTGAATCAGCAAATTCAAAATACAGTAAAAGCATGCTTTCGCTGTGGATCCCCACAACACCTTGCAAACTACATAGGATGTCCAGCAAAAGTAGCTCAGTGCAATCATTGCAAAAAGATTGGACATTTTGCTAAAGTATGTTGCAGTAGCCAGTTCAATCAACAGGTTCATGCAGTTACAATACCAGATGTTACTGTGCTGATAATGGACAAAACCACTACTGCACATATTCTAGAACAGATAAAGTACACTGTAAACATTTCCACCATATCCTCAGGCAAATCACACTCTATTCAGCTAATGTTGGACACTGGCTCAGCAGTATGTATACTACCTGATTCCATCTATTTGCAATACTTTAAAGATGTGCCTCTTACTGAATCCAAACTTCCGTTGGTGTGCTATTTGAAAAACCATATTCCAGTACATGGCTGCCTGCCAGCAATAGTTACTTTTGGTGATTGCTGTGTAACTGCAGAGTTCTACATTGTCCACAAAGGCACTCGTATCCTTGGCAGAGATTTATTGGCTGCTTTAAATCTCAGGATGGTTAATGGATGAATTGATCTTCCTCAGCAAAGCATTCTTGCCGTACACACACCAGTTTCAGCTGGGACCCAACACCAGGTTAAGGAAAAACTCGGCTGTGCTTATGGGTTTCTGCATAAAGTTCAAATGTGGAATAATATGATGCCTGTATGACAGAAATTATGGCACTTCCATTTTCAGTCAGGGAAGCTGTTTCAGAGGAACTTAGAAAACTTGTTCAAAAGGACATTATTGAAGAGATTAACTCCTCAGAATGAGTTTCACCTATAGTAGTGACACAGAAGAAGGGTAGAGCCATTCGCCTTTGTGTGGACTTAAGGGAGCCAAATAAAGCTATTGTGATTGACTGCCATCCTCTTCCTCACATAGAAGAAGTATTTGCAGAACTCTGTGGAGCAGAGATGTTTTCTACTCTTGATTTGCAGAGCGCATACCACCAGGTTATGTTGCGTGAAGATAGCAGAGACCTCACAGCATTTATTACACGAGGGACTATTTTGTTTTAAACGTGTTCCACATGGTCTCGCATCAGCCCCAAGTGCCTTCCAAAAAATGATGTCATTGATTCTGAAGAATCAACATGGAGTTCAGTGCTATTTGGATGATATTATCGTGCTTGGAAATACTACTGAGGAGCATGACAATAACCTGCAGTCTGTACTAAACTGCATCAGCAAAGCAGGCCTCAAACTCAATAGGTCCAAATGCAAATTTAGACAAACTGAACTCTCCTTTCTGGGGCATACAATTTCACAGGCTGGACTAAAACCTGATTCAGATCGTATCCTGGCAATTTCAAATGCTCCTCCTCCAACAGATTTGCAAACCTTATGCTCCTTCTTGGGTCTTACCTCCTGGTATGCAAAATTCACTCCCAATTATGCTTCTGTCATTGAACCGTTATGAGAATTACTACGGAGAAGTTCAACCTTAGTGTGGACAGCGGATACACAAGCTAGTTTCGAAACGGTGAAAGACTTGATTGTACATAGTCCAGTACTGCACTATTCAGTCCTGCATTTCCCACAATTGTAACTACTGATGCTTCTGATTATGGACTTGGGGCTGTCCTCAGACAACATCATGAGGACAACACAGAGAGGACTGTTGCATTTGCTTCAAGGACACTAAGTAATTCTGAGAGAAAATATTCTACAGTCGAAAAAGAAGCACTTGCTTGTGTCTGGTCTACTGAAAAATGGAGAACTTACCTGTGTGGCTGCACATTCAAGTTGCGCACAGACGACAGCCCTTTGATGATGTTGGTCACCACAAAAGGACTGAGAAAAGCAGGATATCGTATTGCTAGATGGTCTGCAAGACTACTCTCTTTCAGTTATGAACTGGAATATAAGCCTGGAAACAAAAATGTGGTAGCTGATTGCCTTTCTCGCCTGCCTTTGCCTTCACCAGATGGTCCACTGGAGATGAGGATGTAGTAGTTGCGCTTATTAGAAGCACTCTTACTGCAGTTACAAAAGAATAATTTCAAGCTGCTTGTTCAGTGTGTCCAATTCAACAAAAACTATGGGAATTTCTGACAAAGAGATGGCCCAGTAACCATAAAAACCTTGATCCAGTTTTGCTGCCTTATTTTAGAATTCAGGATGAACTTTATTTTCTCGATGGCTGTGTGCTACGAGGTTCACACCAGCTACTTGTCCCAGAAGAATTACAGGCAAAACTCATACACCTGGCACACAATACTCATCAAAAGCAGCAAAGAATCCTGTGGCACCTTATAGACTAACAGACGTTTTGGAGCATGAGTTTTCGTGGGTGAATACCCACTTAGTCAGATGCATGTAGTGGAAATTTCCAGGGGCAGGTATATATATGCAAGCAAGCTAGAGATAATGAGGTTAGTTCAATCAAGGAGGATGAGGTCCTGTTCTAGCAGTTGAGGTGTGAAAAACAAGGGAGGAGAAACTGGTTTTGTAGTTGGCAAGCCATTCACAGTCTTTGTTTAATCCTGAGGATTAATCTCCTCGGTTTTCCAGGGGCCTCATCCTCCCTGATTGAACTAACCTCGTTATCTCTAGCTTGCTTGCATATATATACCTGCCCCTGGAAATTTCCACTACATGCATCTGACGAAGTGGGTATTCACCCACGAAAGCTCATGCTCCAAAACATCTGTTAGTCTATAAGGTGCCACAGGATTCTTTGCTGCTTTTACAGATCCAGACTAACACGGCTACCCCTCTGATACTTGATACTCATCAAGGAATTGCCAGAACCAAACAATGACTATGGGATCTGTATTGGTGGCCAGGGATGGACTCTCAAACTGAAGCACTCATAAAATCCTGTGTCACTTGCTAAATGCATAAGACAGCAGTGACAAGTACCCCTCCATTACAGCCTGTTCCTCTTCCTGAATCTGCATGGGAAAAAGTGGCAATTGACATTGTAGGACCCTTTGATACTGCTCCAATTAACTGTCGTTATGCCATCACTTTAATAGACTAGTTCAGTAAATGGCCTGAGGCAGCGTTTACATTGCAAATCTCTTCAGCTATACTAATTAAGTTCCTCTATTCAGTTTTTGGCAGGGAAGGTAACCCCAAAGAACTGATTTCAGATAATGGTAGTCAATTTATTTCCCTGGAGTTTGAAACTTTTCTAGCAGAGAGGAACATTTTACAAAGAAGATCATCCCTATATTACCCTCAAGCCAATGGGGAAATTGAACAGTTTAACAGAAGTTTGAAAGAGAGTTTGTAAACAGCTAAACTGGAAGAGCGATTGTGGATACCTTTCATTATTGATTTCTTGCAAGCATACCGGGCTACACAACATGCCGCAATGCAAAGATCACCTGCACAGTTACTGCATGGGAAACAGATGAATACTAAAGTGAACATTGCTGGATTGTTAAAGGCATAACCTGAGGCCCCAACCGAGGATGATGTGAAAAAACAAGTTGAACAGAACAAAGCAAAGTATAAGGCTTTCACAGACAAGTGACAGGGTGCTAAGGAACCAAAGTTTGAGTGTGGTTCCTTCATTAGACTACGAAAACCTGGAATTTTATGCAAAGAGGACCATAAATTCACAGCTCCTCTTAAAATCATAGAGAAGAAGGGATCTTACACCTTTTGACTTTCTGATGGGCAGGTATGGAATGCTTCTAGTCTTGCACCTGCCTACGCAACAAGAAGAGATTATGCCAACACCCAGTCTGCACTGGATGACTTCACCGTAGTATCAAAACAACAAGACATTGCAATGGAACCAGGGCTTAAGAGATGGTTGTCAGACCCAGACGACCATCTGTCTAGACTAGAGACTACGTTATGTAGTATCTACAGTGTTTTCAGTGTAATATTTCTGCCAATAGTATAATGTCTTGTTTCCTATTTGCTCCTGTGGTTAGAACAACAATGTTTATTTTAATTGGGAGAGTTTCTTAAGAGAGGAGGGAATGTGGTGTTTAGATGTTGCTTGTGATTATTAAAACTGGGAGCACTGGCTGTTGGGAGTCTGAAAGGACAGGAAACAGGAAGGAGGGGGGAGGAGTTGAGGAGGCAGAGTGAGAGTTACAGAAGGTGCAGCAGCAGCTTGGTAAAGAGGCTTCCACTTTAAAAATAAAGTTCTGTTGAAGTTTTTTAGTACCTTGCCTGGTTGATACAATAGTGTGTTGGGGTCTTAGGTGGTGCCAGGTTAGGCAGCAGCTGAATAACAATTTTCAGAATGACAATGGTGCCAAAATGGTGGAATTGGACACCTGAAGAGGTGGATAGGCACCTAAATACCTTTGAAGATCTGGACCTACATGCCTAAGTCACTTTTGAAAATAGGACTTAAGCACTTAAGCCAGTTAGGTGGTTTTGAAAGTTTCAGTCTAAATGTAGTTGTGATATAATGTGTGGGAAGGGAATAAATACTATGAAGGGAATGGAGTGAGGAATATGAGAGTTATAGCAATAATATCATATGGTTGGTTTCTCTACTTCGGTTGTCAAGAGTAATTTATTATATCAAGTATCAGAGGGTAGCCGTGTTAGTCTGGATCTGTAAAAGCAGCAAAGAATCCTGTGGCACCTTATAGACTAACAGACGTTTTGGAGCATGAGCTTTCGTGGGTGAATACATGCATGCATCTGAGGAAGTGGGTATTCACCCACGAAAGCTCATGCTCCAAAACGTCTGTTAGTCTATAAGGTGCCACAGGATTCTTTGCTGTTATTATATCAAATGATGGGCTTGTATTCTGAGACTTTTTGCTATTGGTTGGAGTTTATACATACAAACTTTTAAAAATAAGTAGGTTTTTAAGAATAATTTTAATAACTGAACATATTAAAACAAAGTACAAGCTTCACTCGTAAGTACATTTTATGGACGTGTATATGTAAACATACATTGTCCTTATACCTTGTGCCGTGCAAAGATATTCTTTAGTATGGAGCAGTGAGAACATATAGAAAACAAAACCAGAAAAAGAAAGACCAGACAAAGAGAAGGAAGTTATACCAGCTAAGACCAATGCAATCAGCAGTATATTAGTCTACCACCCATTATTCAACCTAGGAGCATATTCCACTATAGAGTTATAAATGGCTGGCGTATTCTATGACTAGGGTGATATGATTGGAATAAGTGGGTAGAACTCGGTCAGTGTATGTACAGAGGGCTAGTCATATGCATAAATATTTTCCTTGAAGAATTCAGTGTGCAACATTTCCTGTTTTCAATAGCAAGCTATAATATTGTACTATGCTATAGGTTTTTAACCATAGATTTTATCCAGAATGTTGTGTTTAATGTTCCTCATAATAGGGAGAGCAATGTAGGTACAATATTTCAGCAATGTTTCAACTATTCTTTTAAAGGAAATACAGGTACTGTTTCCTGTATCTAATATTCTTGCAACATAACATCTTCTGGAAAAAAAATATGTGTCTCTTAGCTGTTAGCTTTCCCTTTCCCAAGAAAATTATTGGTTTTTAAAGTCTGTCTGGCTTAAGTCACAAGACAAAGGAGGCTGTTAAGTGCCTATGTCACTTTTGAAAATAGAATTCAGATGCATTTGCTAGTCTCAGTAGAGCCTCTGGTGGATGTTTTTTCACACCACAGAAACACTGTGCAACTGCATCCTCTGCACAAGACAGTCCTGCCACTCTTTGTAGACCACAAGGGAAGCTCTATAGCCTGGGTCCAGCTAGTAATTTTTATTTCTTCCTTCCATGAACACTTCAAATGTTATTCTCTATGTGGTACGGTCTTCATGCACTGTGTACATGTACTCCTCTCCTGTTACACAAGTATTGAAAGACTATGTCTTTGTCTTACATTTTAAGGTGTTGATAATGAACCTGGATCTTGTTCATGATAGATGTAGGAAGGAACCTTTGTTTTAGCATAACTATAGCTCTGCTAATATTTTTCTCACTTGTGAGAAGTCACATCCCAAGTCAGATAGCTAATTAAGGCTCTACTCCTGCAATGAGCTCTGAAGAAGTCAATGTAAATTGAGTGCCTGGTGCATCTTTAGATGGTGATATACATTGAAAAATCTGTCCCTTACTGTTTCCTATGGCTGTGGGTGATGGCCTTGATTAACCTTGTGAAAGTAAAAGTAAAGGTTTGCAAGATTAGGTCTCTAAAATGTTTAGGGGATCCTTCTGGATGAAAAGAGTTTTATAAAAGTAAATAAATCTGCATCATTAGATGGTTTTCATAAAATACCTAGAAGTTTGTAGGTAAGAATAATGATGAAATGTTGGTGTGTTGTGTTCTATTTCGTATTGTTGTGAGATGGTGCAATTATATGCCAAATGCACAGAAAACCTTTTTTGGTTATTATTTTCAATGAACAAAGTTTATTTTCTAAACTGTTCAATATATGTGAAAAGAATTAATTAATCCTTTCTTGCTAGGAGTCAGATTTTCCTTAGTAAATATCTATTGCCAGCTGTGCATGCTCCAAAACTTCTTTCATAAGAAGTCTTTCATACCTAAAAACAGAAGATTAATATGGTAATTTCTATTCTATTTTACTACCTCTTATTCTCTTTCATTCATCTGTAACTGGCCAGTCATGCAGTGTCTGCACAGGTTAAGGCAAGAGCATCTAGAAATCACGACAAGATCATACTTGTAATTAGAAAATAAGAATTAGTGAGAATTCACTAGCAACTAAGAAAATACAGTCAATCATTTTTGCTGAATACATTTTGGGGGGGATTGTTTGTTTTTTGTTTTGTTTTTGCATATCTACATTCTGGCATTACAGCTCTTAATTTTTTTAAAATTCAAGCAACTTTTAAAACAAATAATTATGATTTTCAATACACTATTTATTTTACTATACATCATAATTAGTATATTTTATTAATGTTTGCACATTTACCAAGTGGAATTTTTTCCCATGCAAATCAACTGACGCAGATCCAAGCATCCCCTTCACAGAGCCTGCAGAAAATCTTTTGCACTTTATGTACAAGACCTACTCAAACTCAAAGTAACGTGTACAATGCTGAATTCAAAGGCACAAATGCCAGGAACAACAACTGCACTTCATCAAACCCAGGAAGAAGTAATGAGACTAGAAAGGGAGATTTTCCAAAAAAGATTTTTTATTTCATCTGTAATATTGTTGATAAATTGAAATGCTACTATGTGAAATCCCAAAACTATTTTGGCTAGAAAGGCAATCATACTTATATAGCAAGCCTGGGTTACAATGGCTTGCCAAGCTTAGATCATGTACAGATTAGTAGGGATATCTTTTAATGTCCTAATGATCTCTTAATGAAATACGCTTATAATTTTATGATTTGGTAAGGACTCACTGAACATCTTTCATATCATAACATCCTGTCTGAAGCATGTTTCTTAACAATAATTAGCGCATACACAGTGCTTTTCTTCTTCGAGGAACTTTACAAACATTAACCAGTTGGTTAACTATCTAAGCACCCATCTGATGGCATGTACTATTTGTCTGGGTTCCAAGACACGCCTGGCAGCTTAGCTGAGGCCTACCAGGTAGAGTCCAGAACAGAAAACTCATTTTACCTAGAATTCTAGAGCATCTTACAACAAGGCAGGAAGGAGATGCCACGGAGTACATTACACCAAGGTTATGGCCACTTTTTACAAAGAATGTTTCACATGACATACAAAAATAGAATATACTTTTAAAACTTATCCAGAACTTTATACCTACATGAGTTCCTCTGCAGTGGAGGGAGAAGGGGCAGTGTAGCAAATAAGAACAAAACTGGAGATCAGCACTTCTTGACAAAGGCCCAGATCCACAAAAGCACTTAGGAGCCTACACTGCAGTTTTAGACTCCACTGCGATCCACAAACCCCACATTCAGCTGCCACCAAACCCTGTAGACACCTAAACTTGCTCAGAGACTAATTTTTTGCTGTTAAAGTTTCCTAGGTGTCTAAGTTTCTGCCTCTGGGCAAGTACTGTGCTGTCTATTGCTAGGCACCTGGGCACTATTTCACGCCTAAACTGTAGTGTGATCCACAAACCAACGGAAGATAGATGGACAAACTCCTATCTTCCCAGCAGGGACTGATCTAGAAGGTGGCCTGTGTGCACAACCTACTGGACCGGGGCCCATTCAAAATCCAGGAGGAGAAGTAGATGGTGGTGGTGTCACTGCCCATCTTATAACTTTTAGCCCAGTGGTTAGAGCATTCATCTGAGATGTGGGACACCTGTAGACCTCATTCCCCCTCTTCCTAAGAGATGAAAGGCTTCCAACAGAGGTCTCTCCTCTCAGAAGAATGATCTAACCACTGAACATTGGAATGTGGGAGTCCCTTAATCTCTTCCATTGAAACTGTTCCACTATGGATAAACAATTGAGAACCATTGGAGCAGGGGGACTGGACCTCTGGTGGGTGCCCTAATCACTTGGCTATAGAGTCTCTCTCGCTCTTTCTGGCACAATGACTATTTATACACAGTGGAATAACTTCAACAGGAAAGACTGAGGATGCCCCACATCAGAATATTCCATAACTCAGCGGTGTTGGGGTACCCTTAAAATTAACTAAAAACCAAAGCCTGAAAACCAGAGCACCTCAAAATTTGTAACAGGAAAAGCATTGATCAAACCTGGCTATAGAAAATTACAAAGGTTTTGGACTTGAAGTAAAATAAAAATTCCCTCATAAATTTGTGTTTGCAGAAGATAAGAAATGTTGAGATTAATTATAGTGTGCTGTCCAAAATACCGCTGCTAATAGATGAAGGGGGAAGATAATATACACATAGTAATCTTTAGCATTAAAATGAAGGATTGCTAATGATAAGATTACAAGCTTTGTTAACTATATTTTTAATAAATTGTGGTTATGGATAGTGAGTAAGTGATTAGATAAGGTAACGCACAGGCCAAGGCTTTGCCTTGCATAAGTGTATTTTTGTTAATTTCTCTTTGATATAATTTGTTGATTTGTTTAAAATGATATTGCTGGCAAGATAAGTAATGTGCCGTGTTGGAAGATTTAAGCAAGAGACACAAACATGCAATGATGAACTGCAAATTCAGCAGGGAAAATGTGGATATTAGGTAATTGAAGCTTGCACATGGGTAATGGATGGGTTATGTAAAAATCAATAGATAATGTGCTGAATGCTGATTGGAGGAAAATTGAGTAATGGTGAATGTGAAAATCTATGAGAATACAAATGAAAACAAGCCCAAAGCTGGCGATATGCTGGACCAGAAACTTCAGAACACAGCTGAAGTGCCAGACCATCAGATCAGGTGAAGTGACAACCATCAAGAAGGAAGGAAGGTCTTTTTGGTACCCCGGAATGTGGTAACTTGGGCCTACTTATCTGTTCTGTCTTGTCTGTTATTACCTGTTTATCATAAATGTATGTCCAGTTACTGCAAGTGACAATAATTCTATCTGAAATTGTATTCAATGCAAAATCTGCTTAATCCTAAATTGGGTAAACTGTGACAGTTTCCCACTCTACACTCCCCACAGTGGTTAAAACACTCTCCTGAGAGGTATGGGGGATCCCAGTTCCAACCCTTTCTTCCCATCAGGCAGAGGGAAACTGAACCTGGGTCTCCCACTCCTAGGTGAGTGCTCTAACCACTGGGCTAAAAGTTATGAGACACTACCACCTTCTGCTATTGTGGGTGGAATGAAGCAGGTGCCTAACTCATTCTTATAAGAAAAAATCTGACTTCAGGAGAGGGTTCCTGGTTTTGGTTTGCAAGCAGGGATAAGTGCCTCCTTCCAGCCTCCAGAACCTAGGTGACAAACTCAATGAGAGGGACAAGGCTTGAACACACCCCATGTCATCAGCATTTCCCATTGGCTAGCTTCAACAACTTCCAGCCTCGCATGCAGGCTTTTGTGGATCCCATTTTTGGGTGCCTACCTCCATGACTGTGTAGAAGCCCAGCCTCCCACCCCTTTGTGGATACCAGTGAATCCTGGTATTGTCCCAGTGATCTTTTAGTTGTCTAAAAGTTAGGCATTGCAAAGCTCAGCGTCACAATGCCTAAGTCTCTTTGTGGATCTGGCCAAAAACTCTACTATTTTCATTTCTACCAGAACATCCAGAGTGAGGCCTTTTCTACCTGAAAGCAGAGCCAAAACTGCTCGCAGCAGAAACAAGTCCTCTCATTACTCCACACCAATGAGCCACTAGATCCTATTCTGTCACAGACATGCCACATCTCGATCAGATGAAGGTTTGAGCATTTATGACTGAAGGACCCCAGGAAAAGAGTCTAAATAGGGAACCATCAGAGCGGAGCTGAATTGCTCTGCTTATGAAGTGAGACAAAGTCTGGGACTGTATAAGAGGTGGAGAAAGGGCACAAGATGTTGTCCATTACAGAGAGGACACTCTGCCAGCGTGAAAGTCTCATGAAATCTCTCTGGACTGAACAGGTATGGCATGGACTGACCACTGGGTGAAAAACACTTTATTAGACAGGAAAGGAACTTATTAACAAGTATAACCTGTAGATTGTGTTTTACATATATTTTTTTTATCTGTCACTAAGGGTATGTCTACACTACGGGATTATTCAGATTTTACATAAACCGGTTTTGTAAAACAGATTGTATAAAGTCGAGTGCACACGACCACACTAAGCACATTAATTTGGTGGTGTGCGTCCATGGGCCGAGACTACCGTCGATTTCTGGACAGTTGCACTCTGGGCAGCTATCCCGTAGCTATCCCATAGTTCCCGCAGTCTCCCCCGCTCCTTGGAATTCTGGGTTGAGACCTCAATGCATGATGGTGTAAAAACAGTGTCGTGGGTGATTCTGGGTAAATATTGTCACTCATTCCTTCCTCCGTGAAAGCAATGGCAGACAATCATTTCGCGCCCTTTTTCCCTGGATTGCCCTGGCAGACGCTATAGCACGGCAACCATGGAGCCCGTTTAGCTTTTTTTTACTGTCACCGTATGTCTACTGGATGTTGCTAACAGACGCGGTACTGCAGCGCTACACAGCAGCATTCATTTGCCTTTGCAAAATAGCAGAGATGGTTATCAGTTGTTCTGTACCGTCTGCCATGCCATTGTAAATTGGCGATGAGATGACGGTTATCAGTAGTTCTGTATCGTCTGCTGCTGTCATGGGTGCCCCTGGCTGAGGTCGGCCGGGGGCGCAAAGACAAAAACGGGAATGACTCCCCAAATCAATCCTTCCTTTATGGTATCTAAAAATAGAGTCAGTCCTGCCTAGAATATGGTGCACGTGTACTAGAGAACCAGTGTACCAGAGAACCAGAGAGCACAGCTGCTACGTGTCAGATCCCGCAGAAATGATGAGCTACATGTCATTCTAGGGGGTGCACCTGCAACAACCCCACCCATTGCTTCCCTGCTCCCCCAACTCTCCTGGGCTACTGTTGCAGTGTCCCCCCATTTGTGTGATGAAGTAATAAAGAATGCAAGAATAAGAAACACTGACTTGTTAGTGAGATAAAATGAGGGGGAGGCAGCCTCCAGCTGCCATGATAGTCCAGGCAGGACATTAAACGGTGCGGGGGAAAGGAGCCCAGCATCCCGCTGCTACGATAGTCCAGGCAGTACAGAATCTTTTCTTTACACATGAAAGGGAGGGGGCTGATGGAGCTCAGCCCCCAGGTGCTATGACGAAGACAGTTACCAGCCGTTCTGTACTATCTACTGGGAATGATCGGGAGTCATTCCCATTTTTACCCAGGAGCTCCTGGCCGACCTCACCTGAGGCCAGCCAGGAGCACTCAAGGGCTGATGATCACGACGGATAGCAGTCATATTGTACCATCTGCCACCGGGGAGGGGCGGGGAGAGGATACTGCTGTTCACTGCCGCAGCATCACATCTACCAGCAGCATGCAGTAGACATAGGGTGACATTGAAAAAAGACAAGAAATGATTCTTTTCCCTTTTCTTTCACGGGGGGGATAGGGGGGTAAATTAACGAGCTATACCCTGACCCACCCTGGACAATGTCTTTGACCCTACAGGCATTGGGAGCTCAGCCAAGAATGCAAATACTTTTCGGGGACTGTGGGATAACTGGAGTCCTCAGTACCCCCTCCCTCCCTCCATGAGTGTCCATTTGATTCTTTGGCTTTCTGTTACGCTTGTCACGCAGCACTGTGCTGTGGACTCTGTATCATAGCCTGGAGATTTTTTTAAAATGCTTTGGCATTTTGTCTTCTGTAATGGAGCTCTGATAGAACAGATTTGTCTCCCCATACAGCGGTCAGATCCAGTATCTCCCGTACGGTCCATGCTGGAGCTCTTTTTGGATTTGGGACTGCATCGCCACCCGTGCTGATCAGAGCTCCATGCTGGGCAAACAGGAAATGAAATTCAAAAGTACGTGGGGCTTTTCCTGTCTACTGGCCAGTACATCCGAGTTCTGATTGCTGTCCAGAGCTGTCACAATGGTGCACTGTGGGATACCGCCCGAAGGCCAATACCGTCGATTTGCAGCCACACTAACCCTAATCCGATATGGTAATACTGACTTCAGCGCTACTCCTCTCGTCGGGGAGGAGTACAGAAACCAGTTTAAAGAGGCCTTTATATCGATATAAAGGGCTTCATTGTGTGGACGGGCAGCTTTAAATCGGTTTAACGCTACTAAAATCAGTTTAAACGCGTAGTGTAGACCAGGCCTATGTTTCCATATCCCTATATTTGCTTTTATATGAATTTTAATCTGAAGCTTTGTTAAATAAACTTCAATTTTGTTTCACTGGAAACACATGTAAGTACCTCATGTTAATGAAAGCATTGAACTGAGATGAAAGCAGTTAATTGGGGTGCACTGCTTCCACAAAGGCAGAAGATCAGTGTACACTGCAGGTGACCAGAAGCCAAGGCACTGGGCACTCGAGTGTAACAATGTTGGGTGTCTAAATCGCTAGCCTGTACATGGAAAAAGCAGGACTCACAATAGCCCAGTGTGGTTTGTTTGTGTTTCCTGCTGCTGGTAGTTCAGGGCAAGTTTCCCCTGGTAGGCAGACAGGACTCCTTCATGCTGTAAGCAGGTGGTAACAATTCACTCTAGAAACCATAGATATCCCCAAAAAGTGTCAGACCCAAATAAAAATGGACACATATGCTCTCGCAGTTTCATTATAGTTGATACTTAACCTTAGAGGGTGAAGAGAGGCTGTAGCTGGAGCTGGCTAATCCACTAGGCCTCATTGGCTGGCAGACATAAAACAGAAGGGGGCTGCTATAGCTTGGAAAAACTCAAGTTGAATCAGAGAGTACAGAGAATATATTCTGGAAAGAGAGGTTTTCAAAATTGGGACTTGTTTATACCAGAAAATGTGGAGAACTTTCTTTTGTGTTGTGGAGTTACTCCTTGCCAGCATAAGTCTGTGGTCGGAGGAAAGGCTAACTAACTCACAGGAAGGTGAGTTAAGGGACTTGGATTAGATTTCTGGCCATGCCACAAAATTTTTGTGACCTTGGATGAGTTGTCAAAGTTGGAAATTAATTTTGGAGGAGTTGTGCCTTGAGTGTGTTTATAGGGAGGAAATAGCGAGCATTTAAAATAGGTGATATAAAATTTTTATATTCTAAACTTTGGCTAAAAAGCCCATCCTGGTTCTGTGATTAAAAAAAGCAATTTAACAAATGGAAAAAAGGGGGAAATAGATAGCAATGAATATAAATTAGAAGTTATGAAGTGTGGAAAACCAATAAAGGAAGCAAAAACATCAGGATAAGATCCGTTGCTGGCAGGACTAAAGTGTAAAGGACCAGGGCGTAGACAATTTTGCCTAGTAGTCACAACTGAGCCAGTGTCACCAAGCCAAGGACAGCCAGGAGTCTGTAGTCAGTGAGCAGGTATCAAAGCAATTGTAAGTACTGAGATTGAGGGTCAGGGTCAGAGTCAGGCTGGGATGGGAGACTGGAAATCAGGAGTAGCTACCACACTAGTGTCAGGAGGCAAAAGTCTGGGCAGGGTCGGAGACTGGAAAGCAAAGTGAGGTTTGGTGCTGCAGCAAGCCAGAAGTCTGTGTGGTTGCCCAGACAGCTTCCCAGGGCACCCATCAATGTTAAATAATTAGTGTGGACCAAATCAGAGGGCTGCAGGGTGCTGTCACTCTGGTCCCTTCAGGCAATACCTCCTGTAGCACCTAATCACCAGAGCGCTCTTTGGCTGTGGCTCAACATAGCTTCCCAGTGAGGATGTAAGGTGACCCAGATTCTACACCTATAGATCCTTAAATTATCCTCTTCCCTTCAGGGGCACCCTTCTTCTGGGTTGGCACCAAGAGTACTCTTTGGGACCACAGCCTTTCCATCCTATGAAGTAGGGCAGTTTCCCCCTCTACAATCTAGAGTAGAGGATAGCATGGACTATGTATCTCTCTTGCCCTTGGATCTGGACCAGTGGGGGCAGCTGTTTGGACCAGTTGGGAAAATGGTCCTTTGTGTAAAACTTCTAGAGTGATATGTGGAAAACAGGACGTATCTTAAGGAAACAGGAATGCTGTAATCTGAAAGTGATGGGACTCTGACAAATCCAGAAAGGTCTGAAGAACTGATGGTCTAGCTTGTGGGACAGACTGTTCGTATGGAAATGCTTTGAGATGAACCAGACCTTTTGGCCCAGTGCAAAAGGTTGGCCTTTGTGGTGTCAATGGCTCACATATCAATTGTAGTCCTTTTTTTCCATGTTCAACGTGGTCCTTAAACTCCTCCTGGATGCACTGAATCCACTGGATCCAGTCAGTGACTGTTGGGTTCAAGGAGGCTGCTGGTAAAGCCAGATAGAAACAGAGGTGGAATCTATGATTTGAAAAAAAGAGACTCTGCCCCATGAGGTGTGGTCAGCATTATACAAGAATACAGCACAGGATAGGAGGGAGGACCAATTTTCTTGATAGAGAAAGCACCTGCTCCCTATTTGGTTCAGCCTTTCAGTCTGCCCATCTGCCTAGAGATCATACACAGAGGAGGTAAAAGCGTGAACGTGCACTGACCACAGCATTTTGTGCCAAAAGCCTCAGACAAACTGTGGGCCTCGGTAAAAGGTGATATGGTCCGGAAGCCAATGGGGACGGATAACATACACCACCAGGATTTGATTGTTTCAGAAGAGGACACGTGGTCTCAGGAGATAAAGTGCAGAATTTTCATCAATTGATCTACAATGGTCAAGACCACTGTGTGGCTAGAGACTGGGAGTTCCACTATGAAATCCAGGATAATCAAGGCCCAGGGATATCAGAGTACGGAGGAGCTTAGCAAATGGTGTCTTGGTATGTGCACATAGGTCACAAGTGTCAACATTGTCCTGGATTTTGCCTCACATACGAGATCACCAGAACAAACAAGAAGCTGTGCAGAAAGTGTTAAGACAGCCAATGGAGTATCAAGGTAGAGGTGAAGCACCTCCAACCAGGGATGCCCCAGTTGAACATATATGCACCTGAGAACGTATGTGACTCCATCCTGTATGGAGCATTGCATTTTGGTTCTGGTTTGCTCAGGTTGTTCCATCACTTCTTGGGTTAAAGGGTCATCCTACCAGGTGGATCAGATTAGATCCATCAGCTCTTGGAGTACCATGGCACTAAAGAAGTTCCAAGGTTTTAGGAGACTGGGTGATTCTTGGTTAGGCTCCTCACTGTCTTGGTAGCATTCCCCCTTTTGGGATAAGGCATTACCTTTCCCATATTTCAGTGATATGTGATGATGAAGTCAAACAGAGACAAATAATGCCTATCTCAGCTGTCTTTGCTTCAAGCCTTGAGCCTTACACAGGCATTAAAGGTTTTTATGATCAGCCTTTAGGGCAGGGCTCCCTTGAGGTGATTGCTCCACTTTTCTAGTATTTTATAATTCTATTTTGTGTGGATGAGTGGATGAGTTTTCAGGAGTAGTACACTCAGGGTATGTCTACACTACGAAATTAGGTCAAATTTATAGAAGTTGATTTTTTAGGAAGCAATTTTATACAGTTGCTTGTGTGTGTCCCCACTAAGCACATTAAGTTGGCGGAGTACGTCCACAGTACCATGCCTAGCGTCGACTTCCAGAGCATTGCACTGTGGGTAACTATCCCATAGATCCCACAGTCTCCGCCGCCCATTGGAATTCTGGGTTAAGCTTGCAATGCCTGATGGGGCAAAAACATTGTTGCGGGTGGTTTTCGGTACATGTCATCAGTCACCCCTCCCTCCCTCCAAGAAAGCAACGGCAGACAATCGTTTCGTGCCTTTTTTCCATTGCTTTCAGCAGACGGTGCTGTAGGACTGCTAACCGTGGTCATCGAATGACCACTTCCGCTGCCACTCTGCTCTCCTGCTCTGGCAGCACACGGAGCAATAAGTTGGAAAAACTGGCATTCCAACCACTGCTTCCGCTGCCTCTTTGCTCTCCTGCTCTGGCTGCAGATGGTGCAATAGGTCAGAAAAACTGGCATTCCAACCGCCGCTTCCACTGCCACTCTTCTCTCTTGTCTCGAACGATAGCGAATTTCTCCATGTTGGCTGTCATGGGATCCCGCTTCTGCTGCAACTCTGCTCTCCTCCTCTCATGAATCGACCTCGCAGGTCCTTTTGTCATTATCTATAAATATCTACTCTCGTGACATCTCTCAATAAATATCTATTCTCGTGGCATCTCTCTATGAATATCTATTCCATCATCCACCACTTCTGCTGCAACCCTGCTCTCCTGCAGACGCCATACCACAGCAAGCACGGAGCCTGCTCAGATCACCAAGGCAGTTATCACCGTTGTAAACATCTCATGCATTATCCTGCAATAAATGCAGAACCAGAACCTGCAAAAGCAGGCGAGGAGATGATGGCAGCATGGTGATGAGAGTGATGAGGACATGAACATAGACTTCTCTCAAAGCACGAGCCCTGGCAATGTCAACATCATGGTGGTAATGGGGCAGGTTCATGCTGTCGAACGCTGATTCTGGACCCAGGAAACAAGCACAGACTGGTGGGACCGCATAGTGTTGCAGGTCTGGGATGAATCCCAGTGGCTGCGAAACTTTTTCCTGCGTAAGGGCCCTTTCATGGAACTTTGTGACTTGCTATCCCCTGCCCTGAAGTGCAAGAATACCAAGATGAGAGCAGCCCTCACAGTTCACAAACGAGTGACGATAGCCCTGTGGAAGCTTGTAATGCCTGACAGCTACCGGTCAATCAGGAATCAATTTGGAGTGTGCAAATATACCGTGGGGGCTGCTGTGATCCAAGTAGACAATGCAATCACTGAGCTACTGATATCAAGGGTAGTGACTCTGGGAAATGTGCAGACCATAGTGGATGGCTTTGCTGCAATGGGATTCCCTAACTGTGGTGGGGAGATAGACGGAACACATATTCCTATCTTGGGGATGGAGCACGAAGGCAGCGAGTATATAAACTGAAAGGGGTACTTTTCAATGGTGCTGCAAGCGCTGGTGGATCACATGGGACGTTTCACCAACATCAACATGGGATCGCCGGGAAAGGTACATGACGCTTGCATCTTCAGAAACTCCGGTCTATCTGAACAGCTGCAGCAAGGGACTTACTTTCCAGACCAGAAAATAACCATTGGGGATGTTGAAATGCCTATAGTTATCCTTGGGGACCCAGCCTACCCCTTAACGCCATGGCTCATGAAGCCATACACAGGCACCCTGGACACTAGTCAGGAGCTGTTCAACTATAGCAAGTGCAGAATGGTGGTAGAATGTGCCTTCAGATGTTTAAAAGTGCACTGGCACATTTTACTGACTCATTTTGACCTCAGCGAAACCAATATTCCCATCATTATTACTGCTTGCTGTGTGCTCCACAATCTCTGTGAGAGTAAGGGGGAGATGTTTATGGCCAGGTGGGAGGTTGAGGCAAATCACCTGGCTGCTGATTACACACAGCCAGACACCAAGGCAGTTAGAAGAGCACAGCAGGGTGCACTGCACATCAGAGAAGCTTTGAAAACTAGTTTCATGACTGGCCAGGCTATGATGTGAGAGTTATGTTTGTTTCTCCTTGATGAAAGCCCAACCCTTGGTTCACTCTACTTCCCTTTAAAACAACCGCCCTCCCCTCCCCCCTTCGATCACTGCTTGCAGAGGCAATAAAGTCAGTGTTGCTTCACATTCATGCATTCTCTATTAATACATCACACAAATAGGGGGATAACTACCAAGGGAGCCCGGGAGTGGTTGGGGAGGAGGGAAGCATCGGGTGGGGTGGCGGAGGAGGGGAGGAGGGAAGGACAAGGCCACACTGCACTTCACAACTTACTGAATGCCAGCTTTCTGTTGCTTGGGCAGTCCTCTGGGGTGGAGTGGTTGGGTGCCCGCAGTCCCCCTCCCTGTGTTCTTGGGCATCTGAGTGAGGAGGTTATGGAACTTGTGGAGGAGGGTGGCCAGTTACATGGGGATGAAGCAGCAGTCTGTGCTCCTGCAGCCTTTCCTGCAGCTCAACCATACACCAGAGCATATCAGTTTGCTCCTCCAGTAGCCTCAGCATTGCCTCCTGCCTCCTCTCATCATGCTGCCACCACCTCTCCTCTTGCTCCAGCCATCTGTCCTCACGTTCATTTTGTGCTTTCCTGGACTCTGACTTTGTCTGCCTCCACACATTTTGCTGGGCTCTTTCAGTCCAGGAAGACTGCATGAGCTCAGAGAACATTTCATCGCAAGTGAGTTTTTTTCGCCTTCTTATCTGTGCTAGCATCTGGAACGGAGATGATAGAGGGAGCGTTGAAACTGCGGTAGGAGTTTGCAGCTGCGGTAGGAAAAAAAAGGGAGAGTAGTATTTAAAAAGACACATTTTAGAGTACAAGGTCACATTTTGCCTCTTATATTGAGGGCCTGCTGGTTTGGTGTGAGAGATCACATGCACAGACATGGGCAACAGAATTTGGCTTCCAGGCAGCCATGGTAAGCCACAGTCTTTTGGCTTCTTTAAGTCTTCAGGGCAAATTAATCATTAAACATGCTTGCTTTTAAACCATGTATTATATTTACAAAGGTACATTCACCAGAGGTCCCTTCTCCGCATTCAGGGTCCGGGAGCCCGCCTTGGGAGGGTTGGGAGGGTATTGGCTCCAGGGTGCTAAACAGTTCCTGTTTGTAGGTGAGAACGGTTTCTCCACTTGCTTGCTGTGCACACTATCTTCAACCTCCTCCTCCTCCCCATCATCATCCCCAAAATCCTCATCTCGGTTGTGTGAGATGCCCCCCTTGCAGAAGTCCATGAACAGGGGTGGGCTAGTGGTGGAGGCACCCCCTAGAATTGCATGCAGCTCATCATAGAAGCAGCATGTCTGGGGGTCTGACCCGGAGCAGTCGTTTGCCTCTGTTTTTTTGGTAGGCTTGGCTCAGCTCCTTAAGTTTCATGAGGCACTGCTGCAGGTCCCTGTTATAGCCTCTGTCCTTCATGCCCTTGGAGATTTTTTCAAATATTCTGGCATTTCATCTTTTGGAACAGAGTTCAGATAGCATGGATTCGTCTCCCCATACAGCGATCAGATCCACTACCTCCCGTTCAGACCATGCAGGAGCTCTTTTGCAATTCTGGGACTCCATGGTCACCTCTGCTGATGGGATCTGCACAGTCACCTGTGCTGATCAGCCTGCCACACTGACCAAACAGGAAATGAAATTCAAAAGTTCCCGGGGCTTTTCCTGTGTACTTGGCCAGTGCATCTGAGCTGAAAGTGCTGTCCAGAGTGGTCACAATGGAGCACTCTGGGATAGCTCCTGGAGGCCAATACCATCTAATTGCATCCACACTACCCCAAATTCGACCCGGCGATGTTGATTTTAGCACTAATCCCCTCATCAGGGAGGAGTACAGAAATCAATTTTAAGCACCCTTTAAGTCAACAAAAATGGCTTCATCGTGTGGACGTGTGCAGGGTTAAATCTATCTAAGGCTGCTAAATTTGACCTAAACTCTTAGTGTAGACCAGGGCTCAGGGTACAGCACTTGTTCTGGCCCATGCCTCTGAGAAAGTATAATCCCAATGGCTACATTGGATGCATTAGCTTCTGCTATGAATGCCTGGCATTAAGGGTGTGCTTCCGTAGTTTTTCCAGGATGAAACAGACATGGTAACAATGCTGCTTGGGGTTCTCTGAAAACACTAGAATGTCATCAAAATAAATGACTACATACAGGTCCAGGATGTCTCTAAACACATTGCTCACAAAGTGTTGAAAGGTTTCAGGGGCCTTGGTCAGACCAAATGACATTTCTTTGTAGTCAACATGCACATAAGGGGTTTGGAAGGCAGATTTCCATTTGTCTCCTGCCCTAAAGGGCACTAGGTTGTAAACCCAAAGAGAGCTAGTTTGGTAAAAATTCTAGCAGATAACACATAATCTAGCAACTCCAAGGTTAGGCAAGGATACCGTATTAGCAGTCCATTGTTTTTCTTAATGAAAAGGACCAGAGATCTTTCTGGGGGAAAGGAGCATCAGATAAAGCCTTTGGCCAGGTTTTCCTGGATGTATGCCACAAAGGGCTGCCAGGTATGGCTTGGACATTGCATAGATTAGTCCAGCGGTTCTCAAACTGGGGTTTGGGACCCCAAAGTGGGTCAAAACCCTATTTTAAAGGGGTTGCCAGTGCTGGTTTAGACTTGCTAGGGCTCGGGGCCCAAGCCAAAGCCCAGGGGATTCAGTCCTGGGCAGCGGGTCTCAGGTTACAGGCCCCCGGGTTGGGGCTGAACCCATTGGTCTTCAGTTTTCACCCCTTCCCCACTCGAGGAGGTGGGACTCAGGCTTTGGCTTTGGCCCCCTACCCAGGGTGATGGGACTCGCATGGGCTCAAGCTTTGGTCTCCCCTTCTGGAGTCATGTAGTAATTTTTGGTGTCAGAAGGGGGCCGCAATGAAGTTTGAGAATCCCTGGATTAGTTCATAAGAGGCAGTCTAGTGTTGGTACAGAGGTAACGTGTCCTCATTCCCTCCCCCTCCCTCAAGCATTCACATAATCCTGGTACTTATCAGGGAAATGGGGACTGACATGGGAATGGTTTCTTTTGGTGAGCTGCCACCATCCAGAGTTCCCTCACAGGTGGTGCCATCTCTGATCAGGTGCAGGAGCTTGGCTCCGGAGGGCTGGGACCAGCACCATGCATGCAGACCCTTTGGCAACATTCAGAGAGGAAGCTGATTCTCTTCTTGCTAGGAGATGCAAGGGTTGTGCAGGTGAAGTTGAGAATCAGAGGTGTAATGGAATGTTAAACCTAGTTCAACCACTAGGTGGTGCTGTGGTTAAAAGATAGTATTTAAACACCCCTCAGTCATACCTAGTAGAGCATTAAAGGATCTTATGGTGAACACATCTGCTATGTATAAGCAAGCTCTGTCGCCAATCCATATATCCATTTCTGCTGCAGAAGCACATAACTAGGGGAAAATGTAGAGAACAAATCACACTGAATTGCAGCACTTCCCAGCATCCCTGGAGTATTGCCTCTAGGAGTACTGTTTCCTGTGTCACTGGCCCAGAGGATAGAACTGACCCATCTATCTTCTTCACAAGAACTGACATAGGCTTTAACCAGAGGGATTGGTTTTGGTGTCTATGAAATTATTGGTGACCCCAGAACAGATCGTGTCCCACTGAGGAGGGAAAACCACTTGGCCTTATCCATGATACATATAGCTCTGAATAGTGTTCAGCCCAATGAGACAACTGCTTGCTTTTATCTGTTATGATTTCACTGCTGTGTGATTTGAGAGGACAAACTTGGGACAGTGGGACCAAGAGCTTTCTTCAGGCCGTCATACATGACTTTGAGGTTTCCTGTGTCTGAGGCTGTTTGTATCTTTTCACTGATATTGATCAAGTGACGACTTGCACAGCATCTGCTTGCTCGCTGTACCTTGTTTTTTGTATGTCAAAGTTTCACTTTAATACTCTCTGTTGGCTTCTTGTTGTGTTCCAGCTAGGCTGTGTTCTTAATGTTGATGAGAGGTAATAGTTCTGCTTCATTTTCTTCAAACCAGTCCTTTTTTGATGGTCTCTTTCCCCCAAATGTAGCTAAAGCTGTTTCATGGACTGTTGTTCTTAAATCTTCCCACAATTCCTCTGCCTTCTCTGGCAATGATTTCCCATGCATGCTAAGTTCAAAAGCCTTCACAAACTCCGGGCATTTCCTCTGGTTTTCATTGTTAATAATACTGATTTTGGGCTTGCTCGTAGGTTTTGTTCTATGTAGTTCCTTGGCTGGGATCATAGAATCATAGACTATTAGGTGTTGGAAGGGACCTCAGGAGGTCATCTAGTCCAACCCCCTGCTCAAAGCAGGACCAATTCCCAAGTAAATCATCCCAGCCAGGGCTTTGTCAAGCCTGACCTTAAAAACCTCTAAGGAAGCAGATTCCACCACTTCCCTAGGTAACACATTCCAGCACTTCACCACTCTCAGAGTGAAAAAGTTTTTCCTAATATCCATCCTAAACCTCCCCCACTGCAGCTTGAGACCATTACTCCTTGTTCTGTCATCTGCTACCACCAAGACTGGTCTCGATCCATCCTCTTTGTAATCCCTTTTCAGGTAGTTGAAAGCAGCTATCAAATCAGCCCTCATTTTTCTCTTCTGCAGACAAAACAATCCCAGTTCCCTCAGCCTCTCCTCATGAATCATGTGCTCCAGCCCCCTAATCATTTTTGTTGCCCTCCACTAGACTCACTATCTGCCCTCCACTGGACTCTTTCCAATTTTTCCACATGACCCTGTTTGAGGGGCAGTAGCCCAACTTGAGCCTGGAGTACAACCTTCTCTTCCTGAGACCATGCTAGCTGCTCACAGAGTGTCTGATTTTCTGCTAAGAGCAGCATCACTTGGGCCCACAGCATGTGGTTCTCAGTTTGGAGTTGGGCTACTAGCTCCTGAAGATCCAGTACCCTAAAGGGTTCAGTGGGTGATGACAGACCCAACCCTTTCCATATCTCTGTTAAGGGGCTTCCACTGAGGGGACTGAAAGGGGTCTGGGCAAACTGTAAGGAAAGGGGGCATAGGGGTCTGGTCTTGTGGTTACTGCTAGTCTGGTGTCACAGAGTTAAGGATAGTAAAGAGGCAGTAGTCAGCGAACAGAAATCGGAATAATTTCTAGAGCTGGGATCAAAAGACAAGAGTCAGGCCAGGGTCAGAGATTGGAGATCAGAAAACTAGGTCTAGACCAAGCCAGAAGTCACAGTTGCCCTGACGGCTTTCTGGGACACTCTCCAGGGTTAAACAGTAAACATGGGCCAAATCTGAGTGCAGGGTACTCCCCTTCAAGCACTACTTCCTGTGGCATCTAATCTCCAAAGTGCTCTTTAGTTGCAGCTTTGCATGGCCTCCTGGTGGTGATGTGGAGATGTAAATTACCCCAGGTTTCACAAACTCAGATTCTAGTCCCATGGACCCTTACATAAGGACATCTGTCATAAACAGATAGTTAAGGGTTAATAGAACAGAAGTACTTCATGTCTCTTTTGCCTGTAAAGGGTTAACAAGTTCAGTGAGCCTGGCTGTCACCTGACCAGAGGACCAATCAGGGGCAGGATACTTTCAAATCTTGAGGGATGGAAGTTTTTTGTGTGTGCTGTTAGTGTTTGTTTGTTATTCACTCTGGGTTCTGAGAGCGACCAGACGTGCAACCAGGTTTCTCTCCAATCTCTCTGATACAGTCTCTTAAAGGTCCAGAATAGTGAGTACTAGGTAGATAAGGCGAGTTAGGCTTATGTTTGTTTTCTTTATTTGCAAATGTGTATTTGGCTGGAAGGAATTCAAATTTGTATTTTGCTAAAAGGATTTTAATTTGTACTTGTATACTTAGGCTGGGAGGGTATTCCCAGTGTCTATAGCTGAAAGACCCTGTAACTATTCCATCTTAAATTTACAAAGATAATTTTTACTGTTTTCTCTTTCTTTAATTAAAAGCTTTTCTTGTTTAAGAACCTGATTGTTTTTTTATTCTGGTGTGAGATCCCAGGGGATGGGGTCTGGATCCACCAGGGAATTGGTGGGGAGAAAGGCGGGAAGGGGGAGAGAGAGGTTAATTTTCTCTCTGTGTTAGGATTACTTTCTCTCTCAGGGAGAGTCTGGGAGGGGGAAAGAGGAGGAGGGGGGAAGGTGAATTTCCCTCTCTGTTTTAAGATTCAAGGAGTTTGAATCACAGTGATCTTCCAGGGTAACCCAGGGAAGGGAAGCCTGGGAGAGGCAATGGGGGGAAAGGGTTTATTTTCCTTGTGTTAAGATCCAGAGGGTCTGGGTCTTGGGGGTCCCCAGGCAAGGTTCTGGGGGGACTAGAGTGTACCAGGCACTAGAATTCCTCGATGGTGGCAGCGCTACAAGTACTAAGCTGGTAATTGAGCTTAGAGGAATTCATCCTGGTACCCCATCTTTTGGACGCTAAGGTTCAGAGTGGGGAATTATACCATGAAAAAATTTACAAGGAGTTTTTGATCTGTTAGGAACAAAAAGAAATCCTAATAATGATATAGGCACATTACTAGCTGCAGATGGTAAAATAATTAATGATAGAGAAAAGGCAAAAAAATGTTCAAGGTAGTATTTCTGTTCTATATTTGGAAAGAAGCATGATGATGTACTTATATCGCATGAGAACAATGACATACATTCTAGTCTATTAGTAACAGAAGGTGATGTTGACCATCATATACTGAGGATAAATATTTTTAAATCAGCAGGCCTGAATAACTTGTACCCAAGAGTCCTAAAGAGTTGGCTGAGAAGCTCTCTGACCTGCTGATGTTAATTTTTAAATAAATCTTGGAATATTAGGGCAATTCCAGAAGACTGGAAGAGTGCTATAATGTGCCAATATTCAGAAAAGTTTGGTGGAATGATTAGCTGGTATGCGGTTCAGCTGACAAAGAATCAAAGGATAAAAATATAATACATGCCAGTCAACATAGTTTTATGAAAAATAAGTCTTGTCATATAAAAATGATTTCATTCTTTGATGAGAGTACAAGTTTGGTTGATAAAAGTAACTGTATAGATGTAATATTCTTCTACTTTAAGGTGTTTTGCATTTAGTATTGCAATATTGTCAGTGGGAGTCATTATCAAAAAGGGTATTACAGTGGGGTTCTGAGAGCCTAATCCTAGGCTTGATGCTCTTCAACATTTTCAAAGAATGATCTAGAAATAAATATAAAATCAATGCTGATAAAATCTGTAGCTGACACAAAGATTGGCAAAATGGTAAATAAGGACAGGACAGTCATAATGAGCTATCTGGATCACTTGGTAAACTCGGCCTATTCAAACAACATGTGATTTAATAGAGCCAAATGAAGATTTAAGAACAAGGAGTAAGGGGCATGCCAATAGAATGGGAGATTGTATCCTGGAAAGCAATGATTCTGGAATGGATTTAGGGGTCATTGTGGACGAGCAACTCAAAATGGGCTCCCCATCTGATGCGGTGACAAAAAGGGCTAATGAAATCCTTAGATGTATAAACAAGGGAAGTGATTTTACCTGTGTGAACAGCATTGGTGAGACCAATACTGGAATACTGAATCCACATTTTTAAAAGGAAGTTGAAAAATTGTAGAGGGGCTAGAAAAGAACCACAAATATTTGAGTACTGGAGGTTCATACATTCCAAAGCTAGAAGGAACCATTTTGATCATTTAGTCTGACCTGTTGTATACAGGCCATAGAACTTTATCAAAATAATTCCTAGAGCATATCTTTTAGAAAAACAGCCAATCTTGATTTAAAAGTTGTCAGTGATGGAGAATCTACTATGAACCTTAGTGAATTGATCTAATGGCTAAGGACTCTCAGTGTTAAAAACATATGCCTTGGTTCCAATCTGAATTTGTCTAGATTCACTTTCTAGTGATTGGATCATGTTCTACCTTTTTCTGCTTGATTGAAGTTTGTTATTAAATATTTGTTCCTAATGTAGCTATTTGTTCCTCATGTAGCTAGCTAGTGAGGAGAGATAGCTCAGTGGCTTGAGCATTGATCTGCTTAAACTGAGGGTTGTGAGTTCAATTCTGGAGGGGGTCATCTAGGACAAAAATCAGTATTTGGTCTTGCTAGTGAAGGCAGGGGGCTAGGCTCAATGACTTTTCAAGGTGCCTTCCAGTTCTATGAGACAGGTATATCTCTTTTTCTTTTTTTTTTTTTTTTTTTTTTAACTTATAGACTGTAATTAGGGCCAGCTCCAGGCACCATCTTAGCAAGCAGGTTCTTGGGGTGGCCTCTCTGGAGTGGGGTGGCACATGCAGGTATTCAGCGGCAATTCGGCGGAGGGTCCTTCACTCCTCAGAGCGAAGGACCTCCCACTGAATTGCCGCAGATCGTGATCATGGCTACTTTTTTTTTGGCTGTTTGGGGCAGCAAAACCCCTGGAGCCAGCCCTGACTGTAATCAAGTCATCCTTTAACCTTTATGTTGTTAAGCTAAATGATTGAGCTCCAAGTCTATCACTCTAAATCAGATGAATTAAGAAAATGCCTTAGAGTGAGAAACTCAGATTGTTTAGATTATCAAAAAAGACTGAGGTGACTTGATTAGTGTCTAAGTACATTCATAGTGTGAAAATACTGGGTACTAAAGGGCTCTGTAATATAACAAGAACCAGTAGTAGAAAGTTGAAGCCAAACAAGTTCAAATTAGAAATTAGGTACTATATTTAGCAGTGAGGGTGATTAACCATTGGAACCAGCAATCAAGTGACTGGGTGGATTCTCCTTCTCTTCAAGTTAAGATGGAAGATTCTGTTTAGCTCAACACAAGTTTTTGGCTCACCACAGGAGTGCCTGGGTGAAACATAATGGCTTGGATATACTGGAAGTCAGATTAGATGATCTAATAATCCCCACTGGCCTTTAATTTTATAAACTATAGACCACTGACAACTCTGGACTTTCCTGCAGCAGTTATTGGGCTCAATGAAGTTGGTGGCACTGGGATTGGAGAGTATTTAGGGACAAGAAAATGTGTAGGTGATGGAATTGGAGACACCATGTTTCTGCCTAACACTATTACACAATTATTTTAATGATTTGGGTAGTAAGATTTTGAATCCTTAAATGTTACCGCAATGCTCACGTTGCTTCTGCACTGATGTCTAAAATGGAAAATGGATGAAATAATCTTTGAAATCCTCTTAGACACTTCTCATTTTCCAACCAAAGTAGCAAATCAGAGCGATTAAAAGTGGTTCCAGAAGAACCATGTTGAAAATAAGTCATTACTAATCTAGGGAAATATCTTAAGAAAGACTGGGCTTTTACGCAGCATGTGATGATTTCTGGCAGGTCCGACCCTACTGGGGGGCAAAAGGAGCAGCTACACCCCCAAACAATCTTCAGGAGCCCCCCAATTATTTTTAGAGAGGCCAAAATATGTACAAACTTATCGAATATTAAGCTGTGGAAGTGACAATGATGGGGCTATATATTTCCATCTGTCTGCTAAGTCATTTTTGCAATTGACAACTCCATGTTTTCATGTTTGTTTTCTAAATAGCAACATCCAGGACCCCCAAAATACCCACTTGCCAGCTCAATAAGGAGACTCTAGAACCAGCCCTGATACCCAATAGAGAATAGATGATCAGCATCAAGAGAAAATTGCATCAGAGTCTCTCTATTGGCAAAATGTTCTGAAAAGGCTCATAGCCATTGTGAGAATGCTTGTTACCCAGAACCTAGCACTCTTGGCACTTCAGGTCAGCTATATGTGCCAAACAATGGAAACTTCCTTAAAATTGTGGAGCTGATGGCTGAGTTTAATGCTGTACTCCAGAAGCATCTAAGAAGAGTCACCACCCAAGAAATGTACACACATGACTATCTTGGAAAAACAATTCAAAATGAGATCATACAGTTACTGGCAACAAAAGTCAAAAAGAAGATTGTGGCAGATCTGAAGTCAGCAAGATATTACTCTGCTATTCTGGACTGCACACCTGACATCAGCCATACGGAACAAATGACTTTAATGGTGCGTTTTGTAACAACAACAGAAGCTAGTGAAAATGTCCCTGCAATGGTGACTGTCAAAGAGCATTTTTTAGAATTTATTGACATTGATGATACTACAGGAGCTGGTATGACAAATGTGCTTCTTAAAAAACTGAAAGATATGGGAATTGTGATAGCTGACATGGGAGGTCAGGGCTACGATAATGGTGCCAACTGAGAGGAAAGAACAGAGGAGTGCAGACACGGATCCAAGAGTTAAACCCTCAAGCTTTTTTCGTCCCATGCAGTTCTCATTCATTGAACTTGGTGGTCAGTTATGCAGCATCAGCTTCTGGTGAGGCTGCTGAATTTTTTAATGTAATTCAAACCATCTATGTATTTTTCTCTGCATTAACTCGCCAATGACAAATTTTGAAGCAACATCTGGGAACATCCTCTCTGGCACTGAAACCACTGAGTGCCACATGATGGGAAAGTTGAGTGGAGGCGATAAGCCTATCAAACACCAAACTGGGAAGATAGATGGTGCCATAGTTGCCATTATGGAGGATAGTGCTATGACAGGAACTGTTCATGGGAGAACAGTGGCAGAGGGAAATGGAATCACCAGAAACATACATAACTTCAAATTTCTGCGTGGCTTAGTGTTGTGGCATGACATACTGTTTGAAATAAATGTTGTAAGCAAGAAACTCCAAGGTGTTGACCTTGATATATCTGGAGCAATGGAACAACTGGACTAAGCAAAGTCATACCTACAGTCTTACCAGTCAGATGAGGGATTTCAAAATGTTCTGAAGAGTGCACAGAAGTTGGCAGAGGAACTTCACATTGAAGCTATTTTCCTACCCATTCAAGAATACAAGAGTCACCGAAGAAGAAGACATTTTGATTACGAGGCACAGGATAATCCCATAAGAGACCCCAAACAACAATTCAAAGTTGAATTCTTTAACCAGGTGCTAGATTGTGCAATACAGTCAGTTGAAGAATGTTTCATGAAGCTCAAGGAACAAGCAATATATTTGGGATGTTGTATGATATTTCAAAACTCCTCACTATACCTGAAGAAGACCTACACTAGCAATGCAGACCACTAGAGACAGTGTTGACACATAATGACATGTGTGATATTGATGCGAGTGATTTAGGTGATGAACTGAAAGCCCTTTCAAGATACATTTCAGCAGGATCAACTCCAAAGGCTGTTCTGGAATATATGTGCACAAATAAGATGACCGCTCTCTTTCCAAATGCTTTTGTTGTTCTGCGCATACTTCTAACACTTACTGTAACAGTTGTCAGTTGAGAACACAGCTTCTCCAAGCTGAAGTTAATAAAAACTAACATCTACGCTCCACAATGACACAGGAGAGGCTGGTCGACCTTGCAATCATCTCAATAGAGCATGAGATGACCCAGACTGTTGACCTTTAGGAAGTAGTTCAAATCTTTGCAACCAAGAAGGCACGGAAAGCACCATTTTGATTATTCAAACAGATAAAAATGCCAGTGTTTACTATGGAGACAAGAAAAGTTATATTTGCTGTTCAGGCGTTTGAAAGTTAAGTGTTACTTGAAATTTTTGAACAAGGCATTTTAAGTTTTTAGTTATTCTTTATTGGGGTAGGTAGCAGAGCAGAACCATGAGAGGAGTAGAACAGGAAGAAGGCAGAATTGAGAACTTTCAAAGTTTTAGCCCAAGCGAGGGGGCATGAGGGCATCATTTGAGTTCCCCGCCTCAGGTGCCAAAATGTTGTGGGCCGTCCCTGGCTAGATGGACCTTTGATCTGACCCAGTATGGCCACTGTTATGTCAAGCATACTAAAAAGTGGATCTGGGAAGCATGTGTGATGGCTTTAAATATACTTCTTTCTACCTCTGAAGATGGCAATTGTTTGCCCTGTATTCAGACAAAGTGTCTGTCCTAGGAGAAGTCTGGAAAAATCACGTCTCCTAAACTGAATTCTTCAGTATATGAAAATAGGGTAATGACAATATCTACCCACCAGACAGTTAAAGACTTGGAACTTCTGTATATTACCCCACTACCACTAGAAAAGGTTTGTTTCCTGTTCCTTGGGATTCAAAGTGACTAAGAAAAGCCCAGTAATCTATTAAGTTAATGGACCAAATTTATTCCTGCTGTTACATAGAGTACTTGATGGAACTAGAAACAGAATGTTACTGTTATCTTACACATTAGCTTTATATACACTTAAAACTGAAGATGTTATGATTAAAAACAATAGGTAAATTGCATCCAAATTACTGTTTTTGAATAGCTACACTGGTTATAAATTTTACACCTGCTTCCATAACTTCTTCACACAACTTCAAATTCTAGCTTTTCATTCTAGCTCAATACCTCATTTATGTCAGCAATTGATCAACAGTTTTTGATTTTTTTTTTTTTAGAGACTGTTGGAAGGGTGTTTGTCTATTTTGTTTATCACTCCTGAAACCCAGCTATGATTCACTAGTTCAGCATTCTTTATATTGTATTAGACTTTTAAGACGTTGCGCTAGGAATACATACGATGCTGAATGGTACAGTATACTCTTTATACTTCTATATAACAAATGGATTAGTAATCTTTTTTAAGAGCAAGAGGAAGCAGCTCTCCAATTCCAATCCTGATTCACTCTGGCCTTGGTTAGCCCAATTTATCTTCTTGCCTCAGCTTTCTCAGACTGTAAAGTAAAGGTAGTATCCTACTGGACAGCATTGTCCAGAGATTTTATAGCTTGGTATAAAGAAGAAACATCTGCATAACTGCTAAAAACAATAGCCAATATTTTCAAAAGTTAGTTATAAAGCTAATCTCCCAAATCCATCTGATAATGTGACTTGATTTTCAGAACTGCTTGGCATCAAACAGTTCTCATGGATCTCTGATGTTCCCCATTTTAAAAATTTTGTCTCATTCTGCTTAATGAGCAAACTTAGTTATCAGAAAATAAAACTCTGACATTGTTTACACAAACTGCACTTGCATTTATGTGCATTAAGAATGAACTGCAGCTGCACATTTTTCCTGTAAAAGGGAGAGAACCCTTCTGAAAATTTGCCCCTTACATTAAGGCATTGTTATATCACAGGGGTCGGCTAGCTTCGGCATGCAGCCCATCAGGGTAATCCATTGGCGGGCCGTGAGATATTTTGTTTACGTTGACCGTCCACAGGCACGGCCCCCACACAGCTCCCAGTGGCTGCAGTTCACCGTTACCAGCCAATGAGAGCTGCAGGCAGCAGAAGCCAGCATGTCCCTGCATCCTGCACCACTTCCTGCAGCTCCCATTGGCCGGGAATGATAAACCGAAGCCACTGAGAGCTGCAGGAGCTGTGCCTGCGGATGGTGAATGTAAACAAAATGTCTCACCACTCGCCAGTGGATTACCCTGATGGGCCACATGCCCAAGGTGGTTGACCCCTGTTATATGAAGACTAGTGCCTCTTGCTATGATCAGAAAAGTGCTTACACTAAACCAGCACCTTTCTACTCTGATCTTCTCCATACGTACTGGGTCATATGTATTTTGTTTACTGCCCTCTCCTATTAGTGCTAGTGTTGCTAATTCTTGTGATGTTTGGTGGTAGTCTTCAAGCTGCTGGAACTATGTGAGTATATGACAACCTCAGCTTTCTTTGAAAAATCAGAGTTTCTAGCTCTCATGGTTGGAGAGAAACATTTAAAACTGTGAACGTTAGAAGACTTGAAAACTAGAAGGAAAATACAAACCCATAGTTATTTATAATCTTATGATCTGGGGGGGCCTAACTCATTTTCTAATGCTTGGGGTTGGCAATGATGTAGTGTGCAAGAGAGGCAACACAACTGTGAGAAAGGGAGAAATTATTTCCGGTCTTGTTCATCAGAAGAACTGTTGTCAACTGCCTGAATGCAAAAACTTTAGTGCTGGTGCTGAACGGGCCAAAAAGAATTGGCTGTCAGATTATAGGTCATTCTGCATCAAGCATGGGGTGTGCTTAAGTATACTACTGGTGTTCAGTGTTTTCCAAGATATCATTAATGCCCTTGGGAGCCAGTGATTAGGGTCCTAGCTTGGGATTTGAGAGATCCAGGTTCATTTCCCTGCTATTTGGAAAGTCCCACCAGGTACCTATCTGCATCTTATAGACTCATAGACTCTAGGACTGGAAGGGACCTCGAGAGGTCATTGAGTCCAGTCCCCTGCCCTCATGGCAGGACCAAATACTGTCTAGACCATCCCTAATAGACATTTATCTAACCTACTCTTAAATATCTCCAGAGATGGAGATTCCACAACTTCCCTAGGCAATCTATTCCAGTGTTTAACTACCCTGACAGTTAGGAACTTTTTCCTAATGTCCAACCTAAATCTCCCTTGCTGCAGTTTAAGCCCGTTGCTTCTTGTTCTATCACTGGAGGCTAAGGTGAACAAGTTTTCTCCCTCCTCCTGATGACACCCTTTTAGATACCTGAAAACTGCTATCATGTCCCCTCTCAGTCTTCTCTTTTCCAAACTAAACAAACCCAATACCTTCAGCCTTCCTTCATAGGTCATGTTCTCAAGATCTTTAATCATTCTTGTTGCTCTTCTCTGGACCCTCTCCAATTTCTCCACATCTTTCTTGAAATGCGGTGCCCAGAACTGGACACAATACTCCAGTTGAGGCCTAACCAGCGCAGAGTAAAGCGGAAGAATGACTTCTCGTGTCTTGTTTACAACACACCTGTTAATGCATCCCAGAATCACGTTTGCTTTTTTTGCAACAGTATCACACTGTTGACTCATATTAAGCTTGTGGTCTACTATGACCCCTAGATGTCTTTCTGCCATACTCCTTCCTAGACAGTCTCTTCCCATTCTGTATGTGTGAAACTGATTGTTCCTTCCTAAGTGGAGCACTTTGCATTTGTCTTTATTGAACTTCATCCTGTTTACCTCAGACCATTTCTCCAATTTATCCAGATCATTTTGAATTTTGACCCTGTCCTCCAAAGCAGTTGCAATCCCTCCCAGTTTGGTATCGTCCGCAAACTTAATAAGCGTACTTTCTATGCCAACATCTAAATCGTTGATGAAGATATTGAACAGAGCCGGTCCCAAAACAGACCCATGCGGAACCCCACTTGTTATACCTTTCCAGCAGGATTGGGAGCCATTAATAACTACTCTCTGAGTACGGTTATCCAGCCAGTTATGCACCCACCTTATAGTAGCCCCATCTAAATTGTACTTTCCTAGTTTATCTATAAGAATATCATGCGAGACCGTATCAAATGCCTTACTAAAGTCTAGGTATATCACATCCACCGCTTCTCCCTTATCCACAAGGCTCGTTATCCTATCAAAGAATGCTATCAGATTAGTTTGACATGATTTGTTCTTTACAAATCCATGCTGGCTATTCCCTATCACCTTACCACCTTCCAAGTGTTTGCAGATGATTTCTTTAATTACCTGCTCCATTATCTTCCCTGGCACAGAAGTTAAACTAACTGGTCTGTACTTTCCTGGGTTGTTTTTATTTCCCTTTTTATAGATGGGCACTATATGTGCCCCCTTCCAGTCTTCTGGAATCTTCCCCGTCTCCCATGATTTCTCAAAGATAATAGCTAGAGGCTCAGAAACCTCCTCTATTAACTCCTTGAGTATTCTAGGATGCATTTCATCAGGCCCTGGTGACTTGCAGGCATCTAACTTTTCTAAGTGATTTTTTACTTTCTCTTTTTTTATTTTATCTTCTAAACCTACCCTCTTCCTGTAACCATTCACTATATTAGACATTCCTTCAGACTTCTCAGTGAAGACCGAAACAAAGAAGTCATTAAACATCTCTGCCATTTCCAAGTCTCCCGTTACTGTTTCCCCCTCCTCCCCGAGCAGTGGGCCTACCCTGTCCTTGGTCTTCCTCTTGCTTCTAGTGTATTGATAAAAAGTCTTCTTTTTTCCCTTTATTCCCATAGCTAGTTTGAGCTCATTTTGTGCCTTTGCCTTTCTAATCTTGTCTCTGCATTCCTGTGTTATTCGCCTATATTTGTCCTTTGTAATCTGACCTAGTTTCCATTTTTTATATGATGCCTTTTTATTTTGTAGGTCACGCAAGATCTCATGGTTAAGCCAAGGTGGACTTTTGCCACATTTTCTATCTTTCCTAACCATCGGAATAGCTTGCTTTTGGGCCCTTAATAGCGTCCCTTTGAAAAACTGCCAACTCTCCTCAGTTGTTTTTCCCCTCAGTCTTGATTCCCATGGGACCTTACCTATCAGCTCTCTGAGCTTACCAAAATCCGCCTTCCTGAAATCCATGGTCTGTATTTTGCTGTACTCCCTTCTACCCTTCCTTAGAATTGCAAACTCTATAATTTCATGATCACTTTCACCCAACCTTCCTTCTACTTTCAAATTCTCAACAAGTTCCTCCCTATTTGTTAAAATCAAGTCTACAACAGCTTCCCCCCTAGTAGCTTTTTCAACTTTCTGAAATAAAAAGTTGTCTGCAATGCAGTCCAGGAACTTATTGGATAGTTTGTGCCCCGCGGTGTTATTTTCCCAACATATATCTGGATAGTTGAAGTCCCCCATTACCACCAAATCTTGGGCTTTGGATGATTTTGTTAGTTGTTTGAAAAAAGCCTCATCCACCTCTTCCACTTGATTAGGTGGCCTGTAGTAGACTCCCAGCACGACATCACCAGTGTTTTTTACCCCTTTTAGCCTAACCCAGAGACTCTCAACACTTCCATCTCCTATGTCCATCTCCACCTCAGTCCAAGTGTGTACATTTTTAATATATAAGGCAACACCTCCTCCCTTTTTCCCGTCTATCCTTCCTGAGCAAACTATACCCATCCACACCACCATTCCAGTCGTGTGTATTATCCCACCAAGTTTCAGTAATGCCAACAATGTCATAGTTGTATTTATTTATTAGCACTTCCAGTTCTTCCTGCTTATTACCCATACTTCTTGCATTTGTATATAGGCATCTAAGATACTGGTTTGATCTTGCCTCCCAGCTTTGCCCTGACCCTCCTTTCTCTCTGCCATTATAGCCCGTGCTCCCTCCTGTTTCCAACCCATCTCCCAGGTCTTGTTCCCCACTTACCTGTGGGGTTTGCTCACCTGTCCCCGTCGAACCTAGTTTAAAGCCCTCCTTACTAGGTTAGCCAGTCTGTGCGCAAATAAGGCCTTTCCCCTCCGCGAAAGGTGAACGCCATCTGTGCTTAGCAGTCCTTCCTCGAATAGCATCCCATGGTCGAGGAAGCCAAAGCCCTCCTGGCGACATCATCTTCGCAGCCAGGCATTCACCTCGATGATGCATCTGTCTCTGCCCGGGCCCCTACCTTCGACAGGAAGAATCGAAGAGAATACCACCTGCGCTCCAAACTCCTTAACCCGTACTCCCAGAGCCCTGTAGTCACTCTTGATCTGCTCAGTGTCACACCTCACAGTATCATTTGTGACCACATGGATGAGTAGCATGGGGTAGTAGTCAGAAGGCCAGATAATCCTCAACAATGCCTCTGTAACATCTCGGATACAGGCCCCTGGCAGGCAGCATACCTCCCGGGATGAACAGTCATGGCGACAGATAGGTGTCTCCGTCCCCCTTAGCAGAGAGTCTCCAACTACCACTACCCTACGTTTCTTATTATCAGTGGTGGCAGCAGACCTCCCAGCCTTAGGGATACGAGGCTTCGCCTCCTTAACTGTTGGAGGTGATTCCTTCTCTCCTGTATCAAGAAGAGCATAACGGTTATCTATTACCACAGCAGGAGGGTTCGCAGCAGGGGTGGAGCACTGCCTGCTGCCAGAAGTAACCAGCTGCCAGTGTCCACCCTGAGCCATCTCCTCCTCCACTGGTGTGTCAGATACACCCTGAGCCATCTCCTCCTCCACTGGTGTGTCAGTAGTCCTGTGAACTGGGACAGCTATGTCAGCTGTCTCCACATGGATACTGTCCAGGAATTGCTCATGGATACGGATGTTCCTCAGCCTAGCCATCTCCTCCTGTAGCTCTCCCACCTGCTGCCTGAGAGATTCCACCAGTAGGCACCTTTCACATTGGATGCCACCCCCAGCCTGGATATCAGTAAGTGGAAATTGCAAGTTACAGTCTTTGCAAGCCCACACCAGAATCTGGGTAAAAGCATCCATGCTTTGGTGCTCTGTCTGGCTACAGGCACAGGTGGAGGAGACAGAAGCAGTGCTGCCACAGGTGTTGCGGGTCCTCCTCACCATCATAAGCCTCCCTCTGTCCAACTCTCTCAAATTCCCGTCTGCAGGTCCCTGTCCGCTCTGCTCTGCTGTAAACAGAAAGGTTTTGGATGTGGCTTTGTTTATAGGTTCAGGGGACCAATGGGTCACAGATGAGACTGACAAGGGACCCCCACTCCCTTCCTACTCCCCTTCCAAACTCCCTTGTGAAACTCCCTGTTAGCAGCTCCTGTTCACTAAGCTCCCTGGTTGCGTGTGCACAGCTTTATGAAGCCCTGGCCTGAGTGAATGCCCCGCCCACTGGTTAAGGCTCAGCCAATTACCAGAGGCTTCTAGCTTTCAAACCTTCCTTGGTAGCTCCGCCTCCAACTGCCAGCTACAGCACACGGTCCTTCAAACAAACAAACCGACAAACACAAGCTCAGCACACAGCAAGTAACCCCCAAACACAAACACACACACTGCAGACAGTCACTTACCCCACAGATGCTGTATGTGCTCCTCCTTCACCTGGAGAACTCCCTTGCGAAACTCCCTGTTAGCAGCTCCTGTTAGGGGTTTAAAATACATTTAAAAATCTGACCCTTAGTGTCTTTGTGTTTCCATTTTCTATCGTGAAAAAGAAAATACTACTTCACAGGACTGTAGCAGGGATAACTACATTAAAGAATAGGAGGCATTCACAGACTATGGTGATGGGAGCCATGTAAGTACTCAAAATAAGCAGGTAGATTCATTGAACTGGAATCAAGGAAGATGAAGTGGTGTGCTTATTAGTACTTTCACTTTCCACAAGCTGAAATAGTATGGAAGAGACCTGCTGCTGTATTATTTCCAGCATTTTAAATGGCTTCATGGAACTAGGTAGGTTGAAACTCAAGGGGGGGAAAAAACAGCCAAATAACTCAAGCCTCTTGGAATTTGTTAGCTGAGTTTTGTATGTAAATGCATGGTCCAATAAAAAAGTTTAATATTAATTGATCCTACCTTTCTTGCCATTTTTCACCACTGCACAATGTTAAACACAAAGATTGCCAGTTCAGTTTATATAATGCTGTACAGATAAAATCTAAATCATAGTACTATGTTTTGAGTAAAGCAATTTTCCTCTCACAGCTGACAAAATGAGGAGGTTGTGGTGGGTGGGGAATTGGATAGTCAAAAGAAGGGCACATCATATTTCAAATCTTCAATGAAGAATTGGTTGCAGCAAAAGGAAATGCCTCCAGCAAAGAGCACAAGCAGAAAACATGCTGATTATTTACACTTTGCATACCCCTGGACCCAGTGCTTAATTTGTGCCACGGCACCTCTAAGCTTGGCAGTTCACAGGCCTGGATCCTGACCAGCAGCCACCAGTCTCCAGTCTCCCAGCTCTGCAGGCAGCGCCACCACCATGATGCCACCTTTACTTTTGCACTTCTGGTGGTGGTGGCGCTGCCTTCAAAGCTGGGTGCCTGGCCAGCACATGCTGCTCTCCAGCTGCCAACTGGAGCCCTGGCACCTCTTTCATTACAAATTAAGCACAACCTGGGCCTCTTCCAGCCATATTTTGGGACTTCACTGTATTGTGCATTAAACTTCAAGCAAGATATAGTTTGATACCAATGAAGGACTGGGAAAGCTGATAAAATTCTTAAATACCCACATTTTATTAATATACACGTTGCATATCAAAAATGGTGGGGGAGGAGTGTCCAGTGCGAGGTTATCCAATACCAAGCTGCTGATTTCTGAGTCTGAAGTAAGGAGTGCTCAGTTTCCATTCTTTTTCTTGGAAGCTTCATCAGGGCAGAATTTCATAGAACTGACCCTGTCTTACTTTAGCCATCTCCCTCATGTCTGTTGAATGAGTCTCCCCAATGAAGTGAGCAATTCCAGGAGATCTGCTAGCAGGAAATTCCTTTCAGCAGAGTTGTCAGCAATGGAATGATTTGTCAAAATATCCTCCCAGAGGATTTCATGGGCAACTCTGTATCAGTGGATCTGAGAAACTTCTGGGCTTGTACTTGCACAAGACCTGTAATCGCACCTCAGGTTATATACAGGGTCATCTTCAGACATTCATTTGTATAGCACCCTAAGTAGGCTCAACACATCAGATACAGGCCTTCCAGTTCGACAATACATATATACATATATAACATATAAGAATCAACTTTATCTATCAGACACACTGTAATTTGTAAATTGAATTAAATTCATTGTTAACCAAGGACATTCTCTTCTGTCGCATACTTGCATAAACTTCTTATTCAAGTTGCACAGCCTTTATTCAAATAAGCTGAATTTTTAGGATTATTTCCCTCTCAGAAAACCCATTGTATCCTGAATCCAAATGGTAAAATTAGGGTTAAAAATAGAAAGTGATTTTTTTTTTTAGCTTTCCACATGCAGCAGCCAAGGGGTTCACTGATGTTCTACTACATACTAGAAGCTCAGATTTTTAGGATTATTTCCCTCTCAGAAAACCCATTGTATCCTGAATCCAAATGGTAAAATTAGGGTTAAAAATAGAAAGTGATTTTTTTTTTTAGCTTTCCACATGCAGCAGCCAAGGGGTTCGCTGATGTTCTACTACATACTAGAAGCTCAGATCAGCAATGATCCCTGACAGCCAGCAACCTTGCAAATAAAAGGCCTTCAGACATGGAGGATAGTTCCATCATGGGCTGTTGGTCAATGCGGTCAGGGATGCGACCCCATTCTCTGGGTGTCCCTAAACCTCCAGCTGCCAGAAGCTGGGACTGGATGACAGAGAATAGGTCCCTCAAAATAGCCCTGTTCTGTTCACTCCTTCTAAAGTATCTGGCACTAGCCACCAGTGTTCCCTCTAATTTTTTGCACATGTGGGTGGAATGAATTTTCTTATGTGCACCAATATGGAGGAGATATGTAACACATCACCTTCATATTGTGCACATAACAAAATTCATGTGGTGGAGGTGGGGCCGAGGGATTCGGAGTGTGGGAGGCGGCTTATGGGGGCTGGGGCAGAGGGTTGGGGTGCATGGCTGGGAGTGTGGGCTCTGAGGTGGGACTAGGGAAGAAAGGTTTGGGTTGCAGAAGGGTGCTCCGGTGCTACAGCAGGGAGAGAGAATGCCCCCCAGCTGTCTCTCCCCGCAGCAGCACTTGGGCTTCGGGGGAGAGGCACCTCCCCCCACTGCGGCAGCTCCAGGGCTGGAGATGCGGGATCGGTGCTCCCCCCACAGCTGCAGCAGGTCTGGGCTGGGACTGGGTTTGGGCTGGGGGAAGGGGCACCCCCACCCCAGCTGCAGCAGATTGGGGGCTGGGTTAGGTTGGGGTTGGGGGAGGGGTGCCTCTTCCCCTGCCACAGCAGGTCCCTGTTCGCCTCTGTGGTGTTAAATAGGCTGCTGCACAGCTGCGCAACCGCGCATCTTACAGGGAACTTGGCTGGCCACTGTCAGAGACAAGATACAGGGCTAGATGGACCGCTGGTCTGACCTAATATGGCCATGTCATATTGTAAACACTGTTGTTTTAAAAAAATCACTGTGGACCTTAAATGAAGAAGCTTTTCAAAATGTTTGTGGAAGAAGGGTTCTCATAAAGGGATTCTGAAGTGAAGATCAAAGACTCCATAAGGTAGAATAGTATTGCTGAAATAGATTTTGTCTGCATCTGTCTCAGAGTGATTCCCAATACACTAGGACCCCATTTAGAGTGAGACCGATGTGGACCATAACAAGTACAGAGCTGTTAGGCTATTTTCTTAATTCTTAAAACTGAAAAATATCTCTGGCGAGGGAGTATGCAAGCAGAGTTCCAAAACTGAATATTGCCCCTGCCACTGAGTAGACTAGTAAAATCAGTTTACCTTAAAAAGAGAGCTCATCATGCTGGAGGGGCTATAGCTCAGCTTCAAGGAAATGACTGGAGAAAGCTAGAGGGAAAGCCTACCATCTTCTGAAGTTTGTCCAGGACAAAGAAGGATAATGTTATAATAAGATGGGGAACTTATGTTCCTCTAGAAAATACCGGCACAGAGAGAATTCTGAAGGAAGCCATGTAGCAAAAGCCAGTCAGCATTGCTAATCTGGAGGGAATACAAGAACCTCTTATGAAATGAGAATGTCATACTGATCCTGTCAAAAGTTGGAGGCAGTACTGCAATCCAGAGGGAAAGATAGAAGTCCTGTGAAGTCAGACGACAAATAAAAGAAAAATGGTAGAAATCAGCTGGACAGAACTAGACAAAGTGAACCAGTCAGTCTACATGTCCTAACTGACGCTATACAAGAACCAGAAGTTCCACATAAGAGCAAGCTCTTAGAGAAGATCAAGAGACAGAACTAACCAGAGGGAGCACTTGTGGAAGAAAGCAGTTCAGTGCTCAGAGGAAGCAAATGACATACAAAGAGAAACTGAAAAAGCAAATTTACTGCTTTACTGAGCTCTGCATGCCTAGGCACTTATACTGTGCCCATCACAGGGTTATGTAACTTCACTTAATATCTGTCTCATCTCTGAGTTGAATTGCTGCTCTTAACAAACCTCTTTTCTGAATTGTTCCATTTCTTTGTGGATCCTTGACTAATATGGTCTGATTATTTAAGTTGAAAAATTGTTCCCTGTAACTATTAAAAAAAAAAGTATTGGTTTTGGAAACAATACAGGGAGTTGTGTGTTTTAAAAAAATAAAATAAAAATCAAAGCTATCAATTCAGCACTGATAAACAATTGTATTGTAACAAACTAACATTAATATAACCAGAAAAAACAATTATTCTATATCTTATTCATATAGCACCTTTAATGATCAGATGCTTGAACTGAAAATTGTAGGACTAAACTTGCAGACCTTGTTCTAGCAGAACTCCCATTGGCTCAGACCTTATCTCTTCATCACCATTGAAATGCAGTCATCCTTGCCGTGAGAAAAGATTAAGTAGGGTACATCATAGGATAGAAGGGGTTTTGGCTGAAGAAACTAGTGCAAACCCCCTTATTAGAAAAATGCTGTTGTGATCATTGTGCCTGCTTCATACTTTATGAATAAGGCTGCAAAACTTCCACAGAGGTCACGGATTCCATGACTTTCTGGGCCTTCTGGAGCGGCTGGTGTGGCTGATCCCAGGGCTGCCTGAACAGCTGGGACAGCCCGAGGGTCAGCTGCACTGGCTGCTGCTTGGGTGTCCCCAGGCAGCTGGTCCCAGGTACTGCCCCAGAGCAGCGGTCCAGGAGCAGCAGCAGCAGCCGTGCCCTGGGCCCCACCCAGCAGCTGCAGCGGGGCCCCTGGCTGCCCCCAACCTGGAGCGGCTGTGGCGGTGGCACCTTGAGCCACTCCTCCCCAGCAGCAGCAGCAGTGGGGCCCTGGACTGTCCCCTGCCCAGAGCAGTGGTGGCGGTGGGGCCCCAGGCTGCCTGGAGCAGCAGCAACAGTAGGGCCCAGACCTCCCGGAGCAGGAGCAACAGCGTCCCCTGGAAAAAAAAACCCATACAGAGAGCAGCAGCATCTGTGGGAGCACTCCTCCCCCACAGCACTTAAGATTTAGTCACAGGTATTTTTAGTAAAAGTCATAGACTGGTCATGGGCAATGACTTTTTGGTTATTGCCCCTGACCTTTCCATGACTTACTAAAAATACCCATGAGTAAATCGTAGCCTTATTTATGAAATTAGACTTTACATATTCAAGTCAATGTAATTATTGCATTGTTACCAACTGACACACACAACATATGGCCTCTTCAGACCCTAACCTAGGCTAAATGTAACAGTCTTACTATCCCAGAGCACCCATTCCTGGTCATGTTTATCTTCTGTAGTGGGATGCTTGGCCCTCTGGAGTTCTGCTGCTTCTAGGGCATCCAGGTCCTTGAAGTTCCAAATAAAGTCCTTCATAAGCACTGAAGCACCAATATTTAACTCATGTCTTCAGCCCTGGTTGTGGGAAGGTGCATCCACCATGACAGACATGAGGTCTCTGTCCATGTTATGTAAACACTGACTTACAGGACTTCTTCTGTTGAGGTCCTTTAAGGCTCATGACTGGAGCTAGTGCTCCCCTGCAGATTGTCAGAGTTCCCTTCTTGGGAAAGGATCCCAGGCCTGGTCTTCTCCATTTTTACTCCCCTTTCACATACCACATTCTCCCCAGGTGAGTTAAGCACTTCAGGTCAGTTAAGCACTTCAGGAGTATCAGGTGAGGTTACCAGAATGCTCCAACTCCTTTTAACCCCTTCTGGACCCAAGTGGGGTTAATACATCCCATCATACAAATAAAAAAATATAGAGAATACATTCATATGTTTAAGACATGACTGGAAGAGACAGAGGTTATTTTGACTTTAAGGCCACGTCCAGACTATGGTATTAAAATCGATTTTAGATACGCAACTTCAGCTACGTGAATAACGTAGCTGAAGTCGAATTTCTAAAATCGAGGTACTCACCCGTCCAGACGGCGCGGCATCGATGTCCGCGGCTCTCCGTGTCGATTCCGGAACTCCGTTCGGGTTGATGGAGTTCCGGAATCGATGTAAGCGCGCTTGGGGATCGATACATCGCGTCCAGACTAGACGCGATATATCGATCCCCGAGCAATCGATTTTAACCCGCCGATGCCGCGGGCTAGTCTGGACGTGGGCTAAGTCTACTGGGAAACTTGAACCAAAGTTTTATTACAGGAGGCCTTTGCTGCATATTTGTCAGAACCAGTGTAACGATGCGGTTCTGGAAGGACCCAACTGAGAGTGCCAGTTCAGGACAAACTGCTTAAAACAAGGCAGTTACAGCCCAAGGCTGGGGGTTTTCCACCTCTAAGGCAAACCAAACCAGCCAGACAAAGGCTAACCACATGTCACACAAGCAATTCCCTTAGATAGTTTCCCAGTATCACCACCAGTGCCACTCGTTATGGGGACAAATGGTTATGAAAACCAATACCCCAATAAAGAAAAAAAAGGGTTCTCGCGATCCCAAAGAATCAAAGCCCCAGACCCAGGTCAATATACAAATCAGATCTTAGTCACAAATCATGCTGTTGCCAATCCTTTAGAATCTAAAATCTAAAGGTTTATTCATAAAAGGAAAAAGATATAGATGAGAGTTAGAATTGGTTAAATGGAATTAGTTACATACAGTAATGGCAAAGTTCTTGGTTCAGGCTTGTAGCAGTGATAGAATAAACTGCAGGTTCAAATCAAGTCTTTGGAGTACATCCCCAGCTGGGATGGGTCATTCAGTCCTTTGTGTAGAGCTTCCATTTGTAGCAAAGTCCCTCCAGAGGTAAGAAGCAGGACTGAAGATCAGATGGAGATGAGGCATCAGCCTTTTATAGTCTTTTTCAGGGGTAAGAACACCTCTTTGTTCATACTGTGGAAAATTACAGCAAAATGAAGTCTGGAGTCACATGGGCAAGTTCCTGCATACTTTGCTGAGTTACAAGGTGTATCTGCCTTCTCTCAATGGGTCAATTGTATAGCTGATGGTCCTTAATGGGCCATCAAGCAAGCTAGGCAGAGCTAACACCAACTTGTCTGGGATGTCACCCAGAAGCATAGCATAAGTTTGAAGTACAAACAGTATAGAGCCAATATTCATAACTTCAACTACAAAAATGATATATGCATACAGACAGCATAATCATAACCAGCAACCTATAACCTGGTCTTAGACATCTCATTTGACCCCCTTTATACAAGATTTGTTGCCACTACAGGACTTTGGTTGCAACCATGTTCTATATGGTCCCAGATTATGTCAATAATGTCACAACCAGGATATTGGCTGCCTGTGTACACTGAGTTTTTGGCCTCAGGAGTGGAGTAGCAGGGTCAGAATCAAGCAGGATCAGGCTACCAGGAAGTCAGAGTCAAGCACCAAGTTGCAGGCAGCAGGCAAATAGAGTCAGGGACAAACCAGGATCAGAAGCTAGAGTCTAAGGTCTACTGCAAAGCAAGATCTGGAGTAGAAGCGAGCAGGCAGTCTGCATTATTGCTCAGACATGACCACTCTCTGGTTTCCTGGTTTATATACCAGCATAAGTGAATCAGTGGGCCATGCAAGCGCCACCACTGAGGCCCTGCTGGGTGGAACTTCCTGCAGACCCTAGTTTCACAGCGTCCTCCAGCAGAAATCCACTCTAGGCTTCCAGTGGTAATGCAGAAGTGTTCACTTTTCCTCCCCTCCTCATAGCTTAGGTTCTAGTCCTCTGAGGCTTTTACAATATTGATCTTAAGGGAAAAAATGTTGTCCTAGTCAATCACATGACTGATTGGGTGAATAGAAGTGTTTGGAACATATCTAGTTTTTCAATAGTATAGAATTTCACTGTCACACAGGCAGGGATCAGGATTAGAGCCAGAATGGTTGCCAGGAGCTTTACCTCCCTGTGTCCATGCACAGTCACCACAATAACAGTCCGTGAATACAAAAATTTATAACATGAGCAAAGTTAAGCAGCACATGTTCTCAGGATGAACTCCATGGGTGAAATTCACCATTGTGCAGAGGTTCAACATAAAGCTTATTCAACACTTAAGCATTCAACGTGTGACTTAAGCAATGCTTGGGTCTTGTGCTGGCCCTCCAAGTAGAGGTCATGTCAGCACCTGAGCTCAAATCTGCACTTAATCAGAACATCTCTGATGAGAACTCCTGATTGTGGGGAGCACTTCTGCCCACACCCGAACATGATTTATGGTTTCAATCTCACAGTATGATCCTCATTGTTCAGTTTTAGATAACAATGTGTTGGGGCAGGGAAAAAATAATCACTATTTGGATAGTTCTCAAACCTGTTTAAAAGTAGAGTTGTTTTCAAGATATGCAGTAATTCAATGTCCTATTTCATTCTGTAGTTCTCTGTTATTAAATACAGAGCAGTTAAAGTGTGAGTTATTCTAGGGCATGCAGCTGCATGAACAGTCATCTCCAGATATGTTTTATGCTGCTGGGTGCTTTGAAGAACCAAATGTCTCTCCAGTAAGTTTTACCAGCTATTTTCTCATGTGTTTAGTCAGTTCTAGCTAATTCTGTTTGTTGCTCTCCATGTATGTGCACTTTTTTTCCCTTGTCTATGCTGTTTTAAAACTTATTTCCACTCATCTGTGGAGCAAGATTAACAAAGACACTGCCATCTGTTCCTAGACAGAGTTTTCTGTCATACAACTGTTGACATATAAAGGGTATTTTATATTTTAGTTGGACACTAATTGTGCTTTCTTTGGATTAAATATTTTAAACTGAACTATGAAAATAGAGTTAAATATATAGGTCACAGCAATTATTGCATTATTTACATTGCTAAACTACAAACACACGGCCTATGGCCCCCAGGGCCCTGTCCAAAAGAACCCATCTCCCATAGATTTATTTGGTGCTTGGGATACTACCAACAAACTTCTAAAAACTTTTCTGTATGCCACTGTGCCTGTGGTTCATTGCCAGGAAAAATATTCAAGGCCTATTTGTTTGGACGCTAATATTTCTCAAGCCTTCCTTGGTATCGAAGCACATAAAACGTACATATTTAGGGCCTGGTCCCAGTGAAGTAATGCAAAACACTTAGCAAACAAGATTGAATCCTTAAATAACTACACTGTTTTCATAGCATAAATTTTGTTCTATCGTTGTGCTAAATAAATGTGTTCATTTTGGAACCAATCCAATAAAGCACTTAAGCATGTGATTAACTTTAAGCATGTGAATAGTATTACTGGTTTCAATGGAACTATTCACACTTAGATGTAAGCTGTTTTGGCAAGGACCGTCTTTTTGTTCTGTATTTGTGGAGGCCCTGTGGATCAGAGCTTTAAATATTTAAAAATGACAAGCAAATGAAAGTGATATTACATATATTAAAGTTCAAAATTCCCTAACTTTCATTTCAAAATTCCTGGGATTAACCTTAAATTCATGTTAATGTAGAAAAACACACTAAAATATTGTTAGTGCCATTATTTGTATAACATGAAATACTCATTTCAATGCATATTTGTGGTGTACTCACGTACTGATATTGTGTAGAGAAAGCTAATCGTCACTGCGTCAAATTCTGTTTTCTCCATCTAGGTTGCATTTCCCTATTTTTTTTGTGAGACGGTGATAAGAGACAGTGGAGTAGAAAATTCCAGAAGGTTCCAACAACGTATGTTTCTCTGACAGAAACTTTCATTTCTATTTCCCTGTAGAAAAAGTGTTATCTTAAATGAAAAACATGCACTGTCTTTAAATGTGGCCATCATCTGACGATGATCGGAGCATTATTTGGGCAGAGGGTGAAGAGGTAGATGTTGAGTGTGTGCTGGGGACTGAACTAGGGTGGCCAGAGATTTTGTTAAATTAAAAGCACTATCATAGGTTAACTTAATTGGCATCTACGTTTTAGAGTAACAATGCCATGCAATTTTTAAGTCCTGTACCACATTTACAAATTACACCCATGCAATAGCACAGGCTTTTAACTGATAGTGTTTTCAGTGTATATATTTAGCTTTCTGATGACAGTCAAGATTTGTAACCTGAGGACTACAAGATAGTATTTTGATCAGCAAGAGACTAGGGCCCAGGTTGCCCTTTGAACTTTTTGATAAACTGAACTCTCAAAAAAGGAAGCAAAGTAATGCCAGTCATCACACTATGGATTCCAGAAAGGGAAACTTAGTTAATGCTGCTCATAATTCTCAAATTATTGAGATATATTGAGAAATAATAATAAGAAATGATCCCTCATTTGAAGGAATGTTATTATAATCCCAAAATAACTCCAAATTTTGTCTTTTATTGCTAAAAATAATGAACAATGAATAACAAATTACAAAACTGAGGATATATAAGGAGATCCTCATATTAAAGGAAGGAATCCTACAACATTTTAAGTTCCCTGCATGAATTATTTTTGTGTTCCTCTTTTTGAGTCTGTCACATAGTGTTTTTGGGTCTTGACAGCTTAAAAAGTACTGCCAGTCACCCTGGGCCAGGTCCCAGCCAGCCCAGACACCTTCCGGCACTGCTAGTCACTGGAAAGCGGCATGCAGGTTGCACCAGTGGGGTTCCTTTTCCCGTGAGGAGATGCAGGCAGCCAGACCATGCTGCCAAGGGCTCTTTGCAGGGGGGCAGTAGGGTCATGCGTTAGGGTGCCGGTGTTCCTGTGTGGGGTATGCAGGAGGGTGCCAGGTGCTGTCCCTGAGGGCACCCTGCTGCCACCATGGGGGCGCTATCCCAGGGACCGAACGCCAGCTGGCACCCTGGTGCCCGGTGGGGGCAGAGGGAGGCGCTGACGCCATCATGTCCCTGGGCGCTGATCCCGCCCAAAGCCTCCGGAGAGACGCGTCCCGCGGCCGCCACGCTGCGCGCGCCAGGCTCCCCCGCCCCGGTCTCTGAGCTTCCGCTGCCGGGCGGAAGAAGCCGGGACGCACCCTCCTTCCGCCCGGCCCCGCAGACGCTGCTCGGCAGCCGGCGCGTGCAGCCCAATGACCGCGGACATGCGGGGCGCCGGGGAAGGTACGTGCCGGGGGGGCCCGGCCCGGGGCTTTCCATCCCCGCTCGGCTGCTGCCCAGCGCTTTCCTACTAGGGCGGGGCCCTGACCCCGGCCTCCCGTGCCATGCCGGGGGATAATACAATGGGAGGTGCCGGGCAGGGGACTCTGCTGCCTCCAGGGCGGTCAGTGCAGGGCTCCGTCGTTGTGCCAGGGATAACGCTGCTGCTGCTGCTGCTCTCCTGATAGCTGATCAATTCCAGGTCCAGATAATACCCGAAGAACGGCGCGCGCAAAGCACTGCTAGTGCAAAGAGCGACCCTTCTTTGCAGGCTCGTGCTGCATGTAGACTGTTATCATAGCCCAAGAAGCAACACTGCCTTAGCGAATGATGTTGCATGCAGTGTATTCTCATACGACAATAGTACAAGAAAAATACTAATTATAGCAATGTATTGCGTACAATAATAGTGCTGGAATAATACATCGTAGAGTAATATTGTGTACAGTAATTCTTACACGATGATGCAGCTATACTAATTGTAGAATAATACTGCATTAAATTTCTCATGTTATAACAATATTGTAAGAACTAATTTTATGCAGTTAGGCATTCAGGAAAATCGATGTAGTAATGATGTTACCAGTTGTAATATTTTTTCTGTTATATTACTGATTTAAAGGTAAAAATCTCTCAGAATATTTGTTATGTAAGTAGTCTCTTAAATGTACATGATGCCTCTATAAAACAAGAAGAAAAACTCCATGGCCCAAGTCCTTATAAACAAAAGGTGGGACTGACAAAGGGACTTAGGCATTGCAGAGCTGAGCATCACACATCATTTTACTTTTAGATGCCTAGAAAATCACAGGATCAGCACTGAGAGCCACTAAGCCAGCGGTCTCAAACACGCGGGCAGCATTATTTCCTGCGGCCCGCCATAGGTGCTGACTCCACCAGCAGCCAAGCTCCCCTCTCGCCCGACCACTCTGCCTCCCCGCTCCTCTGCCTACCCCCCCAGCTCTTCCTGCCACCAAACAGCTGTTTGGCCGTGCTTAGGACTTTCCAGGAGGGAATCGGGATGCTGCACACTCAGGGGAGGAGGCGGAGAAGAGGCACGGCTGAGGCAGGGATTTGGGGAAGGGGTTGGAATAGGGACAGTAGTTCTCAGCCAGGGGTATGTGTTCCTCTGGGGCTACTCAGAGGTCTTCCAGGGGCTTTCAACTTATCTAGATATTTGCCTACTTTTACAACAGGCTACATAGAAAGCATAGCTAAGATGATATCCCTTGGCCCACGCCGCTTCCCGCAGCCCCCGTTGGCCTGGAACGGCGAACCACGGCCAGTGGGAACTGCAGTCAGCTGAACCTGCTGAGGCTGCAGGTAAACGAACCATACCAGCCTGCCAGCAGATTTCCCTGATGGGCCGTGTGCCAAAGGTTGCCAATCCCTGAATTAGTGCATGAGTCCTGAAGTGGAGGTGAGTTTGCGCTCAAAGAGAAGGGCAGGGAGTGGAACATATAGTAAAAGAAAGAGGGAGGAAGTCTCCAGATAGAGGATAACTGAGAGAGGAGGAATGAAAACTAAGGTTGAGAATGAGGGCCACATTCTCTTTTCTTGAGATAGGAGAGATTGGTTTGCCACCAGGAAAATAATTGCTAATGAAGAGGGGTGGAAGTTAGGCCCAAAGTAAGAGTTAAATTGAAGTGTCTATAACTCTTCAGTATGATAATTGCTTCCCCTCCTGCTACTCCTTGTAAGCCACCATCCCCTCTTAAGACGGAGTGAGAGAAGAATTGTCTTCTGTCCTTTGTGCTCCAAACTTCCTCTCTTAAAGCATTGACCACTCTTTCACTTGGATCTCTCCATCAAACATGCTTTTCTCTGATAGAAACTTTCATTTCTATTTCCCTGTAGAAAAAATGTTATCTTAAATGAAAAACATGCACAGTCTTGAAATGTGGCCATCATATGACGGTGATTGGGGCATTATTTGGGCTGAGGGTGAAGAGGTAGAGGTGTGTGCGTGCTGGGGACTGAACTGGGATGGCCAGAGCTTTGTAGGGTCCCTGTAACGGGAGAAGCCCAGTGGTTGTGCCAAGATATTGGTACTTAAAGGCTCTGCATCAGTGCAGCTGGCTTGATATGCTGGGAAGCTGAGTCATCAGCTTCAAGCATGGATGCCTGGGCTTGAATATATCGCAGGAGCAATGCCTGGGCTTGAATATATCCCAGGAGCAAAGTCCTAGGAGTCGAGAGTCTCGTTGCCAAGGTAGCGACATGTCAACCACTCCCAATGACATTACTGCCTTGAAGTGCGAAGGAAACCCTTCAAGCAACAGTACCTTAGTACAGAAGCACTGAACTACTTTCTACTTCAGGCCACCTGCTCAGCCTCAATATTCCCACATACAGTCTCCCTTTACCCCCACTCGTGGATCATCAGCGCAGATAACTTCTCTCCTCCACCTCTCATATACACTGCCCTCTTCAACTCGTATCCCATTTTCCTCCCATCTCTGGCATACACGTCCCTATTTGTTATCTGTATAGTAGTAGTACCTAAAAGCTGCAGTCATGGACCAAGACCCCATTGTGCTAGATGCTGTGTGCCCTCACAGCTGCACTTGCACATCATGCTTTCTCTTCCCATAATTCCAACACAGATGGTCTCCATGCTTCTCTCAGGGCCTATAGCAACCCCACATGCTCCCTGTCACAGGGTGGCTGGTCCTTCTCTATGAAGTAGGTCCAGCATCCCTGTACCGGAACTGTTCTCCCATTTGGCCAGCTAAGAGGGTGGACTATCACCTGGTGTCTATGGAGTATCAGAGACACAGCTAGTGAATAGAATCAGTGAGGAAAGGGCAGCTGAGAGCTTCCAGAGATTGTATGTTTGGGACCTAGGAGAAGGCTGAAGGTAGGAGAGCAGCAAGAGGGGTTTGCTGAGTGGTGATCCCCAAGTCAGAGAACTAGAGATAGAGGGATGAAGGCAGGAGTAGCTGAGGGAGGTGCCTGCTGGTTCTAAACCGGAGAACTGGAACCGAGGGCCAGAGAGGACTGAATGCAGAGCAGCAGCAGAAGAGTTCACCTGCTGATCTCTCTAGGGGCAGAGAGCTGAATCCGGAGGAACTATGAGAGGGCAGGAGGGGTAAGGGATGCTCCCCTGACAAGGAGGCTCCCCAGCAGAGAAGCTGTGAGGGTTCTCATTGGGAAAAGTGGGGTTGCACTCCAGTCGGAAGGGTGAGGGTGGCTGTTCTGGTACAAGGATAAGGGAGGATTGACAGAGTGTGTGAACATGTTTGAAGATGCCAGTGTGTGATGTATGGGGTGTTACTGGATAAGATGTTGGGTGATCTTAATGACTATTTGCACTGGAGTGAGAAATTAACTATATGTGTTGAGACTTCATTCAGGATTAAATGAACTGTGTCTGGTAATAAACCGTGCTGATGGACTAGAGGATAAGCTTGCATGGAGTTACTGAGAGGGGAAACTGAAGCACAGATGCCTATCAGGCTGTGTTCTGCTACAGAAGGGTGCTCCAGATGGGGCTGCCCAGTCACACTCCTCTCCCATGTTTAGCACTTAAACGTTTAAACCAATTGATTCTGGTACATACTGAGTGTGGGAGGGAAGTAGGAGGGGCATGGTAAGCAGCAAGAATATGCCCATGTTTGAAATGAGTGGAAATTTGTGGGTGGTGGAAGGGGAGTTATTTGAGGTTTATGAGAGGGGTGTTGGATGCGTTTACTGCTTATTTCCTTGCTTTTTATGGTGTATTTGGTTGATATGTGGGATACCACATAATTTGACACCACACACACACACAAAAATAAAATAAAAATGGTTAACTTTTAAGTCTTTCTTCGTAAGTACAGCTCCTCTTGTTGTAGTTGCTGGACTGAAAGATGTGCAGAAAGAAATCCCTTATTTGTCCACAGGCAGTGACAATGTGAGCTTTCCTGCTCTGCTTTGCCAAAGTGCTTTTGTGCCCATTCAAACATTGGCCTCTGCTGAGACTGCCCAAAGAGAACCACTGTTAGGTTTTTTCACATGAACATTTGTTCACAAGAACTGGAGTGAGACCAGCTACTCATTATGGCCCTGATAGTAATGGCTTTATTTCATTCACCGCTGATCTTGGCTGGATGTGAACCAATAATTGAAAGATGAAGAATCTGTATTTGGTTGAAAATCCTCTGAGTGATTCTTGCAAGTTAAGTCTGCAGCCATGTAATGGCATCACATAGCAGCTTGACTGTAACTAGGGTGACCAGACACCAAGTCTGAAAAATCGGGATTGTGTGTGTGTGTGTGTGTGTGTGTGTGTGTGTAATAGGAGCCTATATAAGAAAAAGACCCCACAATTGGGACTGTCCCTATAAAATCGGGACGTCTGGTCACCCTAACTGTAATATAGAAATATCACCAGATAGAGGGGCAGTTACTATATGTGGAAAGGGAGATTGTTAGGGCATAATTCTTATTTCACTTACGCTATTGTAATATGGACTAGATTAAAGGTGCTTCAGTGTAAATGAGAGGAAAACTGGGTAGATAGTAGAAATGACAGTCTCCTCGTGGTGGGTAACTGGATGCACTTATTCCCCTAAATACTATAATCTGTCATCTAGAGACAGTGGAGTCAATGGAGCAATCCTGATTTATGTCAGCGTTTTTCTTTTTCTTTTTTTTTCTTTAAACAGGACCAGCTTAAAGAAAACACCCAAATTTCTTTGCTGACAATATTCAGCAGCCTGGAGCTAAAACCCTGGGCTCATGCAATATTATTACTGAAGATTGTTTCATGGGCAGTTTTTATTAGATACTGATTACAAGTGTTTGGTATAAGTTCTTATCTGCTTAATTGTCTTTCCTTCTAGCATCCATTTTTGCTTCCAAGCTGATACCACAGCATGCATGTGCTATAAAATCAAAGTCCTGCTGTATTAAAACTGTAGCAAAAAAAGGCACCGTAAGCAACAAGACATGTTTCTGGCCTAACAATCCAAAGTAAATTTGTTGCATTCCTTCATTTTTGGTCTGATTTATGGACTGATCCCTCAAATCCTATTCATGTCAGTGGTCCTCATTCATGTCCCATTGGAGTTCTCAAGTGAAATTCCAGTCTCAGTGTAGTCAAAAGGAGTATTGCAATTGACTTTACTGGGTCCAGAATTTCACTGCTCCTATGAGACTTTCTTCTGTGAGTAAGATATTGTAGGATTGGATTATATGTAAACTCTTCAGAACAAGGCAGTTAGAGCAGATTTTGAACTCTCATAACCACTGACTCTCTAGCAAAGCAACTGCAATTTACTGAAGTTTGTAGATTTGTGAGTATTGAGCAATTTAATAAAACAAGGGTAATGCATCCTTTATTTTGACAATCATTAGGTTTAATTATTTAGTTACTATTTCTATTTGCATATTTGCCAAATGTTGATTCACAGGGGTCTGCTGTAATTAAAACATTTGTCAAAATAAGTGAACAATATTATATGCAATATCCTTGTTCCACTTCCCTCATTTTTTCACAGATTTTGCAAAATTCAGTAATTTGCAACGGGACTTCCAATCATTACTATGAATTTATAAGATCTGTTTTATTTCTTAATGATTGAGTCAAACCCAGAAAGTTTTAAACTGAACCATTTTTTAAAACAAATAGTTTTTCTTCACTCAAACTGTTTTGGTCTTATGCAGTTGCTTATTGTGTCTTGCAACTTTATTTTAGAAAAATGTGTATTGACACAGTTGTTCATTTTAAAATAAGTACGTGCAAAGCATTGCATTAACTCACACTATAGAGGAGATGTAAGAAAATGACTGGGAAAATCAGGTTTTGGTCCTACCAAATCTGTTAGGGTTCCTTAAAGTAAACTGTGAAACAAAAACCAAAAAGTGTTGACTGTGCCTTTCACTGCACCTTGGATACTTAAAATCAATTTCATTATCTTTTGTGGGTAAATCAGGGCCTGGTTTTGGGAACTCTGGGTTCTATTTGTGTCTTTTAATATAGGATTCTTCTGCCCTTTAGAAAGTCATGTCTGCCTTCTATTTTACAGAGAGAGAAACTAACACCACTCACCTCCTGTGGTTCCTATGAGGCTTCATTCATTCATATTTGTAGAATGCTTTGAGATCCTAATATAGAAGATTCTGTATGAGAGTAAAATGTACAATGAATTTTTAACCCCTCGGAACTTCATGCTTATTGCTGTGCTGCTTAACACACCCACACAGAAATTCAGGACAGCAGTGGAGAATAGAGCTCTCAGATGCTATTGCTGAAAAAGTATGCAGGCCAGTCATACCCCTTGAGCTATCAGAAACTTTTGATTAATGCTATTTAAAAGAAAACATCGCTCCCCCCCCACCTTCATTGCAATGAAAATTTAATTTGCTTACAGTCTAGTTCTGGTGGAACTCTGGACCTCATATAATCTGTATTGCTGACTCATTGTTTCAATTTAAATTGGAGCCTACAGTCTGTTTTTCTACTTATTACCCTCATTTTCTTTTGATATTATGCTTTATATACAGTACTTAAGTACTCTGAAACAGCGCTTTGTGAACATTTCAGTAAGTTTACATTTCTGTATGACTTACACCTGAAAGTAGAAAAAAAGTGTTTTTTTTCCTCCATCCAGATCTTGGCTTTCTGTACACACAGTTTGGACTGTGATTTTAATTAAAATCCAGTTCAGAAATTGATGTAGTTAAATTGGTGCAATGCCCCTTGGTATAGATATTCTTACTTCAAATTAACAGTGTCCACACAGAGGGCGGTGCACTAATTTCACATAAATTGACTTAGTGCTCCAGCTGTGTTTAGACCTGTCCTTAATGTTTTTAAAAAGGCCTGAGATCTGGATCTTAAATTGGAAGAATGTAAGGCCTAAACTAATGCCCATTGAAGCTAATGATAGTTTGCTCATTGATTTCAGTGAGCCCTTGACTGGTTCTGTTGTATTTCAATGGAATGTATAGGACCAGCATTAAAGGTATTAACATGACTCTATAACTGTCCAACATTAAACAGTTTTAACCAAGGTTCAGCATTTGGTATACAGAAACCTCAGCCTGCTCAGTGTCATGGCAAATACACCTTTAAAAATTTTTAAAACCCTTTATTAAGGTTACTGAAAAAAGAGGGAGGGGAGAGAAAAGGTTAAAGCAGTGGTCCCCAACCTTTTTGTCTAGTGGGGGCCAGACAAAGGACCATGGCGGCGGTGGAGCATCCGCCAAAATGCCGCTGAATTTCTGCAGCGTTTCGGTGGCGATGCCTCTTGATTACGCCACTTGCCGCCGACAAGTGACGTCATCAAGAGGTGTCGCTGCCGAAACGCTGCAGAAATTCGGCGGCATTTTGGCAGATGCTCCACCACCGGCCAGGACGCAGGCGCATTTAGATGCCCCCCGCGGGCACCGCGTTGGGGACCCCTGTGTTAAAGCATTTGAAATACAGAGTATTAAAAGCAAAGCTTTTATTTTAAAAACATCCCTTGTTTCCTTTCTCTTTAGCTGGAGAGAGTCTTCAGATGGGAAAAAACCCTTAGCTGGTAATAACTGTCCTTTTTTGGGGAAAAAGAGAAAAAGTTAGTTGAGATGGGCTGAAACTGTTGTTATCGCTATTCTTGTTTAAAGTGTGAGTCCGTTTCCTAGAAGATAGGACGAGGCAAACATGCATAAGAGGGGAGAGAAAAGTGCAAAACAGCAAAGGTAGAAAATGCAGCTTCTGCCTCTGGTGTTGACTCTTTGTAGCAGCGAAGGTGTAGTCAGATACAGGCACAGTGCATGGTTTTATCAGCCATTCTCAGACCTGGCAAACTTGTACCATTATCGAGCTATTTAAGACATTGCTTTTAACTGCCTCTTTGGTCATAGGCTTACACCAATATTGCAAGATATACAGGCTGTTTTGGGTAAACTGGACTTCTGTTAAACAGGAGGCAAAAGGAGAGAGATAGGAAAGAGCAGAAATAAGGCGGGGAAGGAAAAAGACACAAGGAGGGAGTTTGGGGAAAGGGACTAAACCTCACATGTGAGATGGTGTTTGGGATTTAGCCAGAGCTGCTGATGTCAATTGAGTTCTCTCTTTATCCCGATCTGGTCAATACATTTCCTGGGATTAGGATGATGAAGACCCAATGATGTTATGTTGGATCCTGTGGTCCCAGGAAATGTTGAGGGGATGAGGTGAGCCGTCATATGGAGAGCTCACTCCTTTCTGTTCTTTCAGTTGATAATAGTTGCATTCACCTCCCAAAGTCTCTCTTTTTTAAAGGACCCCTAAAGGGAGTGATGGCTGGAATTGCCCATCCCTTCATTATTTTGTTCACCAGTTAGGCCTCATTTCTGACTCCCCATATTTGGTTCTCAGATTTCCATTTCCACACTTCTTTTGTTTACCAGACATCATCTGAACACAGTCCTTGAGTTATCTCAATAGGCCTTTTCATTTGGATTAATTCAGTCTTTGTCTCACTTTTGCACCTTTTCCCATGAACATTCATTGTTATAAGTAATTGTGACACTTTATGAACTTTCATTAGTTTTTCACAGTTGAGCTTATGTTTAGGGTAAACCTGTAGGCCCATTTATCACAGTAGCCCCTGTGATGGTTCTCAGGGAACCCAAGATTGAGAGTCACCTTGTTACCCCTCTGCCTGTAGTATGAGAGGGTCTTGCTTGTGCTTACCTGGGTGTTGGCTCCTCGACACCACCAGCTTGTTAATCACCCAAGCACACTCTTCTGGGCTATGCTAGCTCTTTCTTTGCCTTTTGGATTAACAGTGGGTGCACTCCAGTGCCTGAGTTCTTTTGAAGTGTTTCCCTGTAGTGTTCAGACCTTTCTCCACTGAAAACAAATAGCGGGTCTGCTGTCCCCAAAAGACCACTATACACACCAGCACTCAGGATCAGCACCTTGCTTAATGTTACAGCACATAGATATATGAATAGTGAAAACAAGAATAGGTTTATTATCAAAGATTTAAATGTTAGTGAGTCAGAATATTGGCAACAAAAAGATTGCATATGAAACAAAATCATAACATGCTTTCTAGAGACTAAACTTTAACAGGTTTAAAAGGAAGTATTTCTTCACACAATGCACAGTCAACCTGTGGAACTCCTTGCCAGAGGATGTTGTGAAAGCCAAGACCATAAAAGTGTTCAAAAAAGAACTAGATAAATTCATGGCAGATAGGTCCATCAATGGCTATTAGCCAGGATGGGCAGGGAAGGTGTCCCTAGCCTCTGTTTGCCAGAAGCTGGGAATGGGCAACGGGATGGATCACTTGATGGTTACCTGTTCTATTCATTCCCTCTGGGGCACTGGCATTGGCCACTATCGGAAGACAGGATACTGGGCTAGATGGACCTTTGGTCTGATCCAGTAAGGCAGTTCTTATGTTAGGTTAACCTCCTATCTCAAGAAATTTATCTCACCCCCAAAAGTCCTCTGCAGCATTTTGACCAAGGTTGGCTGATATCCCATTTTCATCAATGTAAACGCATTACCCATGTAAGTGTAGGAAAAGAGCGTGTCTTCTTTGCCTTCTCCTTATACTCCCCAAAGTTTTTCTGTGCATAAAGACAGTATAACCCCCCAGGGCTTCTTTTTCCTGAGTGCTCCTTCTCTGTTGACTTCATCTGTAAATAGGTATCCATTATGTTAGTTTTCAGTGTTTGATTTACATCTGACACAGAGAGAGGTGAGTAAAGATCTCTTGTCTGACAGAAAACCTGTTTGTTTTTTTAATTCTTGTGGTGGCTCATACCTTGATACATTTAAGACCTCACATGACATTCTTTGGTGAATCAGAATATATACACCAGAATCAGGACATTACTGAAACCTCTTTGCCAGTTGGCATTAAGGGTTTCTTGGGTAACAGCCCCAAGTGATGATATATGTATAAAATAACATTGAAACAGGGCCAGGCTTATGACTTTACAAGTCTTTTGGTTTGACAAATGCACTTGCCACTTCTTGATAAATGATCTTTCTTGCAAACATTCATGTGTGTGTCATGGTTCATGTTGATGACAATTTTATTCATCTTAATTATCACTTCAAAAGTTTTTTTTCTCCTGCTGATGATAGCTCATCTCAATTGATTAGACTCTTCCTGTTGGTATGCATACTTCCACCTTTTCATGTTCTCTGGATGTATAAATATCTCCTGTCTGTGTGTTCCATTCTATGCATCTGAAGAAGTGAGCTGTAGCTCACGAAAGCTCATGCTGAAATAAATTTGTTAGTCTCTAAGGTGCCACAAGTATTCCTGTCCTTTTTTGCAAATACAGACTAACACAGCTGCTACTCTGAAACTTATTCATAACTAGTGAGTTGGTGAACACACACAACTTTTTAACTAATATTACAGATGTGTCTAGAGGTGAACAAAAGCTCCTGGTTAACAAAATTATCCAGTTCCCAGGTGACAGCCACTTGGATACTAGAAAGTGTCTAAATGATGAATATACATATTGGTTATGTTTGTGTGGCCCTTATATTTTCATATTATAGTGCATTGTTTTCTTTTCTATTGCTGTATTCAGACAATTAAAGAATTAAGAAAACATTCAAATAAAATTTTGACACGGATATATAATTTGAACAAGCCAGCGTAGCTTTAGACGATGAAGACCTTTCCTTGCATCCTATAAATATTCCCAGACAAAAACGACATAGTGGAGGTGAGGTTGAGTATACACACAAGGCTGGGAGGCAGGATACTGGACTGTGGCCTAAGAAATGTGGATTCTATTTCCAGTTTGACCATTGACTGGCTGTGATGTTGGGCAAGTAACTTCTCTGATGCTTTCCTCTGCCACCCTTTATCTGACTTATCTATTTAGATCAGAAGGTCTTCAGGGTAGGGACTGTCTTTTACTATCTGTTTGGACAGTACCTACCACAATGAGGGCTCTGATCTCAGTTGGGCCTTACCTGAATACAAATTAGGGATGATGATGGTAACACACATCAGTATGTCATGCTGATATCACCTCCCATTCCGTGTTTAGTAAAACTAGTATGTTAGTCTTGTTGAGCCTGTCATGGGGTCCACTCACTGCAGGTGGAGTGCTGGGGATTAGCTTTTTGCGGATGTGAGGCCCCCCTTCTGCTGCTCACCGCACGCCTGGCTGCTGCTTTCTCTCTCACTCTCTGAGGCTCAGTGTGCTCCCTCTTTGTGACTTGGCCCTCCAGTCACCTCCCTGTGCATGTTTCCCCCTTCTGGGGTAACAAAACCTTTCCTTACCAGCTGTCTTCCCATTCACTGCCTCATGGTACCGCTTCCCCAGCGGCTGGTAGGGCAACCTAGGCCCACCCTCTATTCCGGGTTCCAGCTCAAAAGCCTTCTAATGAGCAACTGAGGTCTGTCCCATTCTGGACTTTTCTGCCTTTCACCTGAGCCTTTTCTAACTACCTGGCTTCCCTCCTTTCCTGGGTTTGCCAGACCCAGAACTCCCTCTTCCCTGTAGGCTACTTGTTTCTATAGCCCCAAACAGACCTCCCTGCTCCCATAGAGTAATTGCAGAATACTTCACAGCAGCCTCTCTGTGCTATCAGCTCCCTGGCTTTATAGAAGCCCTGACTAATAGACTCTAGGACTGGAAGGGACCTCGAGAGGTCATCGAGTCCAGTCCCCTGCCCTCATGGCAGGACCAAATATTGTCTAGACCATCCCTGATAGACATTTATCTAACCTACTCTTAAATATCTCCAGAGATGGAGATTCCATAACCTCCCTAGGCAATTTATTCCAGTGTTTAACTACCCTGACAGTTAGGAACTTTTTCCTGATGTCCAACCTAAATCTCCCTTGCTACAGTTTAAGCCCATTGCTTCTTGTTCTATCATTGGAGGCTAAGGTGAACAAGTTTTCTCCCTCCTCCTGATGACACCCTTTTAGATACCTGAAAACTGCTATCATGTCCCCTCTCAGTCTTCTCTTTTCCAAACTAAAGAAACCCAGTTCTTTCAGTCTTCCTTCATAGGTCATATTCTCAAGACCTTTAATCATTCTTGTTGCTCTTGTCTGCACCCTCTCCAGTTTCTCCACATCTTTCTTGAAATGTGGTGCCCAGAACTGGACACAATACTCCAGTTGAGGCCTAACCAGCGCAGAGTAGAGCGGAAGAATGACTTCTCGTGTCTTGTTTACAACACACCTGTTAATGCATCCCAGAATCACGTTTGCTTTTTTTGCAACAGTATCACACTGTTGACTCATATTTAGCTTGTGGTCCACTATGACCCCTAGATGTCTTTCTGCCATACTCCTTCCTAGAAAGTCTCTTCCCATTCTGTATGTGTGAAACTGATTGTTCCTTCCTAAGTGGAGCACTTTGCATTTATCTTTATTGAACTTCATCCGGTTTACCTCAGACCATTTCTCCAATTTGTCCAATCATTTTGAATTTTGACCCTGTCCTCCAAAACCGTTGCAATCCCTCCCAGTTTGGTATCGTCTGCAAACTTAATAAGCGTACTTTCTATGCCAACATCTAAGTCATTGATGAAGATATTGAACAGAGCCGGTCCCGAAACAGACCCCTGCGGAACCCCACTTGTTATACCTTTCCAGCAGGATTGGGAGCCATTAATAACTACTCTCTGAGTACGGTTATCCAGCCAGTTATGCACCCACCTTATCGTAGCCCCATTTAAATTGTATTTGCCTAGTTTATCGATAAGGATATCATGCGAGACCGTATCAAATGCCTTACTAAAGTCTAGGTATACCACATCCACTGCTTCTCCCTTATCCACAAGACTCGTTATCCTATCAAGGAAAGCTATCAGATTGGTTTGACACGATTTATTCTTTACAAATCCATGCTGGCTATTCCCTATCACCTTACCACCTTCCAAGTGTTTGCAGATGATTTCTTTAATTACCTGCTCCATTATCTTCCCTGGCACAGAAGTTAAACTAACTGGTCTGTAGTTTCCTGGGTTGTTTTTATTTCCCTTTTTATAGGTGGGCACTATATTTGCCCTTTTCCAGTCTCATGGGAGACGGGAGAGATTCCAGAACTTTCCAAAGATAATAGCTAGAGGCTCAGATACCTCCTCTATTAATTCCTTGAGTATTCTAGGATGCATTTCATCAGGCCTGGTGACTTGCAGGCATCTAACTTTTCTAAGTGATTTTTAACATGCTCTTTTTTTATTTTATCTTCTAAACTTACCCCCTTCCTATAAGCATTCACTATGGTAGACATTTCTTCAGACTTCTCAGTGAAGACCGAAACAAAGAAGTCATTAAGCGCCTCTGCCATTTCCAAGTTTCCTGTTACTGTTTCTCCCTCCTCACTGAGCAGTGAGCCTACCCTGTCCTTGGTCTTCCTCTTGCTTCTAGTGTATTGATAAAAAGTCTTCTTGTTTCCCTTTATTCCCATAGCTAGTTTGAGCTCATTTTGTGCCTTTGCCTTTCTAATCTTGCCCCTGCATTCCTGTGTTGTTTGCCTATATTCATCCTTTGTAATCTGACCTAGTTTCCATTTTTTATATGACTCCTTTTTATTTTGTAGGTCATGCAAGATCTCGTGGTTAAGCTAAGGTGGTCTTTTGCCACATTTTCTGTCTTTCCTACCCATCGGAATAGCTTGCTTTTGGGCCCTTAATAATGTCCCTTTGAAAAACTTCCAACTCTCCTCAGTTGTTTTTCCCCTCAGTCTTGATTCCCATGGGACCTTACCTATCAGCTCTCTGAGCTTACCAAAATCCACCTTCCTGAAATCCATGATCTCTATTTTGCTGTACTCCCTTCTACCCTTCCTTAGAATTGCAAACTCTATGATTTCATGATCACTTTCACCCAAGCTTCCTTCTACTTTCAAATTCTCAACGAGTTCCTCCCTATTTGTTAAAATCAAGTCTAGAACAGCTTCGCCCCTAGTAGCTTTTTCAACCTTCTGAAATAAAAAGTTGTCTGCAATGCAGTCCAGGAACTTATTGGTTATTCTGTGCCCCACGGTGTTATTTTCCCAACATATATCTGGATAGTTGAAGTCCCCCTCACCAGCAAATCTTGGGCTTTGGATGATTTTGTTAGTTGTTTAAAAAAAGCCTCATCCGCCTCTTCCACCTGGTTAGGCGGCCTGTAGTAGACTCCTAGCACGACATCACCCTTGTTTTTTACCCCTTTTATGCTAACCCAGAGACTCTCAACACTTCCGTCTCCTATATCCATCTCCACCTCAGTCCAAGTGTGTACATTTTTAATATATAAGGCAACACCTCCTCCCTTTTTCCCCTGTCTGTCCTTCCTGAGCAAACTATACCCATCCACACCAACATTCCAATTATGTGTATTATCCCACCAAGGTTCAGTGATGCCAACAATGTCATAGTTGTATTTATTTATTAGCACTTCCAGTTCTTCCTGCCTGACTGCCTGACGGTTGCTGCACAGGTGAGCTTCCCCTAATTAGGGCCTTTCTCTCCACCTTTCTTTCAGTTTGTAGCCTAATAGGTTAATTGGCCTAACTGGCTTCCATGAGCCCCATCAGAGTAAGTGTGGGGTGAGTACCCATCTCAGAGCTGCAGAGAGTAATTGTTATTCATAGTGAGATTAAAGAGGAGGACATAATTTTTACTGCCTTACCATTGTTTCATGTAATGCCTAAGGGGGAAAATATTCTCCCTCTTTTTTTTTTTCTTCCAGTTTGTTTTTAGTGTGCAGTTGTGCCTAATTAATGTGCACTGTTTCTGTCCTTTTAGGCAAGGATCTGCGCATTATAGCCACCTGGGTAGAACCTTGCTCGCACACAGAGCTCCCTGGAGTTCCATAGCCTGCTTGCTTGGATCTGAATGCAGGACCTGGTTCTTAGCTAGTCAGTTTTCCACTGTTAGTTTTGTTTTGGGTCTTTGCACTCAGTTTCAGGGGAGAGGAAAACATTCTTTAAAAAGTTAGGAATATGTCATGTAGAATCCATAATAACTTGCAAAGGGAACTCAGAGACAGAAGCAGTAACTTAAAGTACTTAAGACCAGATTTGATGCTGACAGCTTCACTTTAATGGTGATGCTGTGTTACGTCTGTTACTTGGTCAGTAGTGTCCACTTGCAGTGATGGCTTGTCTTGTTATACAACATGTAGCATCTTCAGTATTAGTGTCTTCCACTTGTGGCTCTCAAAGCACTTTATAAACATTGTCATTTGCCACAGCTCTCCTTAACTCTCCTTATCACCATTTTATGGGGTGAGAAACTGAGGCACAGCAGTTATTGAGTGATTTGTCCAAGAAGTCACACAGGGAGTTTGGAGCAAAGCATCTTTTGTGCATTAGCATAGAACCCAGTTGTCTTACTATGGCCACAGTTCAGCAAGGTACTTAAGCAGATGCCTGGCTTTTAAGCATCTGAGTCAGTGGGGTTACTCACATTGTTGAAAGTTTATCTTGTTGAATGAGGACCTCCTTGTCCTGTTTTAGTAAATATGAAGTAATCCTTCTCTGTTATCTATTTCCTGTTATTGGACCAAAAGTAAAAACTGTAAATTATATAGCTATGGAGGTGATTTCTCCTTGTCCAGGAACCCCGCTGTCAGTCTTTGCACTGGCAGCTTTACAATATGAGATGTATTGCAATATGGAAGGACCCAGAGGTGTAGCAGGTAGAACAGCTGTACTGTGTTATAGCCTGATTGGGGGTGCATGACTCTGCCGTACACATTGATCAATTTAGTGGCCTCTGTATCTTTATACAAATGTCTACAGTCTAATAAAGCAGCTGTCACTGAAACAGGCCATTGTTTAGTTGAACACTGGACATGGGAACTGGGTTTCTTTGGTTATTTATGGTTTAATGATGGTGTGTAGTGCTGTGGTGCTAATCATACATAGATAATTACTGATATGTTATAACAGCCTCTTGTTCTGTTTAGCAGAGAGCACGGGACCAGGATCAGAAGAGCAGGTCCCTCTGTATGAAGAATTTATTTACTGTTGTGGAGCTGCTACTCAGGTCTTAAAGTGTGGGCCCTGGAAAGACCTCTTGGAATCTGAAAGTAAAACTCTCCCCAGGCTCTTGTTTCTGATTATTCCAGGTAAGTTTAGAAAAAATGCAAAGCTCTAATTAAAAGGACACTGTCAGGTTAAAATTAAATGTGACAAAATTACTCAATTTGTCACACAGGGAGTTTGAGGTAGAGGCAGGAATAGAACCTAAACTTCTGATGCTTTAATCACAAAAACATCCTTCATCTGGTTTCTTATGATCTATATTACAAGTAGTGCTTTACATGAATAAAACTAAAAATTTACAAAGTCTGATGTACTCCTTATGCTATTTATTTGCTTTCTGCATCATATTTATCTTGAAAAGCTGAAGCAGGCAGGCCAGTTTTTGCTTCTCTTCCTGGTCAGTTTCACTTTGCAGATCTTGTCCTTTAGGGTAATACTGCCTTGTCAGCCTTGCACGCATGTCCAGTGGATGATTAAATTCAAAGGGAAGAGTTTCAATTGCAAGTTAAAAGAAAATAATTGATTACAATTTCTTCTTATGTGAGCTTTGTAATATTTTTCTTTAAGAAATCCTAGATTTTGAGCCTAAACTACCCTTTAAATCAACTGATATAACAAATATCCAAGATTATTACTTGAATTACATTATTAAATTTTGTGCAAACAAAACTGTTAACACTTGCCAGATTAAACAGAGTTAAGATTTAAGAGCCAAAATCTAGCTTCATTGAAATCAACGGGAGTTTTGCCATTGACTTCACTGGAAGCAAGAGTTGTCCTCCAGTGATCCAGTATAGCACAACAATTATAATTATGTTGAGTGACTTTAGTAGTGATTGTATATATTGGGCTTGAGGGGGCAACTGTTTTGGTACTTTTAACTCTCTGCTCTCCATCACAGTACTGTATTTTTGAGATAATGTTAATTGCCTGAGAAACAGAAGCAATGAATGACCCTTCTGGTTTTCCAGTTCCTTTTCATGTGTTTGACTAAAATCCTCTTTATCTGTAAGTATACTCTGGTGCTATAAATAACTACTCGGGGCAAGTCCAAAACATTAATTGTTTAGGGTATAGTGCATTTGGAAACAAGTTGCATCATTAAAAATAGATGCTCTGATCTTACTTCAGTGGCAGTTGGCCTCTTAGCATCAGGCCTGTAAATGTTAATTGTGTGAAAATACATTAAACGTGTATTAATTCTGGACTGTGATTGGCGAAAATCATATTGTATATTAAAAAAAACCACCTAATACCTTAAAAACATTGTGTCCATTTCTATAGCAAAAAAGCATGCTGTTTCCACTGTTGGATTCTTATGCAAGGTTTTGGAAGCCTCCCCAAAAGTTGAGTGTATTTGATATTTCTGGGCATATCTCTTTGGGACTTGGGCACTACATGTTGTGTGGTACCTACTAGAGCTGGATAATCATGTCATTTTAACACATCAGCTAATGTTAAAACTATCACTATTTAACTGATAGTTAAGAAATAATGCTCCTAATTAATTAATAAAAATCAGACGTTGCCACCTTTTCAAGGGTGAAGTAAGCACCAGCTAACACAAGTAAGGGTAGCAGAATCTGTTCCTGCAATGACCTCTGTATGAGCAGACCCCCACTGAAGTCAGCAGAGCTCTTCAAAGGAGCAGGATTGGGACCAAAGTCTGTAGCATGCAGTCTGCTTTCAGTGGATATACTTCTGGAAGGCCAAAACAGATCTGCTGAATTAAATAAGTGTTGCCCCATGTTGTAGATGCTTTCCTGAACATTGCTCCTGCGTTCAAGTGGTGAAGACCGGAAAAGAATTATAATGTGTAAGGCAGTGGAGTGGCAGCACTACATTGATATAGTTTCCGAGAGAACCATTCTGCAAAAACTTTGTAAACATCTTTTGGCCAAAGGAGCAGAAGTGAAATGTTCATAGCAACATTTGTCCTTGCGGTCTGGGAGGCTTTAATAACAGCTGATTCACATTTTTGCCATTTATTTTCAGTACAAATTGGAAGTTCCCCTGACTGTGAAAACATTTTTTTAAAAAAGAAACAGGTTGCTAAACAAAATTTTGGACTAAGGAATAATGAATGATGGTGAGGGCATTTCCTGGCAGTCAGTAACCAGCTGGAGGAGCTGAGAGCCCTTGGCTCTCCCCCAGTCCCATAACCAGATGGTTGTTTTTTCCGTTTTCACAGTTTATAGTAGCAATAATGACCTCCTGGTTCCTAGTAGTTAACAAAGTACCTTCTTATGTGTTAAAGTTAAAAATTGAATGACACTTGACCATGGATACAGTGATCTGTTTCCAGGGCTAATCTTTGCTCTAGCAGTTAGCAGCTGTAGAGTAACCAACCAAGATTTGATTCTGATTAAGTATATACTGTATGTATTGTGGCAGAGCTCTGGCCTTGCTCCCAGGGGTCCTGCGCTTCTAGGCGGTTTATGCTAGCTTCAGTGACTTACTGTGACCCTCCACGTAGCCCTTCTCTCTAGGGCCAGGGTTACAGTCTACTGAGCCCTCTTCATCATAGGCCTGCAAGGAGGTTGGTGAGAGAACTCCCACAATCTCTGTTGTCCCTGGGAGCTTATTTCAGAACAGTTTAGCCTCCTGTCCTGACAGGGACCTGACTTCCGCTCCCAGGAGATGTTCCTGTAGTGGTGGGTTGGGGGGAACCCGGGCTTGCCCTCTACACCGGGTTCCAGCCCAGGGACCCTAATGGTAGCAGCTGTTGGCAGCCAGCCTTCCACTGCGAGAGTTGCTACATTTCCCTGGGCCACTTCCCCACAGCTCTCCTGCTTCTCCCATCTTCACTCTCACCGTAGGGCTCCCTTAACGGTGGTTTGAGGGTGTGTTCATTAACCAGCCCTTCAGCCGCACATCCTCTCCCCTGCCTGACTGGAGTGAGCCCTTTTTATAGTATCAGCAGGGCTTTAATTAGTCAGGTGTTCACATTAGCTGAATGGCCTCACCTGACTCTTTGCAGGTTAATTAGAGTCAGGTGTTCTCATTAGCCTGGAGCAGCCCCTGCTCTGGTCAGTCAGAGAGCAGAAAACTGTTAATCCAGTGGCCAGTATACCTACCGTGTGCTATTCTGCTGTACCCAACTGGCCTGGGTCTATCACAGTATTAATTTCTCTTCAGGTGATTGCTAATATTTTTTTGACCTGAGATGTTAAATATTGACTGAAGCAAAGCAGATGTCAAGTTTTTCCTCCAAGCACTCAAAAGTTAGGAAATGCCGGAATTAAGGTTTCCTGTGCAACCTTATTTTTGCCCTCTTGTGAGTAGTAGTATGACAGTCTTTAATTATGTGATTAGATACTATTTTTTCAAGCCCCTTTTCACCCCTGCTTCTCCCTTCCCCTTCAGCACTAGCCTTAGCTTATCTCATGCACCCCTTGTTCCCATCCGTGTTCCTTGCCCTTTCCCAGCTCCTAGCTAGATCGGGAAAAAGTTTTCCCCTCCCATGAAATTTTTAGATTTTTCAGAAATGTTCCCATTCCACATCAGAATGAAACCAAGACCTTTCAGTGTTTTTCAAGAAAAACTAGAGAGAGCTCTGCTCTAAAATAGCTGATAGCCAGTGGTTAGGGCACTCACCTGGGATGTGGGACACTCAGGCTGTGCTGCTCTCCTCCATCCCAGGCTATTCTGGGGTGGGTTTTAACCAGCAATTACATCCTGCACCTGGAAAGCCTTTCCCAATGGACGTTTTTCGGTACATTCCCATGAAGAGTTTGTGGTTTTGACAAATTAGCATTTTATGACTCCCCACCCGCAAAAAAAGTTTTGTCTGAAAATTTCCAACCAGCTCTATTCTTGACCCCTTTCCCCACCAGCTTCAATTCTGCTCCTGTGCCGTTCTCTCACCCCTCTGCATATGAGTCAAGGTGTTTCCTCTTCTTTGCCTGGGCACTGGTAGGGGGAGCGGTGAGTACACAGAGGAGATAGTCGACTTGCTCTCAGTTCTGGCACCTAGCCCCACTCTGGCACACAGCAGCGGAGAGGAGCAATTGCAGGAGAAGCCCTGCTCAGTCTTGGGATGGGACATGTTCATTTGGTCTGTGGGGATGGTGCATGCACTGTCTGGTTAGCATATAGAGGCTGTGAGGGGGAGGGCATATGCTTGAAGCAGACAGAATCTTTAGAGAAAATGTCCTCCAGATTCTTAATACTGAGCATATGCAAAGTGCATTTTTTTTTCAGAGATTTATAACTAGGAATGATTTGAGCTCTTTTTTTTTTTTTTTTTTTTAAGGACAGAAAAAAGCACATCGCTAACACCAGCATGACCCTCCTGCCAAATGTTAAGTCCCTGCTGCAAAGCATGGAGGCTCTGGAGTTTCTTGCCAGAACTATTGTAAGGTAGTTTTAACATGGGCAAAACAACGCATTTTCCCCTCACCTCGTTCTCGAAAGCAGCTGAACTGTTTTAGCTGAAACTTTCCAAAGTGTGGAAAGGTGCCTTAGGCGATGACCAACATAAAACATTTCAGCCGCAACAGTTTGACAAAATTTTATATGTCTACAACTGAAAACAGTCTTACAGTTGAAAGTGTCAGGCAACTTTAACTATGGATATTGCTGCATGAAGTGCCTATAATAGGACTCTGCATTATGTAGATTATTATATTCTGAATCTCTACCTGTTGACTCTTGTTTGTACCTCCGCTAGCATGGTGGATCCATGATTTACTGCAGTACCAGACTTGCCAATCCCCAGTAATCAAAACTTATAAGTCAGCCCTCCTTTCCCTCCCCATGCCCCCAAATCAAGAGATCAACTTAAAAAAATAGATTTTCTTTTAAATGAGGTCTTTTAATTTGCTTTCTGATTCTTGGTCCTTGAGGTTTCACACTGTCAAGCATTTCTCTCCAACCATAAGATTATTTTTTTTAATGAGCTGAGATTCATGCCTCCGGGATCTAACACCAAACATTCTGAGAGACATGGTAAAAACATGAGAATTGGTATAACTGCAGAAATAATAATCTGAAATATCTAGAAAGCTTTCCATTATCGCCGTAAGCTTTTAAGAAATGTAACAGTTTTCCATTTGTAATTAACAGTAACAAGTTGGCATTGTTAGCATGAAATGTCCTAGTCTGGTAGCAGGGACTGATCCTGGGCTAAGTGAGTATGCTGACCTACTGAGGCATGTGAATTCCTGTTGGGATCCAGGAGGTGAGCGGGCTCTAGGACCTCCCCCCAGTCTAAAGGAAGGATCCACTGGGCCTGGAAACTGAATGATTCCAGGGCACAACTAATGAGATAACAGGGACAGGAGTGAGGTCAAAGAGTCAAATGAAGGGAACCTGACGGGGACACGGAGCAGAGAACCCCAAACAGCGCCCACAGCTCCTCAAAGGCATCAAAGGAGCCAATGGATGCCGCCCAGAGGAACTCTGCCCGGATGCGTGAATGGATAGAGGGTCGGAAATAGGCCTCACAGTCATAGGAGACCCCATCGGCCAGCCTCCTCTCCCTGGTTTTATAAATTGCCCTTTTAGCTAGGTCCAGGAGGAGGTTGACCAGGAGGTCCCGTGGCAGTGTGGGGCCATGGATAGGGAGTGCATATATAAGGAGGTGAGGGGAAAAGTGCAACCAAAATCATAACAAAATATTTGTGAGGAGCCGGAATAGGGGCTGCAGCCTGGCGCACTCCAAGTAAATGTGTGCCAAGATTTTCCTCACGCTGCAAAAGGGGCAGGTGTCCAGGATAGGGGTCAACTGCGCTGGGGAGTACGAGACCTGAAGAGCCTGGAGAGCCTCATGCGCTGAGCGAGCGTCAGGGGATCCAGCCAGTCTCCCCGGTCATAGTCAAGAAGGTCTCCGACTCTGGTGACTTTTGCCAGGACCAACCTCTGGCGCACTAAGGGGGACTCCGCCACCTGTACATGGAGCTGGGGGTTGTGTAGCAGCGGCTCCGCGAGGAGATCTGCGCACTCGGTGGCCGCACGGACCTGATCGCTGAGCACAGCTTCCAGGTCCAGAGGAGGTCCTGGTAGAAGACCGGCAGCCCAGAGAGGTCTCGCAGAAGACCTCTCGGATGGAGATAAAAGAGCTGTTGGAGCCCTCGGAAGCGGTGCAGGAAGGCGTGCGCCAGTACTGTCCACACCAGACTTCCTGCACCATAAAGGAACCTCTGCAGGGCCTGGAGGCGGAAGACATGGACCTGAGTGAGTAGACATTCCAGGCTCTGCCCCTCCCACGCCCCCTCCAGGGGAAGGTGGAGGACACCTGCAAAGACCCAGTGCAGTCCTAGCCAAAAGAACTCCAGAATCACTGTCTGGAGGTGGGCCAGGACCAGGGTGTTGAGTCGCTACTAAAGCATGGACAGGACTAGTTGATTAAGCACCAGTGCCCTCTCTCGGAGGGAGAGGCACTGGAGTAGTCCTGTCCATTTCCAGAGCCGCTATGTCACCCTGCCCGTTAAGCCATACCAGTTTTCCTGCAGAGAAGGATGTGTGGCAGAAAGGTAAACGCCGAGATAGATCAGTGGACCTGCGCTCCACTGGATGGGCTGAAGCGCAGATGGGAGGGAGCTTGCCTGCCACCAGTCCCAGACCACCAGGCCAGAGCTCTTGACCCAGTTGACCCAGGCGGAGGAGGCTGCCGAGTCGGCGGCCTGGTAAGCCTCCACCTGTGCCAAGTCGCCTGGGTCCTGGACTACGAGGAGCATTAATCAAATGCTAAAAGCATTAAGAATGGTAAGAAAATCTTATATAGCGGTCACAAGATTCAAAATAAATACTGATCTTCCCCCTGCCCCCCCCCGCCGCCAAAAAAAAAAGTTGATTCCTCCTCCTTACAGCATGTGGGACCTGTATATGTATTTTGGACAAAACATGAAGTGTTCCACGGAACACAGAGCATTTGAGGTGTGGATGTCAGATAAGGTGGCTAAATTCCATAGACGTTAAAGTAGTAACTCTTGGAAATCTAAAGGCATGTGAGTTGTTAGGCAGATGTTTCTCTCTGGGGGAAGGAGGATTTAGGGCAGCGGTGGGCAAACTTTTTGGCCTGAGGGCCACATCAGGTTTTGTAAATTGTATGGAGGGCCGGTTAGATGAGGGGGTCATGGTCTGGCCCTCACTTCCTGTCTGTGCCCCCGCCCGGGACTCGTGCCACTGACCGCCCCATCCAACCCCTCCTCTCATTCCTGATGGCCCTCCTGGACCCCTGCCCCATCCAACCGCCCCATCTCCCTGTCCCCGACTGCCTCCCACTCCCTCATCCAGCCTCCCCTCTCCTTCCTGACTGCCCCCCTGGAGCCCCTGTCCCCACTCAACCCTCTGTTTCCTCCCCTGAGTGCCCCAACCCCTATCCACCCTCCCACCCCCTGACCACTACCCCAAACTCTCCTGCCCTCTATCCAACCTCCCCTGCTCCGTGCCCCCTTACTGCACTGCTTGGAGAACTGGTGGCTGACGGCGCTACAACCGTGCCGCCCGACTGGAGCCAGGCCATGCCTTCGCCGCTGCTGCCACGCAGCACAGAGACTGAGTCAGGCCAGGCTCTGCAGCTGCTCTGCCCCAGGATCTCACAGCCCTGCCTTCCAGAGCATGCGCCAGTGGTGGAGCAAGCGAGTTCAGGCTGCAGGGGAGAGGCAACAGCAGGGGAGGGGCCAGGGCTAGCTTCCCGGGCCAGGAGCTCGGGGTCCGGGCAGGACGGTGCCGCAGGCCAGATGTGGTCCACAGGCCGTAGTTTGCCCACCTCTGATCTAGGTCTGAGCAGTCCTGAGAGAGGATCCCTGGGAAGAGAATTTATTGTTTTTGTTTAATAAAGCAAAACCTCAGGAAAGGAGTGCTTGGGGTACTTGCCCACACTGTTATTCCAGATGAGAGCTCTTATCCTGCTAAACATGCAAATTGGATCAGGAAGGGTAGTCTGCTTTTTAAGGCATTTACCTGAGGTTTGGGAGACCTGGATTCAGTTCCTTGCTCTACCACAGACTTTCTGCATGATTTTGGCCAAGTCACTTAAATTGAGATCTTCAGAAGGTAGTTATGGGCCTAATTTCCATTGATGTCACCTAAATCTTTGAGGATTTGGGCATTAGTCTTACTTACAACTTTTTTTTTTATAGTTCACAGTACGCTAATAATAATAATAATTATTAGCCTCCATTCACCACCTGTAAAATGGGGATAAAGGCATTTCCCTGCCTCACAGAGCTGCTATGATGATACACTGAAGGCTGAGAAGTGCTAAGATGCTACAGTATTGGAATCATATGCATATGTGAAAGCAAGATGAGAATACCCCTAAAGTTGGGAAAGCTTTACTTTGAATCTGAAATATAGCATGTGGTCCTATCTATGATTAATTTTTAGGATGGTTTTCATTCTTCGTTTCCATTAGCTACAGACTGGAGCAGGTCGAAAAATGAAAAAAATTGGCAGTATATGTTGAAATCATCTTTGTTCCACGGATTTAGAAATGGAATGATGTTTTGGTGCCTGAAACTTTTCTTGAAGATTTTTCTCAAAATGTTTATATCTTTTGATCTTTCAGTTTTTTGTTTTGTTTTGTTTTTTTTCCCACTCTCCACTGCTTTTCCTCTTTCTTTCTTTTTAATTTTATTGTTGGATACAATAGAATAAATGATATCCAGGGGTTTTTTCTTTCTTTTTTTAACGAGCTGCAGGTTGTCCAAAGTTGAAGAAACTTTCAAAAACTGCAAAGCTGCAAAAGGAAGAAAGAAAATGAAACAAACAGAATTCCCCAACATCATTCATTCTGTTGAATTCAGCAGGAAAACCGGGGAGTGAGGGAAAGGGCAGAGAGGAGAAGGGATGGGAGGAGAGTAAGAAGTATGTGTTCAGGGGAACGGGTACTGTAACAGGGTGCTGGCCTAAGAGGCACTGAAGGAGCCCCTGTTAGCTCAGAACCCGCTAGTGCAGCTGCCATCAAGGGGAACAGGAGGAGTAAGGAGTGAGGAACTGCTGCTCCTAGCTAGCAACAGGAACTAGCTGTCCCCCGGGTGGCTGCCAAACTCGAATTGAATTGTGCAGAGTTGTATATAGATGGTGGTGGGAATGAACACAGGAAAATAAAAGGACGTGGGGGTTTGCAAAGTAAGAGGTCTCCAGCTGATTTGTACCGTGAGTGAAGAAGCGCTTGTCTACAGGTACATTTTTCATTTCCAATTTATTGAAAAACATTTTTAATCTAATTTTTTTTTTGACCAGCTCTACTTATAACTTTTCGTCCCTGGATTATTTTCTTTAATTTGTAGTTTATAATGTTCTAATAGCAATAATTTACAATTCTCTGTCTTTCATCCAAGGTTTTAAAAAAGCATAAATTTAACATCACAAAATTCCTGTGGGAAGTTTATAAAATGGTATCATATCCGTATCATAGATGGATAAACTGAGACATAGAGAAGTAAGTCAGTGGCAAAGCCAAGAACAGGAGACACACCCCTTGCTCTGACCACCTGTTTAATGTAGTTTAGCTGATTTAATGTAATATCAATTTTATTTTTCATAATTCAACCTTTCTGTCACTGTAAGTTTTCTGCGTTAGTGTTGGCTTATGTATATAATTCAACAAAATCTCTATTAACTGTGGAACATCTAAGACAGTGGAGCAGGCCTTGAAAAAATCTGGGATCTCTGATCACCTTGCAATATATTCACAGACATAAACATTCAGAATTAGGTGAGTTCCCCCCTCCACACTCTTCTCCCGCTAGCTTTTGTAAACTGTTTGAGCCACAAAATGATAAATAATTATTTCCCAGCACTGGAATTTTCACACTTGAAAGGTTTGCATTTATTGTTCTGTTCCTTTTATAGGGTGAGGCAGTGCAGGAAAGGGCAAAAGGGTGGCTGAGTAGTGGGTTGATGAAAGGAAAATCCAGGCAAGAGCTGAAGGGTGAGTCTCGCCCTAGAAGCAGAGGATGTGGAGCCAGGCACTCGCTGATCTGAACCGAATATAGTTAGTTCTAATGTAGATGATGATTCATTGTTCTGCTTATTAGAATGATCTGGTGCATACTTTTCCAGTCTAATAAATTTCAAGCATATGACTTGTTTTATGTGTAATCAAATCAAACTGTTTTTAGAGTACAGAAAGCAAAGATACTAAAATGCTAAGGATCCTGCTCCTGCTCCCAACAGAGTCAATGGCAACAGGCCCAAGCTTTGCAGGGGATTTGGGAATATGTCCTGTATATTTATTTCCTTTTCATTGTTTAATCAAAACCATACATAACGGGTCAAATTGCTCCTAGCTTTGACTTGTAAATATGGAAGGTGATTCAAAAATACTGCCTGATCCTGCACTCATTGAGGTTGATAGTGAAGGTTTCATTGACTTCTGTGTTGCAGGATTAAACCCATGGACAATGTCTTACAGCCGTTAAAATGCATAGACTTTAGTGAAGTTAAGCCTAATGTAACCATGACCAGCTGATGCATTTTTAAATAGGATTTTCCTTATCCACATTTGGTGCAAAATTTGTTTAACATCACATTAGGTTAGTTAACACATTCTCTAGCTCAGTTCTTTTCCCCACTGTAGACAAAGCCCTGACTGTTTTAGTATGAACACTTTTACTGCAGTATACTCTTCTGAAAAAAAGACACAATTAGACGTAGATTCTGCAGATGCTTATGCATATGCTCAATTTTACTACCATAGACCTGTCCCACTGAAATCTGTGAGATTCACAGTAGTAAAATTATGTATATTTGCTATCGCTCATTCTAGGGGATAGCATCAGACAAAGTCATGAAAATTTATTTTGCGGAGTTGGTTTGGTGTAAAATTAGCAGTGGCATGTACAATCTACAATAGCAATATTTAACATCATTTGGCTTCATTGAACTGGGGCCCACAGAGTTTGATGGAAATTTCTCCTTCTGTTTTAAGAAAATCTGTCTATTTATGCATGTGTATTTATAAAACACGCAACTTAGTAAATAAATAGAGTACAAACTTACATAACCTCTGTGCTGTTTAGCTCAGTCTTCACAAAGTTTTCCGTACATTTCATTGCAGGAGTACTTTGTAATAGCTCCATTCCAAACATCCTAACTCTTGATTTCATTGATGTAAATAGGGCAGTTTTGTCATCTTTGTGGTTTTATACCAGGAAGTTTAATTCATGGTTGATAACGCATAATGTAAATCATAACATTTTTTGTGGTAAGGTGTGCTTGCACAAGTTTAATGCATTAATGTACAAGAATCTTTTCAGATGTTTATTCTTTGCTGTGCATGTAGAATTCTCTCTTGCCAAGTTTCCTGATCTGCTTGTTTGCAGTTGGATTGCTTCTAGGTTATTGGATCATGATATTGTTTTACCAGTACA